>NC_135714.1:71124377-71861775 GCF_964656455.1 Halichoerus grypus
AAATTAGGTTCACTCTTGGTGTTATACACTCTATGGATTTTGACAAATGTATAATGACATGTATCCACCACTGTAATATCATACAGAATAGTTTTTCTGCCCTAAAAATCCTCTGTGTTCCACACTTCCTCACTCCTACTGGCACCACTGATCTTTTTACTATCTGCATAGTTTTGCCTTTTCCTAAATGTCATATTGCTGGAATCATACAGTATGTAGCTTTTCCAGATTGCCTTCTTTACTTAGTAATTAAAACTTTAAGTTTCCTCAATGTCTTTTCATAGCGTGATAGCTCATTTCTTTTTAGCACTGAATAATATGCCGTTGTCCAGATGTGCCACAGTTTATTAATCCATTCACCTACTGAAGGACATCTTGGTTGCTTTCAAGTTTTAACAATCATGAATAAGCTGCTATAAACATCCACATTCAGGTTTTTGTGAGGACAGGTTTCCAACTCATTTGGGTAAATAATAGAGAATACGATTTCTGGATTCTATGGTATGTTTAGTTATGTAAGGAACTGCCAAACTGTTTTCCAAAGTGGCTGTGCCAATTGGCATTTGCATTCTACCAATCTGCAGTTTGCAGAAATGAATTAGAGTTCTTGTTTCTTCATATCCTGGTCAGCATTTGGTGTTGTCAGTGTTTTGGATTTTGGCCTTTCTAATAGGTAATATAGTAACATCTCTTTGTTGTTGTTGTTGTTGTTGTTTAAAAGATTTTATTTATTTATTTGAGAGAGAATGTGAGTACAAGCAGGGGGAGTGGCAGGAAGAGGAGAGGGAGAAGCAGACTCCCTGTTGAGTAGGGAGCCCAATGTGGGGCTTGATCCCAGAACCCTGAGATCGTGACCTAAGCCAAAGGCAGATATCTAACTGACTGAGCCACCAGGTGCCCCTCTTTGTTGTTTTAATTTGTGATTCCATAATGACATATGGTGTGGAGCATCTTTTCATACACTTATTTGCCATCTGTATATCTTCTTTGGTGAGGTGTTTGTTCAGGTCTTTTGCCCATTTTTAAATCAGGTTATTTGTTTTATTAGTGTTGATTTTTAAGTGGTTTTTGTATATTTTGGATAACAGCCCTTTATCAGATATCTTCTGCAAATATTTCCTCCCAGTCTGGAGTCTGTCTCCTCATTCCCTTGATACTGCTTTTTGGTTTTGGGGTTTTTTTGAGTTTTTTTTAGTAGGCATGGAGCCCAACTCATGACCCTGAGATCAAGACCTGAGCTGAGATCATGAGTCAGACACTTAACCAAGTGAGCCACCCAACACCCCCCACTTTGCCCAATGTTGTTTTTTGCAGACCAGATATTTTTAATTTTGATGAAGTCCAACTTATCAATGATTTTTTTTCATGAGTCATACCTTTGGTGTTATATCTAAAAAGTTATTGCCATATCCAACATCACCTATCTTATCTCCTATGTTATCTTCCAGGAGTTTTTTGTTTTTCATTTAGGTCTAAGATCCACTTTGAGTCAATTTTTATGAAGGGTATAAGGTCTTTATCTAGATTAATTTTTTTTTCACGTGAAGGTCCATTTGTTCCAGCACCATTTATTGAAGACTATCTTTGTTTGCTCCATTGTATTTCCTAAATTGACTATGTTTACATGGTTCTCTTTCTGGGCCCTCTATTCTGTTCCATGATCTATTTGTCTATTCTTTCATTGATAATACCACACTGTCCCGATTATTGTAGCTTTATAGTAAATCTTGAAGTCAGGTAGTGTCAATCCTTTTACTTTTTCTTTTTCTTCAATGCTATGTTGGCTATTTTGGGTCTTTTACCTCTGTACAAACTTGAGAATCAGTTTGTAGATAAACATAAAATAACTTGCTTAGATTTTTATTGCAATTGCATTGAATCTATAGATCAAGTTGGGAAGAACTGACATCTTGATAATGGTGGGTCTTTCCATCCATGAACATGAAATATTTCTCCATTTATTTAGTTATTCTTAGAGTTCATTCTTTGTCTGGTTTTGGTATTAGGATAATGCTGGCCTTATAGACTGAACTAGGAAGTATTCCCTTGGCTTCTATCTACAAGATAATGTAGATAGTTGGTATAATCTTTCCTTAAATGTTTGGTGGAATTCCCCAGTAAACCCATCTGGGCCATGTACTCAGTGTTTTAGAAGGTTATTAATTACTAATTCAATTTCTTTAACATCTAGTCTTTTCAAATTGTTGACTAGGTCTTTTTCTTTTTAAGATTTTATTTATTTATTTGACAGAGAGAGAGAGTGCGCACAAGTAGGCAGAGCGGCAGGCAGAGGGAGAGGGAGAAGCAGGCTCTCCACTGAGCAGAGAGTCCGATGTGGGGCTCGATCCCAGGACCCCAGGATCATGACCTGAGCCAAAGGCAGACGCTTAACCGACTGAGCCACCCAGGTGCCCCAGTTTTTGTTTTTTTAAAGAGAAGATAATTTTATTGTTTTGGGTGATTTCAATACATAGTCTTGCTATCTACTTGTTATCAGGAAGAATTCTCAATATCATATATTCTAAAATAAAAATTGTTATCTTAGGCATACTAAAAAAATTAATTGATTTATGTCCAATAACTGGAAAATCTAGATCTAGTGACTAATTATAGTTAATATGTAGACATTTTAATTAGCAATGTATTCATTGTTTGTTCATTTTGCTGTTCGTTCAAACTTGTAATTTCACTAGCAAGCTGCAGTATTTTAAATTACAAGTTTAAACAAACAAAAAAAAAATTTTTTTTAAGATTTTATTTATTTATTTGACAGAGAGAGACACAGCGAGAGAGGGAACACAAGCAGGGGGAGTGGGAGAGGGAGAAGCAGTCCTCCTGCAGAGCAAGGAGCCCAATGCAGGGCTCGATCCCAGGACCCTGGGATCATAACCTGAGCCAAAGGCAGATGCTTAACGACTGAGACACCCAGGCGCCTCTAAACAAACAAAAAATTTATAAGTTAAAACAGAGCATTATAGACCTGCTTCTATGATCCTAGCAATTAATATAGACTGCTTGGAAGAAAAAAAAATGCTGGGTCAAAATCCCCTAGACTGTGCTCTTTGCCTTTTTTGGCAATTTCTTAAATATAACTATAGGCATACTACTAAACTTAAACTGATACAACTAATTATAAAGCCATAACAATTGGCTCAGGGCACATCTGAATCACTTGGGGTGCTTTTCAAAAATAAAGAGTCTTAAACAAACACATCCCCAAATGAGATTCTGATTCAGTAGATAATAAGTCAGAAATCTAGATTTAAACAGGGGTGCCTGGCTGGCTCAGTTGGTAGAGCATGTGACTGTTGATCTCAGGGTTGTAAGTTTGAGCCCCATGTAGTATGTAGAGATTACTTTAAAAAAAGAGAGAGAGAGAGAGAAATCTAGATTTAAACAAACACTACCAGATGATTCTGATTCTGATACAGGTAATCTGTGGTCCACACCTTGAGAAGCAATGTGTAGGGGTAAGACAAGGTAGACTTGATCAATATTTCCTCCTCTTTAGTGTGCTAAGTTGTGCCCAAAATTGATTCCTGAGAAAATAACTGACTTGGCCTTGTATGGCCTGGTTTCCTTAACATCCATAAAAGGATTTCGACATTAAATGGTGAATATGTGTGGGCTACATAGAGAGGAGAACTTAAATTCACTCTTAATTGGAATGAGGGAAGAGAAAAAGAAATCTCCGTTGGTCAGGAAAGGGTAGAGGTGAGAAACAGAAATAAAGTATTCGGTCATGCCTCAATCTGTAGAGGAATGCCAACTGTCATCATTTGTAAATAAGTCATATTTATTTAAGCTTAGTGTGCCCATGGCTAGGTGCAATTTCCCAAAGCATTTGCCAGCATGGAATGAAATGCATCTATTTTCACTAGCAATTCTCAAAGTCAAGCCTTTCCAAAGGCACCCCCTACAGAAGAAACCATTAATGAATGATTGCATTTGATGATTGTCTACCCTGTTTTTTCAGTAATTTTACATAAATTTTAACTATATTAAGAAGGAGAAAATGCCCCCATAACTTTGTATTTTATTTCCAACATCACTCACTATTTTGGGGTTGTCTCTTTGATATTCTATGGAAACTATACTCCAGATTAAACTTCTTTAATAAGGTAAAACCACTATTCTGAGAAGAAGTACAACTAGTTTGGTATAAGTGGTTCTTACGATCTTTATCCTAGTCCTCATTCTTTCTGTGTGCCCATATACCCACATAACACCTCTTCAATAACCATTTCAGAATTCTGACAAGCCAAGCTTATCAGCTTTGTTGCTTGGACCATGTACTCTTGGTTATTGGCATAACTTGAAATTTCTCCAAGAAGCACCAGCTTTGGGGTAAAAATGAACGCATGAATGGTGATTACTTGAATATCGCTGATTTATGCCCCTATCTCCATGATGCAGGACCTCTGGCTTCCAAATACTTTCTGGGATCACATTCTTTTTTTTTTTAATATTTTATTCTTTATTTGTCAGAGAGAGGGAGAGCACAAGCAGGGGGAGCGGCAGGCAGAAGGAGAAGCAGGCTCCCCGCTGAGCAGGGAGCCCGATGTGGGACTCGATCCCAGGACCCTGGGATCATGACCTGAGCTGGTCACCGACTGAGCCACCCAGGCATCCCTGGGATCCCATTCTGATATAAATCTCCTAACGCCCTTCTACCGGGGCCTCCTCCATGTCCGGTGTCCATTGAAGCAGTTGACAGTAGAACTTCACTACTGCAGCTGACTTACATCAAGTGACACTCCCTAGCAGCAGTGCTTGTCTTCCAGGGCTCCAAAATCTGAATGAAAGTCCTGAAAGTGTCAGAACAAGGCTTCATTCTCTTCAGCCCCCACTGTGCCAGAACACTGCATGACCCACAGAAGTGGAGGGAGACACCATACCTTGTTTGTTAATCAAAACACCAGACACCAAATATGCAGGGTCTTTTTTTCCTCACACCAACCAATTCTCTGACTCTTCAGATGTGAACTGAGTGTCCTACAACTAAATTCAATTCTGACACCAAGTACCAAGAATTACCATAGGCTACACAGGTTAAGGGTCAGTCCCATAAAACTGCTCCCACTACAGAGGTCAGTTTCAAGTCCTTGTACTTCTTTCCAACCAGCTATAAACCAGGGGTTCCCACAGTCCTCTCCTCGGGTTTGATAATTTGCTAGAACAGCTCACAGAACTCAGGACAACAGTTTATTTACCAGTTTGCTGTGAAGGATCCAACTCAGGAACAGCCAAATAGAAGAGATGCAGAGGGCAAGGTATGGAAGAAGTGGCACAGAGCTTCCACACCCTCTCTGGGCATGCTGTCCTCCCAGTACCGTGATGTGTTCACCAACCGGAAACCCCATCATTTAGCGGTTTTTATAGAGGTTCCGTTATGTTGACATGATTGATTAAACCATTGGTTGTTGGTGACTACACTCAATTTCTATTCCCTCTGCCCTCCGTAGAGGTTGGGGTGAGACTACAAGTTCCAACCCTCTAATCACATGGTTAGTTTCTCAGGCAGCCAGCCTCCATCCTGAAATTCTCTTGGGGCCCACCAGAAGTCATCTTATTAGCATAAACTCAGACATGAATGAAAAGGGCTTGTTATGAAACACACACAAAAAATACTTCTATCACCCTTATCAGTCAGGAAATTGCAAGAGTTTTAGAAGCTGTGTCAGGAACGAGGGACAAAGACATAGTATATATTTCTTAATGTATCATACCCAAGTCTTACACGTCACTCATGAACACAGACCATCAGCTTTTACTCATAGGTCTTCTTTCCCCAAGGTTCAGACCTAGCCTAGAAGGTCCTGCTGAGTTCCAGATACTACGTCATCCTCTCTTATCGTACCCACCCTTCAAATGTATTAACTAAATCTGAATTCCAGTTTTGACACTTGTCCATTTCTAGTTTCCTGGTTCTTCTTCTGCTTTCTAGATCACTGAGAACACCTTGCTTTGTCCAGCAAGTAAATAGGACTCACACAAGATGCGGACAGCATCAGACAAGAGGCTGATCAAGCTGTAGAGAGCGCTACACTGAGAGACTGTACTAACAGACAGTCACAATAAACTAGGTGTTGGAACTCAGAGGCCCAAGTCGTTGCGGGAGGGGAGGTGCTGGATAATTTCAACATGGTTGAGACACTGGAGGATGATAGGCAAATAGTAAGCATGAGAACCAATACCCTGAACAGGGCAAACTTGAAGTGCAAGCCAAAGAAACAAGCCAGTAAACCCAAACCAGGATCAGATGTGGGGGTCTTGTTCCTGAAACTGAGTTTTTGATGAAGGCCTTGATTACACAGTGGTTCTGTGATCACATATAAAAATTATTTTGGCACACTGGGATATGTTTAATTCATTAACTCAGCAAATCTAATTTGGGTACCTGCAATATACAAAGCATTGTGGAGTGCGGCAGTTCTTATTCTCAAGGAATTTATAATCTAAAGAGAGAAAAAAAGTACACAAGCAAAGATGTTAGGTGAAATATATGCCTCATGAATGATACACACAGGCTTAGCAGCTCAAAGGAAAAGAAAAAGAAACTTTGTTGAGATATAATCACATTTAACCCTCACGAACACTAGGAAAGGTGAACGCCGTTATTCCTATTTTATAGGGAAGGAATCAGGATCAAAGACATTTGGTAAATTTCTCTGGGACTAACAGCTAGGAAGTCCCAGAACTCAGAGCCCATGCTTCTTCTCCTCTCCCTCCTAGTAAGCAGAGGTGAGGGGTGGAAGCTTCACAGGGGAGGTAACATTTACGTTTAGAGATCATCATCATTTTTTGTTTAGTGTTCTCTTACTCTTTCCTTTTCTACCTTGGTTTTCATTTGCTCATTACAATATTTATTTCTACTTTTAACAGTTTGGAAATTCTCGTGCTTCCTGGGAAAGACAGAAACAAGAGGCTTAAATCGGGCCTTAATAAAAATCATCTACCATATTTGTTGATTCTAAGATGCACATTTTTCTTCCATCTTAACATCACTAAAATCACGGTGAGTTTTTTAATCAATGGCATCTTACAATTCCTGTTGGCCAGGTGGCAATCGTGGCACACTTGTTATTGCCTGTGCCGGCCTGAACGTTAACAGTGTCAAAAACTTAGAGATCAAAACTTACAGAACGGTTATCGGTAATTTGGATGAAAATCGCTGAAACAGTAGTGGATCTGTGATCTACCAAACAGTAGATCTCTAAACGATTCCTCTTTCCCTCGAGGAATCACATAATCCTCAGAAGGACGGAATGTGATATATTTAGCAATGTCCCTGGGTGTTTAGTGTAAGCCAGCTCTGGGTAATTGAAAAACCGCTGCCCAGCCCAGCAACAATGCCTTTCGGTTCCTTTATGGATTCTTTTAAGTAGCTGTATTCCCAATATCCTTGAAGGCACAGAGGTCACTATTGTGTGAAGGACCAAAGACATCCATGACTGAGTCAAAAGTGATGCGGAAGAGTTAGTCTCTGAAAGTGAAGTTTTAGGAATAACTTAGCCAATTAATTTTTATTTTCTTTTTCTTTTTCTTTTTGGGATGCACAAAGTAACATACAATTAAAAAAAAAAAACCTCTAAAAACCTCTAATCAAAGTTCAATAAGTAGAAAATAAAAATTCTAAGTAAAGGGGAAACTTTTTTTCAGTTCAATTAACAGGGATTATATTGTTGGTATATAAAATAATAATAAAACGATGAATTTTAGATTCAAGAGAATATGGTATTTGCTATATACTGAGTTTTTTCTTGCCCCTTGTGTCCCCCCCGCTTTCACTCTCAAAAGTAACTATGGTTGTCCTAGCTTTAGCTGAAAAGCAAAAATAATCCCTTGCTAGACTCTGGCGCCCTCTTGTGTTTAAAGTGTGAGAAGTCTTTATGGAAATGTTTTTTCCTTAAGGAGACACTGGGGAATTTCACATTCTGAAATTGCTTATTCTGGGAGGAGAAACCACCAGAAAATGTGAACATCCCAAAGTGGATCATCTACTACTAATTTCCCCACTAAGATCTCAGCTTTGAATTTCATGTCATCAGACTTTATCACTGCCTGCCTCTTACTGATGCTAACTTTAGACTCCAGGACCCTCCTGCACCATTTATGAGTAATTTTAGTTCCTGGTACACCATCACTCTCTCTAACACCACTTCAGTCTTGCTTCATGGTGAATTCAATACACACACAGGTGCTTTTCCCAACACGCTGGACTTTGACTACCTTGACCTTCTCTCCTCCAACGTCCTTATTCCCCAGTTGTGCACTCCCAGGTCACACCATAGAAACTGTTATTACTAGTATCATCTTATGTATCTTGCTCCCTGACCACCAAATCCCATCTTTCCACCCAGCTCCTTTTAGTAACCCAACTCCAACAAACCTTTGACCCCCCATAAGAATGTAGAATCCATTAATTTTGCTAATATTTCACTGTGCCTCATCCCCTACTGTTCACTTTAGTCTCCATACCAGATGAAATTCTGTGATTATTCATTATAATAATACCCTAGAAAACACCCTCAAACTCCCTTGCTCTTCTTTTGCATTGTCATTTGCTTGACTAAACTACAAACTCTCCCTTAAATGCACATCTCCCCCACTCTGTGCCTACGTCCCTACCACTGAATGTGGGTAGAGGAAAACCCATAAGAATAATGGTTCTTCTGATTTTAAATTCGTGATCAAGAATCTTAATGCTGGGAGGTGCCAGGGTGGCTCGGTTGGTTAGCATCCGATTCTTGATTTCTGCTCAGGTCTTGATCTCAGGGTCATGGGTTGAGGCCCCACATTGGGCTCCACGTTGGGCATGGAGCTTACTTAAAAAAAAAAAAACTTAATGCTGGGACCCTCGATAGTGCCAGCAACTCATACTATAGTCCCCTAGACCATTCACTCTTCTTTTTTCTTATTTCAATAGGTCACAATGTCTTCTTCCTACTCAGTACCTTCTCCCATAGTCATCCTCAGCTGATAACCTTATTTCCTACTTTACGGAGAAAACTGAAGCAAGCAAAAGAGACTTCTAGATTCTCTCTACCATATCTTCCCACCTACCAGCATACTCTGCCTTCCCTCTTATTACTCTGGCCTAGATGAATGTCCATGCTCCTGTCTAAGACCTAAGGCGATGTCTCCGTTTTGCAGTAAATCCTTTAAAATCTCTTAAACATCATCACATATAGATATGGATATAGTATATAGATATATAGATACACAGATATAGATAGTATACTATAGATCTATATACTATACTACGGATCTATATACTATATACATCTATATATCTATACTGTATTTATCTCTTACTACTGGATCATTCCCAACAGCATGCAACCATGCTACTTTTTATTTCTTTCATCTTCAACGTCTCTCTTCATCTCACACCTTACAACCGCTGCTATATTGCTCTGCCCTCTTTTACAACAAAACTCTTCAAAGGAATTCTCTATAATCACTTCTGCAATCCCTCTCCCATTCCCTCTCAAATCCATTTAATTGTTGTTTTGGAGAGTTTTGTGATGCACCAATAGAAACTGGAACATACCTCTGAGAGAGCAGCACCAGCCTGCCCTAGGAGGAGGCAGCCTATTCCCTAACAGAGTTGCATGATTTTGCCAACATGTATCAGCAGAAGTCTAGGGAGCAGCTGAAGGTATAGATTCTAAAAGTGTTAAGCCTATGGGGATAAAATACACTCAATCAAGCCAAAATCACTGGCATGGGCGCACTCCTCCAGGGTTTGGAATATAACATGCTGGCTGGAATAATGGGGATAGTGCTAACAGTTTGAAAAGGTCAGCTACTGAAAGCCAGGACTCCACAATAACACAGAGTTAATGAGGTTGAAATGCCAGAAATTCTCTAGCATACTGTAAGCAAAGGAACGCAAGTTTTGGGAAAATAGGAATGGATCCATTATGAGCAATCTCCTCAGCCACCTCCTGACTAGACCCCGCTGGGAAGGTCTAACAGACACTCTTTTCACCCAGACATTAGGAAATGCAATAGTGAGGCAGGCACCAGCATCTTTGAGGAGCTCTGCAGGTCAGAGATATTGGCAGATGAGGCTGCAATGAAAATGTACGCCCTTATTTCAGTGGGAATATAGGGATTCAGCATGGTAAAGGCCCTGTATAGCGCTGGTCTGTTTCAGAATATATGCGGCAATGACTACAACGAGCCATAGATGGGGCATGTAATCAGTGTTTTGACCTTCTGTGCTTTGTGTCAATGGCTAATTGATTTGGGGGTTCCAAGAAATCGTAAACCGACAGCATACTAAGATGCTGCTTGACGTATGTATATAGAGAAAAAATCTAGGGGCACCTGGGTGACTCAGTTGGTTAAGCGTCTGCCTTTGGCTGGGATCATGATCCCGGGGCAGGGAGCCTGCTTCTCCCTCTCCCTCTGCCCCTCTCTCCCAACTTGTGCTCTCTTTTTCTTTCAAATAGATAAATAAAATCTTCAAAAAACAAAAACAAAAAACAAAACAAAACAAAAAAATTTAAGTCTGCTAGGCAGAACCTAACTCAAGTTGCCAAAGTATGCCTGGTACCCAATACGCAGACCTAAGTCAGTTCAGAGACTAAGACCCCCAGTGAGAAGGAACATCTGGGAGATTCTGAGAAAAGATCCTGCGACACAGCCATTAGCATGGTATACCATAAATCTTCCTCCCAGCCAGCATTTCTCAACCTCTGTACTCCTGACATTTTGGCCTGGGTATTTCTTTGGTGTGGGGGGAGGGTTATCCTGTATGTTGTAGAATGTTCAGCAGTGCATCTAGTTTCTACCCACAACATGCCAGTAGCACACACATAACCTTTTCTACAGTTGTGACAAACAAAATGTTTGCTAAAAACATTACCAAATATCCTCTGGAGAGTAGGGTTACCAGATTTAGCAAATAAAAACACAGATTAAATTTGAATTTCAGATTCAAACTATTGCATGGGGTATATTTATACCAAAAAAAATTACTTGTTTCTTATCTGAAACTCAAATTTAACTGGGATCCCTATATGTTATTTGTCAACCCTAACCTGAGGGACAAAATCAGTTTTTGTAGAACTAAGCCAGAGCCTCTTTAAATGTGCTGAGAACTCATTATAACACTGATTCTTGAGGTCCACTTCCAGGGATTCTGACTTAGTGGGAC
This sequence comes from Halichoerus grypus, assembly GCF_964656455.1. Taxonomy (NCBI): domain Eukaryota; kingdom Metazoa; phylum Chordata; class Mammalia; order Carnivora; family Phocidae; genus Halichoerus; species Halichoerus grypus. The sequence goes on from NC_135714.1 coordinate 71,135,548, forward strand.
TACGGTAATGTCTCTGAATTTTCTTTTTTTTTTTTAATTTTATTTATTTGAGAGAGAGAGAGAGAACGAGCACAGGGAAGGGGAGAGGAAGAGGGAGAAGCAGACTTCCCACTGAGCAGGGAGCCCGACATGGGGCTCCATCCCAGGACCCCAAGAGCAAGACCTGAGCTGAAGGCAGATGCTTAACCAACTGAGCCACCGAGGTGCCCCTGAATTTTCATTAAAAAAAATTTCTTTTTATATTTTATTTATTTACTTATTTGATAGAGAGAGAGAAAGAGAGCACAAGCAGGGGGAGCGACAGGCAGAGGGAGAGGGTGAAGCAGACTCTCCACTGAGCAGGAAGCCCAATATGGGGCTCAATCCCAGGACACTGGGATCATGACCTGAGCTGAAGGCAGATGCTTAACTGACTGAGCCACCCAGGCGCCCCTGAATTTTCATTTTTAATGAGTTTCTAAGTGAAGCAAATGGTCACTGGTCCAGGGAGACATCTTAAGTAGTATTGCCTCAAAGAGATTTGCTTGGTGACTATACACTAGGGGAAAGAAAATACCCAATGATTCTGGGAATTATTAGATACTGCTTCTGAAATGACATTGACTCCCAGGAACACAAAATGCCACCAAGTTCAAAAATTCAGAGTAGCAGCTTATGGAGATGAGCAGTTAGATGGAGTTTGGCCTAAGTTAGTCTAATAATGGGCCCCACATGGAGTAACAGCTATGATGGCAGAAAGCATCAGATAGAATCCCCTGGAACTGCCCTCCCACTCCCGCGTTCCTGTGTACCAAGACATAAACCAAAAAGTAACACCACATCCCTGAGAGAATTGCAGGGATTAATACCAACAACAGAGATGTATGATACTGTGATGGGGATTCCTCCAACCTTCCTAAGTAACTCACCTGTTTAGCTGGTACAAAAGTCAGATGGATCATACAGAATGACATTAGACTATTATGATTTTTTTTAAAGATTTTATTTATTTATTTTAGAGAAAGATAGAAAGCATGAGCAGGGGGAAGGGCAAAGGGAGAGGGGGAGAGAGAATCACAAGCAGACACTGCACTAAATGCGGAGCCCGATATGGGGCTCAATCCCAAGACCCTAAGATCATGACCTGAGCCAAAATCAAGAGACACTTAACCAAATGAACCACCCAGTTGCCCCAGATTATTATGATCTTAACCAGGTGGTGATTCCAATCTCAGCAGCCATTCAAGATGTATCTTTAGTGGAGACAATCAACACAGCACCTGGTACCTGTAGGCAACTCTTGACTTATCAAATGCTTTCTTTTCCTTTCTAATCGGTAAGGAAAATCAAACACAATTTGTACTTATTTACGTAGCAGTAACAACAGTATACATTTATGTTGATGTCCCAGGGCTTTGTCCTCTCTCCTTCCAACATAATTTAGTTGAGAGGAACCTTGGTTGTCTTGATATCCCAGAGGACATCATGCCAATCCTGTATATTAATGTCATTATGCCAACTGGATCTGGCAAGCAGAAGGAAACAAGTACCAAAAATACCTCATTTACATATTTGGGTGTCAAAGGGGGGGAGTTAAATCCTATAAAACTTAATAGGTCTACACCATCAGTGTTATTTGTAGAGGCTCCATCATCTGGGGAACGTTAGGATAGCTCTTCTAAAATAAGACACCAGTTGCTGTACCTTGCACTTCTCACCATGAAGGGAAAAAAAACCCAAAAACCCACCATACTTGCTTCTTTCAAATTAGGAGGCAGCGTATGCCTTTTTAGCATGCTGCTCCAAAGCATTCACTTGATAACTTCTAAAGCAACAATTTTTGAGTGGGACCAGATCCAAGAAAGGTGTCAGGGCTTCAAAAGAAGCTGTCCTGACACTTGGGCCCTATGACCTGACAGACCAAATGGTATTAGAAGTCTTCTGGTGCAGGGGCGCCTGGGTGGTTCAGTCATTGGGCGTCTGCCTTCGGCTCAGGTCATGGTCCCAGGATCCTGGGATCGAGCCCCGCATCGGGCTCCCTGCTCTGAGGGAAGCCTGCTTCTCCCTCTCCCACTCCCCCTGCTTGTGTTCTCTCTCTCTCACTGTCTCTCTCTCTGTTAAATAAATAAATAAAATCTTTAAAAAAAAAAGAAGTCTTCTGGTGCAGAGAGAAATTATATATATATAGCTTGAGGCAGGTGCCAGTAGGACTGTCACAGCACAGACCTCTGGGCCTTTGGTAAGGCCGCACCCCCTCTGATGACAAATATTCTCCCCTTGAAAAGCAGCTCCTGGCTGGCAAGTGGCCCTAGTTTTTGAGACTGAACACATTACCCCACAGTACCAACTGGCTACACAACCTGAACTTCCCATCACGAACCACAAAGCTGCATGTACCCAGCAACATTTCCACTGCAATATGGAAGTAGTAGAGAGGAGACCAGGTCCGGCAGGACCAGAAGCACAAGGAATATCTACAACCAGTTAGTTCCAGCTACCAAGATGTCTTTTTCCACTACTTGTTTACATTTTCCTCAACTTATATGGGAGTCCTCTTAGGGAATTCCCAATGAGCATTTCACAGAAGAGAATGACGCATAGGTCTAGTCCTCAGATGGATCTAAACCTGATACTACACTGACAAGAGAGGATGTCCACCACACCACCACCCACTCGGGCATGACCACAGAAGACCAGGATGAAGGGAAATCCTGCCAGCAGACAGAACTTGGAGGGATATATCTGGTTGTTCATTTTATGGCATGAGGTACAAAGCCCTATACTTATTTATGGGCAGTGGCTGCTGGATTGGATGGCCATCAAGGAGCTAGGAAAGAACTAATTGAAAAATTGGTGACAAGATGGACTGTGTATGGACCTCTTGGAGCAAGAGAATATTTAATTGCCATGTATATTTCCAATAGAGAGTATCCATTATGGTGGAGGCTGTCAAAAATCAGATGATCAAGAGGATCTATTCTGCAAATGTAAGGAAGCCTTCTCCAGGCATCCCACCCAGTTCTTGCTCAACACATCCACACACAACACGGCCAGAGCAGCGTAGAGGGAAGTGTGAGCTAATAACATGGTTTTCACCTCCCCAAGACTGTTCTGCCTATAACTACTGCTGAGCGCCCAATCTGCCAACAGCAGAAGCCAATACTAAGGCACTGATATGGCACCACTGTCCAGGGTGACAGGTGGCTACTGAGTGGCAGTTGATAATGATGAACTCATCCCATCATAAAGGGAACCATTCTTTATGTTCTCAGGGATAGCTGCATATTCTGGGTAAAAATGTGCTTTCTCTGCCTGCAAAGCTTCTGCCAACACTATTATCATAAAGTTACAGAATGTCTCATCCATTGCCATGGTATCCTACATAACTGTCCCTGACCATAGACATATGTTATGAACAAACAGGTTTAGAAATGAGCTCATGCTTTCAAAGTCCACCACATACTTCCAACTTACAGAAGCAGCTGGCTTGACAGAACAGTGATCTGGCCTATTGAAGGTTCAATTATAGTGCCAGCCAGGACACCATGTAATGCTAGGATGTTGTCCTACAGCTCAGGATGTATGCCATAAACCAGCAGCCTATATTGCACAGAGCCAGAGTTCATGGGGGTGGGGACCATGGAAAGGAACGGTTCCTCCAACCACACTGGCCTCCTAGGTGTTTCACTGACATGCTAGACATTCTCCTGCCTCCATTTCCTCTACATAAATGCTTTTCTCCACTCTACTTAAAGTTGCAAAGCCTGGGGCGCCTAGGTGGCTCAGTTGGTTAAGCATCTGACTCTTGATTTCAGCTCAGGTCATGGTCTCGGGGTCATGAGATCAAGCCCAGCTTTGGGCACCACACTGAGTGTGGAGCCTGCTGAAGATTCTCTCTCTCCAGGGTGCCTGGGTGGCTCAGTTAAGTGTCTGCCTTCGGCTCAGGTCATGATCTCGGGGTCCTGGAATTGAGCCCCGAGTTGGGCTCCCTGCTCAGCAGAGAGTCTGCTTCTCCCTCGCTCTCTGCCCTTCCCCCCGCCTCGTGCGCGCTCTCTCTCTCAAATAAATAAATAAAATTTTTTTAAAAAGATTATCTCTCCCTCTGCCCCTCCCTCACTGCTTGCATGTGCACATGTGTGCTCTCAATAAATAAATAAATAAAATTGTGAAACTTCCCTTTGCCTTCCTAATTACCCCTTCTCTTACTATGCTTTTCTCTCCAGCCTTCTCACCTTCTAACATACTATATTATTTGGTTATTGTTTTTATCTGTGTTCCCCCACTAGCAGGTTCTACCTTATTCACTGTTCTATCCTTGATGCCTAGGACAGTGCCTGAAACATAATAGGTGCTCAACAAATATTTCTAAATTGGCTTGAATGGGTATCATGAAAGTTCTTGGGGAATAGTAAACAAATATCTCCAGTCTATTATCTTCCCATCAGGGATTGGTTGGCAAGCTTTTTCTGTAAAAGGCTAGAGAGTAAATACTTTAGGACTGTGGGCCATGCAGTTGCTGTAGCACCCACTCCATTCTGGTATCGTAGCATAAAAGCCACCGTCGGCAGTAAGTACACGAACGGGTGATACATGGAGAGGGAGGAAAGGAATTGCTCACGTCCTGGGAATTGGGAGGCTGAGAAAGGAGTTCATATGGAAATATTTTATACGAGTGTGTTTGATTCATTTCTTCCTCATGCCCTCTCACTCCACCATCACAGCTAATATTATGGAAGTTACACTTTCCCTTGGCTTTGACTTTGGAGTATTATGTATTTACAACTGCCACAGAATACACTTACTCATACAACCTCCAGGTGGAGCCCTTTCTCTTTTCTCATTAAGCTGTTTTTATTACAGTTGACCCTTGAAGAACTCCAGAGCTGGGAGTCCCAGTGCTGTCCAAAATCCAACTTTTGACTCCCTAAAAACTTAACTACTAATAGCCTACTGTTGACCAGAAGCTTACAAGAAACAGTCGAGTAACACATATTTCATACATATATACATACTGTATACTGTATTCTTAGAATAAAGTGCACTAAAGAAAATGTTATGAAAACCATAAGGAAGAGATAATACATTTATAGCACTGTACTGTTATTGATACTGTAAGTTTACATTGTCTGATTACAAGATCATATCTCAGTGCCTACATCAATATGGTCTTTTCAAGTTCTTACTTAAATTCCAGTTAGTTAGCATACAGTGTAATATTAGTTTCAGATGTACAATACAGTGATTCAGCACTTCCGTACAGCACCCAGTGCTCATCACAAGTACTCTCCTTCATCCCCATCACCTATTTAACCCCTGCCCCCTACCCACCTCCCCTCTGGTAACCATCATTTTGTTCTCTATAGTTAAGAATCTGTTTCTTGGTTTGTCTCTCTCTCTTTTCCCCATTGCTCATTTGTTTTGTTTCTTAAATTCCACATACGAGTGAAGTCATATTGTATTTGTCTTTCTCTGACTGACTTATTTCACTTAGTATTATACTCTCTAGCTCCATCCACATCGTTTTAAATGGCAAGAGTTCATTCTTTTTGATGGCTGAGTAATATTCCATATATATATATACCACATCTTCTTTATCCATTCATCAGTCGATGGATATTTGTGCTCTTTCTATAATTTGGCTATCATTGACAATGCTGCTATAAACATCAGGGTACATGTATCCCTTCAAATCAGTAATTTTGTATCCTTTGGGTAAATATCTAGTAGTGCAATTGCTGGGTCATAGGGTAGTTCTATTTTTAACTTTTTGAGGAACCTCCATAACCTTTTCCAGAGTGGCTGCACCTCAATATTGTCTTATATGAAACAAAACACTATAGATGTTCTATGTATTACTAAAACTAGACTTGAAAAATGAAAAGATAGGGGCACCTGGGTGGCTCAGTCGGTTGAACATCTGCCTTCAGCTCAGGTAAAGGAGTCTGCTTCTCCCTCTACCTCTCCCCCAGCTTGTGTTCTCTCTCTTACTCTCTCTCTCTCAAAAAAATAAATAAAATCTTTAAAAAAAAGAGAGAAAAAGAAAAAGAAAACTACCACAATATAAAATTTACATTAAATATCACTCACTTTATGCCTGTGTAAGGATAGGCCACCCACTTCCATACAATTCTTGCACACAATGTTCTACACAATGAATACTCAGGCAGTGATGCTGATAATGACACAAGGTCTCAGTACAGCTCTTGTACAGTCATTAGATTTTCACACAAAGACCCTTGCACACATACACGACAGCTGTTCATTAACTGCACGGCATGATGACTATTTACTATTCCTTAAGTGGAAGTGAACCATCACAGAGGTCTTCCTTGTCATCTTCATGTTGAGTAGACTGAGGAGGAAGAAGGGGAGGGGTTGGTCATGCTGTCTCAGGGGCAGCAGAGGTGGAGGAGGTGGAAGGGGAGGCAGGAGAGGCCGGCACACTTGGTGTCACTTTACAGAAATACATGTAATTTCTGTCTCACTTTTTTGCTTTTTTCTTTCTCTACATATGTTTCTTCTTTTTTTTTTTAAAGATTTTATTTATTTATTTGAGAGAGAGAGAGCATGAGAGAGGGGAGGTCAGAGGGAGAAGCAGACTCCCTGCTGAGCAGGGAGCCCGATGCGGGACTCGATCCCGGGACTCCAGGATCATGACCTGAGCCGGAGGCAGTCGCCCAACCAACTGAGCCACCCAGGCGCCCTCTACATATGTTTCTAAACAGTACCAGTCCTTCTACCATTTGCTTTTGTTTCAGTGTCCATGTTGTAAAAGAACTCAAAAGCAGGGGCGCCTGGGTGGCTCAGTCGTTAAGCGTCTTCCTTCAGCTCAGGTCATGATCCCAGGGTCCTTGGATCGAGCCCTGCACTGGGTTCCCTGCTCCACGGGAAGCCTGCTTCTCCCTTTCCCTCTCCCCCTGCTTGTGTTCCCTCTCTCGCTGTGTCTCTCTCTGTCAAATAAATAAATAAAATCTTTAAAAAACAAAACAAAAGCAGTCTTGAATAATCAGAACCCTTCTGCCAGATCGTCTGTCAGTTTGTCTTCTGGCACTGCTTCTTCATCTTCCTCTTCATTGTCTGGCACTGATTTGGAAGCACTCATCTCCATCAGGTCAGCTTCTGTTAATTCGTCTGGTGTGGTGTCTATTAGCTCTTAAATTTCTCCAAGGTCCATATCTTGAAACCCTTCACCACAACCACCCTCCACTTTTTTTTTTTTCCATATCAACAATCTCGTTCATGATTTCCTTGATTGGCTCTGTTGTAAATCCTGTGAAGTCATGCACAACATCCAGGCACAGTTTTTCCAGCAGGAATGTATTGTTTGGGGCTTGATGGCTTTCATGGCTTTTTCTATAACAACAATAGCATCTCCAATGGTGTGATTCTTCCAGACTTTCATGATGTCCTCTCTATTGCAGTTCTCTTTCATAGTGTTGACAATCCTTTCCTTAAAGTACTGTGTGTAATGAGCCTTAAAGGTCCTTACGACCCCATGAGCTAAAGGTTGAATTAGACACATTGTGTTTGAGGGCAAGTAGACCACTTCAACACCTTTGGTGTTGAACTCATGGGGTCCTGGGTGGACAGGGGCATTGTCCAAAATCAAGAGAATGTTAAAAGGCAGTCCCTTACTGGCAAGGTACTTCCTGACTTCAGAAACAAAGCTTTGATGGAACCAATCCAGAAAAAGCATTCTCCCTGTCCAGGTTCTCTTGCTGTACAACCAGAACAGTGGCAGCTGGTGTTTATCTTTCCCCTTCACAGCTCAGGGGTTAGCAGCTTTATAGATAAGGCAGTCCAGATCATAAACCCAACTGCATTTGCACAAAATGGCAGAGTTAGCCTATCCCTTCCTGCCTTAAATCCTGGTGCTTGCTTTTCTTCCTCACTAATAAATGTCCTTTGTGACACTTTTTTTTCCAGAATAGGGCACTTTGGTCTCCATTAAAAACCTGTTAAGGCAGATATCCTTTCTCCTCAATGATTTTCTTAATGGGTCTGAGAACTTATCTGGCTGCCTCTTTGTTGGCAGAAGCTACTTCTCCTATTGACATTTTTTAAGCCAAAGTTCTTGCTAAAATTATCAAACCATCCTTTGCTGGCATTAAGTTCTCCAGCTTTAGATCTCTCATCTTCTTTTTGCTTTAAATTGTCATATAATGACCTCACTTTTTCTAGAATATAGGTATGCCTTTCTTATACTAATCCTGTACCCAAATAAAAGCTGCATTTTCAATATGAGATAAAGAGGTATTTTGCAAAAAAGTGCAAAGTTTTCACCCCCATTGGTGTAGCTACAGTGACAGTTTCAGAAATTTCCTTTCCTTTTCTTTTTTTTTTTAATGCTCCATATGCTGGATTCATTTAACTTGAAATGGCAGGCAACCACACTGCAGACCTCAATCTACAGTACATATCAAGCAACTCAACTTTTTCTTATAATGTCATGACTTTCCTCTGTTTCTTGCAAGCACTTTGAGCATCACTAGTGGCACTTCCTATGGGTCCCATGGTGTTATTCAAGGTTTATAGTGTTGTACCAAGCATGGTGAAAAATATGGGAGAACTGGGAGAGAACACATTTTACTGTGATACACAATAACCTGGAGAGACAAACGGGTCATACAGAGATTATTATTGTAACACGGCGTTTTAAGTGGATCCTGGCAACACTTGAGCTCACCGTCATAGCTAGGAGGGGTGGCTACAAAATTCTTGCAGTGTATAGTATGTATTACAGTTAATTTGATGTAGTTATGATTTAATACTGCATGTTTGCATTTGTTTACATTTCTCTTGACCACAAATGGTACCATGTACGGTCTATGTCCCTGCACATACTTTTTTTTTTTTTTTTTTTTCTTTATTTGAGAGAGAGACTTGGGGGGGTAGGGGCAGAGGGACAGGAGGAGAGGGAGTCTCAAGCAGACTCCATGCTGAGTGCGGGGCTGGACACAGGGCTCAATCTCTGACCCTGAGACCACCACCTGAGCCAAAACCAAGAGTCGGATGCTTACCCAACTGAGCCACCCAGGCACCCCTGTGCACATACACTTTGATAAATTTTAACTTTTTATAATAGATTTGTGTATATTTTATGGTAGTAAATGACAAAGTAGTACCTACATGTATTTTATGCATTCATGACATATCTAACTTCTTAATTTTCTTGATATATCTAGGCTATCAGTTCATCTGTGAGTTTTTTTAAATTGTTGCAAATCTCCAAAAAATTTTCCAATATATTTATTGGAAAAATCCATGTATTAGTGGACACACACAGTTCAAACCCATGTTGTTCAAGGGTCAACTGTAGTTTAGTCCGCAAGTATTTACTGAGCATCTACCATGTGCCAAGAAGTAAGTGTTAGGATATAGCTTTGAATTAGACAAAGACTCTCTCCTCAGGAAGCTTACATTCTAATGAAGACAGATGATAGATAGATGATAGATAGATAGATAGATAGATAGATAGATAGATAGATAGATAGATATACGATCATTTCAGAAAGTGATATGTCAAATAAAGAAGTTACATAGAGTCATGGGAGCCTTCCTTAAGGAAATATCATTTGAGCCGAAAACTGAAGAATAAGAACCAGCCATGCAAAGACCTGTTTGTTTTTTCTTTCACTGTGGTAAAATATCTATAACATAAAATTTACCATTTTTGAGTAGATTTATTGAGTAGAGTTGTGCAACCACCACCACCACCCACCTCCAGAACTTTTTCATTTCCACAAACTGAAACTCTGTACCCGCTAAACAATCACTCCTCACCACCCCCACCCCACTGGCAACCACTATTCCACTTTCTGTTTCTATGAATTTGACTCCTGTAGGTACCTCATTTAAGTGTATTTGGTATACAGTATTTGTCCTTTGATGACTAGCATATTTCACTTAGCATAATGTCATCAAGGTTCATCCATGTGTCAGAATTTTTAAAACGAATATTCCAATATAAACATATACCACATTTTGTGGTGTTCTTCTATTGATAGACACTTGAATTACTTTCATCTTTTGGCTACTGTGAACAATGCTGATATGAATACAAGTGTACAAATCTCTATTTGAGTGCCTGTAAATACCCGGAAGTGGAATTGCTGGATCAGATGGTAACACCATGTTTAATCTTTTGAGGAACCGCCAAACTACTTTCCATAACAGCTACACCACTTTACATTCCTACCAGCAAAGCACGAAGGTCCCAGTTTACATCAATGCCAACTCTTGTTATTTTCCTTTTTTTTTCTTATTATGGTCATCCTAGTGAGTATGAAGTGGTATCTCATTATGATTTTGATTTATATTTCCCTCATGATTAGTGATGTTAAGCATCTTTTCATATACTTATTGCCCATTTTTATATCATCTTGGGAAAAATGTCTATTCAAGTCCTTTGGCCTTTTATAATTGGGTTGTTTGGCCTTTGTTGTTGAGCTGTAGGAATTCTTTATATATTCTAGATATTAACTCCTTATCAGATATAAGATTTGCAAATATTTTCTGCCATTCTGTGCGTTGTCTTTTCACTTTCTTAATAAATGTCCTTTGAGACATGCAAATTTTTAATTTTGAAGAAGTTCAATGTATCTAGCTTTCCTTTTGTTGCCTGTGATTTTGGTGCTATATCTGAGAAATCACTGCCAAATTCAATGTCATGAGGCTTTTCCCCTATGTTTTCATCTAAGAGTTTTATACTTTTAGCTGTTGTGTTTAGGTCTTTGGTTCATTTTGACTTAATTTTTGTATATGGTATAAGATAAAGGTCTTGGCACCCTTGTCAAAAATCATTTGACCACATACATGAGAGTTAATTTGGCAGCTCTCTATTCTATTTCATTGGTCTCTATGTTTTTCTTTATGCCATTACCACAGTTTTTTGATTACTATAATTTCATTGAGGTTAGAGTTTTAAATCAAAGGTCACAGCAATTTCGAAGATCTAGAGTAGGGATCAGCAAACTTTTTCTGTAAAGGGCCAAATAGTAAATATCTGGGGCTTCACGGGCCATGTGCTCTCTGTCACAATTACTCCACCCTGCTATTATGGCACTAAAGTAGCCATAAACAATACATAATCAAATGGTTGTGGCTGTGTCCCAATAAAACTTTATCTTAATTGGTAACAGGACAGATTTGCCCCAAAGGCAGTATTTTGACACTCTTTGGACTAGAGGTCACAGTTGTGCATTTTCAAAGGCTTGAAGGAAGGCCAGTGTGACCAAAATAAAGGTGAGAGAGGAGGGAGCTGAGGTTGGAGAGGTAAGTAAGGGCCAGATGACAGAAACTTGTAGACCACAAGGGGGATTTGATTTATTCTCTCTCACTCATTCACTCACCAAACATCCATCAGGGACCTACCAGGAGCTAGGGGCTGGGGCTACAAGGCTCAGTCCTCAGCCTCCCTGGAGCTGTGATACAGAGAAGAGGTGTAAGCTAAGGAGTTTTAATACAGATCATATTTCCTGCATCATGACAATATGCTCTACTCCCTCACTTGAACCATGGGAGCTGCTCTGAGCTTTACCCTACTCTTAGTTCAAGCCTTTATTAATTGTCTCCAAGATGAGTGCAACTGTCTAGTCAAAAAGATTCTGCCTATAGCCTCACCTTCTTCCAAACTAGCCCCCCCACTGCAGCAAGAAAATTCCTAAAATGTAATTGTGATTATACTCCCCAGCTTCAAACTATCACTGTATCACTGTTAAGTCCAAACCCTTGGGACCCTGAGTGACCAGACCCTTGCCAACTTCTCAGCATCATCTGCTCTCTCTCCTCTTGGTGGGAAGTGCTAGCTGACGACCTGGGCCATCGACTCACACAAACCCACATAAGAGCATGTTTGACTCATGATTAAGCCCTGTGTAACACCTACATCAAAGAAGGGTATTTGCTATCTGGGTGAATTCTTGTTGTTCGTGTTTCTATTATAAAATATAATTATGAATTGAGCAAGACCTAGTAATAAAAGAGCAAACACATACAGAGATAGCCCGGCACATGTAAATGTAATGTAAATTACAAGTGTAAATGCAAATTCTAAGCCTGGGACCTGACCCACTGAATCAGAATCTCTGGAGGTGGGGCTCAGGAATCTGAGTTTTAGCAAGCTCCCCGGGGTGATTTTTAAGCATGATAAAGTTTGAGACCCACTGCTCTAAAACATTTATTCCTGCAGAGTAAAGGCCTTAATGGAGGCAAAGCTTAAGACAAGCATGAGAATAATTTTGACAAAGTAGAAATAGAATAATTTTTAACATACAAAGTTTTTGAAGTATGACATAAAAAGAAAACAGACCTAGTACAGAACACTATATGCTGCGAAAGGTCCTGAGAGGATGAAGAAACTACAGGATAAACCTGACCTGGGAGCAATCGGGCTGGGGTTCAAATCCAGAACTCCCACTAACCAACTCTGTGCCTTGTAAGAAATTGCTTAACCAGAGTCTCAATTTCTTCACTAACAGGTTAGAATAATAAGCCCCTTGACCTGCACCCTGTGATGGTTGTGAAAATCATGTGGGATAACGTATTCGATGATGCTTTGTATGGAAGGATAACATGGTGATCAGGTTTCTTTTCCTGCTGTAACTCCTTACAACAGAATATATGCACCTTCCCTTCTACACAGGAAATGGATAGGATTTTGAGGCTTGCAGTGACTCAAGAGATTTCTCTTTAGTGTAGGTTGCAAGAGATACACAGCTGGAATGAGAGGTTGCTCTGGGCTTGATAAGAGAGAACAGAGGAAAGTGGCCTCACCTGAGAAAATGGTGCCAGAGCTTTGGCAGATGGTGGTAGGAATACCATTAATATCCCTGAACTCATCTGTGGCTTTACCATTTCTCCCCCCAGAAAAGTTTAATTAAAACCTATAACAGGGGCGCCTGGGTAGCTCAGTCGTTAAGTGTCTGCCTTCGGCTCAGGTCATGATCCTAGGGTCCTGGGATCGAGCCCCGCATCAGGCTCCCAGCTCAGCGGGAAGCCTGCTTCTCCCTCTCCCACTCCCCCTGCTTGTGTTCTCTCTCTGGCTGTGTCTCTCTCCCTCTCTGTCAAATAAATAAAATCTTAAAAAAAAAAAACCTTTATAAGAAAAAAGAAAAAACCTATTAACAGCTTTGGCCAATGTTCAGTCCCGGACATTCTTACTGCCTAGCAGTTGCTGTTGTGTGGGCCGTTTACAACAACTTCTGTGCTGATTGGTCAAGGTTTGTGCCACACAGGTTGTTAAACTTTTAAGTAACACCTCTGGTGATACCCCATGATAGAAAGGAATGTTATTTGAAGCTTATTTCAAACAGAAGCAATTCTCCTCCCTCTGGGATGGTTTAATGGGTTCCTACTGTGCTTCACCAGGCCTGCGCATTCCCTGGACCTTTGACCCCAGTGCATACTCTTCAACTTAATGACAGATAGTTTCAGCATGTTCATTCATCACCAACAACACAATTTATAATTTATTCTGTTTCAAGCATATTTCTCCGGCTGACGAAGCTATGAGCCACTATTCTGGAAGGATTCCCATGCGTGTGTGGGTAAGAATTCTATTTCTATGCTGGGGTTTCTTTCATTCATTTCACGAAGCGAGGACATCCCAGGCCACCACACTCTTTTCTTTCCCCCTTTTTTCCCATTGCTATTTTCTCCCCTCAACTACAGACAGAATAGGTAGACTTCCTGTCTATTCATTTTTTTCCTCTTAGCTTGTCTCTTTTGGATTAAAAGCAACTTTCAGATAAATGTGAATCATTTAAGAGAGGGAGCTACTCCCAGGAGAGTTTAAAGGCCTCTCCTAAGAAAAGAAAACATGGTAATTATATTCCTTACTTGAACTGACGTTCAACCACGTAATAGATTCATATGCCTTACAATCTTTATACCTCGAAATGGTAGGTGGAAGACACCAGTTATTTTTTGAGCATGCATAATCTTTAAATTGAAACCAAAATGTTTAAAGTGACGACTAGCTCTATCAGTTGAGGTGTGATATGACAATCCCCTAAATTGCAAAAATTAAAAAAAGATTTCTGGCTTTGCTCAAAGTGACCCCATGCAGTGTAAGGAGTGGCCCAACATTCTCTCTCACTTGGGGTGACTTGGCTTCCCACATCTAGGAACAGTTGAACAGAAACCCCAAATTTTAGATAGTCCGTTAAGCAGATACAACCAGGGCAGGGATGGTGACTGATTTTCTTTTCGGGTGCTCTTCATAAATCACAGACTTGGTTAATACCTTCATTCCACCAGCATCCCCCAATCCTTTTCCCCCAAAGCAAAAAAAATTCTAGAGGATCGAAGCCCTTGTTACTCAAGGCATGGTTCACGGACCAGCAGATCTGAGGCTGCCTGCAAGCCTGTCAGAAATGCAGAGTCTCAGGCCCAAACCAGACCCACGGCATTCTGCTACCTTTTTAACTAAATGTCCAAGTGATTCATATTCACATTAAAGGATGATTAGTACTGGTTTAACTGACACATTTGTTAAAGAGCATACCAAAAAAGAATCAAGATTCTCTACTCAGAACACTTGAAAAAATAAAAACAGACAACTCACTTCAATTACGACGGGTGATGCTGGAAGGAAAGAGCCCCCAGCCTTGGCAAGAGGCAGGGTGATGCGGAGACTTCTATCCTTGTAGGTTTTCCTTTAGAGACTTCAGCCCCAGAACCATGTCCCTTAAAGTTCCACGAGCTTCCTTTTGCCGGCCCACGGGGGCAAGAGAAAGAATCAGAGAGGAAATGCAGCCCCTCAGCGAGGTCCTGCAACGACCAGAAAGACCGAGGCTTTCCAAAGAAACTAGCCTTGAGGAAACGGCCACGGGGAAATGAACAGTTCTCATACCTCCCTGAGATCCTTTCTTCTGCCCCATGAGCCGGGCATTACCCACATTTCCTTCTCAACCACTGAGATTCAAACCGACGACCTAATGCCTCCAATCCGCCTGGGATCCTTTTCCGGCGTTCCCGGCAAGGGGATGGGAAAGGGAGAAAAAGGCACGCGTCAGAGAGATATTTTTATCTTTCTCTTTGTGCAACAGAATCCTGATGACAGCATCTCCCGACACTAGCAACAACTTGAGGAAAGATCAAAACCAATCCTAGCAAAGAGTTCTGCTCTGTGTAAACTTCCTGTCCTTCGCTAGCTCTGACGAAATCGGGGGTCTCCTCTCATAGGCCCTGCCTTCTGGCAAAAAAAAGTGCCAGCAGGAAGAGAACACATTTGAAAGGAAGTGAAAGAAACCAAAGCAAAGACAGCATTAGGTTTCAGGGCAAAGACCCACCAGAGACTGGAAGAGGAGAGAGCAGCTATATTTAAAACATGCTAGTCTTCTAATGTTAGCTTTTCTAACCCAGAAATACAATAGGAAGGTAAGACCGTACTAAATAGGCATTTCATATTCTGAAAACATGATGATGTCAAGTGAAATAATAGGACAATAATAGGGTAAAAAATTATTTATGTGATATTACTGTGATCCTGTGTGATCATTTTCCTAGTTGTTGCACAGTTGACCATTTTGCTGTGATGTAAGCATATGGGCAATGCAAGGTACCTGTATCTTGCCTGGAATGTAATTAAGCAAGGCATGTGTGCATTCTACTAGTAGTGCAATTATCTGTATTAAGCAAAGCCTAAAGGTAAAATGTTACAAACTTCCTAATCAATGGTATATTTATTTATTTATTTAAAGAGTTTGTTTATTTATTTATTTATTTCACAGAAAGAGAGAGCACAAGGAGGGGGAGTGGCAGGCAGAGGGAGAAGGAGAAGCAGGCTCCCAGCTGAGCAGGGAGCCTGATGCGGGGCTTGATCCCAGGACCGTGGGACCATGACCTGAGCCGAAGGCAGACGCTTAACCAGCTGAGCCACCCAGGCATCCCTCAATGGTACATTTAAATCCATAGAGATGCAGAAGTTTTATTCACCCAGTTACCTTATCCCCCTACCTCCCTCCCCTCCAACAACCCTCAGTTTATTTCCTATGACTAAGAATCTCTTATGGTTTGTCTCCCTCTCTGGTTCCATCTTGTTTTATTTTTTCCTCTCTTCCCCTATGATCCTCTGTTTTGTTTCTTAAATTCCACATATGAATGAGATCATATGATAATTGTCTTTCTCTGATCGACTTATTTTGCTTAGCATAATACCCTCTAGTTCCATTTTGCCATTTCCAAGGTTTATTCTAAACCAAATAGAGCTAACTTCACAAATACAATTTTAAGGATAATTAAGACATATATTAAAAATAAATAACCACAATTCTAAGAATCAGCTAGATACTGTTGGGGAAAAGAAGGAATGTATGACACAGTACCTGCCCTCCACGGGTTGGGTAGACAAGACTAACATACATGACCCAACAGGAGGTCTGGCTGAATACCATATTAGTTCAGGCAGTAGGTAGGGGGAGAAAGGAGAACCCAGCATAGATTATAGATCATGGATCCTCACTTCCTACTGATGTAGACCTATTGCCGACTTGGCTAAGATGACCCAGTGAACACGTAGCAAGGTTCAGAGTAATTGGGCTCAAGCTCTCATGATTCCCCTGTATTCCAGAACAATAAACATTAGATAAATCTTTGCTTGAGAAGTAACTAAAGCCTCTCTTCCACTGAGGCAAATCTAAGGAAACACATATTGCTTTTCTGACAGAAGGTTACACAAACTTTAACTTTCAAATTTTCTCCCATGTTTCATGTAATGTAATTTTATGTTGTTAAATATAATATTAAGACAATAGTAATGCAGTAAAAAAAAAAAAAGAAAGAAAAGAAGGAAGGAGGGAAGGAAGGAAGGTAGCAAGGAAGAGAGAGGTCAAAAGAGGAAAGTAGGAAAGGAGCAATGAAATTAGAATCTAAATGTTTACCAGTAAGGATATGGTTAAATAAAATGTAGCATAGGCATACAATGGAATATTATACAACAGTTTAAAAGAATGAGGTAGAAATATATGTACTGTCTTGACAAAGAAAGATCTCCAAGATATATTAATTGTAAAAAGCAAGTTGCTAACTAACACGTGCACACCCTCACAAAACAAAACCACATGTTTTTATATGTACCCATCTATGTATATAATCACATAGAAAAAACTTCTGAAAAAACATGACCCAAAATGGCAGCAATCTCTGGGTAGTATGGGATTAGGAGGTAGGGATGCTTTGTTGTCAACATATATCTCTGTTGTTTAAAGATTTCCCATATATTTTCCTATTTCTCTTAGAGTAAAAGCCAAAGACCTTTCTATCTCCCACCCCTACTTCTCTGGTCTCATTCTCCCCTTTGCTAACTGTAATGTAGCCAGACCTATCTCCTTGCTGTACCTCAAACGTACATACACCCACCCACCTCAGGGTCTTTGCACTAGCTCTTCCCTTTGCCCAGAATGATCTTCCCCTATTTATATATATGACTCATTCCTTCACTTCCTTCCAGTTTTTCTTCAAATGGTAACTTCTCAGTGAGGCCTACCCTGACCTCCCAAATTAAAATTGCAGTTCCTTCTACTAGCATTCTTGATCTGCCTCATCTTATTTTTGTTGAGAGGGCTTATCACCTTTTGACACATGTAATTTCCCTATTTATTATGTTTGCTTTTCTCCTTCCAATAGCATGTAAGCTCTATGAGGACATGGCTTTTTATTTACTTTGTTCATGAATAAATCCTTAGTCCCTAGAATTTGTGCCTAGTATACCACTAGATGCTTAATAAATGTACTAATAAAGTCACAAATTTTCCCAAGAATATATTCATGTATTTTTTGTATATATTTATCAAAGATAATCACCAATCGCAAACAAAAAAAAAAAAATTCTAAAAAGTTAGAATAAAATGCCTGAGGACCTCCTGGCTTCTATGGAACAAGATTTGAAAATCTCTGGCTGAAAGCCAAATAAGGTAGAATGCATAGGACAAAAGCTTATTGAATGGAAGTCCTTCCATTGACTTAGCACACTATCTAATTATTTTGCAAACAACTAGGAGCAAACCAACCACTCCTAGAACCTCTGTGAAATACCCAGCTATTTCTTTATAGAGGCAAAAGGCCAGTGAAAGTCCCTTATTTCTTATAAGGGCAACACTGTGCCAAAGGTGACAAGTTGTAACAAAAGTCATGCATAGTAGTTCTTGGAGAGCTCTGTTATTTCTCTCAAAAAATGTATATCCCTAAGAATGTAGAGGGAATTTAATCCCCAATCTTGTTGAAGCAGGTATTGAAGTCCTTGAAGCTGGAGAGTGAGAAAGGTTTGAAACAGCCAACATCATCCCCTACGTCAAAGTAGAAGTCTTTTAGCTAGTGATTTTTTTTAATCAGAATCAGTAGCATAGGGGCGCCTGGGTGGCTCAGTTAGGCGTCTGCCTTCGGCTCAGGTCATGATCCCAGGGTCCTGGGATCGAGCCCCGCGTCAGGCTCCCTGCTCGGCGGGAGGCCTGCTTCTCCCTCTCCCACTCCCCCTGCTTGTGTTCCCTCTCTCGCTGTGTCTCTCTCTGTCAGGTAAATAAATAAAATCTTAAAAAAAAAAAAAAAAGAACCAGTAGCTTGGCCGTGGAGAGGAATCCACTCCAAATTAACAAGGTAGGGAAGTCGGGTCCGCAGATAAATATTTATTTTGCCAGTCTTATTTCCCCCGTCTTAACCATTCCTCAGGGCTCTGAGAGGCAGTAACAGAGAACATTTCCTTGCTTAGCCATTAAAATTATGAAAGGGTTGGGGCACCTGGGTGGCTCAGTTGGTTAAGCGTCTGCTTTTGGCTCAGGTCATGACCTCAGGGTCCTGGGATAGAGCCCCATGTCGGGCTCCCTCCTCAGCGGGGAGCCTGCTTCTGCCACTCCCCCTGCTCATGCTCTCTCTCTCTCTCTAATAAATAAATTTTTTAAAAAAATATTTATAAAAAAAAAAAGAAAAGAAAATTATGAAAGGGCCTTTTCTGGTATCCCAATCTTTTGTTTTCCATCTTGTATTGGTTTATAATGGTGTCTTCAGAATTCTCTAGAATGAACGCAAAGAAATTTGGGATAATCTATTCCTATGTTCCAGAGTATGGAAAAGTTGCTCCAAATTTCCTTTAAGGCTTAGAAGCAAACCAAGACTTAGCAATTGTTTAATAAAAGTCAAAAATTCTGTGTTCCATATCTTTATTATCAAGACTCACAATGATTATTTACAAGTTCCTCAGCACTTATAGCTTTGGTTTCTCATTTTGCCAGTTATAAACTTCTGAGAGTTAAGGGCCTCATTCTAGGCTTTTTAGTCTGACAGTATGGTGCTGTTCAAACAGCAGTTATTTAATCAAGGCTTTATAATCAGCATTATAAACCAAATGATAATATAAACAGAGCTATAAACATGACCTAAAATAAAATCACACTTGTAGCAGAACTTTGAAATGCCAAATCTGCTTCAGTGGTTGCTTCCAAATATTAAAAGCCATATAGGACAAGAAAAAATTAGTAACTATGACAAACTATCTTTATTAACACTTCATACTTGTTATTTACTGAACCAGAGACACAAGAAGCTCTGGAAGAGGAAAGCTCAAATCAAGGGAAGTATTTTTATTAAGCAGACCAACCCCACCTCTGTTTATTGCCTGGTACATTTGTGCAGCTGTTAGTAAATGTTTACAATCTGAGAAATCTAGGTACAATAAAGTTTATGACTGGGGTCTAGATCAACTCCATAGAGAAGAGAGACACTCCAGAGGGCAACACCGTCTGATTTTTCCTTTTCTTCACAAAGCTAAAGATCTGGACAACAAATACAGCAAATTTTATATATTTTTACATAATCATGCATTTGTATGTTTGTGTATATCTTCTGTGGCAGAGAAGGCAAGGGAAAGTGGTGTAAGGGAAGGAAAGAGTTCAAAATAGTGCAAAGTTAGAAACAATGTGCCTCACAACAGGGGAATGCAACATAAACTATGGTATATGATATCACAATCACAAAAATTAGCAAGTAGATGGGCTATATGGATGCATGGCATATGAACTGTCTAGGGAGTAAAACTTTTTGCTCTTAGATATAGTTCCTGGGCACCTGCAAATTAAACTGACAGATGACAGACTGACAGGAGAAAAAAGGTTTATTCATATGTAAGTTAGAGACTTACCTACCTAACTTAGTAGGAAAATGAGGAGAGTGGAGGAAAGGCTTTTATGGGACGAAAAAATAAGTTTCTTTAGGAAAGACAAATGGGTTTTTAGAAGAACAAACTGGAGATTTAAAAAAAGTTTGTGATAATATTTGTTTATGAATGTGTGAGTGGTCTTTTCTATCTTCTTCATGGCCATGAACGATTTGATTTATGGTAGGATTACTCTTGTTCTCTCTTCTAGGAGTAGACCCATCCTGAAGAGGGATTTATGACAGCCTCATTTTTCAGAAGTTTCTGCTTTTAATGAGATAACAGAGGCACCAAGAAGGCTTCTTTCTGCATCTGTTGATTCTCAATTTCCTTCAACTCAAAATAATCCTTATGTCAAAGTGGCATATGCTGATCCCCTTCAATATAAAATTGTATCAGTTGAAGGAAATCAGAACTAAAATAACATGAATGTATTCACTGACTTTAAAATGTAAAAAAAAAAAAAAATGGATGCATGATCATGGCAGGGATCAGAAATTAGTTTGAAAAAAAAAAACAGAGTTTTAACAGTTATTATTAAGTTTCTTGTTCTGTAGATTTACTAAAATTCATAGCCATCAGTCATTTTTTAAGGAAGGGAGCGGTATTAGACTATTAAGAAGAAATCCAGTCAGGCAGAGAGAAATAATGAAAAAAGAGAAAAAGTAGAAAGGTAAGGAGAGGAAAAGAAAGGCGCATACGGGGAGGGGAAAAAAAAAACAAACCCAAACACAGAGAGAAACATTTACCAAAAGCAAAACTGACACCTAGAGAGACACGAATTAGTGGCAGAAAATGGGATATATGACTGTGTGAGTTGTGTATTAACTATTTATGTCTCACAACAACCTGTATGCTGTTATTAGCCCCATTTTGCAAATGACGAAATTGACTCACAGCATGGGTTGAATAACTTCCTGGGTTATTTAGGTGAGTAGGAGAGGACTCAGGCAACTCAGACTTCACACTCAAGCATTTTGTCCTGATGTTTCTGATGCAGACATGTCAACATTTCAGAAGATAATTTTCAATCAACCCTTGAAATTAGTGACAAATGATTCTGCAACATAACATAGATCTTTATTTTTAAAATAGGCTCCATGCCCAATGTGGCACCCAACATGGGTCTTGAACTCATGACCCTGAGATCAAGACCTGAGCTGAGATCAAGAGTTGAATGTTTGGGTCCCCTGGGTGGCTCAGCTGGTTAAGTGGTTAAGAGTGTGCCTTCAGCTCAGGGCATGCTCCCTGCTCAGCAGGGAGTCTGCTTCTCCCTCTGCCTCTGCCCCCCCCCCCCCCCCCGCTTGTACTCTCTCTCTCACTCTCAAATAAATAAATAAATAAAATCTTAAAAAAAAAAAAAGAGTCGAATGCTTAACCGATTGAGGCACCTCAGGTGCCCCTAACATAGATCTTTCTGACATCCAAAATTTTTTCTGCCTTTGTTTTGATAAAGTTTATTTTTGAAATAAATATTTATTTTCCCCTCCCCCAAATTCTAAACCTTTCCATCTTTAGAGAAATGACAGTGCTCTTCCCTTTCATCTACACCACTAGGGTAGAGCACATTCATTCATTCCCTCCTTCATTCAGCAGACGAAGGAAGCTGAGTAAAGTTACCTAGCCCCCGTCCTCAAAGAACTGCACAGTGACCTCTGGGATACAGCCTAGAAGCCAGTCCCTGGTTTGACATCTAACAAACCTCTTGAACACAAGAGGTTAAAATTAAAAACCCTGATTCTTATTTTCTCTTGGTTTCTAAATAGGAACTTTAAGGCAGGAATTCTCTCATGACTTCGGCTTTAAGCTTTGGCATTAGAAATGCCTCTCACATTTCTTTGATCCTTGAAAGCAGATTTAGCATCAGAATATATCACAGTGGAAAGATGTTCCAGGCAACACCTAAGAAGGCTCCTAGATTTTTATCTTCTTACATTATCATTGTTTCTGACTTCAAGCACCGTGGTCATACTTTCTCAGCTGTGCCAGCATAACTTGCTAGCACCGATTGAACAAGATCTTAAAACAACGGTGCTGGGCCCGCCTATCCAATTTGGTTGTAACTGAAGAAACCTGAGGACTTCATTCCTCTTAGTAACACAGTGATCTTTCTTCTTTCCATGATTCATCTTTTGGGAAGGGTGTACTAAGTTTTAAAGTAAGGCTCAGGAATGAGATAACTCTTCCCTATTTGAATTATGTCTTTCATGCATTCCAAACTTTTCTGAATGCCTACGATGTGCCAGACTGTTGTTAGGATTATATAGAAAGTACCTGCCCTGAAGGAATTAACAATCTAAAGGTGAAGAAAGGAAGGAAACAAAGTGTTATAATACTGGGTAGTAGGAGCCTCAAATGTAGTCAGGAATGCAGTGTAGGAGGTTGGCTAACTTTTGTTGCGGTCTCAGTGTGCTTTTACTATGTCCTTTCTTCTGACAGTTTTCCCATTATTCCATTCTTCCTGGTTTTCCGTAAACAGCTGCAGCATTCTCAGGTTCCTTATGAATTTTTTCCCCATTTAATTACTAATATATTCGTACTTAATATTTCCGGAAAATAATTGACTTTGGGATGAAATAGGGCTGGATTTGAATCCCTAGCCAGCACCCTCAAGTAGTTGCTTTTTGTATTTTATTATGCAGGAGTTTGGGTCTGTTTAGAAATCCTATGCAATGAGCCATGGGTTGGAATGGGAGCTCTGCTGGGATGGAGACAGCTCCTCCCTACACTTCTCTGTCCAGCTCTGGGCAAGTATCTTCTCTCTGCATGCTCACATGACCTAGGGACGGCCTCGTCAGCTTGGCATGATCTCACGATCCTAGCTCCTCCCATGATACAGTTAGAGAACCTATCCATCTCTAAATACTGTGTAGGTTGTGTAGAGAGAATCTGATTGGTTGTTGACTAGCTAAGGATAGACTCTATCCAGGATGTTGTCCAAACCGCAAGAAGTGTCTGTTGGTGCAAAGAGAGCCACCCAGGCCAAAAGTTTTAACAAGTTATGAATCGGGCACGGTTCCTGAGAATGAGGGTTTGAACTGGACAGAAACCCCCATGGGACCTTGGACAAATTCCTCGGTCTTTGCAGTCTTCTCCGCGAAGTGTTGTTAATACTTAGTGGATAGCGTGCTCCGCTGCCACAACCTACCTTCAGGGCTGAAGAAACTATTCCCCCAGCCGCTGGGAGCCGGGCCATCCTCCCCGAGTACTTCTCTAGGGAGGGGAGAGCCTCCCTGCCGACACTCGTGGCCTCTTTCCGAAGACCGTCTGCATCCCCTGGCTGCTCCCCGCCGGCCTCTAAAGGCCGGCTCCCCGGGCGGGAGGAGGCGGAGCCGCGGAGCCGCGTGCGCAGGCTCCCTCCGCTTCAGTGTGGGCTCTGACGCCGGCTCTGCCTCAGTTGGGCGGGGCCGCCGCAGGGGAAAGAAAGGAAGGAAGGAAGGGACTAGAAAAGGAAATACAAGAGAAAGGAGGAGGAGGAGGGAGGCAATCAGCTGTCCGGCAAATGCCAAGGGAGTGAAGGAAACGAGTCCTCGGGCGCCGCACGGCTGGGGGAGCGGCCGCGGGGCGCAGCCCGGCGCTCTCAGAGCCCGCGGCCCGCAGCAACCCCGCCCAGCGCGCGGCCCGGCGCCCTCGCGCTCCTCGGGGCTGGGTCCCCGCAGGCAGGCCGCCCGGCCCGGCGCCCTCGCCGGGTCTGGGTCCCCGCAGGCTGGGTCCTCGGGTCTGGGTCCCCGCAGGCTGCCGGGCCCGGCGCCCCCGCGCGGCGGCAGAAACCGCGGATCCCCGCAGCCGTACCGCCTCGGCAGCCCCTCAGAGCCAGGCACCAGAGTCCGCGCTGGACAAGGCGTTGTGGAAAACCGACCTCTGGGCTCCCGGGTCAAATTAGAACACAGACCCGCTGGGGATAAACGTCAAAACAGCAGACCGCTGGGGATAAAAGGCTGAGGGGTTTTACAGGAAAATACAGGTCCTGGGTCCTTTCTATAGGAACCTGGTAAGTGCTGCCAGCCTTGTTCATTATGTCTTCAGGGTGGCCTCACGACCCACGCTGGTATTGGACATCTCAGCCTCATTACTAAGTATACATCGAGGTCGGCGAGATGTCAGCATTGATACCAAGTGTCTGGAACAAAGGATTCTACAGAAAAACAGGTGAAAGGGAAGGGGAGGCTTCAAGAATGAGGAAGAGAAAAGAAAGTGTTCAAAGTCAAGCCTTACTGAAGCATTAGTGTGTAGATCTTAATTTCCATCTATTTTTACGTTTCTATAGCGGTTTCGAAAGGTCTTAGGAGTGCAGTGAATGTGGGAAAGCCTTCCCTGAAAGGTTTAACTTCTTTCAGCATCAGAAAGTCCACACTGCGGGGGAGGGGCGCTGCTGGGTGCCTCTGTGGGTTAAGGGTTTGCCTTGGGCTCAGGTGCTGATCTGGCATGATCTCTGGGTCCTCCAATGGAGCCCACCTCAGGCTCCCTGCTCAGCGGGGGGGTCTGCTCTCCCTCCCCTTTTCCCTCTGCCCCTCCCCACCCAAGCTCTCCCCCTCTCTCAAATAAATAAATAAAATCTTTAAAAAGTAAAATAAAATAAAGTTCATACTGCGAAAAAGCCTTATAAACGCAACCAGTGTGGAAAATTCTTCCCTCACATCTCCATTTTCCTTCAACACCAGAGAATTCACATTGAGGCAAAGCCTTGTCAAGTGCAGCGAATGTGGGAAACTCTTTGGCCTAAGCTCCAGCCTTATTGTACAGAAGAGTTCACACTGGAGCAAGGCATTGTGAGTGCAGAGTATATGGGAAACTCTGCACTGCTGATTGTGACTTCATTCAACACAGAAGAGTTCACATGGGAGAAAGACCTCATGAGTGCAGGGAATGTGGGAAATCCTTTAGAGTCCAATTTGCTCAGCACCAAAAAATTCACACCAGAGAAAGGCCTCACCAGTGCAACAAATATGAGCAAGCTTTCAGCTGAAGGTTTAACCTCACTCAGCACCAGAAAGTTCACCACCATACAAGAAGGCATCTTGTGTTGGGCAAATGCAGGAAAGTCTTCAGCCAATGTCTGCTCTGATTCAGTACTAGAAACTTCACAAAGCAAGGGCAGACATCTGGGTGGCTCAGGTGGTTGTGCTTCCGGCTCCTGGTTTCAGCTAGGGTCATGATCTCGGGGTCCTAGGACGGAACCCCTTGATGGGCTCTGTGCTCAGCAGGGAGTCTGCTTGAGGATTTTTCCTCTCCTTCTGCCGCTCCCCCCACTCAGGCCACACACACACTCTCTCTCTCAAATAAATAAATAAATCTTAAAAAAAAAAAACCACAAAGCAGATAAGCTTTAAGATAAGTGCAGTAAATCTGAGAAAGCCTTCAGCTGATTCATTTCCTGGGCACAGGAATGTTCACATGAAGCAAAGCCATAGACATGCAGGGAACATGCTCTCTCCTTGTTCAATATAATGACACTGAAGGAGAACCTTTATGAGGGAGACATGTTCCTGAAGTTGAAACTCATACATCTGAATATACACAGTGGAGAAACCCGCCCGCCCCCCCCTGCATAAGTTCCAGATATGTGGGAAGCTTCCAGCAGTTGTTCTGTACTTCCTAACTTGCTTGGGGCGCTTGCCAAAATTGTCACTGCCAGTTACTGTGGCACAAGTAATCTCAGCTCTACCACCTGCCAGGTCTCCATGGTGTGCATTAGTCACTCCCAACCTGTTCAGGAAAGTAGATATCTGTGCTCTCTCTAGAGAAAATAATGAGCAACATGAGCCTTTATGGGGACCTGTTCCTTTTTCTCTAATTAGGGCACATCCCTGACCCAGTTGTATCCTAAAGGACCTTATCTGAGTTCTGCTGGTCACTTGCAGAAGAGATTCACCTTCATGGACATTTTTGTTCTTCAGTGATGCTCATGATGGATTTTTCCAGCCTCCACGTCACCAACCTGTGTGACTCATGAACTGGCTGCCTCACCTTGCTTTGGTTTGTGCAATAATAAAGGCCTCATTTTATTTAAACCAAAAATCAAACAAAACAAAACAACTCTAAAGGGGCATCCCAATTTCAGAGCTTCCTGTGGAGGGACATGGGTCTTTGCATCACAACCCAACTTCTCCCTCTGCCCATTCCTGCCTATTTCCCATCCCTGTCACATGTGTTGTTGCCAAGTGCATTCCCTAATAAACTTCGAATCTAATCTCTGTCTCAGCCTGCTTCCCAGGCAATGCAATCTGTAGCAATAACTTACCCCACTTTGCAATATTTTAGAAAGCAATAAATAAGACATTGTAAATAAAGGTGCCTAGGGATACAACTCCAGGGACACATTTATTGAAGGTTAGTCCTTTTGGCTCTTATCATGAAAAGTTTTCTATCACTTCTATCAAGGCTTTGTGCCCTCCTAGCTTGTATACATTTTGTGTTATAGAGAACTATTCTTTTTTTTTTTTTTTTTAAGATTTTATTTATTTGACAGAGAGAGAGACAGCCAGAGAGGGAACACAAGCAGGGGGAGTGGGAGAGGGAGAAGCAGGCTTCCTGCGGAGCAGGGAGCCTGATACGGGGCTCGATCCCAGGACCCTGAGATCATGACCTGAGCTGAAGGCAGACACTCAACAACTGAGCCACCCAGGCACCCCTGTAGGGAACTATTCTTGCCTTCCTGACATTGCGCTCCTTTTTTCTGTGCTCTGCATTAACTTGCAAAATTTGCTCTTTAAGAGTATTTTCACTCAGGTCAAGGCCAGCTTCATGGGTGCATAACCTGCGTAGCTGCATGAGACCCAGTTCTTAAAAGGGTCCCACACTTGGTTTAGTGTTCTGCAGTTGCTGTCTTCGAAATTCTTCATCAATTTTGAACAAGGGCCTGGTGTTTTCATTTTGCACAAAGTATATAACTGGTTCTGCCCTTGGCCACTTGCCTCCTAAGACATGATATAGATCTTCTGGTCCTTGAAAGAACTTACCCTTGACATGTGGCCAAAGGCTTAATGACTTCATTGGTTAGATCTCTTTTGGCTCCAAGCATCTTTGCTTTACCTGTCCCGCCGAACACTCTCTGGTATAACTCACTTTCCTCACTTCTTGGCTTCTGACAAAGTTCCATGGGTAATGGGAGATAATCAACCATTACCTTCCCCAAGCCCTGCTAGGCCCAAGCTGGTATCATTTACAGACCTATGCAGTAGGTTCTCAGTAAATGCTTATCATTGGTAGACTGACTTATTAGACTTCCATAAGAAATCATCTAAATACTCTACTGTTTAAAGCAGTAATTCTGTTCATTCATTCAGTCACTCCCCAGTTATACTTACTTGGCTTGGACATAATTTGATTCTCTGCCCTAATTTATTTTTTGTGACAGATGCTCAGTTACTATCTCTACTATGCTCATCCATCTACTCAGAGTTTCTGGATCACTTCTTGTAATTCTTTTTCATGTGCACCAGAGAACCTTCTGCAAATAGATGTTCATAGATGTTTGACAGTAGTGAATTGGTTTTGCTTTTGCTAATGTACAAAAGGAGGCTATGGTAGACTAGAAGGAACATAGACTTTGAAGTCAAAGGGGTCTGAATTGGATCTTGCCATTATGAGCTGCACAAAGGCTCCATTTCCTCATCTGTAAAAAGGTTAATTAGAAAGGCTTCCCTGTGTGATTGTTGTAAAGAATAAATGAGATAGTATATGCAAAAGAGACCCTTAATATTCATTTCCCCTTCTCAATCTTCTAAGAAAGCCAGGTTAGAGTCATTCATGCAGCACTGCTCTTGTAGATTTTTGTTCAGAACAAGATTCTGAACCATGTATACACAAAGGCATAACTGATCATGGTCTAAGGAAACACGAAAAGGGGTGACAAGTCATTCCTTCACCATTAAATACTATGTTTGGCTTAATACTCAAGATATCTAATGTCCATTTCCCCACTAAAATAAAATCAATAAAAGTATAATTCAATGCATTAACTTACTCAACAAACATTAATGATCAATGATTCAACATTTTCTCCTCATTGCTAAACCTATAAAGAGTGCTAGGTATGGAGTTTGAACAAAACAGGACAGACAGATCTCTACTGCCGTTTTATCAAGTTTTACCAAGTTACCTTCAGGGAATACAATATAGAAGAGATCCTTGCACCAATGGAATGCAACTATTCAATTAACAACAGGACATTAAAAATTGCTTATGTTAAATGCATAATGCTGAGATCTGCAGAATCACTACCAAACCCCTATTTCTATTTTTTTAAATACATAGAAACACTACAGTGAAATATACTACATGCAAAATATTAGAAAATCATCATGACCATTTTCCTCTGATGTACCAACAAATATTTTGGAAGAAGGAAATAAAAAGACAAATTTTCTTTCAGATCAAATCAAAAAAATTTGGATAAGTGTATACATTTTTTTCAAAGATTCTTCAGACTAATTTTGCAAACATCCTGAATTTGGCTCCTAAATTCCCAACCATTCATTGGCTCTTGTATATCAGTATTCACAGGATCACATAATAAATATTGGAAGTCTGGATTCCAAATAAACACACTTGGATTTTTAAAAAGTGTTTAATGGATGTACTTTATTAAAATGGTGTTTTGAACACGGAGATATATGATTTTAGTCTGTTCACAATTACTCTAATACATACATTTAAAACAATGGTCAAAGCAGCAATTACATCAACTCACTAGGAAAAAGTACAAAGTACACCCAAGTAGCACTTTGGTTAAATTGTAAAACAGTGTACACAGGAGCACTTCAGCAGAAATTAAATTAACTTGGGACACATTAAGCTGCTAAATTTTGTACTGGAATCCAATGGCAGATGAGTCATTCTTGGAGGGGGAAGAACTCTATGGTTTCACAGCCCAGAATACTCAATTGACCATCAGTGGACCATTTGAGCCACCTAACAACCAGTGGGAGCTGCCCGAGTCCATGGGTCTCATTCCAGATACCAAAAGCAACAGGGAGGTCATCAGAATTTGGCTTGCAAAGACACAGCATTTTATTTCTGCTTAAGTCATCCAGGTAAGTGAATCTAGTAAGTACAATAAAAGGTAATCCAACCAAAATTTTATGTCACTTTCCATGGATAAGAGTATGTGAACAAATGAAGTGCTAAATACAAATCCATGTTTGTATTTAACTGTTTGATGCTAAACTTTAACCACGCCTTCCCCTGCCTCGAAGCATTTTCTTACTCTCATATTACCTTGAAACTAAATCCTTGTCCATTCTTAGAAACTAAATGTCCTGTCTGACATTGAGGAGTTAGCATAGACCTAACTCATTCTCTGCCAGGACTTTTAATAAAAAAAAAAAAAATCAAATTCCTCTTTGAAAAAATAATTTTTATTCAGATTATGTGCTAATAATTCTTCAAAGCAAGTAATTTCTTTTTAATTTTGGAACTTGAGAACAGTTCACATCATAGAGTACAGAGATTCAAAACTGTTTCCTTCAAAACAAACCAATTTTTTTTCAGAAGAAAAATGCATAAGACTTTGAAGCACTTAAACACAAAAATCTACAACAAATAAACAGTTGATGGAGAGCAGGACAGCATTACTTTTGAATATATTAGGTACTTAAGAACTTATACTTGTGAAAAATCACAATGATTTTAAGAATATTTTGCCAAGTCAATGTTGGCAAATAGTTTGGCAACACATTTGATAAAGATGATTTATATACTACATATAAATGAAGGGCAAGTGTAAATTATAACAGATTTAGGTTTAATTACATTAATATATAATCTACACTATACCTACACCCACATGGTAATAGCCACATGGCAAATTCACAGTTATAGCTAAAAAACTATATTTAGAATAGTCCTTTTTTCCCTACTATTTGCATAATTCCTTGTAGGCTTAATATCTTTTGTGGATTACAATAACCTACAAATTATACTTCAACATTGTGGCTTAAAAAACAAACACCAATATGTTTTTATGCTTTAGTCAAAGTTGTTTGATTTCGAGTTTTAAAAGCTTTTCAGATGAAGCAGAGCAAAGTCCACCCCAAACTAAGGCCTAGACAACCCTACAGATTCCTCTTTGTTAAACCTGGCAATCTGCCTCAGTGCATCAGTGACTTTTGAGCTTGACAACATCACTCCCACCCTGTGAAGAATTCAGATCAAAAATGAAACCTACATTTTCAGAATGTCATTTTGTGCTTTAGAGTTTTCATTTGCTTGTTAGTTTGGAAATTCTCCATACTCCTAAGTGAAGCTTCTATATTTAGGTTCTGGGACCTAAACATATGTCAGAAAGAGCAAGAAAGCTTTCCAGCTTTCTTAGCCTACCTTTGGTTCCTCACTTCCCAGACAATGAACAGGAGACTATTTTCTGTCCTGTAATATTTTTTACTTTCACTAAGCTTCCTTGGGAAAAAAAATTGAAATATTTCTTTTTTTTTAAGATTTTATTTATTTATTTGACAGAGAGAGAGACACAGCGAGAGAGGGAACACAAGCAGGGGGAGTGGGAGAGGGAGAAGCAGGCTCCCCACTGAGCAGGGAGCCCAATGCGGGGCTCGATCCCAGGAACCTGGGATCATGACCTGAGCCGAAGGCAGACTCTTTAACGACTGAGCCACCCAGGTGCCCCGTGAAATTGAAATATTTCTTTGTCAACTTTTTTATCAAAGGAAAATTCCTGATTAATAAATACAGGAAAACTCAAGATTCATTTTCTTCCATTCCCCAAAAGATGAGAAGATGTGAATATTTATATCGGGCCATCTTCCTTCTAACAAACCTTTAAATAAAAACATAAAGACAGACAACAAGTCGACCATGAAAACTGAGAGTGGAAGGTATACACTCCACCAACTTTATCTTCTTGGTTTCTTTTTTTGTTTGTTTTTACAACAAAACTCCACATCATTCTTAACACTCAGTATTTTCCTCACATCCTATTATTTTATTTGCAAATTACCATATAGCAATGTAGCTTCAACATGCTAGTCTGCTTCTGTGTGTTCCACATCAATTAGCCACCATAAAATATCTCCTACAGCCATTTTAAATTCACTTCCTCACCTGCCAATAACCATTGGTTCTCCGCTATAAAACTGCCCTCTGTTTGTCAAGAGTCCTTGGGGATAAACATAGCAGTAATTTAAAGCTAACTGGTGAAGGAGCTATGCAGGATTGTTCCCTTTAATTCTCTATTACTCCAAAATTTACATTTGTACATACACCCACACATGTAGCAAATTTACATTGTCTGCCAAAATAAACTGCAGATATAATTCCAAACATGCATGTAGAGATTCACATTTTAACAGCAAACTTACATGCAGATATAAAGAAGTATAGT
The DNA here is from genome assembly GCF_964656455.1 of Halichoerus grypus. Taxonomy (NCBI): domain Eukaryota; kingdom Metazoa; phylum Chordata; class Mammalia; order Carnivora; family Phocidae; genus Halichoerus; species Halichoerus grypus. The sequence continues at coordinate 71,167,011 of NC_135714.1, forward strand.
TTTACATTCCTAAGTTACATTAGCAAGCTGAAATACAGAATGCTTTAATGTTCTAGATTTATTGTTATGAATCATAGAAATAAGCGAAAAGGAGACATAAACCTCACACTATGTCTGTAGCATTGTCAGTCAGTGCGGTATTATTTTTACTGACACATTATCCAACTTGCTGAATCTATACAAAAAGTGACATAAACATACTATATACAATACACAAAACACAAAGTTAGAGATAACAAATGGAAACTTCATACAAAATACTTGATACCATCAGTATTTAAGTTTGTATAGCTTTGACCAAAAGACTCAGCCTGTGCATACTTTTCTGATATAAAGGAGTAGTCTGTGAATCTGTATAGCATGCTTAGCTACAGGAAAAAGAAGAATGGAGACCAAGGACACAGCTGAAATACGAAAGTGCATTGTTGTAAATACGCACATACTTTAGCAATGTCATATTATCTGAATTAATGTCTTTTGCGTTGTGAAGTTTACGAGTAAGTGGTCCAAAATACAAAATATAGTCACACGGAACTCCATTTTCACACTTACTCCTCGGTAGAACTATTAAAAACAAACACTTGCAGCTAACACATTGCAGAGCCGTCAAAATGCCTACTAGTGTTGAAGAACTTGAAGGCGAGAATCTGTTCAAACGAATAAAGAACAAAAACGATCAAAAGAAACTCATAGCTGCCTAAGAGTTTTAAAAATTAGAAATGTAACACTCAGCAAGTGTGTCCAAACCACTTTTCATTTGCTCACTCAACTTCGAGACTCACAATAACTGAATTACACACATATTTATACTGAGTATGTATAGCTGAACATAAATATGACAGCTATTTATGAAAAACTACAATGTAAATGGTTAGGACATTTACACTGTGTACTAATCTAGTGAGTCACAGAGTCACCCCGGCACAGCTGACGTGTTTGATCTACTAAGTTTCTTGACATACTCAGTGAAAAACTGTTTCACAGAAATTCAGAGTCCCAGCAAGCAGTCAGGCCCATCGTCCACTGGAGGCAAAGCTTCTGCTGAATGAGAAGTTGACTTCAGAGTTCTTGTACTTCCCCCAGGCACCAAAAGGCACCACTACTGCAGTACTGTTATCTTCACTACCATACTGTATTGCCTGCAAGGTTTGGCAGAAGGAAGAAGAAAACACGGGAAATCAGAGTCTGTACAAAGAAAAATCACCATTCCTCTGGAAGGCTATAATCTCGTGCAGAATAGTTACTAACCCAGTTACTTCGCATTCATTCAACATGTATCAAGGTCCACACAGTTTATTAGATCATACATAGAATAACAGATGACCCCCCCAAAAAAACAACCATATTAACTATATTCCACTGTAGCAATTTTGGCAACAGAAAGGCCAGTGGACTAAGATCAAGATATGCTCTGGAAGAAGAAAATAAAGCATTTAGCACAGGGACTAATACAAGGTAAAAAGTAATAACCTAAGGAAATGAAAGTGTATAAGATAGAACAACAATAAGGTTTATTATGCTCCCTACAAAATGGAAAAGTGGCATAAACTATATTTCTACAGTAGGAGAACTGTAAATCAATTTTAAGAACTAATTCAAATAGCAAATGACAGGGCGTCTGGGTGACTCAGTCGGTTAAGCGTCTGCCTTCAGCTCAGGTCATGATCCCAGGGTCCTGGGATCGAGTCCCACATCGGGCTCCCTGCTCAGCAGGGAGCCTGCTTCTCCCTCTGCCACTCCCCCTGCTTGTGCTCTCTCTCAATCTATCTGTCAAATAAATAAATAAAATCTTTTAAAAACACAAAACAAAACAAAAAACAAATAGCAAATAACATAGTCAGTATTATAAGAAGTGCTTGGGATTATATTCAACAGCAAATGTATTTCAAAAGAACTAATAGCCTGAGGCCAAAACTGTGAGCGAAAGTGTTGATAAAAATATCTAATATAAAAAGCATCAAAATATTGGTACGCCTGGGTGGCTCCGTAGGTTAAAGGTCTGCCTTCGGCTCAGGTCATGATCCCAGGGTCCTGAGATCGAGCCCCACATCGGGCTCCTTGCTCAGTAGGGACTCTGCTTCTGTGTGCTGCTCCCCCTGGTTGTGTTCCCCCTCTCTCTCTCTGACAAATAAATAAAATCTTTTCAAAAAATTTTAAAAAAAATAAAAAGCATCAAAATATAAAAAAGTTTTACAAATTGAAAGACCAAAAAAAGAGTTCGCAATATCAAAGTACTAATATACTTAACATATAGGAAGTTGTTACAATAACCATGAAAAAGACAAATATGCCTATAAAAAAATGGGAAAACGCTATACACAGACAAGAAATACAAGGGTCTAACGAACCTGTGCAAATGGTTAGTTCCACCAACAAAGAAAAAGATGCAAATTTAAAACACTAAAATTTGATTTTTCTACCTATCAAACTGGCAAAAAACTATTATAAGCATTTGGAGAAACAGAAATTTTTAAACATGCTAGAGAGAAGTGTAAATTGGTATAGCATTTCTGGAGGGCAAATTGGCAAGCTTATTAAAAGTTTTAGAATAGGGCACCTGGGTGGCTCAGTCGGTTAAGTGTCTGCCTTCAGCTCAGGTCATGATCCCGGGGTTCTGGGATCGATTCCTGCATCAGGCTCCCTGCTCAACGCGGAGTCTGCTTCTCCCTCTACCCTTCCCGCCTGCTCATGATCTCTCTCTCTCTTCTTTCTAATACATAAATAAAATATTTTTTTAAAAAAGTTTTAGAATACAGTGTATCCTTTTACCTAGCAATTTTCTAAGAACTTTACCTGAGAAAATAATATATGAAGGAAATAGACATGCACAAGTAGGTACAAGAACGTTTATACAGTGCTCTCCCTCCCTATAATATGGAAAAGTGAACATAAACTAAATTTGCTCATTAGGGGAACTAGTAAAAGAATTATGGTACACAAATACAGCAGAATACCATGCAGTCATTAAAATATCATTGCCTGTGTGAATGAGAACACATATATCTAAGACAGGGAGATGAAATGAGAAAAGAAGTGATCATCCACAGGATTGGGCCCATTTCTATAATCTCATGAACCCACATAGTAACCAAGGGAATACTTCATGCTTGCCCATCTATTTTCAAACAAATAATGCTTTTTAAGTGAGGTCTTAAGTCTTAATTACAAATATTAGCACTTAAAAGTTTGGGCTAAATTTGCCTTCCCAGTTGCAAATGTAAAAATTGGGAAATGCAGAAGTAGCTGTTAAATTAAAGCATGACTCTAATGATCAGCGATGGCTATAACTTCAAAGAGCTATCTATTAGGTATCTTCAAAGATATAGATAATATCTAATAGAATATTAAAGAGCACATGGAAATTTTACATTTTCTTTACTGGGTATTCCCCATTTTATCTCTGAGTGACATACTCATACATAACCTATCCATACATCTTTCTGAATTTGTTTGTTTTTTTCACATACCTTTTCTTTTTTTTTAAGATTTTTATTTATTTATTTGACAGAGAGACAGAGACAGCGAGAGAGGGAACACAAGCAGGGGGAGTGGGAGAAGGAGAAGCAGGCTTCCCGCCGAGCAGGGAGCCCGATGCGGGGCTCGATCCCAGGACCCTGGGATCGTGACCTGAGCCGAAGGCAGACACTTAACGACTGAGCCACCCAGGCGCCCCTCACACACCCCTTCTTAAAAACCAGATGTGGACTATGCTATAGTGTTCCTATACTGGATATTTACTTGGAGCTGTCTAGCTTAATGGTCTAGTGGTTGAATCCGGGAGCTTGGCTGTCGGTTTGAAGCCCAGTTCTGCAACTTAAAAGTCTGTAATCTTGAATAAGTTACTTAACTTCTCAGCCTCTGTGCCTCGGTTTTCCTCATCTGTGGAAAGGGATAATACTAGCTGTAACCTCAGAAGGTTATTGTGATGATTACATGAGTTAAATATATGTGACTAGAAGAGTGTCTGGCACATAATAAGTGATAATACTATTAACTATTATTATAATTTCCTGTTGCTATTACTATCATATCAAGGTGTGTACAAATCCAAAAAATAAACATAGCACATTCCCTGGCACACAGGTTTTACTTAACTACTTGGGAGAATTGTAAACATTTTGTAAATTGGGAATATTATGGAGTCAAGTGTAAAATTCCTTGTAATACTAAAGGCTCAAACACAGGATTTCAAAGAAATCTCAAACCCGTAGTAGCCCCTCCGGGCTGTACCAAGACCGGCACCTGGGTGTTCTTCTCTCCACCCCTCCCACCCCCACACCACCCAAATCGGGACTTTTCTAGCAGAAGCTCTGCTCTGTCACCTGCTCAATCACTGCATGGGCTGCTTCATTGGGATCATGGCACTGATTGACAAAGTCACAGATCTCTTGACTATTCACCATGAAGTTAATTCCATCTGTAGTGAGGACCAGGAAGCTGTCATCGGCATGATGTAGCTGCAATCAGAACCAAATACACAGACTCAGCCTCTGAATAGTCTTCAAAATTCAAAGATTTTATCGGTTTGCTGAGTGGTCGTCTGTGTTTAAAAGCTTAACGGTGAAAATGGAAGACCTAGATTTTGGGCAAAATTAGCAACATTTAGCATCAACCACCAAGGACAAACCCCACATGTCCTTAGTAACACCACAAAGGAAGACGCTAGACAGCCAAATGATGAGAGGCAAGCACGCTGTAATGGTGGAGAGCACAGTCTCTGGAGCCAGGCTTCCTGGGTTTGAAATCTGCCTCTACTTTTTGGCTAGGCAAACATAGGGGAGTTCACCTATGCTCTAGATTTGTTTTCTCTGTAAAATGGGGTGGTAGTAGCTATTCTGGACAGAGCCTGGCCCATAGGAAACCCTATGTAAGTCTTTGTTAGACACAATGAATATAAGCGGGGTTAGCTATAAGACCGGAAATCATTCAATGAGCAATCCCCTGCTGCCATCGTTGGGAGCCTCTGTTACCTAGTACTAGGTACCAGCACTTGCAGAGAGGGAAGTGTCAGCTCACAACTGGGTGTGTGTTGAGGGAAGTGTAGTATAATTGGGGCACTGATTGGTAGCATGCAAAAGATGTCAGAGAAAGGGAGGAGGGCGATTATTTAGCTTGGTGCAAAAGGGAGGTAAAGGTCTGATTCCGAGTGGTGGTGACACTGGGTGACCAGGTGTCAGGGAGGAAGGGCACTAGAGCCATTTTACCAGGCGAATTCCGGCAAGCAGGGTAAAGCAAAAACCAGGCACTTCATCCTACAATAGGCCAGTATTTTATTTTATCTGAAAAGTTCATCTATCCTTCCATAAACTTTAAAAGTCATGTTAGCTTCAATTAAGGCTTCTAAGAAAGCCTGTAGCTGGAAACAATCCTGCTTTCATTCCTTGCATGTGTATCAGCTGTTGCAGATTGTTACCTTAACCCTCTTTGTTTCTGGTTCTGCTATCACACCACTGGTTTTAAGATCCAAATCTCCAAGACTCCTTGTCATTGCAAGTCTGCCATTCACGTGAGGCTGTCCCAAACTATTCCAAGCCACAAAACCACCACATTTCTTGATCCTGGTCCAAGAAAAAAAGACTATGACATGATACCCAGGAAATGAAGGCACGGTTAAACTTAAGATGAAATCAGTTTAAAATGCAAGGTTTCGGGGTGCCGGGGTGGCTCAGTCGGTTAAGCTTCTGCCTTCGGCTCAGGTCACGATCTCGGAGTCCTGGGATCGAGCCCCGAGTCGGGCTCCCTGTTTCTCCCTCTTCCTCTGCCCCTCCCCCCTTCCGAAGCGCGCACTCTCTCTCTCAAAAAAATAAATAAAATCTTTAAAAATAAATAAATAAAAATAAAATGCAAGGTTTCATTTCTATCTTGAACTATATAAACAGCATCCTCATAGAATGATCAGTGGAGGTGGTACCTTTCTTTTTCATCTTTTCTTTCTGGAGTATGGTCAATGGTCAGCTTCATGGGTTTTCCTTTTCTACACAAAATAGCCCGGCTATCCCCAACACTGGCTACAACCAGTTCAATACCATCTCTCACGAGGGCTACTGTTGCAGTAGTCCCCGAGGTCAGAAGGGTTGCTGCAAACATTATGAAAAAGAGTATAAGTCAGTGACAAATGATTGGATATGGAATTTTTATTACAAAATAAAACACAGGCATGTTAAACTAATGCTGAAATGTATCATTCTAATCTAACTAGAGCTATGCAAATAAAATGCAAATGAACTATGTAAGTAAGAGCATGCAGAGAAAGAAGTATTTAATTCAGTAACAAGGCTCCATGCAAATAGAAAAAGTTGCTAACCTAATTTGGTAAAAAGTGCATCACTGTCTCCACATGGCCTCTATTCATATGAACTAGAGCTGACTTGAACTGATATTTATGACACCCTTGTGTGTATATCAGGTGTCAGTATTAAAAGTATTACATTTTAATTAGATTAGCTAAAATGGCAGGTTGACCTTCAGGTCTACTGAGTTCATTCAGGCAAGCTGACTCTTCTAAAATTTCTATGCACTCAGAAGGCTTTCTCTTCCATTTCTTCATTCCTATCCTATGACAGTATTATCAGTTAATAAGCTAAGCAAGAATGCCAAGGGCGTATCATTTGCTCTTCAAGTGCTATATTTTATATTCTTTCCTTCTACAATTGTTTTATTTTTACAAATGTTCACCCAAAAAATCCTAAAATGGTTAAAGGTTCACATTCTTTTCTATTTATCTTTGTCCTCCCCAGACATGAAACAAAGTTACAGCCATCGTTATATTAGGAAAATATGGGGGATGGAGAATGAAGTTCATTCTAGTTTCCCAAATGCTTAATGCAGTTCACATTTAATTTTCTCTGACCAATAACACAATTAAATGTCACTTGGCTTGAGGTTGCCACTGTTCCCTTCATCCAATCCAAACTGAATTTTTGCATCTTTCTTTCATTTACTCAAACCGCATCTATCCTAAGTTCTTTACTATTTGTTAAAAATTTTGAAGGTGCATTGAGCCTTGCCAAAAGTGAGAATACTATGAAATTAAGGGCTAAAAAGTAAAGCAAATTGGAAGAAACTGAAAAAGATAACTTATTTAAAGCAGGTATTGTCTTCAGTAACATGGTTCATTCTTTAAAGCATCTAAATAAAATATTCAGGTGATCATCCAAAGACGATTTCTTCTTTAAAGGTAGATTTAGGAAAAATGAAGTGCTACTGATTTGACTGACTGAGGCTCAATCTTTCCAATTTTTTTTCCCCAAAAAGACAATTTAAAAAATTTCATCAGTAATACATTTTGGATGGATATATATATATATACATAGATATAAAAATATATTTTCCAATTGGTATATTAAAATGCCTGCTTTAATCAGAAAAGTAAAATGGAAAAAACATTAATAAATCCTACTTAATCTTTTATATCCATGCTGAATCTAATTTATTGAGAAATAGCATTTATAGTTGCACTATCTTCCCATTAATCTTTTGATTTTGGAACTGTTGTGCAAGGTAGTATCTGAGCAATGCTAAAACACATTACATGTTTGTCATTGTATAACATATATGTTTTAGCGTAAGAATCAGTGATGTTCATATTACAAAAGTTAACTTTTGAGTTGCCCAAAACATCATACGGTAGGACGTTCCCAGTTTAACCACTGTGACCTTTTCCAATGATAGGAAGCGCCAGGCAAGAGAGTACAGGCATTCACTCAGACGCTACCTGCCCAGGGAACTTAGTATTCCTCTCCTTTGCTTAAATGGTCAGCAGCAGCTTAATTAGCTTCATCAAAAGAGTTAAAAATTCATAAACTAACTCTTCCAAGTTTCGCTGTTCAGGATTCTATTGTCATTCATGGCCACCTCTGTCACCCAGGAATTTAAAAGAGCTTGAGTTTTAACCAACCCAACTTCACAGTTCCAAAATCCCAGGATTTATGGGAAAGTTTTCAAAACTAACTGTTGATTCTGGTTTGCTAAGCATCTAATAAATAAAGATTAAATAAGCATTTATTTCATTTAACATTTAACATGGAAGTAAAAATTCTCACTTTTTGCCCTAACAACATAAACTATAAAACTAAGACATCTTTCAATAAGGTCTTAACACTCACTGGACATTTCCTACTGCAAGTCATCTCAACTAATGGGACAAAGAGGATGTGGGAACCTTCCAGTAGTCCAGGCTAGGAACCGCTGGACTCCTTCACCTGGGACAAAATTAAGCAGATCTCTCTTTCCACTGAAGCCCAGCATATAGTGTCCACGGGCTCCAGGTCTAGAGCTGCTGACCGGGCACAGTTCTCTGCCACAAATAACACGCACAGAGGCAAATAGGAAATTCACCCAGGAATTGTGCTCAAACATTACAAACCTGCAACACAGGGGAGGGCAGAGAAAAGAGCTGCAAGATAAGGGGAAGGTTTTTATTTTGGTGAAAATTTCACTAGCAAATTACATAATATTCCAGGAGGTGCCGGATCAACGAATTCAAGACTCAGTTTGCCCAAATTGATGGTATTTTGTAGTTGAATCCATTTTTTCATCACAGAGTAAAACTTCCCACGGTTGGGAAGACTATATACAAATGCAGGCACACAAACATATCTGCAGTATACCACCAACACACATCTATGCACTCGTTCTCTCTCTTTCACATGCGCACACCACTCACACACACTTCAACAGTTAGTCCTGGGAAGTAAATCAGTACCTCTAGGAGCTGGAAAAAAGACACTGTCAATTTGATTGGTACCAATATCAGAACTGTCCCAATAACTAACGGGAAAATTCATGGGTACAGCAGTGAGTAATTTGTATCTGACAAGCAGTATGTAGTTAGAAAGGATGTGCACTACAGTATACCACCAAATTACTGGGATTCAAATATATATTAAGAAGGAATTAAAGCACCTCCTATACCAGAAACAAGAAGTAACATATTTGTTAATGATGCTTAATGCATTTTTTTTAGTAGACTGATTAATTTAAATTAATTGTTTAAATATAGGCTAGTAAGGCTCTTGAGCTCTAGTGCATGTTTATAAGTTTATGGGATTCACAAAATGGGTATTTCTGCAGCTCTCTCCTTTCCCCAGTGTTGCAGGTCGTCATATCAAAAGAAAAATGATCAAGTTTCTGAATGGCAACATAAGAGTAAAAGCTGTACTTTTCAAGCTGTACTTTTCAAAGTGTAACCCCCCCACCTGCCCCAGTAGTTATTGTTTACCATGTAAACAATAATATGTATAAACCAAAATGGTTTTCAACATTTATTAAACACGGGTGTTCCAGACACGTAGGACTCATGAACACCGAAATCCAAGTAATGAGCTGAAGCGGTAATAGCACAATAAGTATCTCTTCAATGTCGTCCCTATTGTTCTTTTCTTTTGGCTGCGCCCAATATAGGAAGACTCAAAAACACTGCCTTTCTAACACTGGTGATTTCGTAGAGATCAGGTAATGTGAAGTGCATGGACGTTTCCGATGGAACTCACAATGCTGCCACCAACATCTCACGCCCTGAACATCAGAGCGAGTCTTCTCTTTTTGATCCATCTGTCTCTTGGGGAGCTTTGCTGCTTTCAAGCCTTAAGCAATCTAGAAACACTTGGAAGAGTTTATAGAATGTAAAGGATAGTAATCTCAGTTTTCTACCACCCCATTTGTTTTAAGTGAGGTTTGTTCATAAACAGGAGAGTAATGGGATATCATTTGAATTTGCTGGCTGGTTTCATCAATTGTAAAAATACACAACTGGCATGAATTGAATACAAAAAAATATTTAAAGAGGATGATGAGATTAGCTTCATAAATAAGGGTAATTTCAAAATGTGTCAACACAAATCAATAAAAATAGCCAACAATTTCATAAGGGCAAGTTCTTGCTGTTTTTGGTAAGTGGCATTCTGATTTTCTTCTCCTCAAACCATCCCATTTTAAACTGAAATAGTAACTATTTTAAATGCTAACAAGATAATTTGAAGCACTTTATGCAGATGTGACAGTTTTGGACTAAATTCTTGAAGAGGAAAATGTTTTATGTTCACTTTATTTTTTTCACTTTCTCCCAAGAAAGCTAATATAGTATAATTGAGGGGTACTCTTCCCATTTATACCCCAAATTCTACCATTACTGATTCATTCCTATGGTTTAACCAATCTCTTTTCAGGCTTCCCCTACTTAAAATTCAAATCCACACAGGAGTGATAACTCATTAAAACACACACATTATGGTAATAATTTGGTTAAATCGGCTCTAGGATAATCAAAGAATAAATTGCAATAACTTTGGTGAGAAAGAACATGCATGGAGATCAGGTCAGTCCAAATAATTATTGAGTGCCTTCCAGAGTCCATACAGGGTGCTGCGTGCTGGAGATTCAAAATGAATAAGCATGGTGACTACCTTTAAGCTCCTCCCTGAAAGGGTTCAAGGAGGGAAAATGGGACTGATGCTGATAGAAAAGGTTAAAAAAAAAACAACACAAAAAACCTGGAAAGGGCAAACTGCACTTACTTCACAATTTTTTTTAACTGGCCTGGGTCCTACCTATAGCTATACCAAAAATAATATTATCCATTCTTATAATACTGATACGGCTTCAGTTCTTACTAAAAACCAAAAAAAAAAAAAAAAAGTTTTTAATTTAAATAATAACTTTGAAATCTGAAATATGTTTTTTTAATCCACAAATTAAAAAGTTAAACAACTTACAGCATCTATCTTCAGTGGCTTTAATATATTTGGTAAAATAGGCCCCAAATATCAAAAGGCAATTTTTAGCAATGTTGAAAGCCTTGGCAACTTACTAAGAATAAATTTTTAAGTTGTTCCCAAAATACTTATTTAAAAACACACACACAGATCAAGTAATCTATAAGAATACATACAAAATAAGATTTAAGAACAACAATGCCCTTTCTTTTGGTAGCACACTAGGTATTGTTCTGCTGTGCTCCATTATACTTGTAAACAAATGGCCATTAAATGGAAAGTAAATTTTAGAATAGCACATGAAAGTTCTAAGATCATTAGCTCAAGGTGTATGACAGACGAACTAAGTTAAATACAATTTGAATTTATTATTAGAAATTAATTATATTTTTATGATTACTTTCTTTGTACAATTGTCTCTGAGCGAGGCACCTTTAGAAAGTTTCTTTTAAGGTAGGCCAGTTAAACAAATTTTTTCCCCAAGTTCAAAATTCCCTTGAATTATAATTTATTACTTAATAAAACGAAAGGGGTCCTCTCATATTTTAGGCTGAATCTCAGTTTTCAGCATTTTCACCGATTAGATCCTTTACCAAAGGGCTGACTGCACCAAGAAGGGTTAATGTTCTGACTGTTGGCCTGCACATTCCCCATGATAAACTTGAGGGTTTTCTTCTGACAGGTAGAGGCCAGTAGGTTCTACCTGTTTACAGGACAGCTGGGGAACACCACCGGCATTAGAGCTAATAAACACCATGGTGTGAGATACAGCCAACCTGGTTATGGATGAAACCAGAGCATGCCAATATTCAGAGTCATAAAAATAAAACTACAAGAAGGTGTTTGACTGTTCTCTTCTACCTCCTATATTTTACCCATTAGGAACAAGAGCTCAATCTTATACTACAATTTACCTTCTCTCAACCTCTATTTTCAAAGGTGAGGAGCCAGCTGGAAGGAAAAAAGTCCAAAGGAATGAAGGAGAAGAGAAAATGGGCCGAATGATCTACAAACAAGAAAACAAATCCCTGAACAAAGAGAGTGGACTCTAATGCTTTTCCAAAAAGTATGATGACAGTAAGGTTCTCAAAAAAGGGCAGGAAAAATCTTGTAAGATGGCGAATAGAGCCATCCTAGTCATCTTCTAGAATCCTCCTCATTAAACATGCCCGTGAGGGAGCCCACTGTGGGTGCCAGGAAAATCCCAGCCCTCACTCTGCAACTGGGCCTTATAGGTGAATTGAGACTTTCTATCCCTATGCTCTCAACTGCAAATTGTGAAATGTTATTTCTGTGGTGCTTTGACTTCCTTTAAATAAAAGGATGAACCAAACACAGATTAATATTGCATGATTCACTTTCAAATCTGTTATGAGGTCTGTATGCATACATTAAATGGTCACTGCAGAAGTGTTGAGGATTACCTTTAGGAACAAAAGATTTGGGGGTCAGCTAACTAGAAAACACCAGCTATGTTTTTCTGAATGCTTTTGATAAATTCAGTGAAAATCAGAAACATTTTACTTTCAAAATTTAAGGACATACAATACGTAAATTTTAAAATTCAGCTGACATGTCCTTGTGTTTAACAAATAAAAACAAAAACAAAGTCTTTTAGAAGTGGGAGAAAACATATCTTCCTTCTGAAGATTAAACAGAGTAGTGCATATTACCCATTGTCTTTTCTTATTTAGGACCAGTTAGCAATTTTCTTCTTGTCTGGATAATTACTATGTGGGTAAATGATATTACCCTATAGTCTATCTCAGTACTTACTCATCAGGTTCATCTAAAAAACCAAAACAGTAACCCTCCCATACTATGGACCTGCTATCCATATAAAGAGCAAATTTAAAAATTTTTTAATCTTTTTAAAATTTAAATTCAATATCAGAACCATTTTAGAGCTTCAATTTTTGAAAAATTGTCCAATATATTTCATTTAAAAATTAGGTACTAACACTACATTGATTCCAAACAGCATTTAAAGTTATTTCTTATATAAAACCACTTTCAATATAAGCATCCTCACAAATAAACTTATATTCCCACCCCTAAAGGGCTTAAATTGTTTCCTTTCATTAGACATGCCCCAAGACCCTAAGGAATGTGATTGTTTTACTTACCGTCAGCAGACAGGTGGGCATGCCTTGCAAAGGCTTTGTCTAGTTCTAGAAAAGCCAAGGTCAACACAGTTTCCAAGTTCTTCTCCTTAGGAAGCAAATCCCTTTGTGGAGAGGAAAAAAGAGTCCCAAACAATCATTTTATAATAGGTTTCTCTTCTTCATCTAGGTCCCTCTGGCTAGCTGTTACTCCATACAATGGACCGCCATGGTTTGCCTTTCAGATGCTTAAAATCCACAGATTAACAACTCAAATTAGGAAATAACTAGACACGGAGATAAGCCTTTAAGAACAATAAAATAAAAGTCCAAGTCTCCGTCCTTAAAGATTAATACTCTATCCACAACCCTGAGAGGTCAAAATTCCTTCAAATAAATGTACGCCACTGAGTTCAAAATATGAATAAATCCACTGATGAACAGCATGAATAACTACAGGAAGACAAGAAATAGTCATATGTTCTCCCCCTCTTTTAATTCAAGTCATATGATCCCCAAAATACATTAGTAATTACTGCAGTAAATAAACTTTTTAAAGAGCTCCAAAACACCCTCACTAAATGCATTCTCCCCATCCTACTGTCAATCATCTAAAGCCATTCATACCCCTTGAAAGAATTACCATTTATTGAAGTACTATATGCCCTGCACTGGTAGGAGTAAATGCTTTTCCTAATACGTGAGATCCTGTACTATATAGCTTGATACAATCACAAATCAGGGGCGCCTGGGTGGCTCAGCCGTTAAGCGTCTGCCTTCGGCTCAGGTCATGATCTCAGGGTTCTGGGATCGAGCCCCGCATCGGGCTCCCTGCTCGGCGGGAGGCCTGCTTCTCCCTCTCCCACTCCCCCTGCTTGTGTTCCCTCTCGCTGTGTCTCTCTGTCAAATAAATAAATAAAGAAAATCTTGAAGAAAAAAAAAAAAAAACAATCACAAATCAAAGTGCTGTTGATCCTGGTCAATGCTTTCACCAGGTGAGTTGTCAAAACATACACTGCGGAATGGTGGTAACCACCAGTAATAAAGGGCATGCTTAAGCCATTGCTTGTTCGTAAAACAGTATGGAACCACTCAAATAAGTAGGTTAACAGTGAACATCATCTCGGCCAAAAGGTTAAAGTTTAAACATGAAGTATAAGGTAAACTGCAAAGTCAAGAGCGAAAAGTCATTGTACATACATGATGCATTTCTCCATGTGAGTGTGGCAGAAATCAGCAGCTGCAGGTCCGCCGTGCCCGTCGTACACGGCAAAGTACAGGACCTCGTCTGTTAGCTGAGCGCTGTCAAATCGGTCTTCATTCTCTTTCCGTTTGCCAATATGCGAGGCGCAGCCTACGTTTTCCAGGCTGATTTTGGGAATTGGCTTGCCGTACTTAATGCTGGGCGGCAGCAGAATGGGCTCATCGATGCGGTTATCCCAGATCCCAAAATTATCCCAAGTGGCCGGGCGCCCACTACCATCCGGGTCAAACCGAGAGCACCTAGGCTCTGAAGTGGAGCTGTGGCAGGTAGGCGTCAGCCGTTTGTCGTCCTGCAGTAGGCGGGAGCTTAGCAGCACTCTCCTTCTCAGGTGGTTCCCACCACTTCTAACCAAAGTAATTAAGGCAGCTGTGGACATAACTCAACTCCAAAGGACTCAGGAAGGAGGGAAAGGTCAATAGAACAATAATGGAATGTCTTCAAGAAAAATGATGTGACTGGGGAGAGAGAGAGAGATTCCATCAGTATTTCCTCATATAACTGATGTATCATGAGATATTACCAAAACGTAAGGCCATAAAGAATGTGGCATCTTACAGCCTACTTCTTCTTCTTTTTTTTTTTTTTTTTTTGTATAAAACATTTAATTTATTGGTCTTTTTGGGGTGTCTGCTGTATCTCCAGTGTATTACAACTGAGCCATTAATCTTGTCACTTCATCAACATTAACTGGTTCGTTTTCATGACACTGCTGAGGAATCAGCTGTTTCTGCAAAGGTTCAAGGGAAAGGCCTTTTGAGAAATGGGCAAGTTCCTTTTGTATATCTACAAAAGCTTTATTCACTCTGTTAACTTTTTCATCATTCACAATGTTTATCTTCTTAAGATTAGTAGTAACTGGTTTTGCTTTGTTTTTAGACTTAAAGTTTTTTTGGCTGGCTATATGAAATACATTCCTGGACTTCTGCCCTCTTAGTTTGTTCTTGGCCATTGTGCTCCGGCTGACACCATCTACATGCAGAAGATCTTCTTCTTACAGCCTACTTCTAAGAATAGTGGATCAAAACCAAAATTGATTTACTTACCCCTTTCACAGTGTTTAAATTCTATAAAAATGTGACAATGTGTATATATCATATAGAACAAGTGTTTCTCAAACTTTAACCTACAGTCACCCGGGGAACTTGTTAAAAGGCAGATTCATTCTGATTCAGTCTGCCTGGGGTGGAGCCTGAGATTCTGCATTTCGAGCCAGCTCCCTGCTGGTGACAGCAAACTGCTGATCCAGCAGGCCCATACTTTGCATAGCAAGAATATAAAATATGGGTGTAAATAAATATTCTTCCCTTCATTAACTCCATTGCTCTAAAGAAAGGGTAGGGGCAAATGTTGACAGTATCAAAGTCTCTTAAGGGAGAAAGAAATAAGAAAAGTAATTGGTTAATAGGACAGTTCTGTACTCAGAGTGCCCAAGTTTTAGCAAAGACACAATCTACGATCTAAATTCTGTTTTCTTTTAAGATTTGTCAACTTACTAAACTTCACATATTTCATTACTATGGTTAGTGTAGAATGGTTCGGGCAAACACTCCCACAGGCACAAGGATGAGCCAGTTCCGATGTGTGTGATCACTGGATTAGGGGGCACCACCTTTGTGACTTATGAGCAACTGATCTATGCATTTACATTAACAGCTGCTGGTCTCCAATCTACCCAGCCCAGCAGCCCAGCCCTTGCGTGCCCTGCAGACTAGGAGCTAGCGCCCGAGCCCAAACCACATTTCTTTGAAACTATTACTCTGCACCCCCATTTCTGGACTCTGCCCCAAAGCTGAATCCTCCCCTGGGTGTTGTCAGGGGGAATTCCTACACCCCTGCAGGAAGGGCTGTGTTTCTGGCAGTTTTCCATATAAATAAGGTTCTAAGCAAAAATTCAACTCCACGGTACTTTGTTCTGTTACTTTATGTATTAAAAACCAACTGGAAAAGATAGCATAATGTCAAGATTTGATAATGCTGGAGGGTATACAGGTATTACATTACTCTCAATTGCATGTTTGAATTATTTCACAATACAAAGTGGACTTGAAAAAATAACCTCAGCAAAAGCCACATACACACACACACAAAGCCCAACTTGAGTGAACCCGTAAGTAAATGCGTTGCAGATTTCAAATAATCATTTTCAAATAAATTTTTGGAAATCAGCCTAGTTCTGTGTAAGAATAGTAAATAAAACAGTAGAAAGAAAAGATGAAATTCCAAAGAACTCCCTTAGGTATCTATGCAATGAAAAACATATGCACCCTGCCTTCATAGAATTTAGTATAAAGAAGGCCTTCCAAAGAATTAATGTATCATGAAAGACTTAGGAGGCCATTCTTTCTGGGCCTTTTAGCTAATATCATGTACAAAAGATTGAAACTCACTTCTATGACAATATTAGGGGTGGAGGAGACATAGTATCTCTGGTTATCAAGTATGAAAGAGAAGCAACACATTAAATTACCAAAAAAAGGTGTTTATTCCTTTGCTGCTGTGTGATATTTTCATTCAGCAACAATAGCTATTTTAAATAAAGGTAAGGACTTGTGAAGAAATTTCAAACTATAATACAATCTACACTAGGGAACTAAGTACTGATTACTGATGGAGATAATTTACAGAGCAACTTTAGACCATAAAGAAAAAAATAAAACTTTCAAGATACATTTATTAGAAACCATTAATATTTGAAGAGTGCACCAGAAATTAGTGAAGTATGATTCTTTCTTCTTTTAAACCTAGCTATCGCTGACAATACAACATTTTTTTAGTTTCAGGTGCACAATATAACGAGTCTGTTTTTGTATAAGCAAAGTACTATTCTTTTGGCTTCAATCTGAAATCATGAAGGCTATATTCAGCCTTGGGCCATTTTGCAGTCGTTCACCTACTTTAAACAAGAGTTCTAGAATTAGAAGCAAATAAATATTGAGTAAATTTTTTGCAGCTCTTTTAGGTCACTCTTCTCTTTCTTCTCTCTCTCTCTCTCCTCCAAAAAAAACCCAACCAAATAAACAAACAAACAAAAAAACCCAGAGCTGCATTTTATTATTATTTTTTTAATTAACATATAATACATTATTTGTTTCAGGAGTACAGGTCTGTGATTCGTCAGTCTTACACAATTCACAGCGTCAGAGCTGCATTTTTAGCAGGAAACAAATATCCATTGGAAACATTATTTAAGAATGAAATAAAATGGGGCATCTGGATGGCTCAGTCAGGTGAGCACTGGACTCTCAGTTTCGGCTCCTGTCCTGCTCTCATGGGTTGTGGGCTCCAGCCCCACCGTTGGGCTCTGTGCTCAGTGCAGCGTCTACTGGAGATTCTTTCCCCCTGCCCCTTCCTCCTCACACTCCAGCTCTCTCTCTCCCTGAAATAAATAAATAAATCTTAAAAAAAAAAAAAAATGAAATAAAATGCAAGTTGGACAGTTTCTTTAAAAGCCTCGCTGGACTAAAATCAATCACCAACCTGGCCTCCTTCCTCATTTATTATCTGCACAATCACCTCAGAAAGTAAGCAGAGTAGTCATAGGAAAACATTTACTTTAGGGAATACTTTTGGCCTAGATGAAATGTGAGCCAGATATATAGCTAGTTTACAAAACTAGATCAGCACCCACTTACGCAAGCATGTGACTTTGTATATTTCCAATGCAATATAACTAAATCATATTAACCTCCACATTCTCTGGGGAAACAATTCAAAGAGGACCTGTGTTCCCAAGCTCAATAACTACTTTGAATTAAACCTGCACATCAAGAAAAGTTTCCTCCAGAGATTCAAATTAGGAATCTAGTCATCACC
The DNA here is from genome assembly GCF_964656455.1 of Halichoerus grypus. Taxonomy (NCBI): domain Eukaryota; kingdom Metazoa; phylum Chordata; class Mammalia; order Carnivora; family Phocidae; genus Halichoerus; species Halichoerus grypus. The sequence goes on from NC_135714.1 coordinate 71,184,902, forward strand.
TGCCCCCAGTTCTCCAAAATGCCCATAGAAATGACTACACACCGACTAGCAGACAAGAGAGTATAATTTATGATGTGGGAAAAAAAACCCAAAGCCTGCGGGAAAAAAAACAACAACACATCAGTGTTCTTCGTAACAACAAGAGTGGAGAACAAACTGACAAACACCTAGGAGATATTTTTATTATTTGTCAGTTCAGCAATTATAAATTGGCATGTGTTTATCATTCTGCAAAAAAAAAAAAAGTTATTCAGGAATCCTTTATGTCAATATCTCAGTCAGAAATCAAGGCTAGCTTTTTTTTTTTTTTGAAAGATTTTATTTATTTATTTGACAGAGAGAGACACAGCAAGAGAGAGAACACAAGCAGGGGGAGTGGGAGAGGGAGAAGCAGGCTTCCCGCCGAGCAGGGAGCCCAAGGCGGGGCTCCATCCCAGGACCCCGGGATCGTGACCTGAGCCAAAGGCAGACGCTTAAAGACTGAGCCACCCAGGCACCCTAAGCCTAGCTTATTTTTATAAACCATTTTAACATTTATATTCAAGCTCTGAAAGTAAAAGTCATCCAAAAGAGTCAAAGGGCAGAAGTAATTCTGCTTGAAAGCCGTTTGAAGACAAAAAAATGTCAGAGCAAGAGTTAAATCAACTAAGAGCACAAGAACACACTACCCACACATCATATTCAACTAGCAAAAATAAAATGCAAAAACTATGCTAAGCAAGAAAATAAAGATAAAGAACTTGGCTAGAATCCTAGTGACAGAACAGGTTATTTATATCAGCAACCTAAACTATATTGATAGTCATATACCAAAAGGAAAAAGAAAATGGAAAATATTCCTTCTAGACCAAACTTTTCCAAATCCTTTTTATTTCCCAATCATAATAAAAATGCAGGACCCACAAATTTACTTTAATCACATGAATTTTTTAAAATGTGTGAGTATGCACACATATATATACACACACAGAAACCCTATATATTCTACATACTGTCAATAAATAATTGCCTGAAAATATCTTTCTTTTTCATCATTTTCACATTGATTTGTGACCAGGCCTTCTCCATCTTCTTCCTTAATGTTTTAACAGTTTAATATGATACTTGAAAGTCCTGACACAGAACTCTTGACCAGCGAAAAATGTTGGCACCTGGTATAACAATTCTGACTAGCAGGAGGGATTCTCAGCAAAGAGAGTTAAATTGGAAGTAAGCTCGGAGACCACAAGAGTAAGCACAGATTCTGTGTGAGGGCACTGCTGAAAACCCACATCCTGAGAGTAGGAAATCTCAGGTGAAATGCATCAGGAAGGGAAAAAAATGCATTTGGTTTGTAGTGAACTTTTGAAGTACATACTTGATTTAAAAATAAAAGGTGGTGAAGAAAAGCCACAATTTACAGCTACAAGATTGCTATGCCAATTTTGCATCTTCATATCACTCCCATTTTATAATCCCTCAATGGTTTAAATATCTCAGAGCTGTCCAAATTTATTTTTGGATAAGAGAGTCACTCACTGTCTCTGTCAGGAGGATACACTTGGGATTTGAGTTGAACTGTTGACTGCTGAAAGGTCAAAAGGGCAATTTATTGTTGTAATTTTAAGTGCATGCCAAAATCATTCAGGCATTCTAGGGTTCAGTGCTACAGAAACTTCTTAGATTGATCTCTCCAGCAAAAATATTTAAGAAAATATTCATATTTGCCCATTATAAAGCAGCACTCAGGTATCTTTACATCAGTAACTTCCGCAAAGAAAACAACAGATAATTTTAATATTCTCAAAGCAAATATTTCTTTATCAACTTTTTTAAAGACAACCAATGCATCCTAATAAATTCAAATGGTATGGAAACCTCCCAAAAGTATTTCAGGAAATGTGGACTCCAATATCTTATCAGTACTCTGCTGGGAGGAAGGGAAACAAATTTTAATAGTCTACATGAGGGAAAGTACAACAATAAAAACCCCAAATGATTCCCCTTGGGTTTGATGTGAACATGTTTAGATGTGTGAATAGAGGAATGAAAGTCCTGAAAAGTATTCATTGTTCTATTTCCATAGATATCTTTTAAAACATCTTTGTTAATGTGGATACAACTCACAGACCACATTCCAAACCTGTACCTTTATACTTCTTTAAGGATTTTCCTTGACATTCTCTACTACATCAACAGCACATCTCCCCTCTTCTTTCCTCTTCTCTAAGATTCTAGTCAAGGGAGGTGCCTGTGTCCGTCATCAATAGAAAGTGACTCTGGTAGCAAGAAAAAAATCATTAGCAAGAACTCACTACTCAAAAATATAACTATTTTATTACCCAGTGGTGCATCTGTTCTCTTCCTCTAATACCACGACATCACTACTCTTCTTCAAGACCATTATAATCCGTCACTTGTCACTCATTCTGAAACCGGCGACAATCTCATTCTTGAGGATGGTGGAGGATGGGTGCAAAGGGCTTAAGAGGCTCAGAAAGCTCAGAAAGGCCAGTGGAGCTTTAGGGACTCCAAATTCCCCGTCTATTTCCACCCGGACTCTCGTCTTTGTCGCCTCCTGTGAAATCTCTCATCTACACGAAGCGGTTGCTAAAAAAAACCCATCACCAGCCACAAGGCCTCTCTTGGGAAAGCAAAACCCACACCCTCAGATGGACACCAACCAGGGCTCTGCATCCTGCTCTATTCCGGTCCCCTGAAACGCTCGCCCTCGGACAGTTCAGGATCCCGGGCTCGCTCGCCGGCTGTGACAGATGAGTAGCCAGTGTGATACACTGCAGGAAGCACACCCTCCCGCCCGCGCAGCGCTGCAGATGGCTGGGCTCCCTCCAGCACCTTCCGCCGCCCGGTCTCCGCCTCCCAACCACCCTCTCCCCGCATAGATCTCGGGTGTCGCCACATCTCCCTCACCCCGGTTGCATCTGCAGCGGCGACGCGACGCTGACCCCTGCAGCATCCTCCAGTCCGGGGTGCGAGCAGGGCGACCCGGATCCTCCCTACGGAGAAACACGAACGAGCGGCCCCCGTCCTTTCCACCATCCAGTCCATGGTCCCTCCTGACTTCCAACCCCGGCCCACTCCACTCGCAATGGTGACGCCCCCGCCTGCAGTCAAGTTCAAGGCCGAGTGCGGGGGTCTCGGCGGGAAACGCCCACTGCCTGCAGGGCAGCCGGGGTGGGCCCCGACAGGACATGCTACTCATGACCTCCAAAGAGAAGAAAGCGGCGCACAGAGAACCCAGACGCTGACTGTGGGGCTGGGGAATTTAAACCTACATTTCCCCTTCCCTCCCTAACTCTCCGTTTAATCTCCATTCCGCAGACCCTGAGCGCGGGCATGCGACCCCGCCTATAAATAATATCATAAACTGTTAGAAATAAATGAAGTGCACTCTCTAGGCTCTTACCTCGCGATGGTTACGTCCCTGGAAATTTTCTAATTAATTAACGGAGGGCGGGGAAGGGACTTTCCTGCTGGGTAAATAAGATTTCCTTCCCCGATATTTCTGGTTTCTGGAGCGAGAAGCTAGCACAGCCACTGGCTCTTCTGCTGGAAAATCTCGAGAATTTTTCGCCCGCAGTGAGCCAGATGGAGAGGGAAGTCTGTTCCGGCTGACTGACGGCAGCTCTGGCCAATCCGCGCTCGGAGAGGCGGGCGCCGGCCGCCCAGGCCCCCGGTCGCAGCCAATCATAGAGTCCAGCAGGAACGAGCCTCCCCGCAACTGCAATTTGGTTTGGCTGACTTTTAGCAGCTCGCGATAGAGGGACGTCGACCCGAGCCAGTAGCGGCTCGAGGTGACATCCCGCCCCCCCCCGAAGGCCTTGACGCTAGGGCCAATGAAGGGGCGCCTGGGAGGTGGGTGGGATCGGGAGATTGGGTAAATCGCCAGCCTGTCGAGGAGGGGTGTGTGTCCGTTGTGGCTAGGGGGCAGTCGTCGTGACAACTAGGAAACCGAGAACGAATGCCAACACTTTGCCTGGGCAGAAGGGCTTGAAAGGCATCTGGTTTCACTGCTATTCTTTGGAAAACTCACAGTGCAATGTTCTTCGTGACTGAACAGGCATCTTGTGGTCCCTTGGGAATGCCGATTCATTTGTTCGACAAGTATTTCTATGTTTATGGAGGACCTTTCGTATGCCAGACACTGTGCTAGGCATTGGCACTGCAATCCTGACACAAATACACGTGATTTCTGCCTTCACGGAACTTACAGTCTTATGAGGAAAAGGGAGCAAACAAACAAGTGAACAAATGAAACAAGAATCACGTCAAGGACGGAAATAGACAAAGTGTGGATATAGTGAATAATAGGGGGTTGACATTAGGTAGGGACGGTTGTTATAAGAGAACTTTATAAGATGCCATTTAATCGGAGACTTGAAGAGTGAGAAGGAAATCAGTCAGTCAGCCAAGGAACCTGAAAAGCGATGATTGTTCTGGGCAGAGAGTGGACAAAGGTCCTGAGGTGCAACAATTTGACATTTTGGAAGAACAGAAAGAAGACCAGTATGACCCTAGCACAGAGAGCGGGGGAGAGCGGCATGACATGAGATGCGTGAGGTAGACTGAGGCCAAACCATATACACAAGTCTTGGAGTTTGCTTTACGTTTTAAATGTAATGGGACTCTATTGCGTTTTAAATGTAATGGGACTCTATTGAGGCATTTTAAGCAAGAAATAAAAGGATCTAGTTTAGACTTTACATCACTTTGGTTAACGCCTAGAGAACCAGTAGAATAGACTATTGGGAAACTGGTGAGGAGACCATCTCAGATTAAATTCAGGGTGGGAGATGACCTGGCTTAAGCTATGGTGATATCCCTGAAGGAAGGGAAAAGCAGAGAGACTGGAGATTTTAAAGGGAAATTATTAGCCTGTTTTGACATATCAGGTATCCTGCTCCTGGGACAACTGTTCTGAATCCAGTTCATTGACTACTCGATTTAGAGACTGATTCTCACATTGATGACCCACAAATTCTGGTAATGACATGGAGGATTATTATGCTGGGTTGAGATTCAATTTTCATGGGCTTCCTAGAATTTTCTTTTGTTAACTTTTTATTGAAGCATAATATATATGCAGAAAAGTACACACATTCTAAGCTGCATATACACCTCAATGACTTTTCACATTCCGAACACAACTTTGTATCCAACACAGATCAAGAAACAGAACATTATTAACACCCAGGAACCCCATCATGCCTTCCAGTCATTGCCTATCCTGACTGTCAACAATGCAGACTTAGTTTTGTCTGTCTTTGTACTTGACATATATAAAATCATAAAGTATGCATTCTTTTGTGTTTGGCTTCTTTACTCAACTTTATACTTATGAGATTCTTCCGTATTGTTGCATGTAGTTGTAGACCATTCATTTTATTCCATTCTGTGACTATACCACAATTTATGAATTCATTCTTTTGAAAGACATTAGAGTAGTTTCCAGTTTGGAGCTATGACCCATAGTGCTACTATGTACATTCTAGTACATGTCTTGGCCTTTTATGTTGATGGAGCATTTTGGTGGCTGGGGTTTAAATACAATTAAGTTACTTTGTTTAAAAAAAAGATTTTATTCATTTATTTGACAGAGAGAGTACACGCAGGGGGAGCGGCAGACAGAGAGAGAGGGAGAGGGAGAAGCAGGCTCCCCACTGAGCAGGGAGCCCGATGCGGGGCTCAATCCCAGGACCCTGGGATCATGACCTGAGCCAAAGGCAGACGCTTAACCAATTGAGCCACCCAGGTGCCCCAACAATTAAGTTACTTTTGACCGTTCATCAATAATGTAGTACCATGTTTTGCAATACCTCAAACATTTGGACCAGATAATGAAGGACTTTGCTCTCACGAATGTGAGCACTTTTGGCAACAACAAGAGCTGTTGATGTGGGAAATTTTAAGTTTGGAAACCTAAAACATTTTGAATTATGCTTGGCATTTTGACCTTCTTTTTAAGTTCTTGAAAACTGCATGCCCAGCATTTGAGAACATCATGACCATGCTATATCCTCTTATTCTAATAAACTATAATCCACAGTCATATGATAAACAAGATCAGTTAGGTGGCCCTGAAGACTATGTATATGTTTGATGTTATTGCAGTCCTTGGAATTACATTTGAAAACCATACCACTGGGGCATCTTGTGTGACTCAGTTAAGCATCTGCCTTTGGCTCAGGTCATGATCCCAGGCTCCTAGGACTGAGCTCCCCATAGGACTCCTTGCTCAGGGGGAAGCCTGTTTCTCCCTCTGCCTCTGCCACTCCCCCTGTTCATGCTCTTTCTCGTGCTTGCTATTTTAAATAAATAAGTAAATAAGTAAATAAATAAATAAATAAATAAAAAGAAAACCATACCACTCCATATCTTACCACAGTTGATAACAAACAACACCAGTAGCTTACTTCTTTTGAATTATATACTTAGGCTCTTTGAATCTCTGAAGCTAAATGTAGTACAAATGTACATGTACTCAGCATGAGGGATCATTCCATAATGTCCAAAAGGATCAAGTGAACACAACACTCCATGCCTTCATTAAGTTGAGCTCTTTTGTATTTCACTTTATATTTTAAAGAATTCAATGGTTTGATAGTAGTGACTATCAGGAAATTATACCCAAGACAGGTTATGAGACTTTGGGCAAATGGGTGGCATGGGGGCTTATTAAATATAGTGAGGACATGTGAGTCTTGAGTAAGCCATTTGAGATTTGGGCTAATGAACCACCAACACAGGACTGTTAAAAGGTAAGCAGAGGCATATTAAACATTTTAAGAGTTTATTTGAGCAAAAATCAACTGGAATTGGACAGCCCCAAACCAGAAATGGTTTGGAGTGCTCCATGGATAGGAGCTAGAGGCAAGACTTTATAGATAAGAGAGGAAAGCAAAGCAAGGAAATTATCTAACTCTAACTTAAGCAGCTACTTTATTTGGGAAAGTCTGATTTGCTGTTTGTGATTGGTTGTTCTTAGGTTTTTATTTCTTAACCTTCAGGCAATATAGACTTAGGTTTTGATTTGCTAGAGTTACTAAGGCATTTATGCCACCTCACACACACACACACACACACACACACACAAACCCACAACTTTTTTTTTCTTGTTAATTTGTATCAGCAATTTTCCAGGTGAGTATCTGTATGCTACTTTTGGCCTCATGCCTAAACAGGGGCCTGGAATACTAGGATATATTTTTCCACAGTTCAGCCTATTCTCTCCAGAATTGCTAGCCCAGATGTCCTTTCTCTGTGTCACCAGAATAATTTCCAAAACACTGACACAATAATTTTTTTAAAGATTTATTCATTTGTTATTAAAGAGAGAGGGGAGGGGCAGAGGGAAAGGAAGAGAGAAAATCATAAGCTGACTCCATGCTGAGCACAGAGCTTGAGTTTTTCTTGGGGCAGTGAAAGAGAAATTTTTGTTCCTTTTTCAATAACATTTGTGAAGTTCCTGCTGTATGTCAAATACTATATATGTTAGGCTCTGGGTTTATAGCAATGAATGAACAATATAAACATGATCTCTGCTTTTATAAAAATTGCGAGGTGGGAGAGTAAACAGTATGCATGTATTTAAGTATAATGAATGCTATAATTAGAAAAGTATGGGCATCTGAGTGGCTCAGTCAGTTAAGCATCCAACTCTTGATTTCAGCTCAGGTGTTGATCTCAGGGTCGTGAGTTCAAGCCCCACATTAGGCTGGGCATGAAGCCTACTTAAAAAAAAAAAAAAAGTATGGCGTTCTCTAAATATTATCCTAGGAGTCCTGTGGCTCATCTTCTCCTTTCTGTCTCTGTCTCCCTTTTAAGTTAGGGATATTCAGTTGCTGAATATTATACAAGGCTACCTAGAAAGAAAGAAAGAAAGAAAGAAAGAAAGAAAGAAAGAAAGAAAGAAAGAAAGAAAGAAAGAAAGAAAGAAAGAAAAAACAAATTTCTAGCTCTTGAGAGGGATCTTGTAATCAAATAAAATGTACCTTGCATGGGTCCTGAGCCTAGACTCCAGCATTGCTTTTGATCAGTGTGTGGCCTCAGATAAGTAGCTAACTTCACTGTGCCCCTGTTTCATCAGATATAAAATAGCACCTGTCCTGGCCAACTTACATAATTGCTGTAAGAATTAAATTAGGTAGAGAATGTAAGTGTCCCTTAAAAATAAACAATGTTATTACTCTGAAGACTTTACAGTGCACTGGAGGAGCCTATACACAGCCAGTCTAAAAAAAAATAATGAAAACACTTGGTCCACCTATAAAGCAACATATAAACAAATTAATATGGCACCCTTCTAGCTGTGGGAAACGGTACAGATTAATGCAGTGAAAATTATACCTTTAAGAATCTAAAACTCAGTGTTTATTGCCGAGTAATATCTGCTAATGTACTATTAGGATATGGCTGAAACAGGCCAGAACTTCCCTTGTAATCTTCGTAAAGAACATTCAATACATTTCTTGTCAGTGGAATGAAGTGAACGTACAAATAACTAGATTTATACAAGTGGATAAGCAGGAAAATGCATGCAGTATTGAGAAAAACTGCCATTGTCTTTAAAATCTATAATGTCAGAAGTCTGTATGCTTTTAACCTATTAGAAATGATATCTAATTTCCTAAACTCATTCCTCTTTTCTGAGTCTCATTTAGATTAAAGTTCAGAATCTGAAGGTAACATTGTAAGAGGTGATGAAAGGCACGCTTGTCACTGGTTGTGAGGCAACCAAAAGCATGAGTTAGTGGCATGTACAAACACACCTCCTCATTTTGTATGGAGTGGGTGTAGGTGCTGAACTGCTCTTCTATTGGTCAGTTTCTCTACCAATGGCAGCAAAGAAAGTATTCTTTTTCAGCTAATTAGCATACCCTGGGAAAGTACCCAACTGCATTTTCTTTCCCTGGCAGTGTTAAATATAGACTTTCAAACCAGGGTTAGCATTTACCACTTAAAAGTTACTTCGGCTTTGGGTGATCTAGATTTTACATACAAAAATCCTCCAGGAAAAGTTTTTCAAACTCAAATAAACTAATAGCATATAATGGTTCTGCTATAGAAAGAAAACAAAAGACATCTGTTTTCTTGAAGATGCTTTAATATGAAGAAAATAAGAATTCACACTCCTCCTCCCAGGTTGAAACCAGGAAAGATTTCCAGAGGTCAGAAAGGACAACAAAAATGGCATTCCCTATGGCCACCCTACCTTCACATAGACCAGGAAACATGCAGGAAGCTGGGACTTGGGAGGAGAGCAGAGTTAGAGCAAAGGAAAAAAGGGAAGAGGACCAAGAGAGGGACATCAGCCTGCTCACATGAGGAACCACCATATGGCCTAAAATGTGACCCAATGAAAACAGTAAGGAAACAGAGGCTTAACACTCTTTGGAGATGAAATGTATATAACTGCATAAGGAAAGGTCACATAATATTTTCCACCTGTTCTCTCTTACCCTGGTTTCTCCCTCCTCCTGACGAATCCTACGCCACTGATGGGTGTTTTCATCTTACCGCACTGTTTTCACAAAGCTTGAGTAGCTCTCCATTTCCACTAGAGGGAAAGAAATCCTGAGTTTCCAAGGCTGGTATGCAGACTTTTCCCTGGGCTGCTCCAACCTTATGGCCCACCACTTCCCTAAGTGGACCCTTATCCCCCACCCAAACACATCATTTTCTAAACCTGTCATGAGCATTCTTGCCCCCTTGCTTCCTCGCCTTTTTAAAAGGCAAACCTTTATTTTCTCCTCTTAGTTTTTTTAAATCTTCAGAAGTGGGAGGATTAAAGTGAAAGACTGCCATGCGATTACTCTCACTGAAGAACCAGTTTAGAGGATCACTTCAGGCTACAAACACAAATCATTATCGCTAACTGTATAAGGGTTCTCCAGAGAAACAACTGATAAGGGGTGTGTGTGTGTGTGTGTGTGTGTGTCTGTGTGTGTCTGTGTGTGTAGAGAGAGAGAGAGAGACTGAGATTTAAGAAACTGGCTCACATGATGTGAGGGCTGGCAAGTCCAAATCTTAAGGGAGGGAGCAGACCATGGATACATGTGAAAGAAAAGTATTCAGGGCAGAGGAAAGAGTAAAAACCAAGGTCCTGTGGCAGAGTGGCAGCTGGAGACCCAGGGAAGAAGTAATGTTGCAGCACAAGACTCAAGGCAGTCTGGAGGCAGAGTTCCTTCTTCCTTAGGGGATGTCAGTCTTTCTTCCTCAAGACCTTTAACTGATTGGATGAGGCCCCCCACATTATGGAGAGGAATCTGCTTTACTCAAATTCTACTGATTTAAACATTAATCCCATCTAAAAATACCTTCAACAGAGACATGGAGACTTGATGTTTGATCAAATGTCTGAGTACCTTGTCCTAGTCCAACTGACACATGAAATTAACCATCGCACTCACCCGTGCGAATGTTTATTCTGTCCAGGAACTGTTTTAAATGCTTTCCACATATTAACTCACTTAATCTTAACAACCCTATGAGGTAGGGTTACTATTATCATCCCCATTTTACAGATGAGGCACAGAGAGATTAAGTAACTTGCCTGAGATCATACAGCTTATAAATGACAGTACTGGAACTTGAATCCTTGTGAACATGGCTCCACAGTTTGTTCTTAACTGCTCTGCAATTTACCTCTCAAGAAAAAGAAAGTGAAAGCAGAACTCATTGATGCCTTCTATGTTCTTCCCACCGGCCCCATAAACATCTGTTTCCCTGCCATAACATCTGTTAGATGCCAACTTTTACAGAAGACTCAAGTATGTCCACACAACAGCCCTTTGATGTATGTAACGTTATCCCTATTTTACAGATGAGTAAGTTTTGAGGCACAGAAAGGTTAATGACTTGCCCTCGGCCACACAATATTGAGTGGGATAGCAGGGATTTGAACCCAGGACCCTCAGTCTTCAAAGCATATCCCCTTCCCACACAGTCTGTCTGTACATAGTTCATTGATGTGTTAAATATGTTCCTACCCATCTCTGTTTTGAAAACTAAATTATTTTATCAAAAACTGGCTTTGCCAATTTCCTAACAAAAATTAGTTTTCTGTTTTGATGTGTTCCGCAAGTGAAATACACTGTACGTATGAGCCTAAATTTCTGACTAATAAATTTCTGACTAAACTTCATGCACTAGGAAAGAACAGAGATTACAGCTAAAATAAATGGAAAGAATGGGGGAAGAAAAAGAGCATTTTCTGTTTCACCAGGTAGAGATTATATAGTATCATCTGCTGGGGGCCTTCCATGTTCAGAGAAAGTACAAGGGGAGAACACGTCACTCTGAGGCACTGAAGGGGGAGAAAATGAGCAGTTAAAGTAGAATATAAATTGAACCTGAGGGGTGAGTTTACTTAAGACTAGCCAGCTGGCAAGAGCTCTGATTGGGAAGGAAAGCATAAAACAGAAATCTTCCATTTTGCAATGTTGGCTCGCTACACTGGAATTAGCTAAATTTACTTTCAGTCTGCTTTTCAGTGACTGGTGTAGAAAGTTTTATTCCAGGGGCACCTGGGTGGCTCAGTCGTTAAGCGTCTGCCTTCGGCCCAGGGTCCTGGGATCGAGCCCCACATCAGGCTCCCTGCTCAGCGGGGAGCCTGCTTCTCCCTTTCCCGCTCCCCCTGCTTGTGTTCCCTCTCTTGCTGTGTCTCTCTCTGTCAAATAAATAAATAAAATCTTAAAAAAAAAAAAAAGAAGAAGTTTTATTCCAAAAGAAGGCTTGATTTCCTAACAGGGCCCATGAGCAGGCAATCAGCCCGCGGGTTTACTGTAGATAAGGATCATAATAGAGTAGTGCTGCCACCAGGGGACCTTTCACCTCTTTCTTCTTAACTCAACTGACTAAATGGGGAGCTTGGGAGACAGAAGGCCCAGAAGTCTTCTTGCCTGACCAGCAGTCAATGTGATCAAAGAATTTTGGAGCTGGGAGGTATCTTTGGATATTTGGATTATTTCCTCCTCTTCCTCTGCCCTTCATTTTTCAGAGAATTAAATGCAAACTCTGAGAGGTGATAGGATTTGCCCAAAACCACAGAGCTGGCAACTACAGACTGAGAGTCATTAAAGGCCAAACTTCTAGCATCCCAGTCAAGTGCTAATCTCATCTCTTCACACCATGTGCAATCATGACTCCTAAGAGCAACAAAGCCAGAGAGTCTATCAAGGATATGCCAAGTGGTAGAAAAGTTTGGCAAAATTCGATGTATTTCTTCTACAAGACCTGTAGGAAAGACACCAAGACTGTAGGTAGGATTGACTCTGAGCAATACTGTGAAGTAAGTGAAGTATAAACCCAGCGGCCTCCTCCTCGGCTTGTCTGAGAGGCCATGTAATAGAGCGGTGGAGAGCAAGGCTCTGGGGATAGCTAACCTGTTTCAGTTCCGGCTCTACATTTATGAGCTGTGACCTTGGGCTAGTTTCTTCACCTCCCTATGCCCAGTTTCTTTGCATGTAAAAGGAGAAGGTAGTATTTCTCAAATCATACTTTTTGGGAGGATTACATAAACTGACATGTGTGAAGTATGTAGAGTCATCCTGGCTTTAGACAGCCTAGTAAATGTGAGGAATTTTGACTCTTCGCTGCCATTGCCCACAACACGCTCCCTGCTCCAGGCTCGCCCGCCCCTGCTCACAAAATGTCTCTGTTCTTCCTCCTCTTTTCTATTGCAACTCTCGCTCCTTATTTGTTCACTCATTCAAATAATACGTATTTAGTGCATCCCCTGAGGTACAGAAACTGTTCTGAGAGCTGAAGATACAGCAGTGACCTAGACAGACAAAACTTCTGTCCTTGTGGAACATACCAGAGAAAGGAAGATAGAACAACAGAGATAAATATATTCTTTGCTTTCTGTAACAATGAATGGTCTGTAGAAAAAGAACAATGAATAATGGGGTAGAGCAGGAAAATGTGTTATTTAAGGTGAGAAAGCCAGGGAAAACCTTTTAGAGTCAGGGGCACTCAGGGGCAGAAACCGTAATAGAAGGGAGGGAACGGACCATGCATATGTTTGAAGAAAAATACTCCAGGCAGAGAGAAAAGGACAGGATGAGCACAAAGGCCCTGTAGCCGAGTGGCAAGGGAGCCAACATGACAGGAGCAAGGCTAATGAGTGAAATTAAGCAGAAAGGTGGCAGGAAAAAGACTGGAATCTGGAAGGCATTATACACCAAGATTAGAAGTTTGGATGTTACTCTCATAGTTGAGAAGACCCAGAGAAAGAGAGCAGATGAGTGTCAGGAACGGATCTATGATTGAAAGGGATCACTCATGTTGCTGTGCAGAGAATAAACTGCAGGGGGGCCAAGAGGAGCAATGAAGGGACAAGGTAGAAAATTCTCCAGGTGGAGTTGAAGAAGAATCAAGGGTTTTACTTTGGGGGAGTTAAATTTGTGATGCCTAGTCAACATACAATGACGATTTTGCGTAGGCACTTAAATACATTCATCTCTTGTTCTAGGGAGACATGATTTTTGGAGTCATCCATGTGTGCCTGGAACTTAAAGCCACGAGGACGAGATCCCCTAAGGAGTAAGTAAGGATGGAGAAGAGAGGAGGCTGGAGGCCAAGGCACTGGGATTTTGCAGAATATAGAAGTTGGGAAAAGGAAGATGATTGAGTGAGGAGACAAAGAAGGAGTAGCATTGAGGTAGGAGGAAAAGCAATAGAAAGCGAGAGAAGGGCAATACAGAAGATTTCAAGAAGGAAGGTGTAAGCAGCTGTTTCAAATGTAGCTAGAGATCACGTGAGCTGAGGCCTTTGGTATGCAACAATAGATAAATAATACACATGCCTAAGCCCAAAGTCAAGAGACAGAGAAGTTTACTCGGCATCAGACAAGTGTATATTATCTGAATTTTAATTACTTAAAATGTAGGTTGCTCTTTAGTTGTTAGTGGCTTCTGACAGTTAAATCTGTTTTCTAATTCCCAACCAATTCTATCTTTATGATAGCTTATCTCTAATTCTTCCCTTCCTGTACTCACATGCTGTTGCCCTATCAAGGGTAGAGTCTATTTTCTGCACACCCTTGAATCTGGGCTGGCCTGTGACTGCGTTAACAACTAAAATACAGGGAAGCAACATTGTCTCAATTCCTAGACTTTTAGAGGACTGGCAGCTTGCATGTCCTGCCTCCTGGAAGGCTGCCGTTATGTAAGGAGGTACATCTACCCCTGGACTACTCTGCAGCGAGAAAACAAGTTTTTGACATTTATCGCAAACAACTGATTGCTTTCATATGTTTTATAAAGTTCCATTCTGCATTTTCAATTTTTTTAAGACGGTGGGTACAAGGTTTTGTTTATTCTTTCATCAGCTGATGGACAGCTAGGTTAGGACATTTGGGGCTATTACGAAGAATGCTGCTATGAATATTCATGTACAAGTTTTTCTGTGGATTTGCGTTCTCATTATTTTTAATATATACCTACAAGTCGAAGCGCTAGGCCACATGGTAGCTACTACACATCTTTGAATCGCTTCTCCTAAAAGAATAATTTTTTTAAAAAAATCTGAATCTGTGGCATGAGATTTAGAGGGCCAGATTTCTATGGAAAATGCAAGTCATCTCTTCAAAATACAACATGTTGGAGGAATTACAAACATACTAGTACATGGTTGGAAAGCTCAAACCTATCAATAAAACCTATCATAGAAAGCATAAAATAAAACCGAAAGGAAGCTGGGAATAGGAAATGTGTTGGGTTAATGGAAACGATGTTACATGCTTATGCCTGGCTTCTCCACTGACCATCATCCACTCTCCCCGGGCAGCTCTGCTCTGCCGCTCTGGCCTCTACTGGAGACAGCTCAGGGGACCACTGTCTCCTGTCCTGCAGGTCTCTGGTTACTCCACAGTGGGTCTCCCTCTCCTCTACCCCTTGCCCATTCCCATCTTCAGAGCGTGGATCAGCACATTGGATGTTTACCCATTTGTTCATTTAGTTATGTCTGCCATTCCCCAGACCTCCATGGGAGGTGGATTTTTGTTGAAATTGTAATATCCCCGAGGCACCTGGGTGGCTCAGTTGGTTAAGCGTTTGCCTTCAGCTCAGGTCATGATCTCAGGGTCCTGAGATCGAGTCCCGCATCGGGCTCCCGGCTCAGCAGAAAGCCTGCTTCTGTCTCTCCCTCTGCTGCTCCCCCTGCGTGTGCTCTCTCGCTCTCTGTCAAATAAATAAATAAGGTCTTTTAAAAAAATAAATAAAGGGGCGCCTGGGTGGCTCAGGTTAATCGTCTGCCTTCAGCTCAGGTCATGATCCCAAGGTCCTGGGATGGAGCCCCACATCAGGTTACCTGCCCAGCAGGAAGCCTGCTTCTCCCTCTCCCACTCCTCCTGCTTGTGTTCCTTCTCTCGCTGCCTCTCTCTGTCAAATAAATAAATAAAATCTTTAAAAATAAAAAAAAAGGAAATTACATCAAGCAAATACCGTAATGCACGCAAAGTTGGCCACGATCAGAAAATCCCAGGGGACCTAAGTGGGTCCACCCCTCACTCATGGAAGCAGAAAAGAAAATATAACTAAAAATTACCTAAATACTTCTGTTCTCACTTTGCGGCATGGTTTCTGCTGCTTTCCCTTCAGCTATTTCGGCCCTTTATACCCCTTGGTGTTCCCTGTTCTTGGCTCTATTTCACACATTGTGTGGCACAGAACAGTGCGGCTGATGTAAAAATTTCAAGTCTCCTGAAGCCTTAATGGTTGATGCAGAAAGAGCTCAGCCTGATTAGCTCTAGGGGAGTGCTTTTAAAAATTCTCAATTTTGGGGCGCCTGGGTGGCTCAGTTGGTTAAGCGACTGCCTTCGGCTCAGGTCATGATCCTGGGGTCCTGGGATCGAGTCCCACATCAGGCTTCCTTTGCTCTGCGGGGAGCCTGCTTCTCTCTCTGCCTCTGCCTGCCGCTCCCCCTGTTTGTGCTCTCTCTCTCTGTCAAATAAAGAAATAAAATCTTTAAAAAAAAAAAAAAATTCTCAATTTTTAGGGCAGGTACCTACAGGTTTTCCCCTCCAGGTTTTCTTCCCGACCACTGGTCTCCTTGATCTGTTCTTACAGTCTTTCCTCTCAATTATCTTCATTTCTTTCACATTTGCCTTCACTTTTTCCATTTTCTGCCCCAATTAAAACTCAGGGACTGACATAGACAGCTGTAGCAGGACATGTCCGTAATTTTGTGTCACTTTCTATATTCTGCCATATCTTTTAGTTCTGTTCTTACCTCCTCAGTTCAGTTATATTGAGCAAATGTTTGTGGAGCCCCTCCTGTGCTAGACACTTGCTAGACCTTGGAGACTCTTCTGCTTCTAGTATTTCACAGTTTTAGCCGTCACCATTCTATTCATTTATGTCGTGACCATAAGCTTCTTGAAGTTTCCCTACACTGAGATAGCTTTCACATAAATATTTGTTGTTAATGTGGGAAATGAATTAAATTGAATTGATAATCAACCTGGAATCTGTTTTCTTTCTTCCACTTCTCTTCAAACCAATCTATGTCTGTGATACACTAAGAGATATATATTTGGTCTTTGTCCCCAGTTCCTGAAACAGAGCTCCTAAATCCCTTAGAATTTCCTGAATAGTAGGAGTCACCTCTTTTGTCTGATGAAATGACTTTTGGTGGGCCCCTCCATAGCTTCAGGCCAAGACTTGATTTGAGGGTTTGGAATTTTCAGTCCCACTTCCAAACTCCAGGGAGGGGAGAGAGGCTGGGGGTTGAGGTAATCCCCTATGGCCAGTGATCTAATCAATCATGCCTAGATAATGAAGCCTCCATAAAAACCCAAAAAGTTGGAGTTTGGAGAGTTTTCAGGTTGTTGAACACATAGAGATCAGGAAGAGTGGTATGCTCCAAAGAGGAATGGAAGCTCCACACCCTTTCCCCACACCTTGCCCTATGCATCTCTTCCAGCTGGCTGCTCTGGAGTTATATCCTTTTATAATAAACCAGTAATCTAGTAAGGAAAATATTTCTCTGAGTTCTGTGAGCTGCTCTAGCAAATTAACTGAGCCTGAGGAAGGGGTCGTTAGAACTTCCCATCTAGGGGCACCTGGGTGGCTCTGTCAGTTAAGTGTCCAAGTCTTGATTTCAGCTCGGGTCGTGAGCTCAAGGTTGTGAGATTGAGCCCTGTGTGGGACTCCATGCTGAGTGCAGAGTCTGCTTGAGATTCTCTCTCTCCCTCTCCCTCTGCCCCCACCCTACTCTCTCTCTCTCAAATAAATAAATAAAATCTTAAAAAAAAAAAAAAGAACCTCCCTCCCATCTATAGCTGATTGGTCAGAAGTACAGGTGACAAGCTATAGTGAGGGCAGACTTGTGGGACTGAGTCCTTAACCTGTGGGACTCTGGGTGATTCGTGGCAGAACTGAATTGAATTGTAGGATACCAACTTGGTGTCCAGAGAGTTGGAGAATTCACTGGTATGGGGGGAAAACCCAAGCATTTGGTGACAGAATTGTTGTGAGAAAAAAACTCAGATTACCCCAGAAATGTGGGTAGTGATAGCAGCTATTACATTTTTTACATCAGAGCTAATCTAGGAGGCAATTAGCCCAAGAAAATATTTTAAATCACAAATTTCATAAGAGACTTGTATTCAGGGGCGCCTGGGTGGCTCAGTTGGTTAAGCGACTGCCTTCAGCTCAGGTCATGATCCCCGGGTCCTGGGATCGAGCCCCACATCGGGATCCCTGCTCCGCGGGAAGCCTGCTTCTCCCTCTCCCACTCCCCATGCTTGTGTTCCCTCTCTCGCTGTGTCTCTCTCTGTCAAATAAATAAATAAAATCTTTAAAAAAAAGAGAGACTTGTATTCAAAATATATAAAGAACTTTTGCAACTCAATAACAAAAAAACCCAACCCAATTATAAATGGGCAAAAGGTCTGAATAGACATTCCCCCAAAGAAGATATACAGATCACCATGAATATCACATCATGAAAATATGCTCAACAGCATTAGTCATTAGGAAAATTCAAATCAGGGCGCCTGGGTGGCACAGTCAGTTAAGCATCTGACTCTTGGTTTCAGCTCAGGTTGTGATTCCAGGGCTGTGAGATTGAGCCCCATATTGGGCAGTGGGGAGTCTGCTTAAGATTCTCTCTCCCTCTCTCTCTCTGCCCCCCTTCTCTCTCAAATAAATAAATAAATCTTTAAAAAGGGAGGGAAATTCAAATCAAACCACCATAAGATACCACTTCACCCCTACTAGGATGACTATAATAAACAAAATGGACAATAACAAGTGAGACAAGGATGTGAAGAAATTGGAAGCTTAGTACATTGCTGGTGAGAATTAAAATTGTACAGTCACTGTGGAAAACAATTTGGCAGTCATTCAAAATATTAAACATAGAGTTACCATTCTTAGCAGTTCTTAGGTATATACCCAAGAGAAATTAAAACATATCCATACAAAAGCATGTACATGAATGTACATAGTAACATTCTTTATAACTGTCAAAAGATGCAAACAACCCCAAATCCATCAACTGATGAATGGATACGGAAAATGTGGTACATCCATACAATGGAGTATTATTCAGCAATAGAAAGCAATGAAGTACAGATTATGCTCCTACAAGGATGAACCTCAAAAACAATGCTACGTGAAAGAAGCCAGGCTCAAAAGACCACATTTTGTGTGATTCCATTTATATGAAATATCCAGAATAGGCAAATCTACACAGACATGTAGATTCATGGTTTCCTCGGGCTCTGGAGTGTGGGAGTTTGGGGGACCATGGAAAATAAATGCTAATGAGTATAGGGTTTCTTTCTGAGGTGATAAAAATGTTCTAAAACTGGGGGCGCCTGCGTGGCTCAGTCAGTTAAGTGTCCAACTTTTGATTTCGGCTCAGGTCATGATCTCAGGGTCACGGGATCAAGACCTGCCTCAGGCTCTGTACTCAGTGGGGAGTCTGCTTAAGATTCTCTCTCTCCCTCTGCCCCTCCTCCCCCTGCTCTCTCCCTCACTCTAAAAAAAAAGAGAGAGTATAGGTAACTTCTGATATATTTCTTAATAAACATTTGCTATGCATATTTTTATTTATTTATTTTATTTTTTATTATTACTATTTTTAACAAAGAAGTTGAAGGTTTTATTATTAAACTATTTATCTTCTGGCAAAGCTGTTGCTTCATTGTGTAAAAATAGCACCAGCAAGTGCAGTATATTGCAAAATTAAGGTAGTGTTGTTCTTCATCTGACACTATACAACTAACAAACCTTTCTCTACTGCCAGTTATTTCCAATGGAAAAATTAAGTATTTTGACCCCCATCCAGGGATAAATGTAAGAAGTTACAGTACTCCCTAAGGCTTAAGGTAACAATGTCATCCTTGAATGACAAAATTTTTATAGCTAGTTTTTAACCACAGATCATTTCAGGAGTCTGAATATCATAACTGGAGCATAAAAATCAGAGGGTGTTGCAAAACAGATGCATATTGTGTTTTTGTGCAATCATTATAAAGTTAAGGGGTATTTTCTTCCATTAGCATTGTAAGTAGTTTCTTTTTCCACTGGTATTGCTAATAGTTGCTATTTTAAATCCTCTGTGTACCACTAATTTAAGACAACTATGCTAGATTAAGTTGTTGCATACTAGTTTATTTAGGGGTTCCATTTTCACTCCTCAATGTATTTCTCATATGCTTCTTCACTCATTAATTCATCCAGTTCTGAAGGATTACTGAGTGCTATCTTGATCAGCCAACCATCTTCATAACAAGATTTGTTGACAAGTCCTGGATTTTCTCCAAGAGTTCCATTAATTTCAGTTACTTCTCCTGATAGAGGAGAAGAGAGTTCACTAGCAGCTTTCACACTTTCGAAAGCACCAAACTCAAACTTTTTTGTTCAGTTTTGTCCCAACTTCAGGCAGACTACAGTAAACAACATCTCCCAAAGTTTGCTGTGCAAAACTGCTGACTCCCACTGGCCCAATACCCTTTTCTATTGTTATCCATTCATGTTTGTCTGTGAATTTACGCTGGGAGAGCGGAGCCCAGCAGGTGCGCAGAGTCCAGTGGGCACCCGCCCTCAGCCCCCAGGGCCAAGGCAGGCAGGGCCCAGCGGGCGCCAAGGCCCTGGGTCAGGCTGCCCGCCCCAGCCAGCCTGCTCCACACACCACTGGCAGGGCCATGTTCACAGAGGTGCCTATTATTTATTTTATTATTTATTTAATTTTTTAGAGGAGGCAAGAGGCAAAGGGAGAGGGAGAGAGACAATCCTAAGCAGGCTCCACACCCAGTGCAGAGCCCAACTCGGGGCTCAGCCTCACAACCCCAAGATCGTGACCCGCACTGAAATCAAGAGTCGGATGCTTAACTGACTGAGCCACCCAGGCGCCCTGCTGTACACATTTTTTTTTTTAATGTTCTAAAATTGATTTTGGTGATGGTTGCATGACTCTGTGAAAATGCTAAAAACCATTGAACTGTGCACTTTACATGGGTGAATTATATGGTATGGGAATTACCTCAATAAAGCTGTTTATTGGGCAGTTTAAAAAACGACATTGGCCTAAGCCAGGGAACAGAACAAAAGGTAGAAGAGAAACCTGAGACAACAGGACCAATCTGACCCTTCTCAGCGTATCAGCTGCACTATGCGCTAGTCAGTTATATAAACACGAATTGATAGTACTCAGATACAAAAAAAACATTAACAAGGATATCACTTTATACCTTTCAGGCTAACAAAAAATCAGAAATTGAGATCTTGCCAAGGGTTGGAAGAGAAGGGGGGGCGGGAAGGAACATACTCTTCTCCACTGCTGGTGGGCATCTACCCGATGCAGCCATTCTGGAGACTAATCTAGCATAATTCAGTCTAATGAAGCATACATATATCTGGGACCCAGAACTTCTGCTCCTAGTAAATAGTCCAAAGAAATTTTCACACGGGTTATATGGGAACATGGGAAAAGTTGTTTCCTGTGTCATAGCCAAAGGTGGACGGGAGCTGAGTGTACATGGGTGCTCATCCCTGTGAGAGGAGATGGGTAAGATGTGATGCCTGCACTGGAACCTACAGCCTCTGTGAGTAGTATCAGGTTAGATGTAGGCAAAGCTGCAGGGGTAACTCTTAAGTACATAGAGCTGAGTGGAAAAATATAAACACCTGAAGGAGATATATGATGCAATCCTGTTTCCATAAATAAAAATTTGCACACATAAAATAATATACTTTGCAGTAATATATTCAAATAAAAAGAACGCTCCAATAAAAGCAGCAATTTTAGGGGCGCCTGAGTGGCTCAGTCGTTAAGCGTCTGCCTTTGGCTCAGGTCATGATCCCCGGGTCCCGGGATCGAGCCCCGCATCGGGTTCCCTGCTCTGCGGGAAGCCTGCTTCTGCCTCTCCCACTCCCCCTGCTTGTGTTCCCTCTCTCGCTGTCTCTCTCTCTGTCAAATAAATAAAATCTTTTAAAAAAAAAGCAGCAATTTTAGTCCTATGCCTGCGGTCTCCTCCTAACTCTGAGTTATAAAAGGTCAGAATTTATTGAGCTAGAAAAGGTTAAAAAATATCCATTAATACGACTGTAGGGGAGATTCCTGCCTTGCATAGGAGATCATATCAGATGACCTAAAGCTACATAAACCAAGAGAACTCTTATCAGTGAGATAACAGAAGTTGCAACATTAGGGACACATCCTGAGATGATTTCGTTTCTTTACTATTTTAAGGGTCAGTAGCCAGGGGTGATTTCTCCAAGACAGGATCTGAACCTTGGTTTTCTGAAATTCAAAGTGGTTTTGCTCTAAACTGAGGTTGAACCACTGATTCCCCAGTGGCTCTTGGTGTGCGCCTCCCCCCCCCCCGCCCACTTCCCCCCAATGCAGCAATTAAACATAGCCTGTTTTCCTTAAAACAAATGTACCCCCTGGTCACCCCACCACCCCAGTTTTTGCATCATTGTGTTGATGGCTCCCCGCATTCCCTCACACACCTTTCTACTTAATGTTAAAGTGGACTAAGCCAGGTTCCATGCCAGACAAACTTGGTTTCATCTCTTGGCTTCACCATTTGTAGCTGAGAGAATAACCAAGAACACTTGGTTATTTAACTTCTCAGAGTTTCTGTTTTCCCACATAAATCAGGGATAATAATAAAATGTGTCTTAGTACCTTCCATGCAACTACAAACATACATATTACAGTTCAAATTATATCCTGTTTATTATGTATATTCTTCTGTTAATTTTCTTTTTACCCAATATATATTATGGATAGCTTTCCATGTCAATATACATAGATAATAGATGTCATGCATGCGTGGGGGCAGAGGATACACAGGAAATCTCTACTTTCTACTCAATTTTGTGGTACACAGAAATCTGCTCTAAAAATAATCTATCTTTGGAGCGCCTGGGTGGCTCAGTTGGTTGAGTGTCCGACTCTTGGTTTTGACTCAGGTCATGATCTCATGGGTCGTGAAATCGAGCCCCACATCAGGCGGGCTCTATGCTCAGTGGGAGTCTGTTTGATTATTCTCTCCCTCTGCCCCTTCCCCCACTCTCTCTTGCTCCCTATCTCTCAAATAAATAAATAAATCTTTGAAAAATAAAAATAATCTATCTTTTAGAAAAATTAAAGTTAATTCAACAATATGGTTGAATAACTTAAAATACATGTTAAAGAGTTTCACATTATGATCATTGTTATGGAATCTAGGCTTGTACTGTTAAATTATATTAGCAACATATTATTTTTATATTTAAATAGTGTATTCAGGGCACCTGGGTGGCTCAGTCTGTTAAGCATCTGCCTTCAGCTCAGTTCGTGATCCCAGGGTCTTGGGATCAAGTCCCGCATGGGGCTCCCTGCTCCGTGGGGAGCCTGCTTCTCCCTCTGCCTCTGCCTCTCTCTCTCTCTGTGTCTCTCATGAATAAATAAATAAAATCTTTAAAAATAAATGAATAGGGGTGCCTGGCTGGCTCAGTTGTTAAGCGTCTGCCTTCGGCTTGGGTCGTGATCCTGGGGTCCTGGGATCAAGCCCCGCATCAGGCTCCCTGCTCAGCGGGAAGCCTGCTTCTCCCTCTCCCACTCCCCCTGCTTGTGTTCCCTCTCTGGCTGTGTCTCTCTCTGTCAAATAAATAAATAAAATCTTTAAAATAAATAAATAAATAATAAATAAATAAACAGTGTACTCAGTGAGAGAAATTATCTTTTTTTAAAAGATTTATTTGTTTAATGAGTATTAAGGAGGGCACCTGGGTGTTATATGAAAACAATGAATCGTGGATCACTACATCTAATGTTGTATTGTATGGTGACTAATATAACATAATAAAATAAAATTTTAAAAAAGACCCAAAACAACAACAACAAAAAAGATTCATTTTTTATTCTGGAGAGAGAGAATGCACAATGGGCGGGGAGGGGGAGAGGGAGAGGGAGAGAGAGAGTCTCAAGCAGACTCCACACTGAGAATGGAGCCCAGCACAGGGCTCAATCTCACAACTCTGAGATCATGACCTGACCCAAAATCAAGAGTCAGACACTTAATGGACTGAGCCACCCAAGCGCCCTGATAGAAGTGATCTTAATATGAACATTTTATAAATAATTTTAGATAATAGCTGTCCATGTCAATATATACTTAAAAAAATAGACATTACTTTTTAGAGTAGTATTAGGTTCACAGCAAAATTGAGTGGAAAGTACAAAGAGTTCTCATATATATCATGGCCCCCTCATACATGCACAGTCTCCCCCACTACCAACATCTCTCCCTGAAGTAGCACATTTGTTACAATCAGTGAACCTGTATTGACACATGGTTGTAACTCAAAGTCCATGGTTTTACATTAGGGTTGACTCTTGGTGTTGTATGTTCTGTGTTTTGACAAATACATACTTTTTTTTTTTAGTATAGTTGACACCCAACGTTACATTCATTTCAGGTGTGCAACATAGTGATTTGTCAAGTTTATACATTATGTTGTACTCACAACACTATTACAGTATCATTGACTATATTCCTTATGTTGTGCCTTTTATTCCCATGACTTATTCATTTCATAACTGGAAGCCTGTATCTCCCACTCCCTTTCACCCATTTTGCCCATCTCTCCAACCCCTTTCCCTCTGGCAACCATCAGCTTGTTCTCTGCATTTATAGATCTGATTATAGGTCTGATTCTGCTTTCTGTTTTTGTTTATTCTTTTTTTTTTTAATTCCGCACATGAATGAAATCATATGGTATTTTTCTTTTTCTGTCTGACTTATATCACTTAGCATAATACCCTCTAGGTCCATCCATGTTGTCCCAAATGACACAATCTCATTCTTTTTTATAGCTATGTAATATTCTATTGTGTACATATATACCACATCATCCTTATCCATTTGTCTATCAATGGACACTTAGGTTGTTTCCATATCTTGGCTATTGTAAATAATGCTACAATAAACATAGGAGTGCATATATCTTTTTGACTTTTTAAATTTTCTTTTGGTAATACCCACTAGTAGAGTTACTGGAACATATGGTATTTCTATTTTTAATTTTTTGAGGAACCTCCATATTCTTTTTCACAGTGGCTACACCAATTTACATTCTCACCAACAGTGTAGGAGGGTTCCTTTTTCTCCACACCCTCGCCAACACATGTTATTTCTTATCTTTCTGATTCTACCTATTCTGACAGGTATAAGGTGATAACTCATTATGGTT
Organism: Halichoerus grypus; assembly: GCF_964656455.1. Lineage (NCBI taxonomy): Eukaryota > Metazoa > Chordata > Mammalia > Carnivora > Phocidae > Halichoerus > Halichoerus grypus. Next base: position 71,209,600 of record NC_135714.1, read on the forward strand.
TTGATTTGCATTTCCCTGATGATTAGTGATGTTGAGCATCCTTTCAAGTGTCTGTTGGCCATCTGTATGTCTTCTTTGGAAAAATGTCTATTCAGGTCCTCTGCTCATTTTTAATTGGCTTGTTTTTTGGTGTTGAGTTGTATAAATTCTTTATATATTTTGGCTATGAATGCCTTATCAGATATAGCATTTGCAAGTATCTTCTCCCATTTAGTAGGCTGTCCTTTGGGTTTTTGTTTTTGGGGGGTTTTTTTGTTTTATGTTTTTGATGGTTTCCTTTGCAGTGCAAAAGGTTTTTATTTTGATGTAGTCCCAATAGTTTATTTTTGCTTTTGTTTCCCTTGCCTTACTTAGGAGACTTGTCCAGGAAAATTTTATAACGGATGTCGAAGAAATTAACGCTTGTGTTCTCGTCTAGGATTTTCATGGTTTCAGGTCTCACATTTAGGTCTTTAATCCACTTTGAGTTTATTTTTGCTTATGGTGTTAGAAAGTGATCCAAGTTTCATTCTTTTACATGTAACTGTCCAGTTTTCCCAGCACTGTTTATTGAAAAGACTGTCTTTTCCCCATTGTATGTTCTTGCCTCCTTTATCATAAATGAATTGACCATATAAGCATGGGTTATTTCTGGGCTCTCTATTCTGTTCTACTGATCTATGTGTCTAATTTTGGGCCAGATCCATACTGCTTTGATTACTACAGCTTTGCAGTATATCTTGAAATCTTGAATAATGATACCTCCAGCCTTGTTTTTCTTTCTCAATATTGCATTGGCTATTCTGGGTCTTTTGTGGTTCCATACATATTTTAGTATTATTTGTTCTAGTTTTGTGAAAAATGATGTTGGTATTTTGATAGGGTTTGCACTGAATCTGTAGATTGCTTTGGGTAGTGATAAATATATATATAATGGCTGCATGGAGCACTATATTATGGGTTTGCCATGCATACTTTAAATAATTGTTTGACAATAAAGTTCATTTTGAATTTTTTCCATTATATATAATACAGATGATGCAATATTTATTAAAGCCCTTGCTATTTTAACTTATCAATTAATATGAAAATAAGATTGATGCATAGAAAAATCAACAGAGGAATGAATAGGCAATTTATAGCAGAAATATAAATAGCCAATATAAAATAAGAAGTTGCTCGATCTCATTAATAATCAAAGAAATGGGAATTGGAACAAGACATCATTTTCAGGGGACATAGACTGGTGAAGATGAAAAAGATTGATAACATCAGGGCTGTAAACTGGGGGTGGGAGGGTAAATTATTACACCCTCATAGGAGGACAATATAGCAACATGTTACAACAGTCAAAATGTACAGGTCTTTTGGATTATTTTTAACCTTTTAAAATCTGTGGTGATAATATTATTGTTATGTTAAATAGTTCTTATCTTTTAGAGATAAATATTGAAATGTTACTAATGAAATTTTATGATTACTTGGAACGCTTCAAAACAGTCTGCTGAGGGGGTGGAGGGAAAGTGGGAAGGGGCATAGATGAAACAAAACTCGCCACAAGTTCTCATTTGTTGAAGCTAAATGTGATAAATATATATTTGGTCTTTGTCCTTGGTTCCTGGAACACAGCTCCCAAATCCCTTGGAATGTCCTAGGTGCATCTTTTGTTCTAATGAGGATACTTTTGGTGGGCCCCCAGTTAGCTTCAGGATGAGGACTAGTCAGTCACCAGAAAGACCAAGGCATGACTAGAGGATTGGAAGTTTTAGCCCCACTCCTTCACCTCTAAGGAGGAGAGAGGGGCTAGAGATTGATCTTCAGATTAATCAGCAATGACCAGTGATTTGCTCACTCATGCCTAGTAAAGGAACCTCTGAGTCAGTGAGCATATTGAGGTGCTGACAAGGTGATACTCTGGGGAAGACATGGTAACTCTGTGCCCTTCCCTCCATAACTTGCCCATGCATCTTTTTTATTTGGCTGTTCTAGAGTTGTATCCAGCAATGGACTGAATGTTTGTAGACTCTTCCCCACTGCTGCCAAATTCATAAGTTAAAATTCTAACTCTCAATGTGACAGTATTAGGAGATGGATCTTTTGGGAGGTAATTAGGTCATGAGGGTGGAGTCCTCATGATGAGACTTGCTTCCTTATAAAAAGGGATCACAGAGAGCTCTCTCCATCTTTTCTCCACAATGTGAAGATACAACAAGAAGTTAATAGTCTATAACCCAGAAGAAGGCTCTCACTAGAACCTGACCATGCTGGCACCCTGATCTCAGACTTCCAGCCTCCAGAACTGTGGGAAATAAACTCCTGTTGCATATAAGCCACCCAGTCTATGGTACTTTGCACAGCCCAAAGAGACAAAGACATACTTTATAATAAACTGAATAGTAAGTAGAGCATTTCCTGAAATCTGTGAGTTTTTTAGCAAATTACTGAACCTGAGGAGGGGGTCATGAACACCCTTGATTTATAGCTGGTTGGTAAGAAGTTCGGGTGGCTACCTGGGACTTGCGATTGCCATCTGAAGTTGGGGCAGCCTTGTGAGACTGAGCTCTTAACCTGTGAGGTCTGTGCTAGCTCCAGGTGGCTGGAGTCAAAATTGAGTTAAATTGTAGGACATCCATTTGATGTGAGAAGTATTGTATGAAGGGTGCCTGGCTGGCTCAGTCAGTTAAGCGTCTGCCTTCAGCTCAGGTCATGATCCTGGAGTCCTGGCATCAAGCCCTGCATCAAGTTTCCTGCTCAGCAGGGAGTCTGCTTCTCCCTCTCCCTCTGCCCCCCACCCCCGTGCTCTCTCTCTCTCAAATAAATAAATAAATAAATAAATAAATAAATAAATAAATAAAATCCTTAAAAGAAGAAGAAGTGTTCTCTGAGGGATGCCTGGCTGGCTCAGTTGGTATAGCATACAATCAAATTGATACCTATATTAACAGTCATAATTAGTTATCTATTGCTGCACCACAAATTACTCCAAAACTCTTGTTGCTTGAAGAACAACAAACATTTATTAGTTTACATAATTCTGAGAGTCAGGAATTTGGGAGCAGCTTAGGGTCTCTGCTTGGGGTCTCTCATGAGGTTGCAGTCAAGATATCAGTCAGAGTTGCTGTCATACTATGTTTTGACTGGGGCTGGAGGTCCTCTTCTAAGATGGTTCTCTCCCATGGCTGGTAAGTGGTTACTATAGGAGGCTTCGGCTCCATAGCACAAGCACCCGTGTGAGTATCCTCGTGACCTGACAGCTAGTATCCCCCAGAACAAGTGATCCAAGGCAAAAGGCAGAAGCCTCACTGTGTGACCCAGCCTTAGAAGCCACCCTCCATCATTTCTGCAACATGAATATCAAGAGGCAAGAACCACTGGGGGCTACTTGGGAGGCTGGCTACCACAGTTAATGACAGAATGAGCATAAAAAGAGTGCATATGAAAGTGATTTTATTCTACTTCTTTATTTGCAGTTTAATATCAATATTCTGGCTTTATAGCTTCTTTTGACCCTCCAAATCTACTCTCCATCCTTTCCTGTCCCAAGAAGCTCACCTGTATGGATCATACCAAAGGGTTCCCTTGCCCTCTGGCTTCAGTTAGGCTCATCCAATGGGGAACCCTAGAACGTAGGGTTCCCTAGGATGGAAGGGAATAGGAGCATTAACACTCTTTGTTCCCTTTCTCAGGCTGTTTCTCTTGTCCAAATGTCACAGTTCTTTTCAAGGCAGTCCTTGCATTTCTTTCAATAACCACTTCCTCCTCTCATCCCTTCAGGCCTAGGGATGTTAACCACCCTGCTGCTACTGACCCCAGGTTAAGGCATTCTCTTGTGGTGATGCTACACCTTACAACTTTGTGGGCAAAGATCACTTCCTCAAATGATCTAACTTGAGTGAAACCCAGTTTTCTGTTGAGATTCTGACTGATACAGTGCTAAACAGGCAAATGGCAAATTTATGTACAGCTCTTATACCCAAATAGCCTCCAAAAGAAAGTCTCTGGGGCGCCTGGGTGGCTCAGTCGGTTGAGCATCTGTCTTTGGCTCAGGTCATGATCCCAGGGTTCTGTATCGAGCTCCACATCAGGCTCCCTCTCCTGCCTGCTGCTCCCCCTGCTTGTGGTCTCTCCCTCTCTCTCTCTCTCTCTGTCAAAAATAAATAAATAAGCTCTTCAAAACAAAACAAAACAATGTCTCTGATGTTTGGGGTTATTTCTGCTGCTTCTTAGAATTTTGCTTCCTTTCTTCCTCCTTCCTTCTCCAGCTCACATCCGACCTTCACTTGACCTCTCAGCTTGCCTGGTGGCTCAGGGTGGTTTTCAGTGCGCAGTCTTGGAGAGTTCAAAGAAAAAGGAAGGTAAGATTCCTGGATACAGTAGGATGCCCTAGCCCTATAGCTTTTTACTTACTATCTTCCACCCTTTGGGTGGACCCAGAAAATCTGTGAATGGGTGTTCCCTACCACTTGGATGCCCACATGATTTTAAGGTTAATACTCATGTGCTAGAATAGTGGGGCAGAAAAGACAAAAAAGGGTCTGGTTCTCTGATGACCATGGAGCCTCCACACAATCACTGCCTACTTCCAGACTTCTTTGATGCACAAGAGAAATGAACTTCTCTCTTGATTAAGCCACTATTCTTTCAGGTTTTCTGTTACATGCAGGTGAGCTTAATGCAAATCAATACAATGCACTTCAGATAGAACATCTTGGTATCTAGAAAATATCTGGCTATTCCGATCACTGCAACAAATCCACAGAATGGTTACACCCAATCTGTACCTGTACGTCTTTAAAAGTCCTCCACAGACTGCACGTGTCAGGGACAGGCAGAGCCGTGAGACTTCACTCTGTCCTTCAGTGGCTTATAGAGGAGAAAGACTCTAGTCAACACAAGATGGTGATATTAAAAGGGAAGCGGGCAAGTCCATGTTGGAATTTATAGAAGAAAAGAAATGTGGTAAAGCCTCAGACTGACAGAAATACTAGGGGTTATAGCTCCAGAGTTGCAGACCCCGGAGCACCTCATCTCCAATCAGAGATCGTCAGCTCCCTCCTTCTTTTCCTTTAACTACAGCCTGCTCCGGCTGTACTCAAAGCAGCCAGCACTGCTGTGGGGAATTCCTGATACCACTGTCCAGCAATAGAGACCTTGAGGGACAACAAGTCCCGAGGTGGGGGTGGGGGATGGAATCAAAGGGATATAAGTGTGGAGGTGGAAAGAAGATGTGGCCCCGGTTCTCCATTTTGAATAGATGAATGCATTTCTCACAGAAACACTCCTGCTTTTGTTTGCCAGTCTTTCTTGGTTATACTGCGGGTTGGAAAGATTTCTGGTCTGACCAGAGAACTAACTACCATAATTTCTAACATCACTTTAAAGGGAAATACATTCCAAGTTAAGGGGCACCTGGCTGGCTCAATCACAAGAGCACGTCACTCTTGATCTTGGGGTCATGAGTTCAAGCCCCATGTTGGGTGTAGAGATTCTTAAAAATAAAATCTTTTTTAAAAAAATAAAATAAAGGGAAATGCAGTCTGAATTATAAATAACCAATTTAAAAAAAACTTTCTTAATGCATAACCATTCATTCATTCAACAACTGTTCCTTAAGAGCCTACTAGTTGCAAATACTGTTCCAGATGCTAGTAATGCAGCAGTGAAGAAAATAAAATAAAATCCTTCCTATTAAGAAACATTTTTTAAAACATGGAAATAAGGCAGGGTGCCTGGGTGGCTCAGATGGTTAAGCATCTACCTTCAGCTTGGGTCGTGATCCCAGGGTCCTGGGATCCAGCCCCGCATCGGACTCCCTGCTCAGTGGGGAGTCTGCTTCTCCCTCTCCCTCTGCCACTCCCCCTGCTTGTGCTCTCTGTCTCTCTCGCTCTCTCAAGTAAATTTAAAAAATCTTTTAAAATTTTTAAAAAAATAATCTAGGGGGAATACACTTTGTTCAAATTACTGTTTACTCCTGATTAAAGGTTCCAGTCTTAGTGAAGTGAAGTTACATGTTTTTTCCCATAAAGATGCAAACAATTTCTGTCCAGTAAAAAAGATTATAACTACAAAGGTTACAATTAATTGCCTTGAAGAACATTAACCAGTTTTGTATCTAAGCTAGCAATCTTATTCTAACATTCCTTTATTAAATTAGAACCAGCTTTACAATCTTGATGACTCCCTATTAATTAATTAGTTACATGTTTTTTCCCATAAAGATGCAAACAATTTCTGTCCAGTAAAAAAGATTATAACTGCAAAGGTTACAATTAATTGCCTTGAAGAACATTAACCAGTTTTGTATCTAAGCTAGCAATCTTATTCTAACATTCCTTTATTAAATTGGAACCAGCTTTACAATCTTGATGACTCCCTATTAATTAATTAGTTGAATTAAAATGATAAATATAAATATTTAATAATATAATAAATAAAAATAATTGAATAAATAAATTATGGATATAATTGATATAATATTGATATTGATATAAATAATTGAATAAATAAATAAATATGTTCATTATATATTTGTATGACAGTTTAACTTTTTAAAAATTATACTTTGACAATCTCTTCACGGAGTTTATAATATAGTTACATATCTTACTTCTTTGCTTTCCTTTTTTTTTAAAGCTTATATATTTACTTTGTAAGTAATCTCTACACCCAACATGGGGTTCAAACTCATGACCCCAAGATCAAGAGTCACATTCTCTTCTGACTGAGCTAGCCAGCAACCCCCTTTGCTTTCTTTTTCCAGTTTGGGGATCAGACTAGTGGGTTACCATGACATAATACTTCCTACTCAATTTTCTCTTTCTCAAAGTCATGAGATCAAACCCCACGTCGAACAATACTACTCAGCCAGAAAGAAAACCACAGCTGGTGACATCACAATCCCAGACTTCAAGCTCTATTACAAAGCTGTAATCATCAAGACAGTATGGTACTGGCACAAAAACAGACACATAGATCAATGGAACAAAATAGAGAACCCAGAAACGGACCCTCAACTCAATGGTCAACTAATCTTCAGCAAAGCAGGAAAGACTATCCAATGGAAAAAAGACAGTCTCTTCCACAAATGGTGTTGGGAAAATTGGACAGCCACATGCAGAAGAATGAAAGTGGACCATTTCCTTACACGACACACAAAAATAGACTCAAAATGGTTGAAAGACCTAAATGTGAGACAAGAATCCATCAAAATCCTAGAGGAAAACACCGGCAGCAACCTCTTATTTTTTTTTTTTTAAGATTTTATTTATTTATTTGACAGAGAGAGACACAGCGAGAGAGGGAACACAAGCAGGGGTGGGAGAGGGAGAAGCAGGCTTCCCGCAGAGCAGGGAGCCCGACGCGGGGCTTGATCCCAGGACCCTGGGATCATGACCTGAGCCGAAGGCAGACGCTTAACGACTGAGCCACCCAGGCACCCCGGCAGCAACCTCTTTGACCTCAGCTGCAGCAACTTCTTCCTAGAAACATCGCCAAAGGCAAGGGAAGCAAAGGCAAAAATGAACTATTGGGACTTCATCAAGATAAAAACCTTTTGCACAGCAAAGGAAACAGTCAACAAAACCAAAAGACGACCGACAGAATGGGAGAAGATATTTGCAAATGACATATCAGATAAAGGGCTAGTATCCAAAATCTATAAAGAACTTATCAAACTCAATACCCAAAGAACAAATGATCCAATCAAGAAATGGGCAAAAGACATGAACAGACATTTCTGCAAAGAAGACATACAAATGGCCAACAGACACATGAAAAAATGCTCAACATCACTTGGCATCAGGGAAATAGAAATCAAAACCACAATGAGATACCACCTCACACCAGTCAGAATGGTTAAAATTAGTAAGTCAGGAAACAACAGATGTTGGTGAGGATGCAGAGAAAGGGGAACCCTCCTACACTTTTGGTGGGAATGCAAGCTGGTGCAGCCACTCTGGAAAACAGTATGGAGGTTCCTCAAAAAGTTGAAAATAGAGCTACCCTATGACCCAGCAATTGCACTCCTGGGTATTTACCCCAAAGTTACAAATGTAGTGATCTGAAGGGGCACCTGCACCCCAATGTTTATAGCAGCAATGTCCACAATAGCCAAGCTATGGAAAGAGCCCAGATGTCCATTGACGGATGGATAAAGAAGATGTGGTATATATATACACAATGGAATACTACTCAGCCAACAAAAAATGAAATCTTGCCATTTGCAATGACGTGGATGGAACTAGAGGGTTTGCTAAGCAAAATATGTCAATCAGAGAAAGACAATTATCATATGATCTCACTGATACATGGAACTTAAGAAACAAAACAGAGGATCATAGGGGAAGAGAGGAAAAAATAAAACAAAATCAGAGAGGGAGACAAACCATAAGAGATTCTTTTTTTTTTTTTTTTAATTTATTTGACAGAGACACAGTGAGGGAGGGAACACAAGCATGGGGAGTGGGAGAGGGAGAAGCAGGCTTCCTGCCGAGCATGGAGCCCGATGCAGGGCTCGATCCCAGGACCCTGGGACCATGACCTGAGCTGAAGGCAGACGCTTAACCAACTGAGCCACCCAGGCGCCCATAAGAGCCTCTGCTGAGTGCAGAGCCCGACGTGGGGTTTGATCTCATGACTTTGAGATCATGACCTGAGCCGAAATCAAGAGTCAGACAATTAACCAACTGAGCCATCCAGGCGCCCCTGAAGCCACCTGTTCTGGTCCTTGACTTGATCTGTAAAAATCAAACCCTAAATACTTGCATACCTATTTGCAACCAGACTAGACGATAGTGGTTTCAGTAATTGTCATCTGCATTGCAGAAACAGTCAAAATGATATTTGTATGGAGGTTCCTCAAAAAGTTGAAAATAGAGCTACCATAAGAGCCATAAGAACCCAACCATAAGAGCCTCTTAAGCATAGGAAACAAATTGAGGGTTGCTGGAGGGGAGGGGGCGGGGGGATTGGGTAACTGGGTGATGGACATTAAGGAGGGTATGTGATGTAATGAACACTGGGTATTATATAAGACTGATGAATAACTGACCTCTACCTCTGAAACCAATAATACATTATATGTAAAGTGAATTTAAATAAAAATAAATAAGTTAAAAAATTTTTCTCTTTCCTTAGGTTTTTTTTTTGGATAGTAAATGGAGGAGACCAGAATATGTCACCCCAAAATATTCCTCTTTGACATAAAAATTATTTCAAACTTAAGGCAATTAAGAAGCAGCAAACTCTCCTCTCTACTTGCCGTCTTTCTGCCTACAAGCAGGATATAAATTCTCCTTTTTCTGGAGACAGACTTATCAGCTCAAGGACAATAAACAAGCAATCTGTAAACAAACTTTACTCCATCAGCTTCCTCCCATCTATTTACCTTTCCTCAGTTTGCCACCCTTGGAAGCCTAAAACCACTTTCCTTTGTCCTGTCATTTCTCTATAAATGTATTGTTCTTTGTTAAGATCCTACCTAAGCCAGAGTTCTAAGCCACTACTTTGAGTTACTCTTCAAGTTTCTCCCACGCGATGTGCTGCACTGCACACATTAAATTCTTTGTTTTTCTCTCATTAATCTGTGTTTTTGTTAAAGAGCCTGGATGAAAACCTAAGATGAGTAAAGTTTTGCCTCCTCTACGTAAAGAAGCAGATCACTTAATGAATGTTTGTGTCTTCACTCCCCAAGTTCATATGCTGAAACTCTAATCACAATGTGATGGTATCTGGAATTGGGGCCTTTGGGAGGTAATTAAGTCATGAGGGTGGAACCTTCAGCCAGAGAACTGGCTCTCATCCTCTGCCATGTAAGGATACAAAAAGTCAGCAATCTACAGCTTAGAAAAGGACCTTTGCCAGAACCCAGCTCTGCCAGCACCCTGATCTCATACTTCCAGCCTCCAGAACTGAGAAATAAATTTCTATTATCGACACATTACCCAGTCTATGGTAATTTGTTATAGCAGCCTGAACTAAGACATCCCCCTTACAAATATCATTTTGACTGTTTCTGCAATGCAGATGACAATTACTGAAACCACTATCATCTAGTCTGGTTGCAAATAGGTATGCAAGTATTTAGGGTTTGATTTTTACAGATCAAGTCAAGGACCAGAAAAGGCGGCTTCAGGGGCGCCTGGATGGCTCAGTTGGTTAATTGTCTGACTCTTGATTTCGGCTCAGGTCATGATCTCAAAGTCATGAGATCAAACCCCACGTCGGGCTCTGCACTCAGCATGGAGTCTGCTTAAGATTCTCTTTCTCCCTCTCCCTCTGCCCCTCCCCCCCGCTTGCCCTCACTCTATCTAAATAAATGAATAAAATCTTTTTTTAAAAAAAGTGGTTCAGCGGCAGGTCATGAGTCCATGGGCTACAGAATAAAAAGCAGGCTTCCCTGGCTCTTAGTGTCTTATTAAATCACTCCTTGTATATAGCATCCCTTTCCCTTTCAATGTCTTTAGAGAGAGCACTGTGAATGAGATGGGCAAACTTCCTGTGAGGTTGAAATGAAAGATTCAGAAACTCTAGGGCCACCTTGTCATCCAGCCCAGTGGTGAGGACCTGAGGTGACTTGGCAATATCTTTGTGCTTTGTGCCAAGTGCACCCCTATTTACCCTGTGTGGGTTTTTTTTTTTTACTCTCTTTTGTTCTCTTTTTTATTATTTTGATATTTATTCAAAAAGTCTTTATTGAGTGCCTATTGTATATGAAGCACTGTGGCAGTTAGGAATTAAATGGTAAGTCAAAACATAGTCCTCACCTCTCATGGAGTTTACAGTGATTCTCCATGATCAATAACAACAATAATAACTAATACATATAGAATCATTACTATGTGCCAGGCCTTCCTCCAAGCACTGTACATTTATTATTTAATTCAAACAGCTAGAAAGGTATTATTGTCACCATTTTATAGATGAGGAAACCAAGGCAAGGGAAGTCAGAAATTTGCCCAGTCACATGGCTACAAGTGGTGGACCTACTTGTCACCACTTTATTGTCTTCACCGTCCTATCAAAGTAGATGTCACCTGAGGTGTTATACTAATCCATTCATTTATTCATTCATCCACTCATCACACTGTTATTAAACATCTCTGATGTGCCAGGGATGTGGCTGTGGTTTTGGACAAACAAAGAATTAGGAGCAGTCCCTGTCATTGAGTAGATCACAGTTTACTGAGAAAGATAGACCCATAAACACATAATTCCAGCATAACCTGTCAATTAGAAATGCAGGGCTACATACCAAGTGAAATGGAAACAAACAAGTGGAAGTGACTCACTTTTGTCTAGGATTGCTGAGAAAGACTTTACAGAAGAGAAAATGTTTTATTAGTGTCTTAAAGGCTTAATAGCAAATCATTAGTTAAAGAATAATAGAGAGAATAATCCAGAGAAAGGAGAGAACATAAGGAGAGGCCTGGAGTCATGCCAGTACCAGGTGTGTGGGAGATGTAGGTGGGTGGGAAGTAGCAGGACTTGAGGATCAGAAGTTGAGTTGGGGCTCTGTTGCTCATGCTATAGCCACCACCCAGCCTGACACCACTACCCATGAGCCAGGGATGGCTGTGCCTCCCATGAATGCTCATCTTGGAAAATTTGCCAGGGATGTCTTCACCAAGGCTATGGATTTGGCTTCATAAAACCTGATTTGGAAACAAAATCTGAGGGGCATCTGGGTGGATGAGTCGGTTAAGCCTCTGCCTTCAGCTCAGGTCATGACCTCAGGGTCCTGGGATCAAGCCCCACATCAGGCTCCCTGCTCGTCGGGAAGCCTGCTTCCCTCTCCCACTCCCCCTGCTTGTGTTCCCTCTCTCGCTGTGTCTCTCTCTATCAAATAAATAAATAAAATCTTAAAAAAAAAAAAAAAGAAAGAAAAAAAAAAAACCCAAAATCTGAGAATGAACTGGAATGTACAAGTTTAGGTTTAGCCAACACTGAGACCAACCACCAAAGTGAGGGTTAGCCTGGAAACCAAGTACAGATGCACCAAACATGGTCTGATGTCTATGGAGAAATGGAACACTGTCAACACACGAGGCATGGAGATCTTTGTGGAAGATCAGCTTGCATGTGGACTGAAGCTGACCGTTGATTCATCCTCTCACCAAACATGGGGGATAGGGGCAGGATGCTGGGAGTGGGGAGATAAAGGTGTGGGATGATAAAATCAGGACAGAGCATAAGTGAGAGTTCATCAACCTGGATGTGGATTTCTGCATGGCTGGGCCTTCAGTCTGGGGTGCTCAGGTGCCAGGTCAAGAAGGCTGGCTGGCTGGCTGGCTAGCTCCCAGATGAATTCTGAGACCACAAAATCTGGGAGGACCCAGAGCAACTTTGCGGTTGGCTACAAGACTGATGAATTGCAGCTTCACACTAATGTAAATGACAGGATAGAGTGTAGTGGCTCCATTTATCAGAAGGTGAACAAGAAGTTGGGCGCTTGGGTGGTTCAGTCGTTAAGCGTCTGCCTTCGGTTCAGGTCATGATCCCAGAGTTCTGGGATCAAGCCCCGCATCAGGCTCCCTGCTCCGTGGGAAGCCTGCTTCTCCCTCTCCCTCTCTCCCTGCTTGTGTTCCCTCTTTTTCTCTGGGTCTCTCTCTGTCAAATAAATAAATAAAATCTTTAAAAAGAAGTTGGAGACCAATGTTAATCTGGTCTGGACAGCAGGAACTAGTAACACTCACTTCAGAATAGCAGCCAAGTATCAGATGGACCCTGATGCCCGTTTCCCGACTGAAGTGAACAACTCCAGCCTGATGGGTTTAGGACATATTCAGACCCTAAAGCCAGGGGTGTCAGACTGACACTGTCAGCTCTGCTGGATGGCAAGATTGTCAACACTGGTGGCCATAAGCTTGGTCTAGGCCTGGAATGCAAGCATAATTGAATACTGTACAACCGTTTAAATTTAAACTATTTTGCAGGGTAGCTACCTTCAGAATTTAGTGCACCTTTTTCTGGGATGCAGTATTGCTAAATATCATGTTAGACCTCCAGATGAAAGATGATTCTGCTTTAAGGTGTTACCCTTTCAGAGATACAGAGGAAACCCAGTTCCAAAAAAGGTACTTTGAGTTGTAGACTTGAGGGGAACTTGGTGGCCTATAGAGGTGTCAGATTTCTTTTTTATCTAGAAATGGCTCCTAGTGGAAGCTGATAATTTATAACAATTTGTAAATTGGTATTGAGTACATGAATAAAATTCTGACTTCCTGAAAGGTAAACCTACCCTAATGGAGGAGAGGCTTGTTGTTTGATGTGTACTAACTCATCTGAAAGAGACTTTATTTTTTTTAAGATTTTATTTATTTATTTGAGATAGAGAGAGAGAGCACATACAAGCGGGGGCAAGGGGAGGGATGGGCAGAGGGAGAGGGAGAAGCAGACTCCCTGCTGAGCAAGGGGCCCGACACAGGGCTAGATTCCAGGACCCGGGGATCATGATCTGAGCTAAAGGCAGATGCTTAACCCACTGAGACACCCAGGTGTCCCTGAAAGAGACTTTAGACAGATTTTCACGACCTGTGTCCACCCCAGTCCACACCTCTTTTACACCAAAAATAGTCTGCAGTGCACAATAGCTGGTTTTTTATGTGCCATTTTGGGGTGGAGAAGGTGGATGTGATGAAACCAATAATTCAGGACTTAATTCCCTTTCATGTTGTGCTTTTTTGCCCTTGCACCAGATGAAACAGCTTCTAAGAGTTCTAGCTGCAAGCAGGAACAGTCTCTGTGACTGTAATCACGTTGTGATGTCTTTCGGAATCTAAATTGGATTTCTATTTATATTCTTGCCACTCGGTTTATTTTTCAGTAGTTCAATGGGTACTTTTTAGAGTCTTACATTTTGTGTGGAATTAAATCTTTCCTTTCCAATGCTCTAATTAACATAAAGTAAAATTTGGATAAAATATTAGAACCTAAAAAAAAAAAAACAACAGTTCAGTTGGAAACAAAGGGTGACTATTGACCATATTCAAAGGGGTTTCAGCTGGGGATTAATGCATATAGGTCTGTATTTTAGAGACTCTCTAGCACCATTTTTTTTATTTAAAGTTTTTTTTTTAATTAAGATCTTTTATTTATTTGTTTGACAGAGAGAGACACAGAGAGAGAGGGACCACAGGCAGGGGGAGTGGGAGAGGGAGAAGCAGGCTTCCCGCTGAGCAGGGAGCCCAATGTGGGGCTCAATCCCAGGACACTGGGATCGTGACGCTTTTTTTTTTTTAAGATTTTATTTATTTATTTGAGAGAGAGAATGAGATAGAGAGAGAGCATGAGAGGGGGGAGGGTCAGAGGGAGAAGCAGACTCCCTGCTGAGCAGGGAGCCCGATGTGGGACTCGATCCCGGGACTCCAGGATCATGACCTGAGCCGAAGGCAGTCGCTTAACCAACTGAGCCACCCAGGCGCCCCCCGAAGGCAGACGCTTAACGACTGAGCCACCCAGGCGCCCCTAGCACCATTTTTAAAAAAGATTTTATTTATTTATTTGAAAGAGACAGAGAGCACAAGCAGGGGGGAGGGGCAGAGGGAGAGGGAGAAGCAGACTCCCCGCTGAGCAGGGAGCCTGGAAGCGGGGGGGGGGGGTTTGATCCCAGGACCCTGAGATCATGAGGTGAGCTGAAGGCAGATGATTAATTGACTGAGTCACCCAGACGCCTCTCTGGCACCATTGTGAAAGACATCAAGGCTAGAAGATCCTGAGGAAAGGAAAAACAAGTTGGTAACTATTGTAGCCATCTAAACATTATTTCAGTTATGGAACAGGATTAATTCAATTAATTCTCATAATCCACATAAAGTAGGTGTAACCATATGCCATTTACAGATGAGGCAATCAATGAATAGAGAGATACGTAGACTTACCAATAGCCAGTAAATGGAGTCAGATTTTAAACCCAGGCAGTCTGTCTTTTTTTTTTTTTAATATTTTATTTATTTATTTGACAGAGAGAGAGCACAAGCAGGGGGTAACTGTAGGCAGAGGGAGAAGCAGGCTCCCTGCCAAGCAGGGAGCCCGATGTGGGGCTTGATCCCAGGATCCTGGGATCATGACCCGAGCTGAAGGCAGACACTCAACCTACTGAGCCACCCAGGCACCACCCCCCTTTTTTTTTTAAGATTTTATTTATTTATTTAAGAGAGAAAGAGAGAGAGAGCAGGAGCAGGGGAAGGGCAGAGGGACAGGGACAAGCAGACTCCCTGCTGAGAAGGGAGCCTGACATGGGGCTCAATCCCAGGACCCCGATATCATGACCTGAACCCAAGGCAGATGCTTAACCCACTGAGCCCAGGTGCCCCCAGGCAGTCTGCTTTTTTTAGAAGCTTTGGGAATAAGGATAGAGTGCTACCGTAGGCGGGGCTGGGGGAGGCAGGATATTATGGAGCAAACATTCTTACAAATCCGCTTTCAACATCTCTCTCCTTTTCCAGAGGTGACACTCTGGCTGCTAATCTCTCTGCTCTAAGGGCTAATGCTGTCACACTGCTTTTCTTGAGAACTTTCTCCTTCTCCATCCTGGTTGTGTATATTCCACATAGCTCTGAGAACGTGACCCTCCTGGCCCAAGCACCCTCCTAGGCTAAGTGAAATCTCCTCCAGATCAGATTTTTTTTTTTTTTTTGTGATACTCAAACCCTGCTTTCAATTCCAGGGAAGGTGGGAGGAAAAGTCTGGGAGCTCGATGGCTTTAAGATGTTGGATTTGATTTCAGGTTTGTTTTGTTTGTGGTGCCTCAGGGATATTCAAGTGGAGATGAGAAAAGAAGCCACAGTGAGAGAAGCCAGAAGTCTGAAGATTTTCTTTTGAAAACACTTATTAAAAAAAGAAAAAGAAGGAAAGAGAATAGTTATTAAATGTTTGGTTTCAGACGCTTAACAGGAATATTCAAATAGTATCTCACTGGTCATTACTCCTAGTATTTTGGAAGGCAGTCCTTGTATACAGCTAGATATTTTTTCTAAATAACTTTGAAAAGGAAACCAAACTAGTGCATCAGTGGCCAAGTTCTTGCAGCCTATTTCTTTTAATGTAGGATTTTTTCTGAAGATAGTTTAGGATACATGTTCTAAAATTCACAGTTTCCTCAAGTTTAAAGAGCCACGTAGGGACATATGTCATAATATTTGTACAAAAAAAATTGATAAATACATGTATGTAAAGGTTGTAATTTTTATTTTTATTTTTCCTAGTAAAGAAAAACTGCATGTTGACTACAGAGAATATAAAATACAGAAGTTAAAAAATTCATCTTACCATCATATATAAACATTATGAACATTTGTTCCTTCCATAGTACTTCCCTCTTCTTTCTTTTTGATTACTGCATTTCTTTTATTTTATAATTACAATGTTCCTGGTGTTCCATTTCTTTTTTTATTTTTATTTTTTTAAAAGATTTTATTTATTTATTTGACAGAGACAGACAAAGCGAGAGAAGGAACACAAGCAGGGGGAGTGGGAGTGGGAGAAGCAGGCTTCCTGCTGAGCAGGATGCGGGTCTTGATCCCAAGACCCTGGGATCATGACCTGAGCTGAAGGCAGACGCTTAATGACTGAACCACCAAGGCGCCCCTCTGGTGTTCTTTTTCAAACATAGCTATTTCTTCCTCATAGTATATAAACTGCTACTTAAAATATATATATTTGTTGGGGCTCCTAGCTGGCTCAGTCGGTGGAGCATGTGACTCTTGATCTCAGGGTTGGAGGTTTGAGCCCCATGTTGGGTGTAGAGATTACTTAAGAATAAAATCTTTAAAACTATATATATTTGTTTTTTAAATGGTAAAAATGATTCATTCTCACTGTTTAAAAAAAAAGTCATGCAATACAAAAATACATAGAGTCAAAAACATAAGTCTCCCTGCCTTTTCCCAGATTTATTCCCCAAGGTACCTCAAGTGATGGTTTGATTAAATCCTCAAGTTTTTACAAAAGCAATTCTTGGGATAATTTTTCCTCCCATACCTGTAATCTAAATCAATATAAGCATATTTTCCCTAAAGTGTTGTTAATGATTACTTGTCTAACTTTTTTCGGATTACTTTTTTTACCCTGTTTTTAATAATTATGTAAGATACAATGCTGCTAAAACACTGGAATGCCAGTTCACCTTGCTGTGAATGAGTTGGAGGAAGATTTTATATCAAGAGTGTTGTTGGAATACAGGCATTCCTTGAATAGAGGCTAATTATGGCTTAGATTCTCTTCTTTCTTCACCTTTCTTAAAAATAAATTTTTTAGGGGCACCTGGGTGGCTCAGTCAGTTAAGCGTCTGCCATTGGGTCAGGTCATGATCCCAGGGTCCTGGGATTGAGGCCCCCGTCTGGCTCCCTGCTCAGCAGGGAGTCTACTTCTCCTTCTGCCCCTCCCACCCCTGCTCATGCATGTGTTCTCTCTCTCTCAAATAAATAAATAAAATCTTTTTTTAAAAAGTAAATTTTTTATTATGGGATAATTTTAGATCTACAGAAAGATACAAAAATAGTACAGATGGTTCCTGTATACACTTCACCCAGCTTTCCCTAATGTTAGTATCTTGTATAACCACAGTATGTTTGCCAAAGCCAAGAAATTAACACTGGCACAACACTATTAACTACAGACTCCATTTGGATTTTATTAGTTTTTCCATTAATATCCTTTTTCTGTTCCAGGATCCAATTCAGGATACTTCATTTCATTTAATCACTCCATCTTTTTAATCCCATTGTTTCACTGCTCTCTAGGAAAGTTCACGGGAAGGGAAAGGGTTTCAAGACAGAGCACACGCGGACACGTTTGAGATCATGTTAGCAAAATGAGGCTGTACTCATTGGAGTTTTGAGATTCTTGGTGGATGTTATTTTACTTAGTCATCCTGCCTCCTTCGGGCAAAAGTGTTTGAGGGATAGCTGTACCAAATGTCATCCGTGAGTGGAAATCCTCAGGGCGTCATTTGAGAGATGTCAGACATGACTCCATTCTCAAAAATAGCTCCTACCCCACCAAGCTTTTCGTGAAAATCAGAGCAACAAGGATTTGCTTACCACTCTGGACCACAGACGCCTCCATATATCTTTACTAAAAGTGCAGATCATCTTCATATTAATTTATCAGGTCAGTTTCTTTGGCAGGTTGTCAGGTAAGCTGATATAAGGGAACAAGCTTGGGTGGGTGTGTAAAGGAAATGCTGGAGGACTGGCTTGGACACATAGGAAAAAACTTGGAACGCATTCATTTATGCTGTTAAAGGAAATCAAAGTATACTCGGAACTGGGAGCCTATAGGCTCCCCAGCCTATATAGGCGGATAGTTGGAAGGCAGGAAGTTTGGAGAGAAGGAAAAGTGCGCTTTAAGAGGAGGAAGCAAATGTCTGTGAGAGAGGATAGGAAAAGACAAGCCTAGCCTTCTTTCTACCTTTCCTGCAGCTGAATCAGTGCTATACGGAACACAATGCCCACAGCCCCCATGAGTGTTGTGGGTGTTCAGTCATTTTATATTGACACAGTCATATCCGTGCTGAAAATATTAAAATACTTCTGATTCAGTTGGTAAAGCAGGTGCTCCCCTGAGCCCCCAAGTACCTTTCCACCGCCCTGTCTGTCCCTGCTCCTGCCCTGGGACCCCTGCGGGAAGGCTTACAGCTCCCTGGCACACCAGGAGAATCCTGCCCAACAGGCCAGGGCCCCATGTCATTTCTGATGACTGGGCCAAAGTGAGCAAATATTTGTGTATTGCTCCTGCTGATAAAGACCATGACCCAGATCCTTTGCTGTATTTTAGATGTTGAGAGGATTCCAACTATCAGGGATTTCCAGACTCAGGCCAGCTTTCTACAATACACATAGAATTCCTCCACCAGTTCGTCTTAACTTACTTTTTTAAAAAAAACTGTGGTAAAATATACATAACAAAATTTGCCATTTAATCGTGTTTTTTAAAGATTTTATTTGTTTATTTGACAGAGAGAGAGCACAAGCAGGGTGAGTGGTAGAGGTAGAGGGAGAAGCAGACTCTCCCCACTGCGCTGAGAGCCTGTTGTGGGGCTCGATCCAAGGACCCTGAGATCATGACCTAAGCCAAAGGCAGATGCGTAACCAAGTGAGCCACCCAGGCGCCCCCATTTAGTCATTCTTAAGTGTACAATTCAGTGGCATTAAGGTAATTTTATAGCCTTGTTACCAAGAATGCATTTTTTAAAGTTTATTTATTTATTCTTTAATAATCTCTACACCCAGCGTGGCGCTTGAACTTGCAACCCCAACATCAAGAGTCACATGCTCTTTCAACTTAGCCAGCCAGGCACCTGACCAAGAATGCGATTCTTATTATTCCTGACCATCTGAAGGGTCTGTGCTTTGTCTCACACTATTTCTTTTTTTTTTTTTTTTAGGAGTTTTACAATTTATTAAATAGGAAAGCTGTCAATTTGAACAGGAGGGAAAAGGGAAGTTTATTTAAAAAAATAACATCTACAGAAAAATAGGCAAGAAGGCACGTAGTGCATGTTCTGCCTTCCCTATGTGGGGGAGCTGTTGGAAAGGCACTGTGGACAGCCTCGTGCTAACACAGGGAGGCTCTGCACACTCTAAATTCCTGAATTCTGAACTTCATCGTATAAAACCCCACTTGAAACACGTATCAAAACCCTCCAGCCAAAGCAGTTTTTCAAACCCAAGTCCCACGTGTGCATTTAGATAGCTGCATACAGTGGCCCACCTGGGTGACCCGGGGCCCCGCGTGGGGCATCTGCGCTCAGGTCTCCCAGGGCAGGCAGCGCCCGCAGGCCCGCAGGAGTGGACTCCGAGCCAGCGGGGGTACCAGGTGAGGTCGGAGAGGTACTAGGGCCCTTCTGAGACAACCACTCACCGCGGCTCCCCTGCTTTCTCTCCTGTCGAAATTAAGGATGAGCACTTGACTTATAATTAACGTTCCAGAATGACAACGGAAAACACTCATTATAGAACTGTGGTTTTCAGGTTTAGTAACTTCAAAAAATCACTGGCTTTTATAGAAACGTCTTCCGATAGAGCATTACTCCGTGAAGTAGCGGGAGCTCCCCCAGAAGGCTTGCGGAGAAGCCGGTGCGGCTCTCACGCGGAGGTTGCTTCTCCCTACAGCCGGCTGCTCACACTGTGCGGTCATGAAATTAGCATGTCATGATAAATATCTTTACTATGGGTGAAGACGACATATTTAAAGACACAACGGCATTTCCAAATCCAGTGAGCAGGACGTCCTGGTGTGAGCAGAGCTATGACCTGGAAGCACCTCAGGGTTCTCAAGACTCCTCCTCCTCATCTTTAATTTCAGAAATTTTGTCTATAGATTTAAGGATTTCAGCAACAAGATTCAACGTTTCAGCTCCGGAAACCAGCTGCTTTATTGAGGAGTGGGCATTGTTCATGACGACGCGGAGGATCTGCAAGGCCACGTCGGTGTTCTGCTTCACCACCGTCAGGCTGGCGCCCTGGCCAGACCTCAAGGCTTCATTCTCACGCTTGAAGTTAGAGACCTGTGCCTGGAGCAAGCTGATCTCCTGTTTAAGCTTCATGACGTGGTTTTCTGCCTTCACAGCCCGTTTCGTCATCAGCTCCAGGTTCTGCTCCACCTGCAGGACCACTGACTCCAGGTCGTGGTAGTCACTTTCCTCCTTGATCATTTTGGCTTCCAGCTTCCGCTCCAGTGTCCTCACCATTTCTGTTTGAGTCTCAGAGAAGCTCTGAACTTCAGTCAGCTTTCTTCTCAGCTTAGAATTTTCATCTTTCAGTGCTTCATAGCTTATCTGCAGTGTCCAGAGATGCCTGTCTCCCAGAGACTCTCCGTGCGCCGCGAAGTCTGCGCTGGGGTTCCCCGCCAGAGAGGCGCGAGAGTCAGAGTCGCTCAGCGTCCACGGGGGCAGTGTCTCGGGCGCCACCAGCTCCGACGGGGCAAAGAAAAAGGAGACGTATGTGCTGCAGGGTGACGTGCTGGCGGCGACCCCGGAGGAGCGGGTCTGCTCCACAGTGGATGGCAGGTAGGCCCCGTTCCACCCGTCGTCCTCACCCTCGTCTTCGTCCTCGTCCAGAAGATGGCCAGCCCCCATAGGGTCTTCAAAAATTGGCTGCTGATATTCTAAGCCACACCCCACGGTCTGGGAGGTCGGGGAGTTGCGGCCGAGTCCCAGTGAGTGTCTCGTGGCTTCCTTTGAATAAATCCTGTAGTTGGCTGTATCCTCTCCTGACAGGCTGAGGTTCTTGGTTTGCAGAAACTCTTTAAAGGAGAATGGATTGGCCTCTGCAAGATCTTCAAGTTTATCATCTCCAAAATGTGTCTCTTGGGCTCCTGGCAGACCTTGCTTAGTACATTTCCCCTTTCCGTAGCCAAAATCTGCAGCCCAGCCCGGCCCGGCGGGGGCGGGGGCGGCCCCGGGGCCCGGCGGGCTCGGCCCAGCGGCCCGGCCCGGCCGCTCACCGTCCGGAGTGACGAGGCTCCGGGCTCGCGACAGCTAGGGCCCTCCCTAGCCTGGCAGCGGCGGCTCCATGGCCCCGGTTCCGCCCCGGCCCTGGCCCGAGTCGCCCGCCCCCGTCACCTGCCCCCGTCGCCCGCCGCCCAGCCGCCTCTCCCAGCCTCTCGCTGCGGCTTCCTGTCTCACACTATTTCTTTCACTTCAAATATTTTGCTCTTTCATCTGCCTATTGAAACCCTGAATATATATCTCAATGTCCACCAAATCGTCATTAATCTCTCATAGCAGAAACTAAGCCCTGCTTGCTCGAAATTCTTAAAACACACAATTTGAAACTCTCAAATATTTCCACTTCTGCCTTGCATTATCATTTTTGTGTGTGTGTATGTTTATTTTTTTAAAGATCTTATTTATTTGACAGAGAGAGAGACAGCAAGAGAGGGAACACAAGCAGGGGGAGTGGGAGAGGGAGAAGCAGGCTTCCTGCCGAGCAGGGAGCCGGATGTGGGGCTGGATCCCAGGACCCTGAGGTCATGACCTGAGCTGAAGGCAGTCACTTAACCAACTGAGCCACCCAGGCGCCCCTATGTGTATGTTTATTAATGCCATCTAGACACCTGTTTCTTAAAGTGTTATGCAGGGATTACCCCTATTAGAATCACCTGCTTTAAAACAACCATGATCCAGGGTGCTTGGGTGGCTCAGTCCCTGAGTGGGAAGCCTGCTTCTCCCTCTCCCACTCCTCCTGCTTGTGGTTCCTCTCTCGCTGTGTCTCTCTCTGTCAAAAAATAAATAAAATCTTAAAAAAAAAAATTAAGGGGTGCCTGGGTGGCTCAGTCGTTAAGCGTCTGCCTTCGGCTCAGGTCATGATCCCAGGGTCCTGGGATCGAGCCCCGCATCGGGCTCCCTGCTCCGCGGGAAGCCTGCTTCTCCTTCTCCCACTCCCCCTGCTTGTGTTCCCTCTCTCTCTCTCTGTCAAATAAATAAATAAAAAAATCTTAAAAAAAAAAAAAAAAATTAAATTAAAAAATAAATAAATAAAATCTTTTAAAATAAAAAAATAATAAAAATAAAACAATGATGATCCTCAGACCCCAATACCAGAAATTCATTTAATAAGTCTGGAAGAGGGCCCAGATCCTGCATTTTAAACAAGTTCCCCAAGGGATCTTATGCATACTAAAGTTTGAGAGCAAAGTTCTAGGCAATTTCTCCTAAAGGGTAGGGGCTATGTCTGGCTTATTTTACCATCTTTTGTAGCACTCGTGCTCTGAACATAATAAATCCTGAATTGAGCAGCTCGATTGACTGTATATCAAAAATGTGATTTTTCTCTTCATCTCTATGATTTGGACAACTGTTTTTTTGTGTGTGTTTGTTTTTGAATGGCCAGTGTCCAGTCCTATTTCTGCTGAAAGCATCTCATTTTCTTTGTTTCCCTGAAGAAACTACTTCTTCCAAGTATTACACTATGTAGTTCAGATAGAGTTAAATCTACTCCTGGTTCCAGAAGGGGGAATGTTATCCAGGCAAGCCTTCAAAGTGTAACGAGTTCTCCTGGCCACAATGATTTGTTCAGAGGTGTGCATACGACCCAAGCTGAGACAGGGGGGTCAATCCTAGCATTATGGTGAGCTCTTTCTCTTGGGATTGTTAAACTGGAATCATACAGCTTGAAGTCAACACGGGGCTGCCTGAGTACAAAACCACTGAAAAAGAAAGTGGAGCCTAGAGATTGATGAGAAAGACAGTATCCTGAGGACATCATTTGAGTACCTGGATAAAGCCTTTCCTGAAATTTACTCCTTAAACTTGCATGTATTAAGCCAATTAATCCTCTTTTGGCTTTGTCTTGCTTACAGCGGGAGTCCTGATATATCTTTTATATTGCCCTCCACCACTTGATATTGTGAGTGAACAACTTGGAGTCTTGGACTTTCCCTAACCCTCTCTGCCAATGCTAAATATGATAAATATAATTTCACAACAATGCTCAGGCCTGTTCAGACTTCTTTATTTCATTTGCATGGGTGTGACTTAAATCCCTCTATGAGAGCAGCTTTTATATACTTCTGAGCGTGGATTGAGTGCTAAGCCAATTTACATGAGGATATTGTAGATGTCATCTTTCCTGGAAAACTTCCCTGCCTCTTACACTTCCTAACGTTCCAGGTTAAGAGGCTCTCTTTTAGGGGCGCCTGGGTGGCTCAGTTGTTAAGTGTCTGCCTTTGGCTTAGGTCATGATCCCAAGGTCCTGGGATCGAGTCCCACATTGGGCTCCCTGCTTGGCGGGAAGCCTGCTTCTCCCTCTCCCACTCCACCTGCTTGTGTTCCTGCTCTCGCTATCTCTCTCTCTGTCAAATAAATAAATAAAATCTTTAAAAAAAAAAAAGAGGCTCTCTTTTAGTTTCTATACTTACCCTTTTCCAGCCCCCTTTATTTTGTTATAATTGTTTCTTACCTGCTTTCCCAAGTGGAGTTCCTTTTGTCTTTTTTGTTTGTTTTGTAATCTCCAACACCCAGCCCAGTGCTTTGCACAGAGTAGGTACTTGACATACAATTATTGAATGAATGGATGAATAATGAATGATGAGAATTACATAAATTAGGAGAAACTCATTTCTTTCCCCCTACTTTCTCTAAGAAGGCTGCAGCAAATCAGTAACTACATTTAAGATGTCTGCTCATCAATCTTGTTGCCTTATCTTCCATTCTATGAGGCATATAGAGATGGATCTTGGTAAAGTATTCAAAAACTGGCAACCAGGAGTGAAGGGTTGATAACAGGGAAAATGAAGAACAAATGAAGGAGCCTGGAAGTTATCTTGGGAAAGGAAGATTGGAATAGAAAACAAAACTGTCTTCAAATACTTGCAGTGGGTGGGAACCAGGGCAAAAATGAGGCCAATAAATTAAGACTGAAGTTCTTCCGCAATAGAGAATTCTAATGATGAGGGCACACAGAGGTACAACATAGCTGCCTCAGGACTTGCTGAGCTTTCCATTCCTGAGGACGCCCCTGTAGAGCCCAAATATCAGTAGAACAGTAGATAGTGGGGGTCAGGAATTCAAATATTGGCCGTTACAAAGGTCTCCTGCCACCCAGAGAACATTAAGTTTTTAGAAACTTTTTTAAGAATTCCTAGAATCTGGGGTGCCTCGGTGGCTCAGTAGGTTAAGCGTCTGTCTTTAGCTCAGGTCATGATCTCAGGGTCCTAGGATCCAACCCCACGGTGGGCTCCCTGCTCAGTGGGGAGTCTGCTTCTCCCTCTCCCTCTACCTCACCTCCCCCTGGTGCTCGCTCTCTCTCTGGTGCTCACTCTTCCTCTCTCTCTCTCAAACAAATAAATAAAATCTTAAAAAAAGAAAAAAAATTCTAAGAATCTTTGAATCTTTTAAGTATCTTTTTTTTTTTAAATTCTACTAAGCTATTGTTTCTTATGTAATGAAACATTTGCAAATGAGGAATTGTAGCCCCCTCTTGCTCCAGTGCTACACTGAGGGACAAGACGATCATGTAGCCCAAAATCATGGCTTTGCATTTGGTTAAAACAGGGCTCAGAAGCATGGGAGTCTTCTACATATGTCCTATATTCTGCTCACCCCAATCTTAGGGCTTTATCAGTGCAAACTTTGCTCAAGTACGAGTGCATGTTTGTGTACGTCTTTGGGTAATTTTGCTTATCATCCTTAGGTGGTGACTAATTAATGCAGGCCCTCCTATAAAAACCAAAGGTTGTGTTTGAAAAAGGGTAGTCTAAGGAACCTGCATCAAAATCTCTCAGGACATCTTAAGAATGCATATTCCTGGGTCCAACCAGACTTACTAAATGAGACCCTTCAGGGGGCTGGGCCAGGAATCTGCATTATAACAAGTAGAGGGGAGGAAAATGAATTCTCCCCCTACCCTTCTGGATTCTTAGCTGAGACCACCATATAAGAGATGGATTAACAAGAGAAAAACAAACAGAAGGTTGCTAACATGCATATCTCATGTACACTTGAGCGATTCCAGAGAAAAATGAATAACTCACAGAGGTAGCTTTAGAATTTAGGCTTACCTACCATTTTAATAGGGAAAGAGGAGGGGAGATGCAGACTTTAGAGGAGAGAGCAAATTATTTTTAGCAAAGATGAGCGGGCCTTTAGAAGATGGAAGGTATGATCATTTATGACAAAGTATGTCTGGGTGTGGTGTCAACTTTTAGTCTCCTCTCCTGTGAGCACAGTCCATCCTCCCTGGGTGGTAAAACTCCCAAGAAGGAGATTTATAGCAATTGAGTCCCTTTTGGAGACTGTCTTTAGGCAGATAAGGGGAGTTGAGATAAAGTCTTTAACTACATTTCCCTGCATTTGCTGTCTTCAAGTGCCTACAGCCCCAAAGAATCATTATGCCAAATTGGCATATTTTGGGGTAACACGTCCCAAACTCCTATAATCCTGTGGGGAAGGTAGTTGTCAGGATTAGCTGTAGGGGTGTGGTTGTTTTTCTTTTCTTTTCTTTTCTTTTTTTTTTTGAAGGGGAGAGGTAGTTTTATTTTAATTTTATGGGCTCCTTTCCCCCTTTTTATGGTGATCTAATTGCATTGGTTAAAAGCACCTGACCAGTTCTTTAGAATATGCTCTCTAATCAAGTCTAACCTTATTGACGCTGTAGATGGACAAGCTTGATTGTTTGAACCAAAATGGGAACATTAAACAAACATCACAGCCCTCACTAATAACACTGTGACTTTGCTGTCAAGTGTAGAATCCTTCTTTCAAGAAAAAGCTTGTGACCATTTTGTATGGCTTGTCTGGAAACTTCTGTAAGTCTTGTTTTTAGTAAAATATTTTTTGTTATTCTAAAAAAAAAAATCATCACCTTGTATACCTTAAACTTACATAGGTTATATGTCAGTAATACCTCAATAAAGTGAGAGAGAAATCAGAGGGAGAAATTGGCCTCGACATAGAGTCTTCAAACAATATTATTAATTAATATTTTCAAACATTTGTGTGATAATCATAAAGAATGAGAAATATGGGAAAGTAAATGACTTCCTTTATAAGCTCATAGTAAAAAAGTCTTACGTCTATACTGGAAACCAGGCAAAAAATACAGTGGAAAAGGTACACTACTTCTCATTTTGTGATGACATATTGCATCTCCAAATGGGCTCTATTCCAGGTCAGAGAAAATAAATTATGCTCTACAAGAAAACAATTCCTGAAATTCACATTTTGTTTGCATTAGAACATACCTGTTCACCTGGAAATATCTCCAGGTAAAAATGGTCTTTGGAAGAGATTGCTACCCATAAGCTGAGATATCAGACATACTTTCTCTAGTAATGACTAAAAAATTAAAATGGACATCAAAAGCCTGGAACTTTAAACAAAAAGACTTTTTTTTTTAAAGATTTTTTAAAAATTTATTTGACAGAGAGAGACACAGAGAGAGAGGGAACACAAGCAGGGGGAGTGGGAGAGGGAGAAGCAAGCTTCCCGCTGAGCAGGGAGCCCGATGGGGAACTCGATCCCAGGACCCCGGGACCATGACCCGAGCCGAAGGCAGATGCTTAACGACTGAGCCACCCAAGCGCCCCTACGAAAAGACATTTTTTTAAGAACTCTGACATTCTTGAGACCTAGCCTTTTAAAGGAGCTCAGAAGAGCTAGTACATCTGAATCTCAGGATTATGTTTCAGAAACTCTCCTGTTCTAGCTCTGGCTTGAATTGCTAACTCTTCTTTTTCTTTCCCTTTTTTTTTTTTAAATTAACATATAACGTATTATTTGTTTCAGGGGTACAGGTCTGTGATTCATCAGTCTTTTTTTTTTTTTAAGATTTTATTTATTTATTTGAGAGAGAGTGAAAGTGAAAGAGATCACAGAGGCAGAGGGAGAAGCAGACTCGCCGTTGAGCAGAGAGCCCGATGTGGGGCTCAATCCCAGGACCTGGGATCATAACCTGAGCCGAAGGTCACTTAACTGACTGAGCCACCCAGGCGCCCCTGTGATTCATCAGTCTTACACAATTCACAGCGTTCACCATATGAATTGCTAATTTCTGACAAGTATTTTACCTCATTGCATTTCTACTTTCTGTGAATCAAACGATGGTCATTGCTCTCTCGGTACCAGAGGTTCCACTGTGAAGAATTTGCAAATAAAAAGTACTGTGAAAATGACAAGTGCTGCTATGAATAGAGACCATGTTTCTTGTGTTTTCAGATAGCAGTTTTCTTCCAGCCTCATTTTACATTTACTCTCTTTATTTCTATTATTATTAAGAATCATATGGGTCAAAGGCTTACTTACCATCCTGTCGTCACTGCCTTCCAAGTGGCCCATCAAGATAGCAGGGTACTGTATCCAGAGAAGAGGGTTTTCTGATAAAGAAGCTTTGAGAAAGAGGAATGCTATAAAACCTTTTGTCTTTGGGATTAAAAATCAGGAATATCATGCTGTGTTGTATTGATAACATGTAAGAGGTAAATGTAGAATTATAGTCAATCTCATTTCTCCAGGTACTTTATTTATTTATTTTTTAAAGATTTTATTTATTTAATTTATTTATTTGACAGAGAGAGACACAGCCAGAGGGGGAGCAGGAAAGGGAACACAAGCAGGGGGAGCGGGAGAGGGAGAAGCAGGCTTCCCACTGATCAGGGAGCCTGATGCAGGGCTAGATCCCAGGACCCTGGGATCCTGACCTGAGCGGAAGGAAGGCAGACGCTTAATGACTGAGCTACCCAGGCACCCCTCCAGGGTACTTTAGATAATGTGTTGCAGTTTACAATTTTAAAAATCGTTTTACTGAGGTTATACACACACATGCATAAATAAGCATACATTACATTAATCATAAATATACAATTCAATGATTTTTTATTATATATACACCCAGGTAACCTCCATTCAGATCAAGATGTAGAAAAATTTCAGCCCTCCATAAGGTACAACTTTTATTGCATTTTAAAACGATACATTTAAATTGTAATTCAAATAAATGAAACATTTAAATATTTGACATGTGTTAAAAAGAAAACCACAGTGCCCAATGGCATGACTTAGGGTAAAGTCCCAAGTCAGTAAACCAAAACTTAATACCTAACCTAACTGCAGTTTCAACCCTACAGAAATATAACCTTCAACCAGTCCACATGGGAATGTCCTGGGTCAGTACTAGGAAATTTACTGACAAACCCCGCTCCTTTCCCTTTAGGAGGGCGACCTTGCCTAAAACAATGGATTTTTTTTTGCTAATAACCTCCTTTTATCAAACTCTCTCTCTACCTCTAACAACCTTTCCTTTTCTGTAATCCTTTAGAGCTCCCTTCTACTTGCTAGATGGGAAGAGAAGAAGGGGTGTCTGGCTGGCTCAGACAGTGGGGTGTGCAACTCTTGATCTCGGGGTTGAGTTTGAGCCCCACGTTGGGTGTAGAGATTACTTAAAAATAAAATCTTAAAAAAAGAGAGACAATAAAATACTCATTCACTGTTTTACCACCTAAATGAAACTACTTTGATTTCTGATAAATTCATTTGTTAAAAAGAAAACCACAGGCCCACAATGGCATCACTTAGGTTAAGGCCCCAAGTCAGTAAACGAAGACTTAATACCTAACCTACCTGCAGTCTCAGTCCCACAGGAATGTAACCCGTATTTAACCAGTCAGCATAGAATTTCCTGGTCAATACTAGGAAATGTACTGATATACCCCTTCTGCTCCCCTTAGGAGGGCAAACTTGCCTAAACAATGCATTCCTTGCTAATAAATTCCTTTCTACTTTTTTTTGTGTGTATATGTATGCCTTTTCTCTGCCTTTAAAAACATTTCTCTTGTTTAGCTCAAAGGAGCTCCCCTCTACTTGCTAGATGGTATGCTGCCCAATTCATGAATCATTTAGTAAACCCATTAGATCTTCAAATTAACTCCGTGGAATTTTGTTTAACAGACTCAAGTCTTTTTTCACAACACTGAACTTGTATCAAATTCAGCTGCTTTAATTCAGCAAGCCACAACAGTTAAAAACAAGGATATCAGAAAATTGGTGGGGGGGTGCCTGGGTGGCTCAGTCAGTTAAGCATCATGATCTCAGGATCCTGGGATGGAGCCCCACTTAGCGAGGAGTCTGCTTCTCCCTCTCCCTCTGCCCCTCCCCCTGTTCACGCTCTCTCTCTCTCTCCCTCAAATAAATAAATAAATAATCTTAAAAAAAATTATGGGATGCCTGGGTGGCTCAGTCAGTTAAGCATCTGCCTTCAGCTCAGGTCATGGTCCTGCTCCCCCTCTGGCTGTGTCTCTCTCTGTCCTGGGATTGAGTCCTGCATCGGGCTCCCTGCTCAGCGGGAAGCCTGCTTCTCCCTCTGCTGCTTCCCCTGCTTGTGTTCTCTCTCTCTCTCTCAAGTAAATAAATAAAATCTTTAAAAAAAATAATGTCAAATTTTTTGAGCCACCCTCTCCGGCTTCCGGATATGAAACCATTGCCAACACCCCACCCCCACTCTAGCACCTTCTATCTACTGATTTTAGTTATTTATTTGCCAGTCTTTGTACTCACTCTCTTCTGTTCCTCCCTCCGGTTCCTCCCCACCCTCTCCACTCAGCTGTCTGACTCAGGACTAGTCAGTGCTTAGCTGATGGGCCCCAACAAGAAGAAAGGAGAGGGAAGTGAGCGTATTTACTCCCTGCTGGGTCACTTAAAGCAGGTTGCCCCTTTCCCTCCGAGATCACAGCTCCTCGCAAAGTGACCCTCTCCAGGAAAGGTTTTTGAATTACTCTTTCTGGGTTTTTTTAACAATACCTCCCTGTGTCCCTTCAGGCCTAGGGATAACAGCCCCGGGATACTGCCCTGTCCTGGTTGCTTTCGTCTACCCTTCCCACACTTTTGAAAATGGTCCATTTAATCAACCTATTTGGACTATTTTCATTTGAATGTGCCATCTGGTTCCTGCTGGATGTCTGACTCACTCTGTATACACTCAACAACTGCAACCCAGACCGTCACAAAACTGGAGTTGTAACTATTCGCTTTGTTGATACTGATGGTTAAATGGTCCAGAAAATATTGGCATGGCTCCCACTGCTGGCCTCTGGTACTCAGCAATGCATTGCTCAGATACTTCACAATCCCCGCCAGAAGGGGAAAGAAACTTCACTATTGAACTTCGGTGATAAAGTTCATCTTCAATGGCTTATGAACTAAGTTATGTTATGCTTTCCTTTAAAGTTCATCTTCAGTGGCTTATGAACTAAGAGTTATGTTATGCTTTCCTTTAAAGTTCAGAATTTTGTGGCTTATGAACTAAGAGTTATGTTATGCTTTCCTTAAAAGTTCAGAATTTTTTTAAGTTTTTTTTTTTTTTAAGATTTTATTTATTTGAGAGAGAGAGAGAGTGAGCATGAGCAGTGGGGGAGGGATGGAGAGAGAGAAGCAGGCTCCCCACAGAGCGGGGAGCCCCACACAAGGCTTGATCCCAGGACCCCTGGATTATGACCTGAGCTGAAGGCAGACTAACTCACTGAGCCATTGAGGTGCCCCTAAAGTTCGGAATTTTAATCTTATGAAAACTCTCATGTTAGATACATCTGTGCCAGAGCTATTTTATTTTATTTTTATTTGAGAGAGAGAGCGAGCCAGGGGAGGGGCAGAGGGAGAGAGGGAATCTCGATGGACTCCCCACTGCCCGACGCGGGGCTCTATCTCACCACCATGAGATCATGACCTGCGCAAAAATCAAGAGTGGGACGCTCAACTGACTGAGCCATTCAGGTTAATAATAGCATGAATCCGGGCACCTGGCTGGCTCAGTCAGCAAAGCATGCAATTTTTTTGATCTCAGGTTGTGAGTTCAAGCCCCACTCTGGGTATAGAGATTACTTAAGAATAAAATCTTTTTTTTTTTTCAATATTTTATTTATCTATTTGACAGACAGAGACACAGCGAGAGAGGGAACACAAGCAGGGGGAGTGGGAGAGGGAGAAGCAGGCTTCCCATCGAGCAGGGAACCCGATGTGGGGCTCGATCCCAGGACTCTGGGATCATGACTGAGCCGAAGGCAGACGCTTAACGACTGAGCTACCCAGGTGCTGCAAGAATAAAATCTTTTAAAAAATTCTCTATTAAAAGGGGGGTGGGGGGATGGGTTAGCCTGGTGATGGGTATTAAAGAGGGCACATACTGAATGGAGCACTGGGTGTCATATGCAGACAATGAATCATGGATCACTACATCAAAAACTAATGATGTAATGTATGGTGATTAACATAATAAAATAAAAAAAATTGATGAAAAAAAATTCTCTATTAAAAAAATAATAATAGCATGAATAGATGGTATAAGAGCTAGATGTGTATTTTCCCTCGGTGGATGCTCAATACCTAGTAGGCTATGGATGAAATAAGAATTCTGATAATTAAAACATTTTTAAAATGAAGAGTCAACCTTTCTAAGCGCTCAAGTTCTTCCATACCTGAGAGACAAGCTCATGTAGAAACTGAAATAATGCTTCCAAGCCTTTGGCAGCATTATTTGGGAAGTTAAGTTTCTGGCTGTGCTTAGTCCAAGTTTCCATTTCACAGAGAAAATGCTTTTTGAGTATTAAGGAGACACTAAATGTGTTAAGGCGGAATTGTTAGGTTAATTATTTCCTTGTAGAAGGAATGCTTCACACTTGATCAAAAAAACAAGTGCAGGTGACCAAGGGTTAGCTCAAACCATTCCATCATCTTCTTGATACAGTTCTCCTTCTGACTTTCAGCTGGACGTGTTTTGCTCTCACAGAGGAGAGGGTGTGGATCAGGAAGTTAAAAAAGACAGGAAAGCTGAATCAAGGCCAAGAAAAACTTGGGCTTCCTCACTACATACTGAGCAATCCTCTCTTCGCACTCCTCACTCTTGACTGCTCTCATCCATTCTGTGTCTGCAGTTCCCACTATTGATGTAACTTTTCAATGTTGGTAAGGTCCGGGGCCAATGGCCAAGAAGGAATTCTTGAGACATCTTTGGTGCAAATAGGTGATTTTATGAAAGCACGGGGATGGAGCCCTGGGCAGAAAGAGCCGCTGCACCGGGGTTGAGAGGAATGCCCGATTATATACTTGGGAGTTGGGCGTTAGGAAAAAGGGAGGTTTTCAAAAGAACTTTCATATGCTAAAGAGGACCTACAAGATCCTGCAGGCCTTGCCATTGTCAAGTTAAGGTTGTTTTTCCCTCTAGCAAAGCATTAACAGGAAGACAGGTGGGAGTTTCCTTCTGGAAGTTCGGGCATTGATAAGAATGCTTTTTTTCTTATAAATCACTAAAACATTTGTAAACTGAGGGAAACTCTTGTCCTGCAGGACTGTAATCTCTAGAAGTTGACCATTTGTTTTCCCTCCCCTTAGCTTTAGGGCAGCCCGGAGGGCCTAAGGAATGTCACAAAGATCCCACCTGGGAGTCAGGGGCAGGGTAGGGGGGTGGGTGTTGGTTGTGGGGTGTCAGCTTGTGCTTTGTCCTCAGTTCACCTTCTGCTCCCTCATCACTGTCACAGATGACTCCCTAATTTAATCTTTAACCCAGACCTTTCTGAGCTCCAGCACCACACAAACAGTTGTCTTCTTGACCTTGCCAAGCGGAGGTGCCTCAAGGAATACCTGGAAGTCATGACCTTCTTTCCCATGCCCAAGTTTGCTCCCCTTCCTGTATTCTCTGCATCATAAAGTGACACCATTGTCCATTCAGTTACACAGCCAGATGCCTGAGGATCACCTGGACACATCCCCTCCTCCTCTCATCACTCCTCATCCACCTTCTCTCCAAAATACATCTCAAACACATCCACTCTGTCCTTCTCTGGGACCAACTCCCTCGTCCTGCTCCCACCACCTCTTGCTCTTGTCCAGAGAACAGCAGTCACTGCCTAACTGGTTTCTCAGTGTCCACTCTTCCCATTCTTTCCACTAGTTCTCAGGCTAGAGCTAGAGAGTTCTCATGCTAGAGTGACTGTTTTGAAATTCGAGTATGTTCATGTTAATACCCATGCACTCGCACACGTACACACACAAAGCTTTCCTTCTTCATTAATACTTCAGTAAATTCCTTTTTCCTTTTTTACGAAAATAAAAAATTTTAACATGGCTTATGAATTTCTGCATGTTTTGGTCCTGTCCTACTTCTCCAAACTAATCTATTTCCACTCTACCTCCTACTAACTGTATAACCTTGAATAAGTTACTTAACTTCTCTGTGCTTCAGTTTCTTCATCTGTAAAAATGGGAATGATAATAGTATCTTCCTCCTAGGATTGTTGTGAGAATTAGTGTAAAGTGCTTTAGAACTTAATAAGTACTCGGGGTGCCTGGGTGGCTCAGTCGTTGGGCGTCTGCCTTCGACTTGGGTCATGGTCCCAGGGTCCTGGGATCGAGCCCTGCATCGGGCTCCCTGCTCAGCGGGAAGCCTGCTTCTCCCTCTCCCACTCCCCCTGCTTGTGTTCCCTCTCTCGCTGTGTCTCTCTGTCAAATAAATAAAATATTTTTTAAAAAAAAACTTAATAAGTACCCAACAAACGTTGGTTCTTATAAGCATGTCTTAGCTCCTTCAATCACAGATGCTTCTTCTTCAAAGGTGTCATACTTCCTTCTACCACAGTACCTTTGCACAACGTGTTCACTCTGTTTAGAGCATAGATCCTTCCCATTGTCAACTGGCATCATTTCCTCCAGGAAGCTTTTATGATATCATTAACTAGAAAGGTCCTTCTATTATGTGATATCATAGCAACATATACCTTTCCTTAATAGCGCTTATATTTTTGCATTTATTTTGGTGATCACTTGACTAATGTCTCTCTCTCTCTCTCTCTCTCTCTCTCTGCTGAAGTCCATGAAGTCAGGGTGGGACTGACTGGATCGTTTTTCCCTCTTAACACAGTATCCTCAGGCCCCTAGCATCTGACACTGAATAAGTATTCAATAAACATAAGTTGAATAAATGAAGATAGATTTCCCTGTACACTGACAGGAGCTCCAAGGCAATGGGACTTTAACATAGTCTGCAGCTTCCCTTCCCCTAGAACAGAGAGCAGCATTTGTGTGAGTGAGTTAGAATGGGTGTTTCTCAAGGAAGCTCTACTTGACCATGGACACCCTATTAAGTTTCTCCTGGATGTTGACGATTATCTCCTTGTCTGTGTGCAAGTCATTCCCAAGAGGACTACTTTCTACTGGACAGGTGGTTCCAAAACCATGTCCCTTGACAAGGCCAAGCCTGAACATACAAAACAATAACACCTCCTTAAAAAACCTTCACGGGAGAGTTTCACTATTAAAGTTCTCTCTTGGGGCGCCTGGGTGGCTCAGTTGTTAAGAGTCTGCCTTCAGCTCAGCTCATGATCTCAGGGTCCTGGGATTGAGCCCCGAATCAGGCTCCCTGCTCCACGGGAAGCCTGCTTCTCCCTCTCCCACTCCCCCTGCTTGTGTTCCTTCTCTCGCTGTGTCTCTCTCTGTCAAATAAATAAATAAAATCTTTAAAAAAAAATAAAAATAAAGTTCTCTCTTGACCAGGAGATGTCGGACAACTTGTTTCCTGGCACCTTTGATTTTCTTCTCAGGCCTGGTTTTGGTTTGCTCCATTTTAACTTGCTACTTCTTTAGAGTGCTGCACAGGGGTGAAATAATAATCAGAATAGTTCACATCTATTGAGTGTTGTTGTTTACTGTCACCAGATGTCATGCTAGTCATTTCCTGAACCGTTGACCCTGGAACAACACAGGTTTGAATTGCGCAGGTCCACTCATATGTGGATTTTTTTTTTAATGCAGTACAGCACTGTAAATGTATTTTCTCTTCCTTATGATTTTCTTAATATCATTCTCTTTTCTCTAGCTTATGCTATTATAAGACTGCAGTATATAAAACATAGACAAATACATGCTACTCAACTATATCTTTGGTAAGACTTCCAGTCCACAGTAGGCTATTAGTAGCTAAGTTTTGGGGGAGTCAAAAGTTGTACATGGATCTTCAACTATGCTGGGGGTCAGTGTGTAGTTTGTGCACAGAGCACGTGGCTCTGGGGGTCCCAAACAGACCAGGTTTAGCTGCTCACCACTGACAAAATCCAAAGGCAGAGAGACAGTAGTGGTGAAACAAGAAATGGATTTAGTTCAGTGAGACCAACACTGACAGACGGTGGACTAGTGTATCAAAGACTATCTCCAAAGGGCCACAATTATTTCCAGGTTTATATAAGGAAAATGTGGGGCAAAGGTAGGTGGGTGGGTATGTGCAGACAGGCAGTGAAGGTCAAATGATCACTGTCTTGGAGTCAACCATGGGTGGCGTCTTGCTGGCTCAGGGCAGTCCCTATTGATGCAGGAAAAGATGTTAGGGTTCGAAGCCCATGGCCAAGAAAGAATTCTTGAGACGTCTTTGAGACGTCTTAGGTGCAAAAAGGTGATTTTATTAAAGCACGGGGACAGGACCTGTGGGCAGAAAGAGCTGCATTGGGGTTATATACTTTCAAGTTGGGAGGGGGTTAGGGATAGTGTAAGCCTCCCAGGTATTTTGGGAACAAGGTTTCCAGGATCCTGAGGGGGCTAGCTATTATTAGGAAAGGTCATTTATTACTGTTTAGTAGAAACTCAGTCATGAGACCCTTCAGATGTATATCTGTGGGTCATATGCTTGGGGGATGATTGCCAACATGTATCTTGGGGGGGGGGGGCGGTGGATAGAGATGAAGGAAGTTTCCAAAGTAATTTTTATATGTTAAAGTAGACTTACAGGATCCTGGGGTTTCGGGCTAAGATTGCCTTTTGCCTTTAGTAAAGTATCAACCCTGAGGCAGCTGAGTCCCTAGAGGAAGTTCACTCTGCTGGTTTCAAGGACTTATCAATGGGCTGTAGGTAGTAAGGAAATTTAATAATTTATCTTCTGCCTTTGTTTCCCACATCACCTATTGCTTGAGGGGGTAGTTTCGGTTCCCATCAGGGGATACTTTGCCCTCAGGGTCTTCCACCTGAACCAAGAGACTAGCTGGAAAGAAGAACCCAACTAGAAAGTTTGAAGTCAAAATGGAGCAGGTGAAGTCCTCTTTCAAGTGCCCCTCACCCCTGCATTTTTTAAGGGTCAACTATATATTATTCCACTAATTCTTAATTAGAGAAAAAAAAATCCATTATTGATGTAGTTTTTGGAATGTTTTGGTGAGGTTGGTGGGGTCCAGAGTCCACAGCCAAAAAAAGAATTCTAAGACATCTTTGGTGCAAAATGGTGGTTTTATGAAAGCATAGGGACAGGACCCCTGGGCAGAAGGAGCTGCTGCTCCGGGACTGTGAGGGGCAACTGATTATATACTTTGGGGTTGGGGGAAG
The DNA here is from genome assembly GCF_964656455.1 of Halichoerus grypus. NCBI lineage: Eukaryota > Metazoa > Chordata > Mammalia > Carnivora > Phocidae > Halichoerus > Halichoerus grypus. The sequence continues at coordinate 71,246,363 of NC_135714.1, forward strand.
TGAAGATAAGGGAAGTTCCAAAAGGATTTTCATATGCTAAAGAAGACTCACAGGATACGGGAGGTCTTGCTATTGTCAAACCAAGGTTGTTTTTCTCTCTAGCAAGGCATTCACATTAAGACAGTTAGGAGTTTTCCTCCTTAAGTATTTATTTGTCAATGGGCTGCAGGTTATAAAGACATTTAATTTTATCCAAATTCCCTTCTGCCTTTGTTTCCCACGTCATTATTATCCTCATTTTACAGCTGGGAACATGGAGGTTCAGAGAGATGAAGAAATTTACCTAAAATTACAGGGCCAGTGGAGCCAGATTTTGAACCTGACAGTCTGACGCCACAGCCCACACCTGTCTGTGCTGAAGCATAGTGCCTAGACACAGCTGGTGATCCTAACATTAGCTTCTCAGCCAGTTGGCTAAGCTACAAAGACTACTCAAATTGTCCTCATAAACTTCCAAACATGTTGTGAACACGGACATCATTCACCTCGGGATCAGACAGCAAAGTTATCCAGATTCAAAGCAATACACCTTGATCTGTGGTTGGTATATGATGAGTACTGCTGGCATGATGTAGGTGCTCAATAAATACTTACTTATTGAATGACTAAATGGATCATACCAGTCACACCATCATATACCCTTTAATTGGGTTATGAATATTTTCCCATATAATTTCTCCATAATTCAGGGTTCTCTCCAAAAATACAGAGTAAAGGATTTCCTTCTTAATTCATTCTCTGTAGTCCAAACAATCTGATCATAAATGCATGACCTTGACAGCCATCCATCTATCCACTGTACACCTATTGTTGACCGAGCTACAGTGTTTCCTGCCTTTGCCTTAATGGACTCATTTTTCTCTGATGACCATGCACACCAGCATCCCTTCTGTCTTCTCTCCTTTCATAGTCAGGCCTGTGCAATATTTCTCTCTCTGATGCTCCACACAGGCAGGTGAGTTTCACCGGTTACTCTTACTGTAATTGTTACCTGTCACTGCTATACCCAGCAAGACTTTCTCTCCCAAGCCCAACCTACACTACTGCAAGAGGTCTTGCCATCAATTCCAAACTGACTGATTTTCAGAAACCATTTCTATCGGAAGTAAACTCTCTCATCATAATCAAAAGTAGTCCTTTTCTCTTTTATGAAAATATACATATTCATTGCATATAGTTTCTTAGATTCCATATAAACCCCCCAAATAACTATTAACACTAGATGATATTTAAAGAGCCTATACTACTAATAAAAATGAACAAAGAGCCCGTACTATATGTTAATTGCTGAGTTAACAAATTACATTACTATTCCAATTTTAAGATGAGGAAATTTCACCAGGGTGTGAAAAGACTTTCTTAAGATCCTTAGCTGGTATTTGCGAGTCTGGATTTACATCCAGGTCTATCCACTCGTAAAGCCAGCCATCTCTACCACTGACAACACCTTTTTATTTATTTATTTCATTTTTTTAAAGATTGATTTATTTATTTTGAGAGAGAGAGAGAGGGAGGGAGGAAGGGAGGGAGGGAGAGTGTGCTCACGAGCAGTGGGGAGGGGCAGAAGGAGAGGGAGAGAGAGTCTTAAGCAGACTCCCTACTGAGCACGGAGCACTACTGGGCTGGATCTCCCGGACCCCCGTGATCATGACCTGAGCCAAAATCAAGAGTCTGTCTCTTAGCCACCCAGGTGCCCCGACAGCATCTTTTTAAAAGACCAATTAGTATTCTGTTGTATAGCTGTACCAAAAGACTCAGCAGTGTCTTCCCTACTATTGGATTTTTAGGTGATTTCCAACTTTTAATATTAGAAATGTCAGTTTGGGGGTGCCTGGCTGGCTCAGTCAGTAGAGCATGTGACTCTTGATCTCGGAGTTGTAAGTGCTTGCCCCACACTGGGTGTAGAGGTTACTTAAAAAAATAAAATCTTAAAAAAATAAATAAATGCAGTTTGATGAACATTACAGTTAAGTATTTTCTTTGAAGTAAAAATAGCATTATCTTTTCTCTTGAGTACATAAGTAATATATGCTTACTATAAAAAATCAAGGAACACATGAAATTGTAAGGGAGAAAGTAAATATCTGAAATTCTACCATCTTGTAATAGCTACCATTAACATTTTGCTGATCACAATTTTGTGTCTTTTTTGTGTATACCATGTATAATTTTACATAAGTGGAATCTTATGTCTCTCCCTCTTTTCTTCATTCCCTAACTCCCATTCCAACAAACGCTTTACATAGAAGTAAACAGGAGGTTCATTGTTTATTTTACAAAAATGGGATTGTTTATTTTATAAAAACAGAAAAATCACTTCTCTCCAATGTGCTCTTTTAGCTTAAAAATAAATCATGAAAATTCCTCCAAGACTACTAGTATAGCTCTAACTCACTCTTTTTTATGACTTATTAATATTCCACTGGATTTGCCACAATGTCTTCAATTATTCCCTATTAAAGGAAATTTCGTTTAGTTTTCTTTCTTCTTTCTCCTGCCAATCCAAGAATGTTGTAAATAACATCCTTATACAAACATCCTTACTTACAAATATGCCCTTACTTTATGGACTAGATTTCCCAAGGTTACTGCCTTGTGTGACTTCTAGACCTGGGCCAGGGGCTGGCAAGCAAACTATGGCCCATGAGTCAAATCTGGTCTGCTCCTTCCCCTCCATTTTTGTATGGTCTATGAACTCAGAATATATATATATATATATATATATATATATATATAATTTTTTTATTTTTATTTTTATTTTTTTAAAGATTTTATTTATTTATTTGACAGAGAGAGACACAGCGAGAGAGGGAACACAAGCAGGGGGGGTGGGAGAGGGAGAAGCAGGCCTCCCGCGGAGCAGGGAGCCTGATGTGGGGCTCGATCCCAGGACCCCGGGATCATGACCTGAGCTGAAGGCAGACGCTTAACGACTGAGCCACCCAGGCATCCCTATATATATTTTAAAGATTTTATTTATTTATTTGTCAGAGAGAGAGAGAAAGCGAGAGAGCGGCAGACAGAGGGAGAAGCAGGCTCCCCACTGAGCAGGGAACCTGATTCAAGACTTGATCCCAGGACCCCAGGATCATGACCTGAGCCGAAGGCAGACACTTAACTGACTGAGCCACCCAGGTATCCCTGGATTTTATATTTTTTAATGGTTGAAAAAAATTTAAAAAGAATAATATTTTGTGACACATGAAAATTATATGAAAATTCAAGTTTCAGCATATAAATAATGTTTCACTGGACCACAGCCATATGCATTTATTTATATATTGTCTGTGCTATTTTCATGCTACCATGTTAAAGCTGAATATGTGACAAGAATATACGGACTGCAAATATTTGCTCTCTGGCCCTTCAGTAAAAAAAGTTTACTGACCCCTGACCTAGGGGAGTATTTAAAGCCACATTAGAAAAGTACATATATTGGGGTACCTGGATGGCTCAGTCAGTTAAGTGTCTGCCTTCAGCTCAGGTCATGATCCCAGAGTCCTGGGATCGGGTCCCACATCAGGCTCCCCACTCAGCAGGGAGTCTGCCTCTCCCTCTCCTCCCTGCTTGAGGCTATCTCTCTCACTATCTCTGTTGCTATCTCTGTCTCTCTCTCTCAAATAAATAAAATCTTAAAAAAAAAAGAAAAGTACATATATTGATTATTCCCTCTGTATAAAACTATTTTGATATTCAGATTTCAATAATTATCAGCATAAGTATATTATCTGGGGTGACAGGAAATACATTCTCTGGACAGGTTGCAGGTAGGATATAGGACCTTCGCTTCTTTAACTGTCAGGTTCAGCTTATTCCTTCCTTCTTCGTGTCTTCCCACAGCGCCTTTTAGCCGTCTAGGGATGGCCAGGCAACCAGCGGCTACTCTGCACCCCTGCTAAAATAAGCAGGGACTAGATGTGAGAAGAAGCAGTGGAGAAGTGTTAAGTGAGCAGGATAACTGACTCATGACTAATTCCTGGCAGAATCAGCAAGAGGATACTGGATTGCAGATACATTACCTCAGCCCTGAACAGAAAAGTGTGCATGAAAATGTAGTCCAGGAAGAGGCCAATGGAAAATAGACATTTTTTTTTATAGTTAAACACAGAGAAATAACTGATTTCCCTTTCCTGTAGAAGTGTTCATAGAAACGGCTGCTGTGATTAAAGGACCCTTGAAAAAAGGAAGCAATTAGCTTAGGAATTTACTGGGAAGTAGGAATCCCAAGAGGCAGGAAAAATGAGTGTAGAGGAAGACCAGTCAACAGGTCAGAGGGGGCAGTGTAAGAATTTTCACATTGCAAACTCTGTCATTTTTGTTTAAGTAAGAAGCTTATTTGTTCGGTTAGAAGGAATGTCCTAAACCCTAAAAGAGAATAATTTCTCCTTTTCCCTTTGTATTCTACTGGATCTGTTCAGTCAGTACTCAAGTATCCATGGGGTGGTGGTTCTTGTCTAGGCACTGGGCATTCCGTGTGGCAAAGTAGACAGAAATCTTGCCTTCACAGAACATGCAGTCAGGAAAGGAGAGAGAAACCGTAAGCACAGTAAATCAGTACCTTCTATAATATTTAGAGCTTGATAGATGCAATGGAAAAATAAAGCAGGGAAGGGATGGGGTGAAGGAATAAGTCTAATCTTTTATTTTTTTAGCTCTCTCTCTTTTTTTTTTTTTAGTTTCAGAGGTAGAATTTAGTGATTCATCAGTTGCATACAACACCTGGTGCTCATTACATCAAGTGCCCGCTTTAATGCAAGTCACCTAATTACCCCATGCCCCCACCCACCTGTCCTCCAGCAACCCTCAGTTTGTTTCCTAGAGTTCAACATCTCTTATGGTTTGCCTCCCCCTCAATTTTCATCTTATTTTTCCTTTCCTTCCCGTATGTTCATCCGTTTTGTTTCTTAAATTCCTCATATGAGAAGTCATATGGTATTTGTCTTTCTCTGACTGACTTATTTCACTTAGCATAATACACTGTAGTTCTACCCATGTGGCTGCAAATGGCAAGATTTCATTCTTTTTGATGGTTAAGTAATAGGAATAGGTGTAATCTTAAATAGAGAGGTCAGGAGAGGCCTCTGGGAGGTGACACATGAGCTCCAGGCACATCAGGGATGAGGACTCCAGGAGGAGAGACTGAGGGTGTGCATGCTGGAGATGAAGCAGTCCCAGCTTTGTGAAGGGACTGTAAGGAGTCCCGTTGGTTAATGGGAAGCAGACAAGAAGGAGAATATTTAGGAATGGGGTCGGAGAGCTGAGGGGCTGGTGGCTGGATTGCACAAACAACATGAACTTTGGCTTTTACTTTGGGTGAAATTTTCCCCTTAAAAGTGGAGATCTGGGATGCCTGGGGGGCTCAGTTGGTTAAGCATCTGCCTTCGGCTCAGGTCATGATCCCGGGATCCTGGGATGGAGCCCCACATCAGGCTCCTTGCTCAGCAGGGAGCCTGCTTCTCCCTCTCCCTCTGCCTGCCACTCCCCCTGCTGTGCATGCTCTCTCTCTCTCTCTGACAAATAAATAAATAAAATCTTAAAAAAAAAGTGGGGATCCAAGGGGCGCCTGCCTGGCTCAATTCAAAGAGCATGCAACTCTTGATCTCGCGGTTGTGACTTTGAGCCCCATGTTGGGTGTAGAGATTACTTAAAAAATTTTTTTTAATCTTAAAAAAAAAAAGTGGAGATCGGAGATCTAAGATCTGAAATCCACTCCTAAATCTCCGTATCTTCTGCCACCCTGTTTTTTCCCTAATCCTCCATCCTCACGGACTCTAGATTATCTCTGTAATACCAGGGCCACCGCTAGGGGGCACTGAGTGAAGAACTTGCCTCCCAGCAAAAGTTAAAGGGGTGCCAAGAATCTCCATAGTTACTGATTTTCCTTATGCCTCAGTCTCTGAAATGGCACAGCACAGCACTGTGATTGATCCCCATCTTCATTTTCAATTTTGATATTTTCTTCATCACGGAATTTTGGCATTAGTTTTGATATTTAGAAATATTGCATTAAATGTTATTTGATTACTTAGGCTTTTTGGCATTCTCTCTCTTAAATATTGTGTCCGAGGTGTGTGCCTCATCACCTCACCCTAGGCCTGCTCCTATGCTCTCTCTTCTCCCTGTTTCCCCAGCGTCAGTCTAAACCAAGGGTCTGTAAACAGTTTCTGTAAAGGCCAGATAGGAAATATTTTAGGCTTTTCAGGCCATTTCTGCCATTGGAGCAGAAGAGCTGCTGTCGGTAATAAGCAAACAAGTGAGGGTAGCTGTGCTCTAGCGTGTTGGAGGAGGTTATGGAGAAGACAAGACCTCCAACTGACCTAAGAGCTGGAACCAGGCCGTTGGAGGCTCCCCACCGCATCCCCTGTCCTTGGAATGTTTGTTCTGCCCACCATTCCCACAGTAGGGGCCATTTTTCAAGGATGCAGCCTTGAGAGAGTAATGTGTTGCTAAGAGCCTCTGGACAGTATATGTGACTGAACCCAGTTAACTTCTCTATATAAACTTCTGAGATACTGGTGGACAGGTGTGGCGATCTACTCATCTTGCAGCTGCCCAAGAGAAGCCTCTTATGTAAGTTCCTTTGCTTATGAAACCTGCCACCTACCAATCTGAAGCGGTCTGCCTCTTTCTTCCGTCTCCCGCCCTCCATGGACAGGGACCCGTTTCAGATATCCTCCAGGGAACTTCTGAGGTTGAGAACCAACACAGTAAGTAAAACTTCATGAATGGATACAGAAATTAGGAATTAACGTAATTTTCAAAGAAAAAAAAAAAGAAGTTAACGTGTTAATTTTCATGTATCCCAAAATACTATCCCCCCCGCCCCCACAATCATTTAAACTGTAAAAATCATTCTTAGCTCATGGGCCATACAACAGGACAGCAGCCCAGATTGGGAAGACTTCATCTGAATTGTCACTAACCTGTGAAGTTTCTTTCAAAAGTGGTTTCTCTCTCTTCCTGTAATTGCTCAAGGACCTGCAGTTCGCCATGCTGAGTGCAGACTTTCAGGGCCTCTGTGTTTGGCCCATGCTTTCCACTGAAACTTTTCTTCCTCTCCTCCACATTCTGTGCAGGACCAGATCAGTCTCCCTGCTGTCCTCTACACAAACTACGTACATTGTTTGCTACCTGCTTTTGATCCTGTTGCTTTTTCTCTCTGGGATCTGCCCTCCCTTCCCTCTCCAGCATCCCTTTTCTGGCTCCATCCCCCACTAGTGGCCTCTTTTTCTCTGCACTCCTACTGCAGCTGACTGTAATGCCCCCATTTAGTTCTTAATCCTAACATATCCTTGTTTTCCTCTGTTTTATATGTGCACATATTATGTTGCAGATGGGATTCGTTATCCTCTGTAAACCCTTCAGAGTGCCGCGGGCACGGCTGAGTACCTGGTAGAAGCCTGATGCTCATGAACCGATGAACTCGGTCTAGGATTATTATATCTTCTCTTAAAATAAACCTTCAAAGGTTCAAATGGGCCTGATGACATTTTAGGACATGCCCTCTGAATCTGGGAAGGGCCCTCACTTTGACTGGATGTACAGATTATATCCCTGGGATTAGTGGCGTTTTTGTGCCACATGATTTCTAGCTTGTGATCTCACAGCTCTCTTCTTCTTTTTTTTAAGATTTTTATTGATTTATTAAACAGAGAGAGAGAGCACAAGCAGGGGGAGCAGCAGAGGTAGAGGGAGAAACAGGCTCCCCCTGAGCAGGGAGCCCGATGCGGGGCTCGATCCCAGGACCCTGAGATCATGACCTGAGCCGAAGGCAGACGCTTAACTGACTGAGCCACCCAGGTGCCCCGGAGAAAGGATTTTAAGCTACTTTATAAACTACTTATAGTGAATACTTCTTTAACAGAGAGTGACTTTTTTTTTTTTTCCATTAGCGAGGAAACAATTTTGTTTGGATGGAGCCTGAAATTTGGAAGGAAATATTTTAAAGTTCTACTTGGGAACTGAGAAAATGAGAGCAAATGTCTAGTTTTTCATTTACTGCAAGTGTTACAATAAGAAAGCAAAGTTACACCATTGTATTGTCAGCTCATCTGACCACAAGAATATTTTACTTCTTAGCATTACTCCTAAAATAGAAGAAAGTGATGAGTAAATAAAATGAGACCCCTGCTTCAAACAAGTGGGTCTTAGAAGAAACAATTCCCAGCTTCTGATGCAACAGCCTACTTCTGTTGACATGGATGTGAGGAAATTTTATTTATTTATTTTTAAGCAGTCTCCAAGCCCAGAGTGGAGCCCAACACAGGGCCTGAACTCAGGACCCTGAGATCAAGACCTGAGCTGAGATCAAGAGGCAGATGGTTGGGGAATCAGGGTGGCTCAGTTGATTAAGCATCTGCCTTCTGCTCAGGTCATGATCCCAGGGTCCTGGGATTGAGCCCTGCATCGGGCTCCCTGCTCAGCAGGAAGCCTGCTTCTCCCTCTCCCACTCCCTCTGCTTGTGTCCCCTCTCTCGCTGTCTCTCTCTCTGTCAAAAAATAAATAAAATCTTAAAAAAAAAAGATTTTATTTCTAAGTGATCTGTACATCCAACGTGGGGCTGGAACTCACAACCCTGAGATCAAGAGTTGCCTGCCCCATCAACTGAGCCAGCCAGGCGCCCTGCAAATGTTAGCATTTAATTCGATACAAAATCATGAAAATTATGCGGTTCCTATTTTATAGCTCTTGTATGCACGTGTATTTCATCTTTATCAGAACTGAGGAAACACTGAACAAAAGTAGCTCAATCATTTTATTCCACTTCTCGGTATCTATATATTCTACCAATCTCTAATTTCGGCCTAATAATAAGGAAGGACTGAAAAGAAAAGAAATTATGGGTTGCCCTGTCTTTCCTATTCTTTCTGTGTCATTATTTTCAGCATAGTGGTTGGCTAATACTGAGAAGTAAGGGGAGTAAGAAAGAGTGTGATAGGGTTTCTTGCTTGTTTGTGTTTCTTAGAATGCAGTTGCCTTCTTTCTGTGTTGGAAGCCCAAATTCTGGTTTCAACAGCAAGTGTGGCCTCCAGGAGCCGTCAGTGTCCTTGCTTACTTGTTTGTAGACGCAACCTGCTTACCTTATACTAGCTTTGGGTCTCATCGAACTCCCACAAATTGTGAACCCAGTGGAATTCTGTGTTCATAGTGCATCTCAAACACTACATACAAATAGGGCAGCAAGGAATAGCAGACCTATTGCACACATCTCCTCTGCTCACATGCACGCTCCAGTGTTCCACCAGATTTCACTCATGAAACACAAATTCAAACGTAAAGTTGTTAAGAATTTCAAGGTAATGACAGCGGAGTATTAAACTCAGCTCAGGGCCTTCTGAGAGCAGAGCCCTGAGTGGCCCACATGACTGGCCACACACCCGTGAATTGTGTACTGCCTGCCACGTATGTTTGCACCAAATGTTTCCAATTCCTTGCTACTTGTGGAGAGACTGTTGCTACCAATTCTCTTCTGTCCTTCTTCCTTGGTAACAGAACCCCATTTTTATCTGGAGTTATAAGGTGCTCAGCTAAAAACTACATTTTCCAGCAGCTTCTGCCACTACTATAGCCGTATGAAGAAGTTCTGGTTAATCAGACGCGTGCAGAAATGTTGTATGGGATTTAGGGAAGCAACTTCATTTCTCCTTCCAAGCTGCTTAGAATACAGCTGTGACAGCTAGGACTCCAGCAGTCATCTTGGAACATGAGGTAGAAATTAGGTTCTCTAAGGAAGCAGATGGAAGGTGCCTGAGTTCCTGAAAAATAATGGAGCTGTCACATGAGCCCTTGACAGCTCACCTCAGGGCTTCTTGTGTGTGAGAGAAACCAATTTGTATTTCAACCATCATTCTGTATTTAAACCATTATTATTTGGCCGCTTTATTATATGCAGATGAAGCTAATCCTAATTTACAGGTAAAGCTGCACTAGTTCACATAGGTTAACAAGTTAAGTTAAACTATGTTTCAAATACAATCCTTGGTGGGACACCTGGGTGGCTCAATTAGTTAAGCGTCAGCCTTCAGCTCGGGTCATGATCTCTGGGTCCTGGGATTAAACCCCATGGCGGGCTCCCTGCTCAGTGGGGAGTCGGCTTCTCCCTCTCCCTCTGCTCCTACCCCCTCTCCTGCTCTCTCTCTCTCAAATAAATAAATAAAATTAAAAAAACAAAAACAAAAACAAAAACAAATACAATTCTTGGACAGTCCCAATAACCCTTGTTATTGGGTGGTAACATATTTTGAAGCCCCTGGCTTGAGTGGCAACCATTTTTTTTTTTAAGATTTTTTTTTTTTGACAGAGAGAGACACAGTGAGAGAGGGAACATAGCAGGCGGAGTGGGAGAGGGAGAAGCAGGCTTCCCGCGGAGCAGAGAGCCTGATGCAGGGCTCCATCCCAGGACCTTGGGACCATGACCTGAGCCGAAGGCAGCCGCTTAACAACTGAGCCACGCAGGCACCCCGAGTGGCAACTATTTCTAGGATTAGAGGCACTTTTCCTCTTTCTTCCCAATTCAGGGCTATGTTCTGGTGCTCTGAGATCGCTACAGTGTTATAATGCAATGTGTTAGAATGACAATTATAGTAATAATAGGATAACATGTGAGTATAGCATTTTATTTTTTTCTAAGTAATTTAAATACCAATATCTTTCAATGAGCATGGGAAAGAAAATCATTAAAATCCTTGTGAATAATTGTAAGACTACCTATAGAGAAGAGATGTCAACCATAAGTCAGCCAATCAACCATGAAAAATGGTTGCTACCATTAAAGAGATCAAGTTGACTAATACTGCCATCTAGAGTTAAAAATCAAAACTACCATTTCTTACCTGTAAGGAAACTGAAACATCAGGGTTTGGATAGGTCAGCTTTTTTGGTTTGTTTTTGGGTTTTGTTTCTAAATTTTTATTTAAATTCCAGTTATTAACATACAGTGTAATATTAGTTTCAGGTGTACAATATAGTGATTCAGCACTTCCATACATCACCCACTGCTCATCAAAGCAAGCACACTCCTTAATCCCCATCACCTATTTAACCCATGCCCCCCTCCCCTCTGGTAACCATCAGTTTGCTCTCTATAGTTAAGAATCAGTTTCTTGGTTTGCCTCTCTCTCTCTCTTTTTCCCTTTGCTTGTTTGTTTTGTTTCTTAAATTCTATATATAAGTGAAATCATATGGTATTTGTCTTTCTTTGACAATTTCACTTAGCATAATTCTTCTTTCTCTGCTAAATTTCACTTAGCATAATACTCTCTAGCTCCATCCATGTTGTGCAAATGTCAAGATTTCATTCTTTTTTATGGCTGAGTAATATTCCTGTGTGTGTGTGTGTGTGTGTGTGTGTGTGTGTGTGTGTGTATGCACATCTTCCTTATCCATTTGTCAGTCAGTGGATACTTGGGCTGCTCCCATAATTTGGCAATTGTTGATAATGCTGCTATAAACATTGGGGTGCATGTATCCCTTTGAATTAGTATCTTTTGGGTAAATACCTAGTAGTACAATTGCTGGACCATAGGGTAGCTCTATTTTTAATTTTTTGAGGAAACTCCATGCTGTTTTCCAGAGTGTCTGCACCAGCTTGCATTCCCACCAACAGTGCAAGAGAGTACCCCTTTCTCCACATCCTCGCCAATACCTTGTTTCTTGTCTTGTTAATTTTAGCCGTTCTGACAGGTAGGTCAGACTTATACCGGCTATCCTAATTGTCTTGTCCATTCGTGAAGAACCAGAGGGCTGGACATGCAGTGGACAGGTGAGAGCATCACGACTAAACACCAGATTCACCAAGACTGTGAAGCTGAGAGCTGGGTATAAAGCTTAGAGATGTCATAACTCTCTCGCTACCTCTAAGGAGATTCTGGAACTCTGGAGTACATGTGTGGAGCTAGAAGATGAAACCCTCAGAGCAAGAGACAGGGTGAAGAGATACAGAGACATGGAATCATTAGAACATTGAGTTCTTGTTTTCTTTTTTTAAGATTTTATTTTTAAGTAATCTCTACACCCAGTGTGGGGCTCAAACTCACCACCACGCCAGCCAGGTGCCCTGACATTAAGTCCTTGTTGACAGCAATTCCTGAAATCAGCCATACTGATGGACTTTTTAGTTACGTGACTGTCAGAAGGGGCTAAGTTATGCTATCTGTGTAGTAACACCTCCCAAAAGCTCAGGAATTTAGAACAACAAAGACTGATTTCTCACTTAAACTACATAAATTAGCTACAACCCTGCTAGGCTGTTGGTTCCAATCTGGGACCCAGGATAATGGAGCAATCTGTATCCGGAAAATCACCAGTTGTTGTAATAGAGGAAAAAGAGAGGAGGAAAAATAAGTATTGACCCTTAAGCCATCTGCTCAGAAGACATTTCCGGCTTGCATGTCATTGGCCAGAACAAAATCACATGCTCAAGTCTGATGCCATAGAGCAGAGAGGCAAATAAAATATTTTTAATAATAATAATAATGCAATCTACAGTAAATTTCCTTTTTGCTTAAAAGAGCTTAAGTCATATTTTCTGTCACTTGCAATCAAAAGAATCTTAACTGAGAAAAGTGAGGAAAGAACTAAATTAGATATTTTCTAAAAGATTTATTAATTCGAGAGAGAGTGCACTTACAAAAGAGTTGGGGGAGGGATAGAGGGAGAGAATCTGCAAGCAGACTCCCAAGGTGAGGCTCAATCCCACGACCCATGAGATCATGACCCCAGCCGAAACCAAGAGTCTGTCGCTTAACTGACTAAGCTACCCAGGCACCCCTAAGTTAGATATTTTATATAAAATCGCCAACACATGGTAAACATTCAATAAATGGAGCTATCATTTTCAAGTGCATGAACACAGATGAATTGAGAATTATATCTTTCTCAAGCAATAAAAGTATGACCAGCTTCTTTAATTTGCATTAAATTCACTTTTATTGCATTTTATTCACTTATCTCACATTTTATTCACTTATCTCACTAACATTTATTGAATTCCTTTTATTTTTTTATTTTTATTTTTTAAATATTTATTTATTCTAGAGAGAGAGAGCGAGCATGTGCAAGCAGGGTGAGGGACAGAGGGAGAGAAAATCCTGAAGCAGATTCCCTGTTGAGCACAGAACTCGACGGGTGACTCAATTCTAGAAGCTGGAGACCATGACGCTAGCTGAACTCAAGAGTCAGCCACCCAGCCACCCAACAGGCACCCCTCTTGAGTTATTTTTATGTGTCAGACGCCGTGCTATGTGGTGGGGACACAATACATTTACATGTTAGCCCTCTAGTTGATTTGTTTTAAAGAAATATTTAATATGGGGCACCTGGTTGGCTCACTCAGTTAAGCATCCGACTTGTGATTTGGGCTCAGGTCATATCTCATGGGTCATGGGATTGAGCCCCATGTCAAGCTCTGCGCTCAGCAGGGAGTCTGTTTGGGATTCTCTCCCTCTCCCTCTGCCCACCTGCCCCACTAACGTGTGCATGCTCTCTCTCTCAAATAAATAAATCTTTATTTTATTTTTTTTAAAGATTTTATTTATTTATTTGACAGAGAGAGACAGTGAGAGAGGGAACACAAGCAGGGGGAGTGGGAGAGGGAGAAGCAGGCCTCCCGCAGAGCAGGGAGCTCGATGCGGGACTTGATCCCAGGACCCTGGGATCATGACCTGAGCCGAAGGCAGACGCTTAATGACTGAGCCACCCAGGCGCCCCAATAAATCTTTAAAAAGGAAAAAAAAAGAAATAATACGAGGGCTTAGTGTCTTATGCTGATGATACCAAACTCTTAAAATTTGTGCCTGAGGAAAGTGATAAATATTTAGGAAATTACTATTCAGAAAAAGGTTATATATGGTACATACTGAAGTGGACCCTAAAGTCTGAATGCTATTCATTTATTCACCACTCATCAACTCTTTTGTCCAATACATATTTATTAGCATCTATCATGTGCCAGGCACTCTTGAGATCAAAAAACAACATTTATCCCTGTCTTTAGAGAACTTAAAATGTAGTAGTAAGGAGAGTGCAGCTGCGAGTATATAAATGGATGCTGTAAATAATAAAAATAAAACAGTAATGCCAATGATGGCTAACATTGTCATAGTCACCAATGACCTCTTTTGCCAAACCTAAAGATCAACACTCAATCCAGATCTTGCTCAACAAGCAACTGACAGCGGTGATCATTTCCTTGTTCTTCACCTGCTTAGTACACACCACCCTTCCTGGATTCCGACGTCTGTTACGTGCTAGTCACTTTTACCTCCCACTGAGTGATCTCATTCAGCCATCTGATGACTGATTTCTCATTTCTATACTGAGGACTCCCAATTTTATGAGTGCCCCTTGACTTCTGTGCACAACTCCAAAATGGTTGATCTTATTGTGTCCTTATAAAACAAGCATCTTACAGTTATTACTAGACTGGACTCCTGATCCACCAGCCCCAACATGGAGCCTCCCTCAGGGTTCCACATCCCAGGAAAGGGAACCACCGTTCACCCAGTTGCTCAGGCCAACCTTGGAATAATCCTAATCCCTTTCTTTCTTTTCTCCTACGTCCAACCTGTCAGCAAATCTGTGTACTCTTTCAAAACATCTTGTAGTCCCAAGGTCATCCTTCAGACCTGGCCTCCTATAGCAGCCTCTCCTAACTGGCTTTTCTGCTTCCATTTTTGTTCTACTATATTACCATAGCCAGAATGAATCTTTTTTTTTTTTTTTAAGATTTTATTTATTTATGTGACAGAGAGAGAGAACACAAGTAGGCAGAGTGGCAGGCAGAGAGAGAGGGAGAAGCAGGCTCCCTGCCGAGCAGGGAGCCTGATGCGGGGCTTGATCCCAGGATCCTGGAATCATGACCCGAGCCGAAGGCAGACACTTGACTGACTGAGCCACCCAGGCGCCCCCAGAATGAATCTTTTAAAACTGAAGTCAGATCATGTCACTTCTCTGTTCAAAAGCTTCCAACTGCTCTCCTTCACCCTCAGCCTCTAGATATGAGCATGACACATTCCCTCATTTTTATGTCCCCTGGGCTCTCTGCTCAAATGTCACTTCATCCAAGAAGTGTTCCCTGAAATCTTATCAAAAAACACAAGTTCCTGGGGCACCTGGGTGGCTCAGTCAGTTAACTGTCTGCCTTCTGTTCAGGTCATGATCCTGGGGTCCTGGGATCCAGCCCCACCTGGGGCTTCTTACTCAGTGGGGAGCCTGCTTCTCTCTCTCCCTCTGCCCTTGTCCCCTGATTGTGTTCTCTCTCTCTCTCTCACTCACTTTCTCTCTCAAATAAATAAAATCTTAAAAAAAAAAAAAACCCAAAGTTTCTTTTGCCCCCACCATCTATTACTTTACTGTGTTATTTTATTTTGAGTTGCCACTTGACATTATACTAAATATTTACCTCTTTACAAATAGGAGAATATTAGTCCCAAGAGGATTTTGCATTTCCACTGCCAAAAACAGCCTAGAAAAAAAGAGTAGGCACTCAGATGCTTTTATTAAGCACTCTAAGCACTCCAGGCATCATCCCGGCATATTCTGTTAAATTACCCTAAGGTTAGATTTGCTGCCTTACCGTCCACATCGCATTGATGTGGTAGCTTCGTTACACTTGCCCAAAGTCACACGGCTCATGAACTTGCTTAGCTAGTATCTAAGTAAATGCAGGAGCTCTTCCTCTGGAGTCCCCCTCTGTTCCTCAGCACTGGGTGCTCACGTTTGAGCCCCAAAAGCCATTGGCCGGGACGTCAGGATGACTAAGGGTGCCAGGGCGTAGGTGGGGTGAGGGGAGTTGGCCTCCAGGGTGAGATCAGAGCCGGGCTGGTCCACCGGGCTTCCCGGTTTCTGCTAATCAGCACACAGCGGTCATTAGCCTCTGAGAGCCCGTACGCGCGGCGCGGACAGACCAGGCGCAGGCGGCGGGGCGCGGGAGCGGGATGTACCTCTACTGGGGCACCAACCCCCGAAGACCTCTGCGCCGGAGGCAGACCGGCCGGGATGGCTACGAGCTGCAACAGGCGGCCTCCGGGGAGCGCCACTCGCTGCTGCTGCTGAGCAACGGCGAGGTGCACTCGTGCGGGGACAACAGCCATGGCCAGCTGGGGCGGAGGGGCGTGCAGAGCGAGGAGCAGCCAAGTGAGTGCGGGACAAAGGCGCGGGGCGGGGGGCCAGGTAGATGCGGGTGCTGGGAGCCCCAGGTCCGCTGGGCCCCAAGATACGGCGAAACGATGCTCTGTGCGTGAGCGCAACTTCGTCAGTTTCATTTTCCAGAAGCGCAATTTGTTTCGGTTTCCACTTCAGCTTAAAAGCGAAACTGAGAGCGGAACCTAACGGGACAGCGCTCTTTTGAAGAGACATGGTCCCTCCCACTAAGCCTTTCTAGACCAATCCCTGCCAGTGCGAATCTATCTGGAATAGTGACCTTCCAAACGTGGTTTTGGGTGGGACATCTCTAACTCTCTCAGAAATACCCCAGAGCATCTATTTTCCCTAAAATTAAAAGTATAGTACCATTTTTACCATTACTGATTATTATAGAAACACAGGGAAAGAAATTGCCTATAATTCCAATACCCAAAGACAACTATAATATTTTGATGTATTTGCTTTTTTACTCTATTATACATTTACTTTTATAAAAGCATGTCATTATATAGTTTTGTGTACACAGTATTTATACAGTTCTATAAATTGCACTCTTACAAAACATAATATCATGAACATATTGCCCTTTCATTATGTATTTTTTGAAAATAACATTTTAAATAGTTGCAAAACATTCCAGGCTTTGACAATACAAGTTAATGCTTCTTCTTTGGTGGACATTAGGTTTTTTCTTCATTAGGGACTTTTATAAATAATACCGTGATTGCCATTATTTGAAAAAATTTCTGATTACTTACTTAGAATAAATACCAAAAGTTGTGTCTGGGAGGAAAAATTTCTCTTCTATCCTGTTAGTTCTTGTTCTGAAGGCGTGCAAACTAAGCGGACAAAGATTAACCAAAAAAGTATACAATTTTATTAATATTTTATGTGCACAGGAGTTCACAGAAAAAAAAAAGGGGGAAACTCAAAAGTGGTTAAACTCAGGGACTTATATTGCATCTTAGCAAAGAAAAGGGAGTTTGGGCTTTGAAGGATGATCAGTTGTGGGGAAGTGACTTGGAAATATATGGGGAAGACTAATGGAAGATGAGGGTTATTTTGGTAAGGGCTGTCTATGTAGACTCATCTCAGTGGCAACTCCAGTGATAAGAGTTCCTCTTCTCTTTCTGGTATGGGAGAGAATACCTTTACAAGGGAAATTTATGCCCTACTTTTAGGTAACTAAAGGGAAGGCAGAGAACTCTTCCTGCATCTGTTGATTTTCAGTTGCCTTTGGCGCAAAATAATCATTCTGCCAAAGTGGCATATTTTGGGGTGGCATATCCTGATCCACTTTAGGTGGAGATGAGGGGCAACATGATACTTGAAGTCAGATTGTTCTCCAGGAAGGTGATATCAGTCTCTACCTTCATGAGTGTATGAATCTTTGGGACGTTTTTTATTATCCCATAGTTTGAAAATAAATCATTGAAAAGGATAAGATCATAAAGGTTTTAAAAAAGAAAACTGAAGTGTTAGCAAAAACTTTACTCGTAGTGATATATTTAGCTCAAAACCTCTAATAATTCAGAGACAAACACTTTGGGAAAACCGTTTAGATTGACTTTTAGGGATCATGCTATAATGATCAGGTTTTCATTTGTGGGTGCCTTTGGCCATAAGAGGAACGTTACTGCATTCTTCTTTGTGAGAGGACCTGGCTTCTGCCTCTCCCATTCATGGGGAAGGCTCCCTGCCCATTTGCTCCTGATAAGGGATTGACTATTCTCACTGTTCAGGGCTGGGAAGTCAGAAGAGTAGAGTGGAGGCCATTCCATCTTCTCTCTGTCTCCCCTGGTTTGGCTGCCATCATCATAGAGAGGTCATAGGCCAAACATCATAGTCTGTACAAGTTGCCCTCCTCCATGAAACTCATCCTTTGGAATGGCAACCACATTCCCATATAGACAGTGGAACTCACATTGAGCTGCTTTCCTTCACACCTGCAGTGTTTATGTCAAGCCTTGATTTGAAAGTCCATTGGAAAAGATGAGAAATCCGAGTGACCCTTCTTTTTGAAGAAAGTAAACTTGTTGCTAAATTAATAATCTTCTGAGGTGTTTTGTTTTGTTTTTGTTCCTGAAGAACCAATTCGCGCATTGGAAACTCTACGTGTTGATCTTGTGAGCTGTGGAAAGGAACACTCTCTTGCTGTCTGTTACAAAGGAAGGGTCTTTGCATGGGGGGCTGGTTCTGAAGGACAGCTGGGAGTTGGAGAATTTAAGGAAATAAATCTTATACCTAGGTAAGTATATTTCCATTCATTCATTCATTCATCCAGTATTTTTCAGTTTCATGTGCTTGGCGCTATGCAAGATGTCAGGGTACAAAGATGACTATGATAAACACAGTCCCTAGCCCCAATGATTATAGTGTAGTGAGAGAATGAGACAGGAAAAAACTTCTAACATCAATTGTTACTCAATTAGGGTCCTATGAAGGAGAAAGGCAGGGTGAAATGAGAACATGTGACCCTTTGATCTACATAAATCTTATGTATTGGAAATACTGTGGTAAATAAATAAATATAAGATATATAAAATGTAAAATACACATAAAATATCAATAAAAATAAAATAAATATTATTTTATTTTATTATTATTTTTAAAGATTTTATTTATTTATTTGACAGAGAGAGACACAGCGAGAGAGGGACCACAGCAGGGGGAGTGGGAGAGGGAGAAGCAGGTTTCCTGCGTAGCAGGGAGCCCGATGTGGGGCTCGATCCCAGGACCCTGGGATCATGACCTGAGCCGAGGGCAGACGCTTAACGACTGAGCCACCCAGGCGCCCCAATAAATATTATTTTAAAGTAAAAACATTAAATAAAAGATACAGAAAGCAATCTTATCTGAACTTCATTTCCGACTAAAGCCAAGTCTCCTTGAAAACACAGCTGCCATTAATAGCTTGGAGGGAGTTTCCTATGAATTCAGTTGCTGTGAAGACAGACTGCCCAGTGAACATCAAAAAACCCTATGGAAACTTCCATACTCTCCTACTGAAGTCCTAAATCCCCTCCTTTTTGCTAGGTTGATATATTTAAGGTGATTCCACAAATTTTCCATTACTGGGAGCTCCCCTCTGTACATGTAAATAAGCCTTGGTTTTTCTCCTGTTAATCTGTCTATTGTCAGTTAATTTGTGTGTCCCGTATCAACTGGATCCATACTGGAAAAGGAAAAGTTTTCCTCCCAACATAACCTTTTGGTCTGTTTTAAGCCACTGGATTCTAATAGTTTAAGTAGTAAGACGCGGGGTTGGGGGGGGGAGGAGGCGGGGGGGGGGAATCATTTCCTCACAAACAGCTTCCTAGGACGAATGATATGACAAGCAGTCTGAATTGTGTGTTCATGAATTACATGTTTAAGAATTTTTAAAAGCATGATTTTTAATACTTGGAAGTTACTCTTTGTTACGTCTTCTGGTTTTTAATTGTGTAAGAGAGTGCTGTGGCTTTGGGGGACAAGTATTGAACTTGGAATGAAAAGATGAAGGTTTGAGTCTAGTTCTACAACATGATATCTATAATGTGATTCCCTAGAGCAAACCAGAACTCTGAGTTCTACTAGGTTCAACCATATGAAATTGCTGATAGTTATGTTTTTGATCCACAAAAATGGCCATTTAATAGGATTCAACCTAATGATTTCTTTATTGCATAGGGCTTAAATCAGGTGATATAAATAACAGTGTCCTATAAATTCTAAAGCCCTGTGTCATATGTGCATGAAGAAATTTTTCTTTTAAGCCAATAAGTATGGAATAAAAGTTAGTACATTATATACTGCATTAAAAGTCTAATAAAAATCACTTTTGTATTATAACTGGATTTGGATTTGGATTCTGCTCTGTACCTTTATACATGTTGATGTCATGTTAAAAATAGTTTGGGGCGCCTGGGTGGCTCAGTTGTTAAGCGTCTGCCTTCGGCTCAGGTCAGAATCCCAGGGTCCTGGGATCAAGCCCCACATCGGACTCCCTGCTCAGAGGGAAGCCTGCTTCTCCCTCTCCCACTCCCCCTGCTTGTGTTCCCTCTCTCGCTGTGTCTCTCTTTGTCAAATAAATAAATAAAATCTTTAAAAATAGTTTGAAGGCTTTGGAATAAGGGTACTACAGAAAAATAAGAAAATAAAGTTATTTCTGGGGAAAATATGCCCAGGTTACCGACAATCCTGAAAATGATGGATGCACAAATGCAGACTTGTTGGTTTGACAGCAGTTTCAGACAAGTAACTCCTTAAAATTACTGAAGATTACATGCCAATCAGGAAAATCACCATCACTGTGGTGTTTCTGAATACTACCAAACAGCCTTACATATCTGCAGTCATCCAGAGAACTATTTATTCTATTGTAAAAAACATTAAAATAGCCCAGTTTAAAAAGAAAAGAAAAGAAAGGCAGAGATAGTTATTTCCCTAAACCAAATGTATTACCTGGGATTGTTTTAACATCTGTAGTTCACTTGGTGAGCCACTCTAAAGAAGGATTCATAGATTTTGTATCATTTTTATTACAGGAAGATAAAAACTCTGACTGGTATAAAAATTATACAAGTTTCCTGTGGACACTACCATTCCCTGGCATTATCAGAAGGTAAAAAAAAGGGTTCTTGGATCTTCTAAGTGTCATTACAAAGTAATTTTTTTGAATAAGAATGATGCCCGTTGATTTTTAATGCACTGGGGCTCATTTTAATGCATTTAGAAGTTTTTTAACTCTTTAGATTTCATAAGCTGTATTGTTCTTCAATTTTTTCCCTATTTTCTTTGCTCTTATTATAGTCTAAGTAGTGCCTAATTCATATCAATGCCATAAAGGGTCATCTCTGTTCACATGACCTGATCTGACTCTCTCAGAATTTAATAACAGATTTATCCGGAACTTTGCCCTTTATGCTGAATGGTTGCGTGTACCAGCAAATTCAGATAGACTAAGGTCTATTTGTCTTTTTTACTTAGATCAAAGAAAGAAAAGTCAAGATATCAAAATTATGACTTTACATTTCTTCTACTAACATCTCCATCCTTTGTCCAGCATCAGTCAAAATGTTTCAATGGAGAGTGTTGCAGAAGAAAAACTTTTCTCCTATCCTCTTTGGTTCAGTACCTGGGAGTCTGCAAATTTAAGTGACGGAAGAGATTGACAAGAGAAAAGGCACACCAGTTTTATTATTTTAGTGCACGGAAGTTGACAGAAAAGAAGTGAAACTCAAGAAGTGTTTAGACTTGGGGGCTTATGAGCCGTTTTAATGAGGGAAAGATTTGGGCTTTGCAGGATGATCGATTGTTGGGAAATACATGGGACTTGGAAATACATGGGGGAAACTAAGGGAAGATAAGAGTTATTTTATTAAGGGTTATCTTAATAGTGAAGTATGGTGATGACATAACATAATAAAATAAAATTTTTAAAAAAGGGGGGTTATCTGTGAAGACTCATGTTGAGGCAGACTCTCCATCTCTGGTGATGAGTCACTGCCCCATCCCGGGTGCAAGAGAAGAGGACACCTTCACAAAGGGAAATATATACCTTACCTTTGGGTGGATCAGAGGAGGGCAGAGAACTTTTCCCACACTTGTGGATTCTCAGTTGCCTTTAGCTCAAAATAATCCTTGGGGTGCCTGGGTGGCTCAGTCATTGGGCGTCTGCCTTTGGCTCAGGTCATGATCCTGGGGTCCTGGGATCGAGCCCCACATCGGGCTCCCTGCTCCACGGGAAGCCTGCTTCTCCCTCTCCCACTCCCCCTGCTTGTGTTCCCTCTCTCACTGTCTCTCTCTGTCAAATAAATAAATAAAATCTTAAAAAAAAACAAAAACAAAATAATCCTTATGCCAGAGTGGCATATTTTGGGATGGCATATCGTGAGCGCCTTCCAGGGACACGTAACGTTTACATGTCCCCCAGGTGACGTCATATGCGTAACGGCCGCTGTGCCTCAGGGATTCTGGACACTTCCCGGTTGCCGTCTGTGCACCAGCTACCACGTGAGATGCTTTACGCCTGTAATCTCATGAAATCACTTAACAAACACAGAAGCTGCGCATTATTTGTATCCTCATTTTAGAAATGAGGAAATTTGGGCTCAGAGACTTTCTGTGATCTGCCTAAGGTCACACACTAAGAAATAGAAGTGAGATTTGAACCTATACCTGTTTACATCCCAACCCTAAGCACTCAACTACTGTACCACGCAGGCCATGAGACCACAGCATAGTCCTCTGGCTATCGTATAATTCCATCCCACCATTTCCAGAGATTTGATCTAGGGCAAGTTATTTAACCTGATGATTTTCTCATCTGTAGGAGTACTTATGGGGTGTTTAGAAGATTCAGTGAAAGAAGGAACGCAATATATCCTGTTATATCCTGTGCAATCCATAGCAGGTGCCCGGGGTACAAGAACTATTAGTCTTTCTTCCTTCCTTGCTTTCCTTCTTCTTAATTATTGAAATAGCTTGAATTATTTCCCCAGGGTATTGATTTGTCTTTATATTGGTATGGACTGAAGGTTGTATGGAGCCCAGATACCCAGTACATTTGCTATGGTGAACTGTTGAGTTCTCATAGACCTTCATATGAGTTTGACATTGTGCAGTGGGCCCTCAGAAATACTTTTTTTTTTTTTTAAAGATTTTATTTATTTATTTGACAGAGAGAGCGAGAGAGCACAAGCAGGGGGAGTAGTAGAAGGAGAGGGAGAAGCAGGCTCCCCGCCGAACAGGGAGCCCGATGCTAGGCTCGACCCCAAGACCTGAGCCCAAGGCAGGCGCTTAACCATCTGAGCCACCCAGACGCCCCAGAAATACTTTTCAGTGGTAGAAATAACTTTAGAAGAGTTAAAAAAGAAAAATCAGCTATAATAAACATAAAAATCTGAGCTATGTTAGCATTTTTCTGGGTAAACAATGAAGCATTAGTAGATCTTGATTTTTGACCTCATGTAAATTATCCATCTCTGGTCAAATTCAACATAAAATGTCGATGGTCTTTTACTCCCATAGAGTCATTCCACAAATATTTTTTAAGTGCCTATGTTTCCAGCAAAGAGGATATAGCAGTGAACAAACCTAAGATTCTGCTTTCATGGAGCTTATATTCTGGGGGGTGTGTAGGGGAAGTGAGCCTTAAACACATAGACAAAAAATTATGTCATGTAACAGAGGTAAGGGTATGAAGAAAAGTAAGGCCAGGTAAGGGGATGGGAGCAAGTACTTGAGTGGAGGAAAGGAATCTTTCTCTTTTATAAAGGATGTTAGGGAAACTGTTACAAGGTGAGCAGAGACCAAAAGAAGGGAGGAAGGGGGACATGATGCTAAGGCCATGATCCAGAGGTATGATCTAGATGCAAAGGCCATTAATGAGGTAGCAGCATGCTCAGCAGTATGCTTAGGAACAGCAGGGTCCCTGGAAAGGTCTGAGCAAGGAGGCGATAAGGTCTGAGACGTGTCATGGTGAATCCTGGTGACCTGGGGCTTGTGAGCCTTGGTGAGAATTGGCCTTTTATTGAGTAAGAGCAAATTCCTAAAGGGTTCAGTCTGACTTACTTTTTTTAAAAGAACACTCTGGCTGCTCTTTGGAAAACAGACAAAGATGGACTCTGGGAGCCCAGTGAGGGGCTGTTGTAAACTTCCAGGAGAAAAGTGATGGTGGCTTGGTGGCTAAGGTGGTAACAGTGGAGAGGTGAGAAGTGGTCAGATCCCAGACACATTTTAAAGATAGAGACTTCAGGATTTGCTAGGCTAAAGGGTGTAAAAGAAAGAAGGGAGTCAAGGATGACTCCAAGATTTCTGGTCTGAGCAGCTGGAAGAGCAGAGTTGCCCTTAACTGGAGGGAGAAGAGGAGTGGATGTTGTTGGAAGGGACTTTTGAAGGTGTTCTTGACCATCCTCCTTGCTTTTAGTCAGAATACTCGAACCTCCTTTATCCCTATTTTAGTTATTAATGACTTTTAGAATGAGGGTGGTAGTTTCTACTCGAATTTGGTATTCCAATGTGTTTGTAATTCTCGATTTCTCTGCTTTATTTTTATAGATGGTCAACTATTTTCATGGGGAAGTAACAGCCATGGGCAGCTGGGCCTGGGGAAGGAGCACCCCTCCCAAGCCAGCCCACAGAGGGTGAGGTCCCTGGACGGCATCCCCCTCACTCAGGTGGCTGCAGGCGGGGCCCACAGCTTCACCCTGTCTCTCTCTGGGGCTTCATTTGGCTGGGGAAGCAACAATGCAGGGCAGCTGGCCCTCTGCAAGAATAATGTCCCAGGTAACGAGATAGTCTTCTTCTTGCAGTAAATCATTCTTTCTCTCCAGTTGGAAGACCAGCTCTGCAAAGGGGATTCTCGACGATTAGAGCAGTGATTCCCAAACTTTGTGACACATTAGAATCACCTGGGGAGCCATCTTAATTTTCGATTGCCACTATAATATATTACCACAAACTTGTGACTTAAAACAACATAAATTTATTATCTTATAGTTCTGGTGGTCAGAAGTTTGATTCAGGTCTCACGGGGCTAAAATCAAGGTGTCAGCAGGGTTGTGTTCCTTTCTGGAGGCTTCAGGGCAGCCAGGTAGGGGATGGGGATGGGCCTTGCACCATTTTCTTGTCTTTTCCCCCTTCTAGAGTCCACCTGCATTCCTTGACTCATAGCCCCCTTCTTCAAAGCCAGCAATGGCTGGTGAAGTCTTCCTCAGGTCACATTACTCTGACAGTGATTCTTCTGTTAAAGAACCCTTGTAATTACATTGGGCCCACCCAGATAATCCAGGCTAACCTCCTTATTTTATTTTTTTAAAGATTTTATTTATTTGAGAGAGAGCAAGTGTGAGAGAGCACAAGCAGTGGGGAGGGGCAGAGGGAGAGGGAGACAAGACTCCCCGCTGAGCAAGGAGCCCGACATGGGGCTCCATACAAGGACCCCGGCACCAAGACCTGAGCCGAAGACAGACACTTAACCGACTGAGCCACCCAGGTGCCCCTAACCTCCTTATTTTAAGGTCAACAGATTAGCAACTTTAATTCCATCTGCTTCATTAACTCCTCTTTGCCGAGTAACCTAACATATCCACAGCCTCTGGGGAAGGACACGGACAGCTTTGAAGCCCCTTATTTTGTCTGCCATAAGAGCATTTAAAAATCCCAGTGCCCAAGTTAGACCCCATACCAAGTAAATCAGAATGTCTGGGGATGGAAGCCAGGCATCAGTCTTTATTAAAGGTTCCACAGGTTATTCCAATGTGCAGCCAAGCTTGCACATTGGATTAGAAGATGCTAGCAGGAGAAACAACCAGTTCGTCTGATAATCCTTAAACGCCCTGCGAAACCTTCCCCATGAGCGCATGAGCCCTATCCCTCCTCCCTCCTCTGTTCAGTTCCTTGCAGGACTGGCTAACAGATATTCAGCCGGTACTTAGATCTCATCTCATTTAACTCAGTCAACATGAAGTAAGTCCTCTTATTTTCTCAATTATTATTGCATGCTTGCAGAACACCGACTATGTGACAGAAATGAATATGACATAATGGCAATATTATTGGGAATAAAGGTCTTAAAACTTAGCTTTCTAGGAGAATAGCCTTAGGCATTCCAGAAGATTTAATAGTTTTCAGAAATAGATGCTAAAAGACTGTTTTTCTTTCTTTTCCAAAGCAGGGCCTTCCCTCTCTTTATAATACTTCTGAGTGCTCATTTAAAAAATTATGCTAATGAATTATAAGATGATAAAAATATTAAAAGATGTGAAAACTCATGAAATCTGAGTCTTATACTCTAGAGATTCTGCTTTCTTTCAGTACTGCAAAGCTCCAAGCCTCGTTCAATTGGTGCGCTGAAGAATCTAGGTGTGATTTATATCAGCTGTGGTTATGAGCATACTGCAGTGCTTACCCAGGTAATCTAAAATGTTTTGCTCTTTGTTTTTGAATTCCTGAGAAATGTTACCACAAGGTACACGTACTGACTGTTGTTGAAAGCAGTATGTGTATCAGTATCTCAACATATCCATTCAATGTACAAATATCTAAAGAGGAGAAATTAACCAAATATAAACCATGAAATTTTCAAGATCTTATAACAGAAGCTAATTTCAGCTTTAAGAAATATTTTTAGATACCCACTAAATTAGATTAACGGGGTGCCTGTTTGGCTCAGTTGGTAGAGCATGCAACTCTTGATCTTGGGGTTGTAAATTTGAGCCCCACGCTGGGTGTAGAGATTGCTTAAAAATAAAATCTTAAAAAAAAATTAAAAAACGATTAATATAGGAGCTAATCCTTTTAGCAATTATTCATTCATAATGTAG
This sequence comes from Halichoerus grypus, assembly GCF_964656455.1. Classification (NCBI taxonomy): domain Eukaryota; kingdom Metazoa; phylum Chordata; class Mammalia; order Carnivora; family Phocidae; genus Halichoerus; species Halichoerus grypus. The sequence goes on from NC_135714.1 coordinate 71,272,813, forward strand.
TTATACAGATGAAAATTAATGTAGAAGCAACAAAGTAATTTTTACAGATTTCAATAACCCAAATTATAGACTAGAACCTACTTTGTTCCGTTTCTTGCTTGGCACAATTACAAGCCCGCTTTGTAAATGTTTGCCTCTTCTTCTTGTACTGACCAAATAGTATGTTCCGATGGGATGGATTCTCTCCATAGCCATAAGGAATAGACTTGAAAACTATTTGTGTGGTTGAAATGTTTATTTAAAAACTAAATGAATCACTGACCTCTATCTCTGAAACGAATACTACATTATATGTTAATTAATTGAATTTAAATGTTTTTTATTTAAATAAGCTAAAAAGTGAATAAAAACTAAATATCTAAAGTAATTTGCATTATTTGTTTTATTTATTTATTTTTTATTAGAGAGAGAGTATGCATGTACATGAATGAGGGGGTGGGGGGCGGGGGCAGCAGGAGAAGGAGAGAGAGAATCCCAAGGACACCTCGCCCACTCCCCCCCCCACACTCACTCTATCTCTCTCTAAAAAAAAATCTTTTGAAAAAAGATTATTTTCAGAGATCTCAAAGAAATAAAGCAACCATCTACTTAAATGTTAATGTTACTCTTAAACCAATTAATTTGTCCATCCATTCATTCTACAATGAATGCCAACGGTTTTTCACATTTAATGAGTTAACCCTTACATTTATTACCAGAAATAATAAATATAAGACTCCTCCCCTTTATATAGAGCTTATATTTCACATAGTGCTCTCATACAATTCTCTGATGATACTTAAGCTTTAAGTTTTTAGTTACTTTTTAAAATCTGAAATTAGTCTGATTCTGTCTTTTTCAAACAGACTGGGAAAGTGTTCACATTTGGAGGCAATAGCTACGGACAGCTGGGACACAGCCCCATTGCTGAGAAGGAAGGTCCACAACTCGTGGAAGGAATTGATGGCCTAGTTTCACAGATAGATTGTGGAAGGTAAGGGGCTAGTTTTTTGTTTTTAGTGTGAGTAGAGAGTGCTGTATTTTATTACTTCGAAATGACTCCTCAGGGCAACCCTCTCAGGTCCCCTCCCTCTTCTGGAGCTTTGTACTATGGTTCAGTAAACTTGGCTGTTCATCAGAAAAAAAAAAAAAAGACTCCTCAGCAATGTTATCAAACCTTAAAACCCAAAATAAGTGACTACTCTTTTTATAGATCATTTTCCTTTCTGAAAATTTACTTCTTTCAAATATAGTTTAAGTTGTCTATTTTTTCTCATTTATTCTAGACATTTCATTTATTTAATAAGAATTTATTGGAAGTCTGCTGTGTATAGACCACCTTACTAGGTGCTGGGGGTTGGGAGGAGGGTTTAAAATAAAAATAGTGGTGGGGCGCCTGGGTGGCTAAGTTGGTTAAGTGTCTGACTCTTGACTTCAGCTCAGGTCATGATCTCAGGGTCCTGGGACTGAGCCCTGCCTATATGGGGCTCTGCACTCAGCACAGAGTCTGCTTGAGATTCTCTCTCTCCTCTCCTTCCCCCTCTGCCCTGCCCCTGCTCGTGTGCACACTAGAGCTCTCTCTCTCTCTCTCTCTCTCTCTCTCTCTCTCTTAAATAAATAAATAAAAATAGGAGCGCCTGGGTGGCTCAGTCAGTTAAGCGTCTGCCTTCGGCTTGGGTCATGATCTCAGGGTCCTGGGATTGAGCCCCCCATTGGGCTCCCTGCTCAGTGGGGAGTTTGCTTCTCCCTCTCCCTCTGCCTGCCACTCCGCCTACTTGTGTTCTCTGTCTCTCTCTTTCAAATAAATAAATAAAATCTTAAAAAATAATAAAATAAAATAAAAATAGTGGTGTTTGCCTACTTAAGTTGATAAGACAAGATTTAAAGTATTCTCATGCAAATAGAAGATAATATGTATTTGCATATGCATTCAGAGTTTTGCATAACCTAATTATGAGGACACTGAATATTATCTACCCAATTCATAAAAAACAAAGCTTACATTTAAAACACAAATGGTATGGGATGCCTGGGTGGCTCAGTCGTTAGTCGTCTGCCTTCGGCTCAGGTCATGGTCCCAGAGACCTGGGATCGAGCCCGGCTTCGGGCTCCCTGCTCTGCGGGAAGCCTGCTTCTCCCTCTCCCACTGCTACCCCTCCTTGTGCTCTCTCTCTTTCTCTTCCTCTGACAAATAAATAAATAAGATAAAAAAACAAAACAAAAAAACACAAATGGAAGAAACCATAGGAAAGACCCATCAATAATATTCTATCTTTAAGGTTAGTAATAAGTTAATATTCACCTACCATTTGTTTAGTCACATCATTTGGTACCCTCTCACCCTGACATTATGATAAGGGATCTGAGTACTTAGTATAAGATAAATCTGTTATTTTGTGTTAGGAGACGTCATCTTTCTCAAAAAGTGTGAGTACTTTGATCTTCATTGTATTCTGTCTCTTGCAGTTACCATACCCTTGCATATGTCTACACCACTGGAAAGGTAGTGTCTTTTGGTCGCGGACCAAGTTGCAAAAGCAGCCCAGCTCATCCGGAGGCTCTGACAGAGAACGCTGACTTTACCTGCCTGATTTCTGCTGATGGTACGAGTGGTCCCACTAATTTATGATTTTGTTTTAATTGATGCCACTGGAGGAGAAATATTACTTATCTTCTTTTCACAAGAGTACAAAGAACTGTGGTTCTTTTTGTACTGTTATTTTTAAATCTGTACAATATGCATCTTTTCTTATGTAATGATTCCTGGAGTTTTTTTTTCTAAAGATTAGGGTAATATGAAAAGATCCCAAGTCGATGAACTATCAGAAAGATACACTTTTATATATTTAATCAAACCTCTTCTAGGGGCACCTGGCAGGATCAGTTGGTGGAGTGTGTGACTCTTGATCTCAGGGTTGTGAGTTTGAGCCCCATGTTGGGTGTAGAGATTGCTTAAAATCAAATAAAAAAACAGATAAACAAAAAAACCCTCTTCTAAAGTACATCACCCTGGTTTCATTATGTGAGTGCATGAAAAATTAAATTTTAAGTATATACAACATGTAACCTGATCAAAATTAATCTTTTATGGTGCTTGTAGTCAAAATTCATCTAGAAGAATATAAATTGCCAAAAATAAGTAAATTTAGCTTGGTAATATATCAGATTTTGTTTTAAAGATTTTATCTATTTTAGAGAGAGAGAGAGCATGCACAAGAGCACGGGGTGGGGGGGAAGCAGAGGGAGAGGGACAAGCAGACTCTGTGCTTCTGCAAAGCCCAAGGTGGGGCTCAATCCCACGATGCTGAGATCATGACCTGAGCTAAAATCAGAGTCAGACACTTAACTGACTGAGCCACCCAGGCACCCCAATATATCAGGTTTCTTTTAAGACTATGTTTTTAGAGCAGTTTTAGGTTTATAACAAAAGATTTATTTTTTTACTTCTAAAAACAATAAGCATTGATTTATACTTTCTTTTAGACCTTGCGGATTTTCAAGTCAAACATATTTTTGCTGGAACACATGCCAGTTTTGTGACAACTTATCAGGTATCTATTATACTTTCTGTTCCTTTTAAAAATATTCTTAAAAAAACCAAAAACAAACAAAAACAAATAAAAATCATTTTTTTCTGTCTAGATTTCAGAGCAGTGTTTCAAACATTGTATCATTTGTATGTATTCAAATTTTTTACTAAGAAGATCCTCTGTTAGAATGCTTCTTAAAAAATAATTCTGAGGGGCACCTGGGTGGCTCAGTTGGTTGGGTGTCTGCCTTCAGCTCCGGTCATGATCCTGGGGTCCTGGGATCGAGCCCTGCATCCCTTCCTGCTTGGCAGGAAGCCTACTTCTCCCTCTCCCTCTGTCACTCCCCCTGCTTGTGCTCTCTCTCTCTGTCAAATAAATAGATAGAATCTTTTTAAAAAAATATTCTGTTATTTTCGGGTTGCCTGGGTGGCTCAGTTGGTTGGGCATCTGATTCTTGGTTTAGGTTTGGGTCTTGATCTCATGGGTTGTGGGATGGCCCTGTGTCAACTAGGCTCCATGCTCAGTGGGGAGTCTGCTTGAAAGATTCTCTTCCTCTACCCCTCCCCCTACTTGCTCGCACACTCCTCTCTCTCAAATGAGTAAATAAATCTTTTTGAAAAAATGAGGTATAACCTCTTTAAAAAAATATCCTGTAATTTTCACTTCCTCCTCACATCTCTTAAGATGAGACCCCCAAACCTAAATTCATTGCTTCTACACTGTTTATCATTAAGTAATATTGATGATAATAACAGCAGTGATTAATATTAATTGTAGTCATCATGAGTTAGGTACCAATTAAAATACTCCAAGTCTAGGGGCACCTGGGTGGCTCAGTCGTTAAGCGTCTGCCTTCGGCTCAGGTCATGATCCCAGCGTCCTGGGATCGAGCCCCGCATCGGGCTCCCTGCTCCGCAGGAAGCCTGCTTCTCTCTCTCCCGCTCCCTCTGCTTGTGTTCCCTCTCTCGCTGTGTCTCTCCCTGTCAAATAAATAAATAAAATCTTTAAAAAATAAATAAATAAATAAAATAAAAAATAAAATACTCCAAGTCTATTGACACATTTAATCCTCATGTCAACTCCAATTGGTATTATTTCCCCCATTTTACAGATGAAAAAACTGAGTCTCAGAGAAGTAGACTTACCCAAAGTTGCACTGCTAAGAAGTGGCAAGGCTAGATTCAAACCCAGGCAATCCAGCTCCAAAGCTTATACCATTATCCACCGTACTGTAGTACCCTCCTAATTGTTGACAGAGAGGATTTTATTATCATATTTCTGGGTTGGTTCTGAAATGTTTGTATGGAGACAGAAGTATACAGGCATGCCTCATTATATTGCACTATGATTTAGTGCATTTTTTACAAATTGAAGGTTTGTGGCAATCCTACATAGAACAAATTTATGGGAACCATTTTTCCAACAGCATTTGCTCACTTCTTGTTTCTGTGTCACATTTTGGTAATTCTTGCAATATTTCAAATTTTTCCATTATTCCTATATTTGTTATGGTGGTCTGTGATCAGTGATCTTCAATGTTACTGTTGCGATTGTTTTGGGATGCCATGAGCTATGCCCGTATAGGATGGTGAACCTAATCAATAAATATGTATGTTCTGACTGCTCCACCAACTGGCTATTCCCCTGGCTCTCTCCTTCTCCTTGCACCTCCCTATTTATTCCCTGAGATAAAACAATATTGAAATGAGGAGGTGATGAATAATGAACAAACAGTAGGGTCAATGGATTGGAGACCCTAATGCCCTCAAAGAATGTTGGAGTGGGTTCCGCTCTAAAGTAAGTGTCTTAGTCTGCTCTGCCTGCTAACAAAACACTATAGACTAGGTGGTTTATGAACAGCAGAAATGTACTTCTCACAGTTTTGGAGTCTGGGAAGTCCAGGATCAAGGGGCCAGCATACTCAATGTTTGGTGAGGACATGCTTCCTTGTTTATAGACAGCTGTCTTCTTGCTGTGTCCTCATATGGCAGAAAGAGCAAGAGAGCTCTCTGGGGTCTCTTATAAGGGCACTAATCCCATTCATGAGAGCAGTAATCCCATTCATGAGACCTAGTCACCTCCCAAAGGCCCCACCTCTTAATGCCATTGCACTGGGGATTAGAATTTCAACATATGAATTTGGGGGGGAACACATTCAGTCCATAACATTCTTCCCCCCGCCCCGCCCCGCCAATAAAATTCATGTCCTTCTTGCATGCAAAATACATTCATTCTGTTCCAATAGCCCCCAAAGTCTTAACTCATTCCAGCACCAAAGAATGTTAGATTGGGAGTTTCACTTTAAGAGAATCAGAAAAAGGTGTATGATGACCGAAGAAGAGAATGTTTCTTTTCTTTTTTTTTTTTAAGATTTTATTTATATATTTGCGGGGGGAGGTGAGAAAGAGTATGAATGGGGGTGAGGGGAGGAGGAGCAGAGGGAGAGGGAGAAGCAGACTCCCCGCTGAGCAGGGAGCCCGATGCAGGGCTCGATCCCAGGACCCTGGGATCATGACCTGAGCCGAAGGCAGACGCTTAACTGACTGAGCCACCCAGGCACCCCTGAGAATGCTTCTAATAGAAATTTTAGAAGGTGAAACAGTTATTGATGATTATAAAGCATAGGGTATTACCTAGATCTAGGGCAGTGGTTTTCAGCTAGGAATGACTTTGCCCCAGGAAACAGTTGGCAATTGCTGGAGCCATTTTAGGTTGTAGTAACAGGGAAAGGGGCAGGGGTGTTGGGGTGGCAGCCACTAGCATCTGGGGGGTAGAGGCCAGGGCTGCTGCTAAACATCCTGCAATGCACAAGACTCTCACAACAAAGAACGATCTGACACAAAATGTCAATAGCATCCCTCTTGAAACCCTGATCCAGGACATGGGTAGTTGAGGCGGAGCAGAGGAGAAGTATGGAGATGAGATCAAGACTTGAGAGATCAAGGTGGGAAATAAATCCTGTTTATTAGTTCTGTAGTTGCCAAGAATTACGGGAAGCATGACAACAAGCATGGCAGTGCTGAGGAAGACAGCAAGGTACTAAAGTTTTCAGTGGTGAAGGGTAGTGACCAGGACATTGAGAGATGATTACTTCAGGGGAGCTGGGATTTTGAAGAGAGTAGAAGAAATGGTATGTAAGTGCCAATAGGGAGCACCTCATTGTCCTAAGTTTCCAGCCACGTGGGGGGGAATACAAGCTCTCTTGTGATTGAACCAGAGGAGACACCCAAGGCTCAGATCAAGAAGCTGAAGGGAACTTCAGAAGTCATGGTTACACATTTTTTCCCGGAGGTCTTTATTTAAGCATTAAATAAAAACGATGAAGACTTCCCTGACTCATGGGTGCCTCGCTGGCTCAGTTTGTAGAGTATGTGACTCTTGATCTCGGGGTCTTGAGTTCAAGCCCCATGTTGGGCATAGATAGAGGTTTCTTCCAAAAAAAGAACTTCCTGACTTACTACAAGTTCACTGGAGGTAGAGGTATAACATGGAGCAGAGCACTAATGTTTTTGGAAGGCTATTATTAAAAGGCAGGTTTTTTCTTTCCATATAGTGATTTCTGACACCGCTCACTGAGCCATTTGGTTTCTTTTTTTTTTTTTTTAAGATTTTATTTATTTATTTGACAGAGAGCGAGAGATAGCGAGAGAGGGAACACAAGCAGGGGGAATGGGAGAGGGAAGCAGGCTTCCCGCTGAGCAGGGAGCCCGATGTGGGGCTCGATCCCAGCATCCTGGGATCATGACCTGAGCCGAAGGCAGACGCCCAATGACAGCCACCCAGGCGCCCCGAGCCATTTGGTTTCAAGTATTGTCTAGAACCGTGGTTCTCAGAGTGTGGTCCCTACACCAGAGCAGCAGCATCACGTGGGAATTTGCCAGATGCAAATTCTTGAGCTCCACTCCTAAATCAGAAACTGCGGGGATGGGCTCAGCAGTCTATGCTTTAGCAAGATCACCAGGTAATTCTGTTGCATGCTAAAGTTTGGAAACCACTGATCTAAAAGTAAAAATCTATGGGTGATTAGAGGGGAGAAAGAAACTAGTATTTACTGAATATGAACTGTAATCCAAAGGCTTTGTATACCTAATATCATTTAATCTTAACAAGAGCCCAGAGAGGTAGGTATTATTATCTCATTTTTTTTATTGTGGTTAAAATACACACACGCACACACACACATCATAAAATTTTCTATTTTAACTATTCTTAAGTATGTAATTTAGTGTCATTACTTGCATTCACAATATTGTGCAACCATCACCACTATCCATCTCCAAAACTTTTTTTTATCACCCCAAACAGAAACTCTGTAACCATTAAATAATAAGTCTCTATTCCATGACTGCCCCCAGCCCTGGGTAATCTCTAATCTACTTTCTATGAAGTTGCCAATTTCATATAAGTGGAATCACACAATATTTGTCCTTTTGTATCTGGGTTATTTCGCTTAGCATAATGTCTTCAAAGTTCATCCATGTTTCAGCATGCATCAGAATCTCTTCCCTTTTTATGGCTGAATATTCTCCTGCACGTAGACACCATGTTCATCTATGGATGCTGTCACTGGACACCAGCTGTTTCCACCTTTTTGGCTATTGTGAATAATGCTGCAGTGAATACTGGTGTACAAGTATCTGGTTGAGTCCCTGTTTTCAATTATTTTGTGTCATTCCATTTTTAAATGACAAAACTAAGGCTCAGACCAAGCCAGGGGCCAAGGCTAGGAACCGGAAAAGCCAGGCCAGTCTGAGGACATAACCCTTCTCACCAAACCCTACATCAGAGAGGGTGGGGCCTACCTACCACCTGCCACAAGCTTTGCAGTGTTATTTATTCCTCAGCATGTGGGTATGTTTTCCTGATCATTTTTTTTTCTTCCATGAAGGATACCAGTTCCACAGATGTTTCTAGGAAAATCCTGCCAGAAATAAGCCAAATTAACCAGTCCCTGATGGAAAAATGGATAGCAGCGGCAGCAGGAAGCACTAAACCTGAAGTGGCTAAGAGGTTGCTCTGTCTGATAAGTTATAAATCAAATATTTGGTTTTGAAGCCATGGGGTCATTTTATCCTAAACATAAGACAGAAGGTTTGGCTTTGCTGTGAAGGCATGTGCATTTTAACCATGATTCTCTTCTACCACCTTGAAGTTTGAAGAAGTCACTGATGATCTCATTCATTCATCATTTACTTAACACAGCTATATTGAGGACATACAGTTCCTAGGCACCTTGATAGCCACGGGAGATGTAGGAGTGAATCAAAAACATGTTGTATCTCACAAAGCCCTCACTGAAGTGCGCTCTTTTGTATCTTCAGAGTTTATACTCTGGGGCACCATAAGTTTCTGTTTTCAGAAGGATGGATTTTATTTAAATCCATGTCTTGGTAAAATCAACTATGAAGGATTTGGGGGAGATTTATCAGCACAAAATATGTCCAGAATTTGGAAGACTCGTAGGAGAGTAGTTTTCCTTAACGATTCCATGTCATCAGTTGTATAATTGGACATAAGAGGAGGCATGCTTTATAGTACATTACGACTTAACACATGTGTTGTTACTTTTACAGTGAAATTATGATGATATTTTCATCTCCTGCTTGTCTGACTGCAAGTTTTTTAAAGAAAAGGTAATTTTTACATGAGATTTATCTTCATTTAAAACACGGGAGGGAGGGGAACATTGAGAAATATTTAAAATGAAATGTTTCAAGTCAGTCATTTTAATTTGTATTATTATGTTATCTATGAACAGTAAGTCCAACATAGAAAACTCCAAAGGTTGTTACAGAATTCTCCCGTTTTGTAAAGGAATTTTCTGTGAGACCACTGTAAGTTGTAATCCCTAATTCACACACCGCCCTGTCCTCCTCTGTTACCTGACTACAAGGAATGGTGTTTTTTCAAGATCTTTGTGTCCATGAGTGATCATTCTAATGTTGCTTTAGTACTTAGAGGCCAAGGCAGCACTTTGCAGTTCTCTTTGTGGTGGGATAGAGAGGGGAATCCAGCAATAGGGAAAATAGATTCTGTTTATTTTATCTTGAACTAGGTTCACTACTACAGAGGAGAATCTGATTTCTCTACTTGGTGTCTGATCCAGTCATACAAACAGCTCTCTTGTGAAGTGCTCAACATTTGGTCTTGTATTTCTTCCCTTCCCTTTATGCTTTACAATACTGTGCCTGGGAACTGTTAAGAGAGAAACTGAGGCATATTAAACATTTCAAGATTTATTTAAGCAAATACTGATTCAAATTGGGCAGCACGCAACTGAAGTGGTTGGGGCGCTCCACCAACAGGAGCTAGAGGAAAGACTTACGTAGAGAAGGTGCAGGAGCAAAGAAAAGAAATTAATTGACTGGCTATAGCTCAAAGCGTAGTGGGCTGTTTGACTGGTTGTCCTTAGGTTTCGATTTCATAACTGAGGTATTTACAGGCTCAGATTTTTTGCTTACATAGGCCCCCGTAGTGATAGAGCCCCCTCAGTGTAATGGCCTCCTTGTTTAAATTGAACAGTATTTAAAGGAGAAGGAGGATAGCAGCATGAAGGGGCCTTAGGCTGCCCTCTGCCTTCTCCGGCGGCTGATGCCCTGCTGGTGTGTCTGCAGCACTTATCACTCGGTCCAGTCCTCCCCCACTAGGTCAGCTCTCATCCCTCCCTGTTGAGTAGGCCCCAAACTGCCTCACAGATTCTGAAGATAGTGATACACATCTTGTGCCCCGTCCTGGCCAGTAGGTGGCACTCACTTAACCCGTGTTGCACGTGTTCTTTGGCGCTGTGTAACCCCCAGTTGTCCCATTGGTTTTTAACCCAGCTGCACTCTCAGTCACTCTTTTTTTTTTTTTTTTTTTTAAGATTGTTAATCTTTACCTTAATAGTGGAATAAATGATTGTGGTCAGTACATGTATGAAAATTATGAACGCCGTGGTTTAGACGGCTTTGCAGGACTTTTTTGTTTTGTATTCCCCGTTTTTTTCCTTCAGAATGATTCTTAAGCATCAATCAGTGTTTGGTGGTTGCTTCTAGCAAGTCTTTTGCTTCATTTATTTTGGTTGCTAAGTAAGGAGATCCACCTTTATCTGGGTGATTCAAAATCATGGTTCTCCTATGAGCTGTTCTAATCTTGGCCTTGCCAGCAGAAGGGCTTATACCCAAAGTAAGACTGGCTTCTCGCCTACTCATTTTCTGTTCAAATCCTCCTTTATAGTAGGATGAAAGGCTAGGAGTGGAAATCTTCTTTGCCGTTTCTGTGAGTACTTGTTCTAGAGGCTTCCAGATTTGCAGTGCATAGCGACCTGCAAATACGAGAGCTGCAACACCCACTCCTACAGCTATCAAACTTCTTGCCAGTCCCTGGTCGATGTCCGCGTCCGGCCGTGCGGTCGCCGGCGGCGAGGACTCGGCGTAGCGCAGACCCTCGCCGGCAGCGGTGACGCCACCACGGGCAGCCATGGCAATGGGACGCGGGGAGCTCTCAGTCACTCTTTAAGGGGACTGGAGGAACTGTTGAGTCCAACAACCTCACCTCGGAACCAGAGAAACCCAGGGAAGCTGAATGCCATGGCTTCCCCCTGGCAGCCCATGAGGCAGTGTCTTTCTAGAGTCCTAAAAAGCATCCCGATTCATCCCCACTCATCCCGGTCAAGGGTGAGAGAAGAGAAATCAGACGCTGCTTCCCTCTGCCTTCTTCCTCTCCCATTTGCTTTCTTCTTCTTGCCATGCTTCCAGGAGAGAAGTGAGGGACAGGGACTCTGCCATACAACGTTTCCTCTTTCTTCCCTTCTCTAGCCTCAGGCTAATCCTTACTGCATACAGAATATTTTCCACGTGAAGAATATTACCTTTGTAAAGTGCAGTAGTATCCTCCCAGGAGTGATGAACCTCAAGGTTTGGTTTTATGATGCTAAAGACAGCAAAGGACAATATATTTTAAGGGGAGATTTACAGTACTTTGAGTACTTGCATAAATATTTTAGCCCTGGTATTACTATTGATCCATTAATTCAGCAAGCATAAAATATTTCTTGATAAGAACATTATAAAAACTAGTCGTTTTACAGATGGAGTCTCTTCAGACATCACCAACACAACCCAGGAAAGCACAACACCTAGATAAAGCTTTGATAGTGTTACTGAGGGGAAGGCCAGGTTGGAATTTATCAAGAATTGGCAGTTTGGTTTAGGGCAGGTCTTTCAGTTTGGGAGGTCGCAGCTGGGGGCTTGATTAGGATTGGGAAAAGATCCAAAGATCCAGGATGGTTGGAAACAGCAAGGCATTGACTTTGAGGCAAGAGATTCAAAGAATCTTAGGGCATATATTAATGATTTCTATTGAGGAGTTAATGGGTCTTTTCAGGAAGTTCCTATAATGCACAATCAAACCACTTGCTTGGGTTTAGGGTTTCTTGGAATAGTGAAGTCATGCTAATGAAACAGTGGAATCCTAAAGTAATGTAGATGTAGATGGTAAGGTGTGGAGAGGGGTGGGTAGTTTCAGTTCTCAGTGTACCGGGCTGAGTGTAGGAGGGGTAAATGGTTTCAGTTCTCAGACGCAGCATATATAATTTTGCTATTATTGCAGCCCACACTTGTAGCCACTTTAGAGATAATAAATTGTTACCTACTCTCTTTTAGGAGAATATAAATTTTGTAAGATTTTTTTGTGCCAAGTAAATTAATTATTTTGAAAGGAGGCAAGCTGTAAGAAAAAAGTTTTTATCTAATAAGACGATAAATATGTATGTTTAGAAATATTCTTTTCCATCTGTTTATGTGTTTTGTTTGTTTTTTGTTTTTACATTTCTTGTATCCAAAGAGAACTTGTAGAAACGATTTCCATTGATGTGGACTTACAAAAGGCAAGAGATACCTTCGAGAAGTTAACAAAAACAGAATGGATTTCTTTCATGGTAATGGCCAATATTTACTTGAGAAATAGAGCAATAGAATTTCTTTACAGGAATCAGTATGACTGCAGTTTAATTTTGTTGGGAGCTGAGTCAGGGAGGGGACTGTGTGTGATAGGGGAGGGGGCGAGTGTTCATGATGAGGTTAATATATTCCAGACACTGTACTAGATGCTGGCACTCGTTTATTTTTATTTTTTTTATTTATAAATATCTAAATCATATATTTGGCAAATGACTTGTATCCAAAATACATAAATGATTTTTGTAACTCAATAAGAAGAGAAATGACCCAAATTTAAAAAATGATCAGAAGATTTGAATGGATATTTTACCAGAGAAGATTTATGGATAAGCACATGGAAAGATGCTTAGTACAGTTAATCATTAGGGAAATGCAAATTAAAACCACCATGACATATCACTTCACATCCACAATGATGATCATCATCATAAAGAAAGACAATAACAAGTATTGGTGAGGATACAGAGAAGCTGGAGGCCTCATTCATGGCTGGTAGACATGTAAAATGTTACAGTCTCTTTAGAAAACAATTTGGCAGCTTCTCAAAAAAGTTAAACATAGATTTACCATATGACCCAGCAGTTCTACTTCTAGGTGCTTATCCAACCCAGATGAAAACATATGTCCACACAAAGGCTTCTGTGTAAATGATCATAGCAGCATGTTCATGATTGTCAAAATGTGGGGAAAAACCCCAAATATTTTTCAACCAGGGAGTGGGTAAACAAAATGTGGTGAATCCATACAATGGAATACTATTCAGCAATAAAAAAAAGAGATGTTATAGCATAGGTGACCCTCAAAACATTATGTAATTGAAAGTAGACAAACACAAAGATCACATATTGTTTGATTCCACTTACATGAAATGTTCAGAGAAGGCAAATCCATAGAAATAGAAAATAGATTAATGGTTGCATGGGGTGTATAATAGGAAATGTGGTAGTTGAATAATGGCCTCCCAAGATGTCCATGTCTCAATACTCAAAGTCTGTGAATGTGTTACCTTACATGGCAAAAGGAATTTTTCATAGGTCATTAAGTTAACAATCTTGAGATGGGGAGATTATTCTGGATTATCTGGATGGGCCCAGTGTAATCACAAGAGTATCTATAAGACGAAGCAGGAATGTCAGAGTTAGAGAGATTTGAGATGTGTTTCTGGATTTGAAAATGGAGAAAGGCCAATAGCAAGGGAATGCTGACAGTCTCTAGAAACTAGAGAAACAAAAGAGATGGGATTATCCCTGTAAGAAACCACTAGCCAGGAAACATTCTCCCTTTGAGCTTCCAGAAGGGATGCAACCTTGTCAATATCTTGATTTTAGTCCTGCAAGACCCATTTTGGACTTTTTTTTTTTTTTTTAAGATTTTTATTTATTTATTTGAGAGAGAGAGAGCAGAAGCCGACAGAAGGGCAGAGGGAGAGGGAGAAACAGACTCCCGGCTGAGCAGGGAGCCCAACATGGGGCTCGATCCCAGGACCCTGGGATCATGACCTGAGCCGAAGGCAGACGCTTAACTGACTGAGCCACTCAGGTGCCCCTCATTTTAGACTTCTGACCTCTAGAACTATAAGATAACAAATTCGTGTTTCTTTAAACCACTAAATTTGTGGTTATAATAATTGTTAGTATGGTTAGTTAGTATAGTAATAATATATAGTATAGTAATTGTTATAGTAATAATAGAAAATAGGGCTAGAGACTCTAGGGGAAATCTGTTTCTTTGACTTTTCTTGATTCTCGAGGCTGCAGGCCTCCTGGTCCCGTATCACTGACTTCTGCTTCTGTGGTCACAACCCCTTCTCTGACTTCTGCTCCCTCTTTTAGATGCTGGCACTTTTTTAAGCACATGTTTAAATGTACAGTAAATACAGTATTTTTATTTTCAATATGAAAAAACAATTTTGAGAGGTAAATAACCATTAGCAGATATAGCACTAATTTGGGAAGCAAGAGAAGCTTCACCTGGACTGGGGGAATGGAAAGCCGGTTCTCTCTTTTGCGATCAATGTCAAATCTAGTTGAGATGAATCTGCTACTGATTCAGCCCTTACGCTATTTGGGTCACATTTTCTTTACCTTTTTTATTGGGCTCCTTATTTATGGAGTTCCTCTTTAAGGTCTATTCTAGTTTAGTATTTTGTGATTCTGGGCTGTGTTGGAAAACTTTCCCTCCACCAACTCAGGTTCATGTGTTTGGGGGCCTGTCAACTGACAATAGACTGATTAACAGAAGAAAACAAGTTTTATTCCCATTCTTTCGGGGAGCATTCAGGTGATGAAGAGACTCCCCAAAGAGCTAGGGATGAGGGCTTATATACCAATTAATAGGGAAAAGGGAGTGGGGGAGGGGAGGCTTCTATGAGAAAACAAATGGACTTCTCAGGGAGACAAACGGACTTTAAGGGGGCCAGATGGAAGATATGACAGGTTGTGATAATGTTTGTTTATGTAATTTCTTATCCAAGTGCAGGTGGCTGGTGTTTCCCTGGCAGTGAAGCTTGCCCTCCAAGGGCGTCTATGGCTGTCTCACTCTGGGAACGCCCTGTCTGTAGTCAGATAGGGGCAGATCTGAAGGCTTCTTTCCGCATCAGCTGTGTCACACATGCTTTCAGGCTAAAGTCAGCTTTTTTTTTTTTTTTTTAAGATTTTATTTATTTATTTGACAGAGAGAGGCACAGTGAGAGAGGGAACACAAGCAGGGGGAGTGGGAGAGGGAGAAGCAGGCTTCCCGCAGAGCAGGGAGCCCGATGTGGGGCTCGATCCCAGGACCCTGGATCATGATCTGAGCCGAAGGCAGACGCTTAACGACTGAGCCACCCAGGCGCCCCTAAAGTCATCTTTATACCATTTTGGGTCCCTACATTTGGAAGGGAAAGGGGGAGAGTGTTCTTTAATATGTAGTAGATACAGTAGTTTTATTTTCAAGATGAAGAAGTAAAAATAGTAGATGTTATTGAATATATTTTAAAAATAAATTTATTTCGGTTATATGGGAGATAACTTGGGGTGCTGTTCCCATTGTGAGTTCCAAGGAACACTGGTTTCACAGAATGCTCCCTGAAAACAGCTTCTAAGTGAAACAGCTTTGGAAATGCTGCATACTATTACGGAGTCATGATGTACATCAGCAAATTAAAAATTCTATGATGTCACAAACCAAAAGAAATCTAGCTGTTTTAGCCATTTTTCTCAAAGTTATCTGACTCTGTGACATTATTTTCCCATCTGTGCCTACCAGCGCTCCATAGAAATCATGTTCTTCTGGACATCTGAGAAAACAACTTGTAAGAACATTAATAATAATATATGGTGCTTTATTATTGCATATATAATCTTCCTTAATCCTTATGACATGTAGAGGCAGACACCGTCCTTAAGAATACCTAAGCCCTATTAAATGGAATAAGTGATGCTAGCTGTTGTAACAAACAACTTTCAAATCTCAGTGGCTTGGGATGCCTGGGTGGCTCAGTCATTGGGCATCTGCCTTCGGCTCAGGTCATGATCCCCAGGTCCTGGGATCGAGCCCCGTGTCGGTCTCCCTGCTCCGCAGGAAGCCTGCTTCTCCCTCTCCCACTCCCCCTGCTTGTGTTCCCTCTCTCGCTGTGTCTCTCTGTCAAATAAATAAATAAATAAATCTTAAAAAAACAAAAACAAAAACAAAACAAATCTCAGTGGCTTGACACAATGAAGACTTCTTTCCACATCAATGAGGGCTGAAGAAGGGAAGCACATGCAGGGGAAGAAAAAGAAATATTTTCCCTCCACCCATCTTAGTTTCATTGGCTGCGGCCCTGCAAATTAGACTGAGAAAAGACAGATTAATAAGAGAAGAATAAACAGAAGTTTATTAACGTGTGCATGCTGCATATACACTCAGTGATGAGTAACTACAGGAGTGTTAGAACTTGCTTATATAGCATCTTAACAAAGAATAATTTTGTAGAGAAGAGACAACACAAAGGAAAAGGACTGAGATTCTAAGGGCGCCAAATTGTGGGAAGGCAAACAGCTGGGGATACGGATAGTAGATAAGGTCTAGCTTGTAAGGTTTGTGTAGACTCTTTCTCAGTGCCTGCTCATCTCCGCTAATTAAGGTTGTTACCCTTCTCCTGGTGCAGGAATTTAGGGGCAAGAGGACACCTTCACAAGGGGAATTTATATTCTGTTTTCAAGTAGATAGAGGGAAGCCAGAGAGCTTTTTCTCACTTGCCTTCAGCTCAAAATAATCCTCCTGCCAGACTGGCATATTTTTGAGTGGCATATTCTGCTACCCTTCCCACCTCTGCACAGGTTCATTGAGGAGTGATTTGGGCTCCTTCTTTCTGGAAACCTAGGCCCTGGGGACGTGAAATCCTCCAGAGCTTTTGTATTTTGTTGGTGGATAAGGAAAGAGAGTATGGAAGGTTCCATGAGAGGTTTTAGGGGTCATGCCTGGAAGTGATATACATCACCTTCACTCATAACCCCTTAGCCAGAACTCAATCATATGGCCCCACGTAACTGCAGGGAGGCTGGAAATGCCATCTTCCTGTGAGCCCAGGAGGAAAATGAAACAGGATTAATGAGGTGAACAATATGGCATTATCTCTGCCAATGTTAGATTTTAAGTCAGATAGATCCAGGTATGGATCCTCGACCTGTCAATCTCTAATTGAGTGACCTCCATGATTCACACAGTATGCACATGTATATGTGATTTCACTTTATTTCCTTCATGCAACCCAATATAAAACAGGGAGGATGACTCTCACATAACACTTCAGGGGCATTTGGGATGCAAGGAATGATGGAGTTTGAACAGTAGGTTTGAGGAAAACTAAATGATTTTTCCACTGGAAGATGGTGAAACAAAACCCCTAGTTCCATAGCTTGTTTTTCACTATAATCTGTATCTAATGGTTGCTGGGCCCTCCCTGATCCTTTCAACCACAGATAACTACATGTCTCAGGGATAGTCTGCTCAGAGCTCTTCCATGTCGTTCTTCACACCGAGAAGCATTATCAGTTTTCCTTCTGCTCCCAGAATGTCCTGTGATGCATGATTCTAGGAACTGGAAGAGTCTGGTGGTTCCATTTGCAGAAGCTGTTTGTAAGATGAGTGACCGATCTTCACGACTCCTGAGTAAGTTTGATTCCTTTTGTCACTTTATCTGTACTCTCAGTAAAGAATCACTAAAGTAAAAGTTGTAGCAAATTTTGGATAGAGGATTTAAAAATACACATATGTTTGGGTATGTGGTATGTGCATGTTTGAAAGGATTAACCTTATATTATTAACAATCATTATACAAAGCATGTGTAACTCTTAGACTTGGACATGGCTTTGATATCAGAGTTTAATAACCACAGAGGATCCAGTCAAGATAAATCCATACTTTAAAATTTTTTGTTCATGTTTTAAAACTTGAGACTTTTTTTTAAAGATTTTATTTATTTACTTGACACAGAGAGAGAGAGAGAGAGAGAGAGAGAGAGAAGGAGGGAGGAGGATGGGAGGGAGAGAGCAAGCACAAGCAGGGGGAGTGGCAGGCAGGGGAGAAGCAGGCTCCCTGCTGAACAAGGAGCCTGATGTGGGGCTCGATCCCCAGGGCCCTGGGATCATAACTGAGCTGAAGGCAGCTGCTTAACCAACTGAGCCACCCAGGTACCCCTAAAACTTGAGACATTTGACCTGCAGGGGAGCAAAGTCTGCCATCCCAAAATGTGTCTCTTTAGCGTATGGATTATTCTAGACAATTTTTAAGAAACAGAAGGCTCAGGAAGAAGCTTTACCCCTCCCCCTAACTGCCTAAAAGAAGTAAGATACAAGACCTGCTCCAGGAAGGGAGCTACCCCCATAGGTAACTACAGTATAATACGAATTAGGTATGGTAGACAGGGAGGAGGAGCTCAGCAAAGCCTGTTAAAATTCCTCTCTCTATTCCATTGTTTCCGAATGTTCAAGGACCAAAGCTTTAAAGGTACAAGAGAGATATATATATAATAAAATATAAGCCACTCATTTCCCCTTCCAGAAAGCAGTTACAGAATATAGTTTTTTGTGTAAACTGTGAAAGATATGTATTTAAAAAAAAATAGAGACATATATTCTTTCTTTTTTTCTTTTTTAATGGTAGCACACCATTTACATTTTTTGGAAATTTGCTTTTTCCCACTCAACAGTACATTGTAAAGATATGTTTGTTCTGTTATAGGAACTGCCTGGTTCTATTTAATGGCTTATTAGTATTCTATTGGGAGGATATACTATAAATAGCTGTTTCTAAGTTTTTGCTATTATAATAGTGCTAACATGCATTTCTTTGTATGTATATAAGTTTACACAGACAGGGAGAATTCCAGAAAGCAAAATTACTGGATCAAATTGTATGTGCATTTAAAATTTTGAGAGATTTTGCCAAATGACCCTCCACAGAACTTTAAGTGGTCACCATTCACATTGTAGTCTAAATAAATCACATGCAGTGCAACATGATGGCCCTGATAGAGGATGTAACAGTTTATACTTCAAAAAATATGACAGCATCGGGGCGCCTGGGTGGCTCAGTCATTAAGCATCTGCCTTCAGCTCAGGTCATGATCCCCAGGTCCTGGGATCGAGCCCCGCATCGGGCTCCCTGCTCCGCGGGGCGCCTGCTTCTCCCTCTCCCACTCTCCCTGCTTATGTTTCCTCTCTCGCTGTGTCTCTGTCAAATAAATAAATAAAATCTTTAAAAAAAAAAAATATGACAGCATCAGCCCACGCATTTTTCTACAGTATTATCAAACTTTGGTATTTGCCATTCTGAAGAATCTCTTATTTTAAATTTTAATTTTCTCATTATGAATGCGATAGTGCTGGTTTTCCTATATCTCAATTCCATTTTTATAGTATATTCTGGGAACTATCAGTTCTTCCCTCTTAACTCATTTTCCCATGTGTTGTTGTTAGTGTTTTTCTTTTTTATTTAGGAGCTTTTAAATGATTAAGGCAATTAATACTTTATCAATAATATGAGTTACAAATCTTTTTTCTCTGGGTTTTTTTTTTTACTTTGTGGTATTTTTGAATGCATAATTATTTTATTATTATTATTTTTTAAGATTTTATTTATTTATTTGACAGATAGAGACATAGTGAGAGAGGGAACACAAGCAGGGGGAGTGGGAGAGGGAGAAGCAGACTCCCCGCAGAGCAGGGAGCCCGATGCGGGGCTCAATCCCAGGACCCTGGGACAATGACCTAAGCCGAAGGCAGATGCTTAACAACTGAGCCACCCAGGTGCCCCGAATGCATAATTATTTTAAAACATTTTTATGAAGGGGTGCCTGGGTGGCTCAGTTAGTTGAGGATCCAACTCTTGGTTTCAGCTGGTTGGTCTCAGGGTGGTAAGATCAAGCCCCGATTCGGGGCTCCAGCTCAGCAGGGGAGTCTGCTTAGGATTCTTTCCCTCTTCCTCTGCCCATCCCCCCACTCACATGTGCTCTCTCTCTCCAATAAATAAATCTTAAAAAAACCAAAAAACGAAAAACGACAAAAATGTTTGTTTCTTTAAAACATTTTTATGAAGCCTACTATATGAACATTTTCTTTTACAGTTTCTGAGTTTAGATCATACATCAAAAAGCCTACCTCACTCTGAAATTAAAAAAAAAAAATTTCCTAGGCGCCTCGGTGGCTCAATCAGTTGAGCATCTGCCTTTGGCTCAGGTCATGATCCCAGCGTCCTGGGATTGAGTCCCGAATGGAGCTCCCTGCTCTGTGGGGAGCCTGCTTCTCCCCCCGCCCCTCTTCCCACTCATTGGCTCAATCTCTCTCTCTCTCTCTCTCAAATAAATAAAATCTTGAAAAAAAAGATTCCCATGCTATTAGAATTTTTTTTTAAGTTTTGTTTATTTAAGTAATCTCTACACTTGATATGGGGTTTGAACTCATGACCCTGAAATCAAGGGTCACACACGCCTCCAACTGAGCCAGCTAGGTGTCCCCCTTTTCTTTTTAAAGTAGGCTCCGTGCCCAACATGGGGCTTGAACTCATGACCCTGAGGTCAAGAGTAACATGCTCTACTGACTGAGCCAGCCAGGCAGGTGGCCCTCTCCTCCTAGAACTTTTATTGTTTCATTTTTATGTTTAAATCTTTGATCCATATGGAGTTTATCTTGATTAAACTTTATTTTTTTCTGAGTCAGTTTGCAATTGTCCCCACACATTTATTGAATGATATGTTTCATTCCCACTAATATGCAATGCCACCTTTATCATATGCTAAAGTGTCATGCATATTTGAGTCCATTTATGGAATCTCTACTGTGTAAATCTGCCTTTCATGCATCTGCATCATATTATTTTAATTATATTAGCTATTTTAACATTTGATCGGTTTGTTTTCTGAGAATTATCCTTTAAAGATACAAAAATCCAAGTTGGAACGAAGTAATATTAAAATATTGTTATTGAGTTAATTGAAAAAATACATCCATATATACCAGGTGTTCATAAAATCTGAAAACATAGGTATTTTTTTCAGATCGAAAATGTCCTTGATGAGGGGCACCTGGGTGGCTCAGTCATGATCCTGGGATAGAGCCCTGAGTTGGGCTCCCTACTCAGCAGGGAGTCTGCTTCTCCTTTTTCCTCTAACCCTCCCCTCTCCTCATGCTCTTGTTCTCTCAAATGAATAAATAAAAATTCTTAAAAAAAAAAAAAAGAGGGGCGCCTGGTGGCTCAGTCGGTTCAGCATCTGTCTTCAGCTCAGGTCATGATCTCAGGGTCCTGGGATCAAGCCCCGCATCGGGCTCCCTGCTCAGTGGGGAGCCTGCTTCTCCCTCTCCCTCTGCTGTTTCCCCCACTTGTGCTCTCTGGCTATCTCTCTCTCTGTCAAATAAATTAAAAAATCTTTAAAAAAAAAAAGAAAGAAAATGTCTTTGATGACATTATATGTGTGTATGTGTGTGTTCTTACGTATGTTTTCAGACTTTTAGATACTCTATGGAATTTTCAGTCTGAAAATCATGACATCAGTCAAGTAGTCAGGTATTCATATGAGCAATCAGCAAATTTCTTCAGAATCCTAAATTTGAGCTTTTAATTTCAATGATGCTTAATCAGGGAAAAACTTTTTTTTCACATTTGTGAGTAATAAATGTCCAGGATGATGTCCTGAGACTAGATATTTTATAGGTTTTGTCATCAGAAATGGAAACTATTATCTCTTTCATATATTAAAGAGCCCAGTAGAAACAGGGATTTTTTTTTTTTTTGGAGGGTGTGTATTTATCATGGCTGATTTTATACCCCTCAGAGCAGTGTTGGGCATCTTTGCAAGAATCTTCTCTCAACAAACTGGTCCAGATGCTTAAAACTGCCATTATTTCTCAGTTGTGCCAGTGGACTGAACACAGTGAGAGTTACTGCAATCTTAAAGCTCTTCTAGGAGTGATGAAAGAAGTACATAAGGTAAGGGTTCCTCTGAGGGGAATATATATATCATTTTACTCAAAATCCCTTTGGTCTTTGCCAATTGGAGTCTTCTTTTGTTTTGTTTCTAAAACAGAAAGAAAATGTTTTATTCAGTCCTTAGGAATTCAAAATTTTGCTTGTTTTGCTGACTGGCTAGACTCTAGCCATAGACTGCATGTTTTATGTATATTACATATTTTATATAATATATATTAGATGCACAAATACTCAAAAATGAGAATGATTTAGCATTTTCAATAGAGTACACAACATAATCTAGAAGTAATTTAAAGTTAGGGTACTAATAAACTTAATGATTGTTGGGGGGTAGGGAGGAGCCAGAGCATTTTAAATAAAAGAGCAGAATTAAATTAGTATTGTTCAATTAAAAATAATTAGCTAAGATAAGATGATTTTATAAATATAAATAGCTAAATGCAATCAAAAGCAATTTCACCACAAAATATCAATCCCAATAGGAGAAAGTATTATGTACAAAAAAGTTAGTGCTTTTCAGAAGTGTTAATGCACTGATATTTCTAAAGTAGTATATTTCTTTTTACCTAGCTTTATTGAGATATAATTGACATATAACATTGTGTAAGGTGTGCAACATATTGCTTTGATATACTTATTTGGTACATTGACTCATTTATAACTGGAAGTTTATACCCTTTGACCAATATCTCCTGATTTCCCCCATCCCCCAGCCCCTGACAACCACCGTTCTACTTTCTGAGTTCAGCTCATACATACATATTTTTCTTTCTCTGTCTGACTCATTTCACTTAGAATAATGTCCTGCAAGTGGCAGGATTTCCTTCTGTCTCATGGCCAAATAATATTTAGGGTATAGATACATATTCTTTATCCATTCATCCATTCAGGATGCTTCTTTCCCTGTCTTGGTTTTTGTAAAAAATGCTGCATTGAACATGGGGGTGCAGATATCTCTTTGAGACAGTGGTTTCACTTCCTTTGAAATGAATATATTTATTCAGATGAATATATTTTTTAATTTACCCAGAAGTGGGATTGCTGGATCATATGGTGGTTTTTTTTTAATTTCTTGAGGAACCTCCATACTGTTTTCCATAGTGGCTGCACCAATTAACACCCCCACCTGCAGTGTACAAGGGTTCCCTTTTCTCTATATCCTTGCCAACACTTATCTCTTGTCTTTCTGATGACAGCCATTCTAACAAGTATGAGGTGATATCTCATTGTGTAGCTTTGGGTTGTATTTCCCTGATGATTAGGGATGTGGAGCATCTTTTCATGTACCTGTTGGCTATCTGTAGGTCTTCTTTGGAAAAACACCTATTCAGTTTCTCAGCCCATTTTTAAATCAGATGTTTTTGTTTTGTTTGCTCAGTGGCATGTGTTCTGTATATATTTTAGATATTAATTCCTTTTTTAAAAAATAATTTTTAAAAATTTATTTGACAGCGAGAGACACCGAGAGCAGGAACACAAGCAGGGGGAGTGGGAGAGGGAGAAGCAGGCTTCCCGCTGAGCAGGGAGCCCGATGCGGGGCTCGATCCCAGGACCCTGGGATCATGACCTGAGCCGAAGGCAGACGCTTAATGACTGAGCCACCCAGGTGCCCCGATATTAATTCCTTATCAAGTATATAATTTGCAAATATTTTCCCCCATTTCATAGGCTGTGTTTTCATTTTACTTTCTTAATTTATATTCTTAGATTCTTTATCTCCTGCCTTGTATCTTTTGGATTAATTTGATTTGATAGAGGCTTATTTAGATCATTGATTTTCCACAATTGCTTCCTCTGGGAAACCTTCTTGAACCCCTCAAGTCCTTCTCCAATCAGAAACTGTATCCTTGATGCCTGATTACTTTTTTTTACCTATTAGGCCCTGGGTCATGAGTTGGTAATCTATGCCCATGGGCAGCCTCATGTTTTTGTTATTAAAGTTTTATTGGAACACATCCGCACTCACTTGTTTACATATTGTCTAAGGCTGTTTTCTGCTTCAAAATGGCAGGGTTGAATAGTTGCACCAGAGACTGTCTGATCCCAAGCACAAATATTTACTGTTTGGATTTAAGAAAGAGTTTGTCAATTACTATATTAGGCAGTAACCTGTGTGTCAGCAAGGAGAATTTATGTTTTGTTCCACACCTGACAAATAGTATGTGCTAAAATAATATTCATTGATTAATGGAGAAAGGGCTAAATTTGTCAAAAGTACCTTGGATTTTTATGGTGCTTTTATTCCCAAGATCTAGAAATTGTTTCCAGTAAATCTGTGCCCTAAGAATTGGTTTACTAATCTCCACTGCCAACGTCTGTTATCTTTTAGAGTATTTATGAAAATTTATCCGATTTATCCAATTTCCATTTATCAAAAAATGGAAGTTTTATATAAAGAACTCTATTTTATCAATGACAAATGCATTGGGTTTATAGAGCTCTATTCTAATTATCTATATAATAAGCCATATGTATAATAGATTAAATCATTTATTAATAGAAAATAAAATTCACAAGTCATGTTTTCTTTAAGGTAAACACAGCTAACTGCCAACTACCAGAAAATACTTTCAACATAAATGAACTCTCCGATTTGTTGAGGTTTTATCCGTGTCCAAGAAGATGGTTCTTTAGGGATAACAATCTGGTAAGAATAACATTTTTATTTCTGGAAATTTTCATTACTTTATAGGAGGACACATTAGTAGCTAGGTAACTAGTTGATAAATCAAGATTTGAACATTTCTTCATTGCAATGCTGAATTGCTAAATTAGATGATCACTGAAAACGTAAACATCTTTCACTCACAAAACAAATGCATTTCCTTAGAAAGTTTTTCTAGGTAATTTGAATTCTTAAAAACAGATTGCAAAAAGCATAGAGGGAAACAATTTAAAGTGATGAGGTAAAGCAATGAAGTTTTTTTTCCTTTGAATTATTAAAACTATTATCTCTTATTTTTTAGATACCTGCAGAAAACCCCAGTCCCATTGTTTTAAGTGATTTTCCATTTATTTTTACTTTGCAATCCAAAATTCTATTATTACAAGCTGCGTCCCATTTGAAAATGCTGGTATGTATGCTCTACTTTTTTTTTATTATGCAAAGTTACAAACATACACAAAATAGAGATAATGGTGTAATGAGCCCCATCACAGAGTTCCAGTCATCATCAACATATTGTCACAATTTCCCCATTGATCACTTTTGTTGGTTTTGTGGTTGTTACTATTTTAGCTGAAGTATTTTAAAGCAAATCCCAGGCCCAATTTCCTTTCACCTCTCTATACTTCAGTGCATTGTTTCTGGTTGTTTCACTCTTATTCATGCTGAGATTCATCAGTGGGTTCAGGTGGTGACCACATGATTCTTCTATTGTAATGCTTCCCATCAACATTTTATTTAATAATTCTATCCATTGTTTTAGTTGAGGTCTGCAAAATGGCGTTATTTCTAATCTTATCGTTCCTTCCAAAGTTATTAACTGAATTCTGTAAAGAACTTTTCCTCATCAACATGGGCCATTTGGCTACATTCATATAAGGAAGTAGAATGATGCTTACTCCTTTTTCTTTAATTATTAAATGTTGCCAAATCACTGTACATAGAGGTTGTACTAATTTATGTTACTACCGGCAATATACACACTATGATCAATGCAGAGTGTTATCAAGCTTTGTGCTCTTTTCCAATTCAACAGGTTAATCATGATATTTTGGCTAATTTTAATTTGCTTTTCTCATTATTATATAATGCCTGAGTCCTCACTTTCTTTAGATAATATCCATTGTTTTCCTTCTATGAGCAAATACTGAAATGATCTAGTAACTGCTCTCTCTCCCTTCCCTCTCCTCCTCTATCCAATTTTAGTTACTACCGTGATCTTAGTGTTTGGATTTCATATCTGCTTAAGAGCTTGGAGCTTGATATGTAAGCTCCATCTGATATTTTTTTATTCCGAAATAATGCCTAGGAGTCAATCAGTGAGTTTATTCTGTTTTCCCTTTACTCCCTTCCTTCTGCTTCTTTTTGGGTAGTTCGTATTATTCCCATATAACATTTACATGCTATTTTGTCTCTCTTACCACCAGCATCATTAGTTCTCAATTAAGTATTTGAGGGCTCACCCCACTCCCAGACGTTGTGCTAAAGATTTTCCAAACATGTTTTGATTGCTGAGGCCTGTCTAGGTTATTCCTCAGAAAAAGTTCCTATCTATTTATTTTTTAAAAACTCACAGGACTCAGAAGTCACACCCATTACTTTTATTAATAATTTAAAGGATGCAGGCCATCTAGGTGAAACATGGAGAAGTCTGGGACATCACATGCAGAAAAGGAGCCACTTCAATTATAAAACGTTTCCTTGATACTCTATTAATTATACAGCTTATGTGACATTTCCCAATGATCCATGCCCCATAAATCCATAAATTCCAGCTTTGTTTATATTAAGCAACCTGGATGGACAAGGTACATCCTGCTAAAAGCATTCCATAGATAAAGACTTTCCCTCTTGTTACTATTTTTAGTGTCTGTCATCGGCATGTTTACGGGATTTGAATGGGTCATCTCTTCTTTTGTTTCCCAACCACCTCTTTTTAAATTTTCCTAACATCCCTGGTAACAGGAGAAATTATGTTTCCTTTAAACAAGTCCTTCCCTCTGTGGTATTTTCTTCTATAGCAATGTTCTGTGTAGCAGATCTTCTCTTAGTGAGGGGTTAGTGAGGGCTATGTGCATGGTGGAACCAGGAAGACTGCATATCATGAAGGATCCAGAAAGGTTTGAGTACAAGAAAACTCTCAGTTGCAGTCGTCATGGGTGAAACTAGAAAGGAGACTCCACAATCCTGACCTCCAAAGGAGAGAGGATGGCCATAGTCAAAACCGTGAACTCCAAACTATATTATTAATTCACACGCATAAATGTAGAAAGGGGAAACCAATACATGGAGAATTGGAGTAGAGAAACTGGGAAATAAGATAAACTGCAGGTTTCCTGCCTAGTTCTTGGTTAGGTGAAAGAAGGCTGGGGCTGCAGCAGGGCCACATACACCTCTCCCGGCTATAGGCAGTGGAGGATAGTGCCGGCCACCCCTGTCACTCTGAGCCACGGGTCATGCTGCCCAGCAGTCCGTATTGCTGAAATGTCCCGGAGCTGCAGGCTCCTGGGCCACCAGAGGAGATGACCTATCATCAGGAAGGACCAGAAATGGTACCAGCTCCACCTCCCTACCAACCTGGAACTTCTTTACAATCAACTTCTTCGGGAAAAACCGGAAGAGTCTAGTGGAATCACATATGATTTCTCAGGACACAGTAGTGGCAGAGATCTGGGACAGGCTTTCCCAAGCCCAGAGTCCCATGCACACTTCTCGGAGAGGCTTACGGAGTGCTGCTCTGGGCAACCACACCCAGCCTGGAAACCTGGGACAGGATAGCTATTATCCACCTGTCTTGTTGCCACTATTTGCGGGACAGGTCCCAAAGAGAGCTACATCGGTTTACGAGTCCTAATACTCCTTTTTGTCCTTAGGATATAGCAGAAGCCCTAGAGAAGTGTTAAAGCTCAAAGCAAGGCTAGCAAGTCCAACGCTAGATTTCTAATCCGAGGGGGTTCAGCAGAAATAAGATCCGGACTAGAGTGTAAGGAAATGTTGGAAATTCAGAAAAGCTAAATGGAAATACTGTGTAGAGTGACTGAGAGCAGGTAAAAAGTGAGGCCGCCAGTGGCATATTTTTAGGGAGCTCTCCCCTACAAATCAGGTGGATGGACCACAGTTATTTGAACAAGAGTTGGATCTTCTCTGAGCAAGTCTTTCCTTTGATCTTTTTCCAACGTTTAACATCATCCTTGAGCTCCTAAACTACCCTTATATTCTTGAGGATTATGGTGCTAAAACTCTGCTTCTTAAGACTGATGGTGGATGAATGTCTCAGCATACTGAATACCACTATTGCCTTTAAGGATCATGTTTACTACAAGTGAGATAGCTTGTAATTACTTAGCTGTGCCTCCATGGTGACTAATCCCCTGTATATAATTCCTAGATGCCATGGTTTCACAGATCCTGTGATCTCCTTATCTTCCATAGTATAGTGTAGATATGATGCCCTTTTTTCTTAATTATAATCTGAGTATACATAGCAATAGTAGCATAAGTGTATGCTATGCAGACTACATTTATTTGAAATAGTAAACACTTCCTAGTGTTCCTATGAGATTCCTAAAATATTTCTCTTTTTTTAGGACTTAAAACAGAAAGAATACCTGGATCGGGGGCAAGTGATTCTGCCATACAATGAACACCTTACACTTAGAGTCAGACGAAGTCACCTAGTTGAAGATGCTCTGCGTCAGTTAAGCCAAGTTGAAGACACTGACCTCTGTAAAGTATTTGTGGTACAGTAAAAAGTCTCTTTGGACATTTTTACTAATGTGAAAGGGAAACATTTATACAATATAGCAAAGGAAGAGCCTGCCTTTGCAACTATAGTAATCAGCTGAATGGTTTCCAGAATTCTAGGGTGTCTGGCTGGCTCAGTTGGTAGAGCGTGTGACTCTTGATCTCGAGGTTGTGAGATCGAGCCCCACACTGGGCAAAGAGATTACTTAATAAGTAAAAATAATAATTCCTTGCTTACCCTTTAGAGAAAAGCTATGGGATGTTTAATTGAATATTGAGATTATGTGTAAACTATTCCTTACCTATGGCTACAGAAGTGTTGCATAATGAACCATCCCAAGGCTTAATGACTTAAAATGACAATAATTTATTATAGAGATCTGAAACTCAGCTAAGAATCTGCTAATTTAGATTGAATTCACTTGGGTGGATTTGTAGATTTTTATCTGCACTTGTTTACATGTTTGGGAGTTGGCTAGGAACTGGCTGATCTAGGCTAGATTAAGCTCGGCTGGGGCAGTTTGGCTCTGTTTTCTGTGCTTTTCATCTTCCTCGGACCAGCAAACATGTTCTTCTCACTGCAGTGCCAGAGGTATAAGAAAGACAGCAAGTCCAATCACACAACTAACATTGCTTTAGTCAAAGCAAGTTACCAAGTCAAGGGCTGATGAAATATACTCAGCCTCTTTAATGGGAGGAACTGCAAAGTCACATGCAACAGACATGGATCAAGGAGGGCAAAGCATTTGAGCTATTAACGCAATCAATAAGCAGCAGGTAGAACAGATACTTTTCCTACATTTTGGCTCTAGTTTTAGTCAGAGAGTATCTACCATATTGGTTCTAATTCTAGTCATCTTTCACTTTATCCTTTGTGGGTACCTGTAGGGTGTTTATTGTGTTTATCGCAGATCATTTGCAATATTGAGGCCATAGAATAATGAGTAACTCTTTAGGTAAAAGCTGGACTTTGTCCAGAAGGGAGTGGATTTTCCTGGTATCAGCCATGAGAGGGAGACTTAAGCTCTCAGAGATGAAACCAGAACCTAGACGGTAGGACTCAGACAAGAGGGGTATTTCCCACCCTGGGACTAAATGGAAAACAACCTTTTATAAGCCAGACTTTGTAGTTGTATATTTCCTTCTGTATCTACTTTCTTTTAAATATTGATTATGAGGAAATCAATAGAAAATTATTCCGCCCACAGGAGATGACAAAGAGGTAGGAAGGTGAACTTCAAGGTAGATCCAATCCAAATATAGACTCCAAACAAGGCAAGGTTGTCAAAGCCAATTATGTGTGGGTCCTGACCACAGTGAAGGCGGACTTGCTGGTTTAAGTGAGCAGAAATTGGAAAAGTGAAAGTAAGCTTAATTTGTTATTAGGATATCCAGATGGAATGTTAAGGTGGGCCCTTGGAGATGAGATGATGGTCTGTGGCCAAGGAGTTGGGTGATCTGTGGCAGAGATAAGATCTTCCAGGCAAAGAAAGGAGAAAGAGAATGCTTAATGGGGCTTAGTGATGCTTATATTAAAAAAATAAAAAGCTGGCTAATCATCCAACTCTTCATTTTGGCTCAGGTTGTGATCTCAGGGTTGTGGGAACAAGCCCCGCATCGGGGTCCACATTCAACGGGGAGTCTGCTTAGGACTCTTTCTCCCTCTCCCTCTGCCCCTCCCTCCCTGTGTGCACTCTCTCTCTCTCTCAAAAATAATAAATAAAAACAAAATCTTTAAAAATAAATAAATAAAAAGCTAAAAAGAAATTGGCCAGGAAAGGAAGCAGAAAAGTAGTTAGAGAGGTAGGAAGAAAACTGGGATAGTATTGGCCACAAAGACCCAACGTAGATTTAGAGAAGGACAGTTCCTGCAGCATAACTTTTAACAAAGCTAGAACAGTTTGGGCTTCTTAAACTTCATACGTGGGTAGGTTAAGCTGCCATACGTGTTCAGTGTGAATAATGTTTAAGTTGAAAATATTGTAAAAAAAAATAATTTTTTCAAAAATATGTTAAAAAATAAATAAGGGGCTCCTGGCTGGCTCAGTCAGTTGGTAGAACGTACAATTCTTGATCTCAGGGTTGTGAGTTCGAGCCCCATGTTGGGTGTACAGATTCCTTAAAACTAAAATCTTTAAAAAAAGTAAAATAAAATTCAAAGGTAAATAATAGTAGAAATGAAGACAGAAAAAGAAAAGGACAGTTCATAATGACTTCCCACACAAGAGCTATGGGCAGTCTGGTCTGATGGTTCCTTCAGAGGTGCTAAACCCAGGGGGACTGGGAGGGTAATTTATCAGAAGTTAAAATGAGGGAAGAGGAAGGAGAAACCAAATAGCTGTTGACTGGAGCCAAAGTTGTAAAGTCTGAATGATGAGATGAAGATAGACAATAAGACAGAAGAACCAGGGACCTGAAGCACATCAAAATGTGGTTCAAGACTCTGGTCAACATAATTGGTGAATGCTAAGTCTTGCTAGAATCCCTTTACTTGGTTCATGTGGCAGTGTAAAGGACTCACACACACACTAATCTGACAGTGAATAGGTTCACTACGTCCGCTGCTCAGCAGGAAATTGAGGGAGAACAGATTGCAGTGAAGTGTGGGATTGAAGGGGTATGGGATTCCAGGAATTCTGATGATTACAGAGGTTTGAAACTTTTCCACAAGGATCAAGGCATCGTATTTTAAAGCTGAGCCTGTGAATGTGTTCTCTTTCCTCAGACTGAATTTATTGAAGAAATTCGTTCTAGGGGGTACGGGGTAATATCCGAGTTCTTCTACTGTATATTTGAAGAGATGACCAAGACAGAATATGGAATGTTCATGTATCCTGAAGAGGGTTCCTACATGTGGTTTCCTGTCAGTGTAAGTCTTTTACTTACAGTTTTTCAGAACAGAAAAAGTATACCATATACTTGCAACATGAAAACCATGATAATAATGTAAAATTAGGTCATGTAGAGAGCCTTGCTACTCAAGATAAGGTCCACAGAGGCAGCAGCTCGAGCATTACTTGGGGGCTATTAGAAAAGCAGAATCTTAGGTCCCACCCCAGATCAGAGCATGTATTCTCTAAGATCCCCAGGTGCTTCTATGCATGTTAAATTTTTAAACAGCTTTTATGAAGTGTAGTTGAGATACAATGACCTATACATCAGGTGTCCAATTGGTTAAGTTTTTTTTGTTTTGTTTTTAATTTTATTTTATTATGTTATGTTAGTCACCATACAATACATCATTAGTTTTTGATGTGGTGATCCACGATCCATTGTTTTCGTATAACACCCAGTGCTCCATGCAGTACGTGCCCTCCTTAATACCCATCACTGGGCTAACCCATCCCCCCACCCCCCCTCCCCTCTAAAACCCTCAGTTTGTTTCTCAGAGTCCATAGTCTCTCATGGTTCATCTCTCCCTCCGATTTCCCCCCCTTCATTTTTCCCTTCCTTCTCCTAATGTCCTCCATGCTATTCCTTATGTTCCACAAGTAAGTGAAACCATATGATAACTGACTTTCTCTGCTTGACTTATTTCACTTACCGTAATCTCCTCCAGTCCCATCCATGTTGATGTCCAATTGGTTAAGTTTTGATTACACATATACCCATGAAACTATCACCACAACCAAATAATGACATATTCATCATTCCTCCAAATTTCCTCATACCCCTTTCTAATCCCACCCTCCACACACTTCCTGCCCCATGCCCACACAACCACTGATCTGATTTCTGTCATTATGGAGTAGTTTGAATTTCCTAGAATTTTTTTTTTTTTAAGATTTTATTTATTTATTTGAGAGAGAGAATGAGATAGAGAGAGCATGAGAGGGGGGGAGGGTCAGAGGGAGAAGCAGACTCCCTGCCGAGCAGGGAGCCCGATGCGGGACCCAATCCCGGGACTCCAGGATCATGACCTGAGCCGAAGGCAGTCGCTTAACCAACTGAGCCACCCAGGCGCCCTGAATTTCCTAGAATTTTATATAAATTCTAAGATTTCTATTCCAGGGCCAGCCTTGCTGTTAGCAGGTGAATGACTTTGGGCCACTTACGTAATAGCCTCAATCTACTTGCCCTATTTACTTCTTACAGCGATTGTGAGGATAAATGTTAAAAATGCATTTAGAGGGATGCTTGGGTGGCTCAGGAGGTTAAGCGTCTACCTTCGGCTCAGGTCATGATCCCAGGGTCCTGGGATGGAGTCCTGCATTGGGTTCCCTGTCAGCGGGGAGTGTGCTTCTCCTTCTGCCTGCAGCTCCCCCTGCTTGTGTGCTCTTTCTCTCTCTCTCTGACAAATAAATAAATAAATAAAATATTTAAAAATTGCATTTAGGATTTTCAGGCTAGTGGTCTCTTGGCTGCTCTGTATCGATGGCCTGGCAAGATGTGGCCAGTGTTTTTCCTCATCTGGGACTACAAAGTGCAGAGAGAAGAGTGAAGCCTGTTTCATCAGGACTCTTTCCTTCTTCCTTCCACCCACCTTCACGGTCAACAGCATCACCTTCCCTGATCCATATGCTTGTCCCTGTCAGCACACCTAGGCTGAGGGCAGTATCACCGAAGGGGACACGCATGACATGCTTGATGCACAATGAAAGTGCAGATAAAGTGTACTCTTCCTTCTGCAGTGTCTTTTCTATATGAATTTGAAGGCAAAGACTATAAAATTAAATAATGACAACCTTGGCTTATAAGGCTATATGAGCACATTTTTTTTAATATTCCAGATATGCTGTAAGTAACAAAAAGTAAATTCATTTATTTAATATTCTGAACTATTAGTTTATATTTTAACTTATGGAAGAAATTTAAATTGTATTAAAGCCTGTGTAAAAAGCTCACACTTTATTTTCCTGAAGCCCACTTTGTTTCTAATTTGTGACTTTCAGAAAAGGGAACCAAACCAATTTTTACTAATCTAATTATCCCTTTGGACTATTGATTACTTCTAATACATTAGGGATTTTTTTTCTTCTCCTTTTCCAGCCTAAATTTGAGAGGAAGAGATATTTCCTTTTTGGAATACTGTGTGGACTCTCCCTAAACAACTCAAATGTCGCCAACCTTCCTTTTCCACTGGCTCTGTTTAAGAAACTTCTGGACCAAAAGCCATCATTGCAAGATTTAAAAGAACTCAGTCCTCTTCTAGGGAAGTAAGTAATGTTTTTCCAGAGCTATAGGTTAAGTCTCAGTTATTCAGGAAGAAATGATGTTAATCACACACATACACACAGAGACAAGGTCTTCATTTTCAATAAATATATACTCTTCTGATGAATTTGAATTTTAGCCTGACTTATAATAAAGTATGCCTTCAAAAATAAAGAAAAGCCAAATGCTCTTCTTCTTCTTTTTTTTAAAGATTTTATTTATTTATTCATGAGAGAGAGAGAGAGAAGCAGAGGCAGAGGGAGAAGCAGGCTCCCCACTGAGCAGGAAGCCAGATGCGGGACTCGATCCCAGGACCCTGGGATCATGACCTGAGCTGAAGGCAGATGCTTAACCATCTGAGCCACCCAGGCGCCTGCCAAAGGCTCTTCTAATGATCAACCTACAACAAACAGAGCTCTGGCCTAATATCTTGAATTTATCTAGATGGAAACAGTACACAATATTCTTTTTTTTTTTTTTTTTGAAAGATTTTATTTATTTAGAGAGAGAGAGACAGCACGGGTAGAGGGGCAGAGGGAGAGGGAGAAAGAGAATCTCAAGCCGACTCCACACTCAGCCCAGAGCCCAACGTGGGGCTCAATCCCATGACCCTGAGGTCATGACTTGAGCAGAAATTAAGAGTAGGATGCCTTCTAGGGGCGCCTGGGTGGCTCAGATGGTTAAGCGTCTGCCTTCGGCTCAGGTCATGATCCCAGGGTCCTAGGATCGAGCCCTGCATAGGGCTCCCTGCTCAGCGGGTAGCCTGCTTCTACCCCTCCTTCTGCTTCTCCCCCTGCTCATGCTCTCTCTCTCTCTCTGTATCTCTGTGTCTTGAATGAATAAATAAAAAAATCTTAAAAAAAAAAAAAAAGAGTAGGATGCTTAACCACTGAGCCACCCGGGTGCCCTAGAAACAATATACAATATTTTTAATGCGAATCATGCATGCTATATTTATTTTAATAAATCATATTTAGTCATTTAATAATTTTTTAAAGATTTGATTTATTTATCTGACAGAGAGAGAGAGAGAGAGCACAAGCAGGGGAAGCAGCAGGCAGAGGGAGAGGGAGAAGCAGGCTCCCCGTGGAGCAAGGAGCCAAATGTGGGGCTCCCCAGGATCATGACCAAGCCAAAGGCAGACATTTAACTGAGCCACCCAGGCGCTCCTCATTTAATTTCTTTAAATACGTCAGCATGTCATCAACTTTATTTTTTAAGTATTGAAAAATACTTGTTCTAAGTTAAAAGGCAAACTATATCCTGTGAGGAAAATACTAGCAACAGAGTTGATAGACAAAGGATTAGTACTGCTGATGTATAAATATAAATATATATATATGTGTGTGTGTGTGTGTGATCACACAGAAATCTATATGGCTGAGGGTATGTGTGTGTGTGTGTGTGTATATATATATATATTTGGCTAATCAAAAAATGAAAATATGCTCAACCTTCCTAGTATTTGAGGAAATATAAATGAAAATGAGATGTCCTTTTTCTGCTTACAGACTGACAAATGTTAAAAAGTTTTTCATAAAATACAGAGTTGGCAACAGATTGGGGAAAAGGATTCTCTTCTCAAGTACTATTAGTGTAAGAATAAACTGCCTAGATTTACACTGTATATGCCCTGACAGTCTAGAGAACAGGGTTGCTCAACCTTGGCAACACTGAGACTTGGGGCTAGATAATTCTTTGTTGTGGAAGGCTGATCTGGGCATTGTAGGATGTTTAACAGCTAATGGGGCTGCTACCCACTAGGTGTCCGGTAGTGACCTTCCCCCTAATTGTAACAACCAAAGATGTCTCCAGATTTTGCCAAATGTCCTCTAGGGGACAAAATCACCCCTGATTGGATACACTGGTCTACAGGAAGGGGCTCCTTTCTGTAATTTCCATCAAGACACAGCAATGTCTATGTATTAGCAGTGGCCCAACCAAACTGTAAAAAGAAGTTAACTCTAAGAAGAGGGAGTGGGAAGGTAAGGACGTGACATTTTATACATTTCTATATTGTCCAAGATTTTTTCCACTGAACGTTTATTATTTTTTGAAATTTTAGAAATCCAAAAATATAACTTTTTAATTTTAATTTTTTAATTAAATATCACTTTTTAAATGAAAATTTTCATTAGGAGTTTGCAAGAAGTTCTAAATAATGAAGCTGATGACCTTGGAGAAGAACTTTGCATATATTTTTCTGTGAGTACCAATGTAAGCCAGATTATAGTTTAGCTTTCATCTGTTTTTTAGAATAATTTTTATTATATTACCTTAAATATGGGATTCCTTTTTAAAAAAATTTTCCACTCTGCCCCCTTGGGATTCCTTTTTTGAAGCATATTTTACTTCTGTATTGTATGACTCTCCTCGCACCTGCTCCTTCTTTGATATATATGTGTATATATCCTCAAAGAAAGTGAAAATACAGCAATTATGCAATCGGTGTGAACAATGTAAACCACTAAATGCTTAAGACTATATACAACATATACTAGGGTAGGTTTTTAAATTTTTATGTTTTTAAAAGGCTGAACTACATAAATAATTATTTAGTTCCCAGTTATTTATAGTTATAGGGAAGAATGTACTGGCAATAATGGTATTGTGGTTGTGTTGGGGAGGAAGAATTTATTCTTTCAAAGTCCTTCTAGTTGGACTAAGAATCAAATTGACATGACAAAGATTAACAGGAGAATATCAAATTTAATTTTGTATGTATAAGGAATCCATACAGACATGGAAATTCCAAAGACAGGCAAAATGAGGTATATATGTCATTCTGAACTAAGGAGAAGGAGGTAGGGGCCTGGGACTTCAGAGGGAAGAAGTGCAATTTGCAAGAAGATGAAAAAGAGCAAATGTTTGGTAAACAAATGTTTGCTGGGCCACTCAGCAACAGTGGGACATAGAGGACTCTGATCAAACGGGCCTTGCTAGGTTCCTCTCTGCCCAGCATGCCTGGTTCAGAGTATACTGTAGTCTCCTATGGGGATAGCTCTCTTCCTGGAGCAGGGCCTCTATCTAAATTTGTTTTAGACAGTTGAGGGGGAAGTAAAGAGCTTTTCCTGAATCTGCTGGAGGTTTTTGAAATTTTGTTTTCTTTTTTTCTGATTCTGCTGGTTTTTGATTACTTTTTAACTCAGAAATAATCTTCATGCTAAAGTGGCCCATCATGGGGCAACTTGCCTGTGGCCCCTGCAGTTGAATTATTCAGACTTTCTTTCATGTCTGGTACCTGAATATATTTTGGTTACAGATACCCTGGGACAAAAAAGATGTTGCTTTAATTCCAAATGGGATCTCTGTACCTGTGGACCAAACCAACAAGTAAGTTTTGAGACTGAGAACATCTGCTATGAATACACATAACATGTTTGCTATAATTTATACATATATTTTAGCTTCTCAGGTGATCATTTTAGCTCTTCATCTCTGAGAAAGATAACAAGGTTACAGGGTAAGAGAAGGGGAAAAAGGAGTCAGGATTAAATATTCCCTTTGCAGAACTTTTCACTAGTTATTCATTTAACAATTATTTTTGAGCCCTTCCTCTGTACCAGATCCTATTCCGGGTGTCAGAGATACAGCCGTGAAACAGACAGACAAAACCTGGAGCTTAAATTCCAGTGGGGCAGAAAGACCATATATAAACAAATTATTATGTAATAGGACGTCAGATAAGGAGGAGCACCATGATAAGAGTTAATTAAGAGATTTACAGTAGTGTTATGCTGGAGCCAGCTGGCATCCGCTTGTAAGAGCTGACTGTTAAATTTTCAAAAATGTTGAGAGTTTATTATTAAAGTATTAGTAGCATGAAATCAGCCATGATGGGAATATTTACACCACAGAACCAGCAAATGCTGCAAATGAGGGTCCGCTTCCATTTTCTTCTCTTTAGAGAACTGGTTGTTCACCATTTACCAGCACACCACTGGTTCCAGGGGATGGCAGAATGGGGTCAGATAGGACAGTCCTAGTGGACGGTCCATGAAGCTGCTCAAAGGGTGGGAGACTATCATGTTTCTGGTGGCTGTGTGGTGGAAACAGCTCCTCCCTCATGGGGGGAAAAGACAGACTTTTGCAGAAATCATTTCCACATGGTGACACATGTTATGAGAGAGGAGGGAGAGGGGAACAGAGGACCAACCCTGAGGAAGTCATGTTGCTGTGGACCTCTGATGGTTGACAGAAGTCAGCACGTAAAGAAGGCAGCATGCCATGGCCGAACTGTGAGAGACAGGGAGCCCCCAGAGCTGGAGATTGGCCCGGTCAAAGATTCAAATGCCAAGTGGGAAGAGGCTGCTGTGTCAGGCAGGAGTCAGATCAGGGAAGTTTGGAAGTTACCCTAAGGGCAATGGAAAGAAAGTCTTTGAAAGATTTTAAGCTGGAGACTTACATATTCAGATGAGTGTTTTAAAATTATCTCTCTTGGAGGAAAAGGGCAGCAAAACAAAGTGTCCTTCTGCTTCATACTCCAAGGTTCCTTCCTCCAGCTGACCACAGGTTTTTACTTCCCTCTGAATAAATTTTTTTTTTTAAGATTTTATTTGACGGAGAGAGACAAAGTGAGAGAGGGAACACAAGCAGGGGGAGTGGGAGAGGGAGAAGCAGGCCTCCCGCGGAGCAGGGAGCCCAACGCGGGGCTCGATCCCAGGAGCCTGGGACCCCGGGACCATGACCCGAGCCGAAGGCAGACGCTTAACGACTGAGCCACTCAGGTGCCCCTCCCTCTGAATAATTTACTTTTCTTTCTCAATAGAAATGGTAAAAAGGGCAAAGTAGAGAATATTTTAGTCAATGGCAAAGTATGTTATTGGCTTTTTTTTTTTTTTTTTGCTCCCCTCAAGGAAAGAATATGTTTCTGCATGCATTGATTACATTTTCAACACCTCTGTAAAGGCAGTTTATGAGGAATTTCAGAGAGGATTTTATAAAGTCTGTGACAAGGAAATACTTCTTAAACTTTTCCATCCTGAAGAACTAATGACAGCAGTGGTTGGAAATACTGATTATGACTGGAAACTGTTTGAAGAGGTTGGTGATAACTAAAGTGCCCCTACTTCTTCCAAACAACTTCTGTATATTCCCCCTAAAAAACATTTTTCTCCCTCTTTTTCTCAAGAATTCACGATATGATCAAGGATACCACAAATCACATCCTACTATACTGATGTTTTGGAAAGCTTTCCACAAATTAACCTTGGAAGAAAAGAGAAAATTCCTCTGTAAGTATTACTAATAGATGGATTTATAACTATATATATATATTTTTTTTTAAGATTTCATTTATTTATTAGAGAGCGAGAGAGAACACAAGCAGGGGGAGCGGCAGGCAGAGGGAGAGGGAGAAGCACGCTCCCCGCTGAGCAGGGAACCCGCCACGGCTGGATCCCAGGACTCTGGGATCATGACCAGAGCCTAAGGCAGATGCTTAACCAACTGAGCCACCCAGGAGCCCCTATAATTACATATCTTCTTAAAAGATAAATATTTGTGGGGGCGCCTGGGTAGCTCAGTCGTTAAGCGTCTGCCTTCGGCTCAGGTCATGATCCCACGGTCCTGGGATTGAGCCCCGCATCGGGCTCCCTGCTCCGCGGGAAGCCTGGTTCTCCCTCTCCCACTCCCCCTGCTTGTGTTCCCCCTCTTGCTGTGTCTCTCTCTGTCAAATAAATAAAATCTTTAAAAATAAATAAATAAAATATAAATATTTGCCATGAAGTCATTATTAAATTTTTTTTTAAAGTTTATTTATTTAAGTAATCTCTACACCCAACATAAGGCTTAAGCTCATAACCCCAAGATCAAGAGTAGCATGCCCTTCTGACTGAGCCAGTCGGGCACCCTGCCATGAAATCATTATTAATCGTGGGTCACACGTGTCAACAGCAAAGCCAGGCTTCCTAAGCCAATGTTCTTTCTCTTATGTAAGCCTGGTTTCCCATTTAAAAAAAAATGATAATAAAAAAGATACCACTAGTTGCCTCCTAATCAAGCCTTTACTCTCATATTCCTATCTTTATTTATCGAAGTCCTATGGAATTAGGACTATGTATATTTCTCTAATACTATTTTAGAAATAATACCCATATAGCAATGACCACTGATGATAATACTAACAGCCTTTATAATGTGTGCCTACTCTATGTCAGGCATTGTAGTGACAACTTCCTATCTGTTACCTCCCTTTATCCTAATAGCCGTGTTTTGAGGTATGGTACTTATTTTTTTCCTCATTTCAGATCTGAGGAAAAGAGGCTTGGTACGTTTAGTAGCTTGCTTATATTCAGACAGCTGGTGAGTGTAAGAAACAGATTCTGAACCCAACAGGCTGATCCAAAGCCAAGGCTCTGAACCACTAAACTGTGGCCTTGTGGTACAAGAACTTCTGTTGGTGGGAACCGTAAGGTTTCCCTAGGGCAGATTTAATGACTTACTCTCTCACTGCCCGTCCCATTTTTCAGTCGTCATGGAGATACACATCTTCTTGCTATTTTTGTTGCTCCTGAGGACACTGGAGGACAATTCCAACTTCACAAACCTGAACTACTTCTCCACAAGCCCAAACTACCTGTCTAATCTTCTCTCTTAATGGGAAACTTTTGCTTCAGCCCATTGATTCCACTGTCTATGTATTCAGTGCGTTTACTTCCATCTTCCTACCTCTGGCTTTTTCTTGGGCTTTCCCCCTCTGCCTTGAAAGCTTACTCAGCTCCCTTCCTGGAGAACTAACTAGCCAGATGGGACGCCTGTAGTCTCCCTGCTCCCCCAGCCGGGTGCCGCCTTCGTTAGCCTCTTCACCTCAGACTTCCTAGTTGAGCTAAATTAAACTTCCGTGTATCTTGCTCTTCTCTTCTCATGTACGTGGTTTTCCCCACTTAGACCATAAACTCACTGAGGACCAAGACCAGATGTCATGATTTTTCTGTGTTCCACATGGCCCTGTGTGGTTCTCTCGACACAAGGGTACTCAGTAATATTTATTGAATGAAGTGATTCATTTCTTCCTTTTCATTTTACGTTTTGCTCTTTCTATGAAATATCTTAACCAAAATTTATTCCTTTCTAGTTTTTCTTCGCGGAAATGACAGGCTGCCTGTAAGAGGCAAACAGGAAATAGGAATCGTATTTCGCTGTCCTGAAACTTTCAGTGAAACAGATTACCCAAGAGCGCTGACCTGTCATAATATTCTGGACCTTCCTAAATATTCTACAATGGAAAAAGTGGAGGAAGCCCTTCAAGTAGCCATCAACAGCCACAGAGGATTTGTCTCTAAGTCATAGAGCAACAGTGATCCGGAGAGTTTCAGTGAGACCTCAGAGCCTCAGGCCCTCCCTTCGACTCTTCTGTTCTTCCTTAGGTCTAAGTAGCACAAAGGGTTGATAGGTTTTAGGTAGAATTAGTTGACAAATGTCGGGATAAACAATAAAATGATGAATCAAGAGTGATTAAAAAAAAGTAATTTTTAAAAATGAATCAACATTTCTTGATCCCTAAATTTGTTATCAGAATGTTTGCTTTTTACTGAATTATTCCTGAACAATAATTATCATTTAAAAATAAGCTGAATATTAAAAGCTAACATATTTTTAAAAATATTGTGTATCTAATAAACACATTGTCTGCAAATATGAAAGATGCTGAAGCTTGAAAAAAATAAAAATAATTCAACATGTTTTTGAGGCATGTAAATGTATATTTTATATTCTAGAATGTCTTCAGAATTTTTATTTTAGCCAACTGCTGAGTAATGTATTTGAAAAATCTAAATGTTAAAGGATTCGTTAATTCATTGAATAATTACTCATGCTCAATACTGTGTTCCAAGAATTATTCTAAATGCATATATCATTATTTTGGTTAAACACTGAGCCCAACCAGGAACTCCTGTCTATTGGTAGTTGGAGAAAATGAAGAACATGAAATATGTCTTAGAAATGTGGCTACGGGGGAGGGTATGTGTTCTGGTAAGCGCTGTGAATTGTGCAAGACTGTTGAATCTCAGATCTGTACCTCTGAAACAAATAATGCAATATATGTTAAGAAAGAAAAAAAGAAGAAGAAGAATGTAGCAGGAGGGGAAGAATGAAGGGGGGGAAATCGGAGGGGGAGAAGAACCATGAGAGACAATGGACTCTGAAAAACAAACTGAGGGTTCTAGAGGGGAGGGGGTTGGGAGGATGGGTTAGCCTGGTGATGGGTATTGAGGAGGGCACGTTCTGCATGGAGCACTGGGTGTTATGCAAAAACAATGAATCATGGAACACTATATCTAAAACTAATGATGTAATGTATGGGGATTAACATAACAATAAAAAAATTAAAAAAAAAAAGAAATGTGGCTACGGAATGAATTAAAGGAGAGAAAGAAATATGGCTGTAAATGGCCAATTAATTTTGTAGACCAGATCTATCTTATATTAAATTTTAAACTGTATGCTATTCTTTAAATGCCTGTTGTGATGGCAAACCATACAGAGAAGCCTTATATCGGTGGCACTTTTGGAAAGGAAAGACCATGGGGTGTAGTCCATGTTGGGGTGGTGATGTGCAAAGAGGGCAGAATCACCAGAGGATAGACAGAACAGAGATACAGAATTCACTAAGGACACTAGAATGTGAGGTGGTCCGTAGGAACACAAGCCCCAGGGAATCCTCAGATTTATTTTTGACACATCTGGTTTCTATAATAAATGGAATGGAGGCCCAGATGTATTCTATTTGAATTTTAAGGGAAAAGGTAACTTCTAAATCTCAGGGATCCCTAGGCACTTGATTTAGGTTGTATTTTTCAGGCCTTTCAACTCCAACATAAATTTTTCTAATGCAAATAGATGAAGAATACTAAACATTTAGGGAAGACAGCGTAGCAATTCTTTTTTTTTTTTTTTTAAGATTTTATATATTTATTTCAGAGAAACAGAGAGAGAGAGAATGAGCAAGGAGAGCGGCAGAGGGAGAGGGAGAAGTAGAGTCCTTGCTGAGCAGGGAACCTATGCAGGCTTGATTCCAGGATGCTGGGATCATTACCTGAGCAGAAGGCAGACGCTAACAGACTGAGCCACCCAGCACCCCTAGTGTAGTAATTCTTTACATACTCTTTCAGAAAACAGAGGAAGAGGGGTGCCTGGCTGGCTCAGTCAGAAGAGCATGCAACTCTTGATCTTGGGGTTGTGAGTTTGAGCCCCACGTTGGGTATAGAGATTACTTAAAAATAAAATCATAAATCTTTAGGGATGCCTGGGTGGCTCAGTTGGTTAAGTGTCTGCCTTCGGCTCAGGTCATGATCCCGGGGTCCTGGGATCAAGCCCAGCATCGGGCTCCTTGCTCAGCAGGGAGTCTGCTTCTCCCTCTGCCTGCAGCTCTCCCTGCTTGTAGTCTCTCACTCCCTCTCTCTCTCTCTCTCTGGCAAATGAATAAATAAAATCTTTAAAAAATAAAGAAATAAAATCTTTAAAAAAAGAAAAAAGGAAAACACAGGAAGAGGAAACACTTCCCAATTAAGTACAATGTTGGCATTACTCTAATGTCAAAACCAGACAAAGACATTACAGGAAAAGAAAACTACAAATATCTCTCATGAACAGAAACACAAAAAACCTTTCCAAGGTTTTAACACATCAAACATATCCAACAAAATATAAAAAGGATAATACTTTGTGGCCAAGTGGAGTTTAGTCCAGAAATGCTCTTAAGAATCTATTATATCATGAGAGACTATGGACTCTGAGAAACAAACTGAGGGTTCTACAGGGGAGGGGGGTGGGGGGATGGGTTAGCCTGGTGATGGGTATTAAGGAGGGCACGTATTGAATGGAGCCCCACTGGGTGTTATTCGCAAACAATGAATCATGGAACACTACATCAAAAACTAATGATGTAATGTATGGTGACTAACATAACATAATAAAATTTAAAAAAATCTATTATATCTCACTGTAATAAGACAAAGAAAAATCACATAATTACCTCAGTAAAGGCAAAAAAATTTTTGATCAATTGCAATAGCCACTCATGTGTGATATTCTTAGCAAACTAGGACCAGAAGGAAATTTCCTCAACCTGATAGAACCTACAAAGAGCTAACCTTACACTTAATGGTAAGAGACTAAATGCTTTCCTACTAAAACTAGTAACAAGGCAAGGTTGCCTCTCATCACTTCTAGTACAACATTGTACTAAGTACTAGTCTATGTAAGAGGGCAAAGAAAAAAAGAAAAGGCATAATGACTGGAAAGGAAGGAGTAAAACTATCTTATTTATAGACTACATCATTATCTGCAGAAGATCCTGAGGGATCTAAAACAAAACAAAAACCTACCAGAAGTATTAAGTAAATATAGAAAAGTCTCAGGATTCAAGGTCA
Organism: Halichoerus grypus; assembly: GCF_964656455.1. Taxonomy (NCBI): domain Eukaryota; kingdom Metazoa; phylum Chordata; class Mammalia; order Carnivora; family Phocidae; genus Halichoerus; species Halichoerus grypus. Next base: position 71,316,645 of record NC_135714.1, read on the forward strand.
ATATATAAAAATTAACTGCTTATATATATTAACAACAGTCATAAGTTGAAATTTAAAAAAGTATTTGTAATATCAAAAGATAAATATTTAAGGAGAATTTTAACAAAACACATTAAACTGTACAGTGAAAACTAGAAAATACTGCTTAAAGACATCTTTAAATTAATGGGGAAGGGCACCTCGTGGCACAGTGGGTTAAGCCTCGGACTCTTGGTTTTGGCTCTGGTTGTGACCTCTGCCTCTTGGGATGGAGGCCCTCATCTGGCTCTGGGGTCAGCCCGGAGTTGGCTTGAGACTCTCTATGCACTACCCCCACCCCCCTGCGTGTGTGTGTGTGTGTGTGTGTGTCTCAAATAAATAAATCTTAAAAAAGAAATTAATGGGGAGAGATATGCTCAAGGACCCAAGAATCAATATTATCAGCATGTCAATTCTTCCCAAACGGATTTAATTTAGTGCAATCTCAAAATCCCTGCAGTCTGTTTTGTAGATAGTAATAAACTTATCCTAAAATATATATGGAAATGGGAAGGACCTAAAATAGCCAAAACAAACAAATAAATATAATAGACAAAACAACACCAAAGAAAAGACAATGGTGGAGCATTTGAATGAAGTGATTTTGAGACTTAATTATAATCTACAGTAGTGAAGGCAGTGTGGCCTTAAGAGTAAAAATAGACATATAGATCAAGGGGACACAGTAAAAATTTGTCCAGAAATAAATTCAATTACACATAGCCAACAGAGTTTTCACAAAGACCCTAAGGCAATTCAATGGGGAAAGGCTAGCTAGAACAATTGGAAATCTGTAAGGACAAAAATGAACCTCTATCCTTACCTCACACCATAAAGAATAATTCATTTGAAATGTAACAAAGGCCTAAAACTATAAAACTTGTAGAAGATAACATATAAGAAAATCTTTGGGGGCGCCTGGGTGGCTCAGTCGGTCGGGTGTCAGCCTTCCACTCGGGTAATGGTACCCGCGTCCTGGGATCGAGCCCCACATCCTGCTCCGTGCTCACCGGGGAGCCTGCTTCTCCCTCTCCCTCTGCCTGCCTGTCTGCCTACTTGTGAGCTCTCTCTCTCTCTCTCTCTCTCTCTCTCTCTGTGTCAAATAAACAAATAAAATCTTAAAAAGAAAAGAAAAAATCTTTGTAACCTTGGGTTAAGCAAAGATTTCCTAAGACAAAAGAAAAAAAAGAAAGGCATTAATTATGTAAGAGAAAAAAATGGATAAATTGCATTGAAATTAAAAACTTCAGCTCTTCAAAAGACAATAAAATTTAAAAACAAGCCACAGATTGGCAGAAAACATTTCAAAACATATTTAACAAAGGGCTTGATATATAACATAAAGTACTGTAATATATAAAAAGAGCTTTGAGATACTAAGCAAATTAATAAATGGCAAAAGATATGAATAGACACTTCACCAAATAAGAGACAGAGATTAGCACTAATAAGCATATGAAAAGATGCTTAACATCATTAAGCATTAGGGAAATGGAAATTGAAACCATAGTAAGACACACGTAGAGACTACTGCAACTGCTATAATTACAGAGACTGACAATAGCAAACGTCATCAAGGATATAGAGGGACTGGCACTCCCATAAATTGCTGGAGGGAATGTAAAACGGCATAGCACCTTTGAAAGATTTGATCGTTTCTTACATCATATTCATACATGTATTTACCATACGATACAGCAATTCCATTTTTAGGTATTTACTCACAAGAAACGAAAACACTTATCCACTCCACGACTTGCTCACAGTCATAACACCTCTATTCACCGTAGCCCCAAACTGGAAAGAACTGAAATGTCCGTGAATTGGTGAATGGATAGACAGCTAATCGCTGTATACTCATCTGTCGTAATAACATTCAACAATAACTACTGACTGACCCACTACTGATGAAAGACGGGATTAACCTCAAAAGCATTACGCTAAATAGAGAAAAAAAACCAGACACAAAGACTGCACAGGTTTGACTCCATCTGTAAGGAATTCTCGAAGAGGCAAACTGTCCTGACAGAAAGCACATCAGCGGTTGCCAGGCACCGCGGTGTGGGCGGAGGGACTGACCGCGCAGCTATTGATTTCAGTTTCCTCGCGGTCGTGGGGCGGAGCCCGAGACCGAATGCTTAACTAGCTTTCCTTACCACAATAGTTCCTGGAAATTCTGCAAGTCGGCCTGTGTCAGTGCTCCTCCTAGCGGAACTGCAGTGTTTCTTCCAAGGCCACTAGGTCCAAGCGTTCAGGTGGCCACTGCTCGCCGGGGGACACCCCCTCAGCCCTGCCCACCCACCTCGTCATCGGCCAGCACCCTGTTTACTCTGGCAGCCTTCCAAGCCCTCCGTGACCCGTTCGAGTTTCCCTTTCCCTTCCCTTTTCGATTCCGCCCCCTTACAAGCACAACGGTTTCGTTTCCTATTGGAACTGCAGGCTCCGCCCCCAATCAGCACGTTGCGAGCCCGGCGTCCTAGCGGGGGCGGAGTAGGGGAGGCTGCGGAGCCTCGACGCCACTGCGCTGTCCGCCACATCTGGCTGAGCACCGCGACGCCGGGGTCGGTTTTCTCGGGAGCTCCGTCTCCTCCGAGGTCCGCAGAGCCGAGGCGCGGCCGTGGAGCCCGGGAAAGCGGCGATGGAGCAGAGGCCGCGAAGGAGAGCTCGGGGCGGCGTGCGCCCGGTTCCCGGGCCGGTCCCCCGGCCCGGACCCGCAGCGCCGCGGCGCTCCGCGGAGCCGCCGGGCACTCAGCTCTGGCTCTTCCCCAGTTCCGCGGGCCTCCGCAGGGCGCTGCCCCAGAGGACCGAGGCGACGCGTCAGATGTGCTGCACGCGCGGGCGCCTCGTGGTGTTGGAGCGCGGCGGGGCCGGCGTCGAGGTCCACCAGCTGCCGGCGGGGAGCGACGGCGCCAAGAAGCCGAGTGAGTGGGGCGGGCAGTGCCCCCTCGGCCCTCCCGCCTCGGGCTGGGGATGTGAGGGTGGGCGGCCGGGGGCCACAAGTGCAGCGCCTGCGGAGCGGCCCGAGGGTGGGTGTGGCGGTCCTTCTCTAAACGCGAAGGGAAGCTCGGAAGGGGATCCGACGCCGCAGCGGTCTGCAGTGGCCGCAGAAACGCGCCGGGCCGGGTGGCTTTTGAATTTCGCGCGTGCGAGCGCCTGAGGTCTCCCTTATCCGCGTTCCCAGTTGGCGCGGAGTTTGCAGGATGGTGGTGAGAGCTGGGTCGCGCACTTTGCAAATGGGTTGCGCAGTCTCCAAGTAGCCCGTGCGGAGGGAGCGCGCGTGCAGGCAGCATCTGCTTAGCCAGTCCGCCGTTAGCACTGGTTTCTGTTGAAGTTTACTTTTCACTTACTCCTCTTTAGAACACAGCGGCTCCGATTTTGTGACCCTTTGGAGAATATAGTTCTCTTGTTCTCAACGATAGTATCTTATATATGCAAACGATTTAAAGAATGCTTTCAGTTGCACTTGTCCGAGGTGGCAATCTCCGTAGATGAGGTCAGGAACTGTGGTTCCGATTTTAAAGGTGGAGGAAAGCAAATGGCCATTCTTAATCTTGGGAAATTTTGTCCGTCTGTTGAGTGAAGAAAATGGTATTTTACTGGTCGTTATGCTTTTAACTCGGGCGAAGTCGAGCATCTTTTTTTTTTTCTATTGATCGTTTGCATTCCTTTTTTGGTGACCTGCTTGTTCATATCTTAGACTGGCTTTTTTTTTTTTTTTTAAGATTTTATTTATTTATTTGACAGAGAGACAGCGAGAGAGGGAACACAAACAGGGGGAGCGGGAGAGGAAGAAGCAGGCTTCCCGCCGAGCAGGGAGCCCGATGTGGGGCTCGATCCCAGGACTCTGGGATCATGACCTGAGCGAAAGGCAGACGCTTAACGACTGAGCCACCCAGGCGCCCCTCTTAGACTGGCTTTTTAAAAATTTGAGTTGTAATCTTTTTCTTATTTATTTGAAAGAGTTATTTGAACATTGAGTAAGAATAGCCCTTTGTCCGGCATAGACGTTGATGTTTTTCCCAACTTTGATGTTATTTTAGTCTCCTTAATCTTTTCTGTTAAGGCTTATGGATTTTGTGTTACAAAGCTATCCACACTCAGGTTTTTTGTTTTTTTTGTTTTTTAATGTACTCATCTTTACAACAATTTTAAGCTTTTACTTATTTTTTTAAGTAGGCTCCGTGGAGCCCAACGGGAGGCATGAACTCTTGACCCTGAGATCAAGACCTGAGTTGAAATCAAGAGTCTGGGTGGGGCTTACCCAACTGAGCCACCCAGGCACCCTTTATGCTTTTATTTTTAAAGTTAAAATTTTGGATGCACTTGAAAATTATTTTGATTTAAGGAGGTAGGGGCACCTAGATTTATTTGTTTCTCCAAGTGTTTAGTCTGATGTCCCAGTACCTTTTTTGAGTAACCTTTTTTTTTCCTCCCTGCTCCATGAGTAACTTTTTTTTTTCAACTGATTGGAAATGCTGATCTCTGAAAAATATTACCGTTTAACCATTTCTTCTTCATTACCAAACTGTTTTGGTTCTCAAAGCATTTCTAATATGAAGATTTGTGCTTGGAGATTTTTACATGAATAAATCCTATTTGGTTAGGTTAGAACCGAAAAGTAAAGTCCCACATCCAATTTTTGTGAACAAATTAAATGAGATAAGCGTAAATGGTAACTGTGAACAATTTTTAAATCTCTTTTAGGAAGGGCTAAATATGCAGTAATGCCAATAAAAATTTTGACAGCATGCCTCCTTAAAAATTAGTCCTCAAACACAATTCTTCCTTTTAAAAATACAGAACTTGGCTTCTTTGTGGAGCAATGAGGAGAGTTTTATTATTATTATTCGTTTTGTATTTGGAAAGAGTATATCTCAAAATACACAATATATATTTTCTCCTAAAATGAGTTATGTCATTCAGATACGGTTATATTTTCTTATAGACTTTTTCATTTCTGTCACTTCAAATGTAATTACTTTGTCTCAATTTATTAAACAGGAATCTAAAAGCAAATATTTAATTGGCTATTTTTTAAACTATATTGATTTTGTTTTGTTTTATTTTTTTAGAGGGGGGAGGGACAGAAGAAGAGGGAAAGAAAGAAATATAAGCAGGCGCCACCACGCTCCTCCATCTCACAACCCTGAGATCATGACCTGAGCCGAAATCAAGAGATAGGCTTAACTGACTGAGCCACCCAGGTGCCCCAAAACTATATTCAATTTAAAACAAAGTATGAATCAGTGCTTTCCCAAATTGAAAAAAATCCGTGGGTCAAAACAATAGTCATTGGTAATTGGTCTGCTTTTGTTCTTGAATTTTTCTTTAAAGAGAGGTTCATGTTAAATCAAAGGTTGTCTAGTTGAATTTTTTTTCCAGCTGTTTTAGTGTATTATAATGAAATAAATAATGATAGTGGGTAATAACCAGAGTTATGATAGTTCCTGGTTGGATTTGCTCTGCAGAGTGCATTAAATTAGGAAAAAAAATGAAGATACATTCCGTGGACCAAGGAGCAGAGCACATGCTGATTCTGTCCTCAGATGGAAAACCATTTGAGTACAACTATAGCACAGAACATGCAAGGTAGGGAACTTTTTTTTTCTTTTATTAAAAGTTATTTAAAATGTACTCAAAAGGCAATCATAATTTTTGTATTATGGTTTTATATTATGCCCTGCTTTACGTAGTGGCTCTTAAGTAAACAGTTCTGAAATGACCAGTGAATTCCATCAGTGAGCTACAATCAAGTTAACTTGTCCCATAGACATTGGGTCTTGCTTTGACATTTATTTATTTATTTATTTATTTTTATTTTTATTTTTATTTATTTTTTTTTTAAAGATTTATTTATTTATTTATTTGACAGAGACAGAGACAGCGAGAGCAGGAACACAGCAGGGGGAGTGGGAGAGGGAGAAGCAGGCTTCCCGCTGAGCAGGGAGCCCGATGTGGGACTCGATCCCAGGACTCTGGGATCACGACCCGAGCCGAAGGCAGCCGCTTAACGACTGAGCCACCCAGGCGCCCTATTTATTTATTTTTAAATATTTTTATTTATTTATTTGACAGACATAGACACAGTGAGAGCAGGAACACAAGCAGGGGGGAGTGGGAGAGGGAGAAGCAGGTTTCCCGCGGAGCAGGGAGCCCGATGTGGGGCTGGATCCCAGGACCCTGGGATCATGACCTGAGCTGAAGGCAGACGCTTAACGACTGAGCCACCCAGGCCCCCCTTGCTTTGACATTTAAAAGAAATGGTTGTTAGTCTGCCTCACCCCAAATTGGACTTCCACATTCATTAATTCATTACCCCTCATAATGAGTTAGATTATCAGAAATAAAAGTTTTCAACGTAGGAGAAAAATACATTATCATGGAATGATTTGTGAGACTTTTTCCTAGTAGATCATGTGAATTAGAACTTATTTTCATCTTGTGTTATTCCTGTATCATACAGTTATTGTTTGCAAAAGACACTTGGAATCATCCTGATTACAATTATATAGTGCACATTATTTTCCTTTTAAACCACCAATTAAAACACATGTAGTATTTTTTATAATTTTAGATGTACTGAATGTGAAGCAGTAAATTTAAATTTTTCCTTGAGCTTCAATCCCAATTAAATACAGTTAATTTTAACATCGATGTTGTGACTTCGATTACGGTGATTGACATAAAATATATTTTCTTTCATCAGGTTTCAGTGCATTTTACAAGAAAAAAGTATAATTCAGATCACATGTGGAGATTATCATTCTCTTGCACTCTCAAAAGGTACTTTTCTGGAATACTGTTTTTTAGAGGGAATAAATGTGTATATATGTAGACCTAGTAGAATGTATCTGCTTCACTTTGTAACAGACAAAAATAATGGTTTTGAATTTGATATGGTTCAGGGCACTTGTACTTTTTTTTAAAGTAAGCTCTAGGCCCACCATGGGGCTTGAACTCACAACCCTGAGATAGAGTCAATAAAAAGTCACATGCTCTACCATCTGAGCCAGCCAGGCACCCCAAGGCACTTGTTAGAAAATAAGGGTAATTTTTGGATGTATAAAATCTTTAGGGTTCCATATATACTGTTCCTACAATGTACTCTGTCAAATGACAAAACTAAAGCGATTTAGTAAAGAATTTGATACCCTTTGTTCAAAGACAAGCAGCCGATGGATTGGGAGTACAGTGCATCACAAACAATGGAGCATTCTGGGAGGATTTTGAGCAAGAGTGAGTTTTATAGAGCATTAGAAGTCACAGTGCAGAAATAGGCATGATTGGTTGGGGTTGTATATCTAACCTTATTTGGAAAGATCAGGGAACAAAGAAATAAGTGTACAGCCCAGAGTTGGCTTGGTGTTTGGGGATTGGCTTACTGGATAGATACACGGTGTTTCTGGTCAGGTAGAACATTTAAAGGAACATGTAAGTTGGTTTGCTGACACGGCACCCTGGGCAGGAATGGCTCCATCTTGACCCTGGAGATTTATTTCAACAGTCCATGTTTCTGTTTTTTCAAATAAGAGACAATGAAAATATTCTTAATAATCAGAATCATTCTGGAAACAGGACCAAGCATGGGCTACCCTTTTCTAGAAACTTGCCTTTTCCTAGTGCTCTTTCAGCTCCCATGACAAGAGCTTAGAATCTCTTGGGTCTGCTCTTGTGGCCAGTTTGCAGGCCTCTGATGTGCTCGCACATTACCATTTGAATTCAGGGATTCTCCCAGCCTTTATTATTTCCTACTTCTTATCAGACATTATAATGGTGGGAAATTGAAACAGTGAATATAGATTATTTCCTAAAGAAGCTTGACCATGGAGGAATAATTATAACAGGATGGTGATAAATGGGAATTCAGGGTCAAGGAAAAAAATTTTTTTTAAATACGTAGGACAGATATAAACAAACTAAAGGGAAACTGGGATAAAAGGGAAGTAAATAATCCAGAACTTGACCTGTGTTGAAGGCCCTGTTGAAGTTTGAGAGTATGAACTTGCATTGGAAAAAATTGGCCTGGTTGTTTGACTTTATCCATTCATGAACACACATTTCATTTTGAGTATCTAGATTGATAAACTCAACAATTTATTTCTTTTACACTAATGGAGCCCATCCCTGTTCCTCCTCTGTGATGCTTTTTCGTGGTTCTAAAGCAATCACTGAAGAGTAAAGAATCTCTTTAATGTATACATTTTCCTAATTTCAATAATGGTGGTAAATTATTTCAATTACAAAATGTAATTTTTCAGGCTAGATTATTTTAAAAGGCCGTTGAGTATCAATTTTGTCTTAAATTTAAAAGGAAACAGCTCTTAGCTATCCTTTCCTTCTATAGGTACTTCTATTAGATAAAATATTTCTTGGTTCTTAAGAAAAAAAAAAAAGGAATGCAGGTGAACATGAAGAATCATATGAAACTAGATACTTGAAGAAAATACTGATTCCTTCTTAGGGGTGAAAAGTGGCTCACTGGTAATATTCTATCTACATGGAATCTTAGGGAAAGGTCTAATGCCAAGGAGTTTCTGCCTTTTAGCCCCTAAGCCTGTCCCTGTTTTCCTTCTATTCTAGGTCTGCCTGATTTGTGCTGGTCATGTCTGACTACCCCCTTGATTAGGAAGAGCAGTCTGATGGTGCATCAGTTAGCATAGAGGGCAGCCCACAGTGGTAGAAGGAAGATAGGGCTAGAATCAGAGCAACTTGGGCTGGAATTCCAATTCTGCCATTTCCTATGAAGTGAGCCCACTTTAACCCCTCTGAACCTTGGTTTGCTCATTAGTTAAGTTAAAAACAATTACACCTGCTCTGCAGAAGAACAAGGGTTTGAGAAAAAAGGTTATATCTATCTTGACCCTGGAGATTCATTTCAACAGTTCCATGTTTCTATTTTTCAAATAGATTGAAAAGGTTATAAAGGTTATAAACATAAAACAGAAGCCTAGAGTCTAATGATATGGGGGCAAAAGAGATATTCAGAGTTTATTACCGGTAAATCATAATCTAGGAAGAATGAAAGTTGGGGAAGCAAGAAAGAATTGATCATTTCATCATTATATTCCTGCTGGCTGGTAGACACATGGTAGTTACATTTGAAGGAGAGGTTCTGCCCCTTACCAGATTCTGCACAGTATCTTACAAAGAGGTGCTCAGTAAGCACTGATTCTCTGATACATTTTTTCAGACTCAGATATAGTCAACTCCATTAGATTACACCTAAGAACTTTTATTGAAAAATATGCTTCATGTGTTCAATTAACAGAGGAAGATGCAGACTCTTTCAAGATACTGTGCTGTAATTTCAAATGTATACATTATTTAGAATCTTCAGGCACATGAACAGAGTGGGTGGGCAGAAGGAAAACATTAATTTTAGGTTTTACTTTCCCAGATGTAGAATGTTTCTGGTTTTCATGGGCCCATTTCTTGAATTTGATTATAATATGTTCAGGTAGCTTCATTCTACCCTTCTTTGTCCGTTTGGGCTGCTGTAACAAAAATACCATAGATTGGCTGACTTAAACAGCAGAAATTTCTTCTCTCCCAGTTCTGGAGACTAGAATTCCAATTCAAGGTGCCAGCAGATTCAGTGTCTGTGTGGAGGGCCTATCTTCTTACATGGTGGAGAGGGCAAGAGAACTCTCTGGAATCTCTCTTATAAGGGCACTAATCTCATTCTTGAGGGCTCCATCCTGATGAGCTCAGCTAATCCTAATCACCTCCCAAAGGTCCACCTCCTAATACCTTCACATTGAGGGTTAGGATTTCAACATACATACTTTTCAAGGGGGACATGACCATTAAAGAAGCCCACGATCTGGTGATGTGGGGCAAAGGTGGGTGTTCAGGGTTTATTACTGGTACGTCACAATCTAGGAAGATAAGATTTGGGGAAGCCAGGACATAAACTCTACCCTTTGAGGCAGGAGGTAAGGAAGTACTGCTAAAGGGAAGATTTCTTCTAGTTTTTCTGTCTCAGACATAGGGGAAGTTGAATGTAAGAGACTGATAGTATAGTATGGATAACATACATAATGCCCTAAGTTAATGTCTCCTGCACTTTAAACTTAATAAGGCAGCATTTTGTTTGTTTATGTCAAGGTGGTGAGCTGTTCGCATGGGGACAGAATTTACATGGCCAGCTTGGAGTTGGAAGACTGTTTGCCTCAATCCCCACACCACAGATTGTGGAGCACCTCTCAGGAGTCCCCTTGGTTCAGATTTCCGCGGGAAAAGCCCACAGCATGGCCTTATCCATGTCTGGAAACATTTACTCATGGGGAAGAAATGATTTGGGACAACTAGGCCTGGGCCACACTGACGGTATGGAACCATATTTTCAAGTTCACATTATCAGATATATTTGTCAGATAAGAGATGAATTTAACACAAGCCTCCCTGTCAGAAATGGTTCAGATCTTCACGGTCATTGGTGCTGTTCTTCCTGGTTATCTCTGTCTTCAGGGCAGAAGCAATCTAGGAGACATGCATAGTGTGGAAGTTGTTGCTGTGAGTGAGATATGTGTCGGGGTTGTGTGGGCTATGGGAAGGAGCATTGCACTGATCGGAATACCTGGACTCTGCTTCCCACTTTGCAGTTAACTAATGGCAGGGCCTTACTAAGTCACTTAACTTCTCTAGGCCTTATTTTCTTTTTCTATAAAGTGATGCATTTGGATGAAATGACCTCCGAAGTGCCTTTGCACTTAAATGTCTAATACAAGTATATCCATATTAGGACAAAAGGTTACTAATGATCTCTTTAGAAACTCACATATTCTAATCTTAGTCTATAAGGTATCAATTATATCTGTATACACAGATGTGGAAAAAAACCGGTAATTCCCACTATCGAACTACTTCCACAAAGCAGATGGCAAACTTTCTTACGATCCTGAATACCCTCTTGGAGTTTTTAGGTGTGGCAAATTGCTGCTTTATCAGCTGTAGTAATGCACCTGTTTTCCCCTGGGTTACTGGGTCATATACTGCATCTTTCCCCAACGTGGCCCAATGCTAATTACTTAGAAGCAACCACAGTCAATGTTAGAAAAAGATTCAAAGGAGGGAAAGGAATAAAGAAGTTAAACTGTTTTTGCTGAACCTCTAAGTGCTTTGACAAGGAAATCGTGAGAAGAAAGGAGAGGTAGTGTAGGGCAGGGACACTGTAGTAGAGAATTTAAAAGAAAAGAAAGAATCTTTATGTTCATTAAAAGGGTGATTTTAGATGGGAATTGGAAATACCAGATATGCTGCAATTAATCAAGTTAGGCTAACAGGAGAAGAGTGGGTTCTGGGAAGTGGCTTGACACTTTCACATGAGTTCTGCTGTGTGTGGCCCTTTGACCACTGCCTCACCCCCAGTTTTAGGCCAAAATAAATATACCAACACAGAGGCCTTTCTTGTCAGAAGGTGTTGGGAACTGAGAGACAGTCCAGGTATGTTCCCAGTAGCGCGGAACTCCAGCGTCCTCTTTGGATCACGTCAGCTGTTCTTTTCCTTGCATAGGTGAAGATTTTCCTTCCCTTATTGAAGCACTGGACAATCAGAAAGTTGAATTTCTTGCTTGTGGTGGCTCTCACACTGCCCTGCTCACAACGGTGCGTGTATCCTTGACTCCGATGGTAATTCTGGAAGAACTTTATAGTGGGAAAAGCACAAAATACCTGGGTGTGGGCACTTAGTATTTCCCTGAGAAGAAGGGTGACTTCCCACATGCAGGATTGTCCTCCTGATAATTTGGGGGCTTTGCTTTGATGGTCTTTTTTTTTTAAGATTTACTTATTTTAGAGAGTGTGTGCACATGAGTGGGGGAAGGGCAGAGAGGGAGAGAAGCAGACTCCTCTCAGTGCAGAGCCCAATGTGGGGCTTGATCTCATGACCCTAAGATCATGACCTGAGCCAAAATCAAGAGTCAGACACTTAACCTACTGAGCCACCCAGGATCCCCTGATAGTCCTTTTATTAATTCACTTATCAGTAGTCCTTTTGTTAATTTTTCAGTAATATCACTGAATTCAGTAATATTTTATTAATTATTAAGTAATATTGCTTACTGTTGTATTTTTCTAGAATCTGATAAGAAGTTTTCTTTCTTTAGGATGGGCTGGTATTTACTTTTGGTGCTGGAAAATATGGGCAACTCGGTCACAGTTCCACACAGAATGAATTAAGACCCCGTTTGGTGACTGAGCTCGCTGGGAATAGGGTGACCCAGATAGCATGTGGAAGGTAAGTTGTAATGTGTCCGTGAAAATTGATGAAATCAATACCATAAATTTAGATAGGTGGTTTAATAAAACTCCCATCAGTTTTTTTTTTTTTTTTTTAAAGATTTTTATTTATTTATTTGACAGAGAGAGACACAGCGAGAGAGGGAACATAAGCAGGGGGAGTGGGGGAGGGAGAAGCAGGCTTCCCGCCGAGCAGGGAGCCCGATGTGGGACTTGATCCCAGGATCCTGGGATCATGACCTGAGCTGAAGGCAGACGCTTAACAACTGAGCCACCTAGGCGCCCTCCCATCAGTTTTTTTGATTGAGGTAAAAGTATCAAACATTTTCACATGGATGAAGATGCTTAATTTACATTATTAGATAATAATCTTTATTTTAGTATATGTATTTGTTTTCATTGGCTTTTTTTTTTTAAGATTTTATTTGAGAGAGGGTACACAAGTGGGGGGAGACAGGCAGAGGGAGAGGGAGAAGCAGGCTCCCCACTGAGCAGGGAGCCCGATGCGGGGTCGATCCCAGGACTCTGAGATCATGACCTGAGCTGAAGGCAGATGCTTAACCGACGGAGCCACCCTGGTGCCCCTTCATTGGCTTTTTAAAAAAAATATTTATTTAAATAATCTCTATACCCATCGTGGGGCTAGAACTCCCGAGATCAAGAGTTGCATGCTCCTCAGACTAAGCCAGGCAAGCATGCCCTGCATTGGTTTTTTTTTTTTTAATGGGAAAATTTATTCACTTTCTGTTGCCCCTTTAGTGAAAAAGCTTTGTAACTGTTCAAACACACTTTAACCTTTAAGAAAAATACGTCATTTATTTGGGAAAAAATAAACATGAATCACAAAGGATTATTCATTGATGTAATGACTTTCTCACAACCCCTCAGACGCCAACATGCTGTTACTATAATTCTTTCAGAGTGATCACAGTAGAGGATAAGACAAAGTCAGTGGTGGTTTGAGTAGAATATTCTGATAAGTTTGATTTTTCACAGCCTTTTTTTTTTTTTTTAAATAAAAGTAGAAAAACTTGCTCAAACTCCTTGGCTTACTTAGTTATTCCTTGAACATCATTCAGTCCATTTCTCACCAGTGGGATTTTGGGTTGTGGTGAGGTTAAGAAATCTTTTCAATCAGATACTCTTCTTTTGGGCAATTCTTCCTTATTAAACACAAGCAAATTCAGGCTCTTATCTGAATATTGGGTTCATGTGTTTGTTTACCAAAATCGTTGTGTAAAAAATTCGTGTATGTACTTTTCAGTCTATAGACCTATTCTTTTATGATCCTGGAGTAAAATTACATAAATGGATTTTATTAAAGTAGACCAGATTATTGGGATGGTATGATTCTCTGCATTCAAGGGAACATTACCACCACCTTGGATTTTTAACATTCTTTTAAGTAGCATGTATTAGAAGAGGAGTCTCACGTAAGAGATAGCTTAATACACACCAGGGCAGTTCCCCTACTAACAGGAGAATTCACTGGAAAGACGCTCAGAACTCACTGAAAACTGTTAAAGTCAGATTCCCATTTATTATAAGAAATGGATACAAATTAGAACCAGTCAAAGGAAGTGATGTATAGGACAGAGTCTAGGAGGAGTCCAAACAAGGAGCTCCCGCTGTCCAGTCCCCTTGGAATCATGGATGGGATGGTATTACCTCCTCCCAGCCCAGAACATGGCAATGTGTAGAGTATTGCCATTCAGGGAAGCACACCCAAGTCCAGAGTTAATTGGGGTTTCATTGCTTAGTCCTGATTGATTGGATCATTGCCCCTGGCAGTGAACTGTACATCCAGCCTCTCCCTCCCAGTAGGTTGGGCTTCCATGTAGCCAGAGGGGCCCTTCCTGAGCCACCTGGGTCAAATGTAGGTGTGATCTCAGGAGCTTGCCATGAATAACAAAGACACTCCTATCACCTGGGAAATTCTAAGGGCTTAGAGGTTACCTCCCAGGAACTGAGGACAAAGGCAAATTCTTTACTTAATGCATTCTAGAATGGGAGAGGCCATGGAGCCAATCAGTAAGGGAATCATTATGGGTAAGGTCTTTGGGAAATAGAGGGAGCTCAGAAGAGATCACCTAATTCCATTTTAGGAATTAGTTTCACTCACTGGGTAACCTAATTTCAGCAGTTTACCGTGTTGCTGCATACTCTCTTCATTGTAGATAATTGAGAATTGACCATATGTGCTTTTATTTAATAGGCGGCACACACTTGCCTATGTTTCTGATTTGGGGAAAGTCTTTTCTTTTGGTTCTGGAAAAGAAGGACAACTGGGAAACGGTGGAACACATAATCAGCTGATACCACTTCCCATGAAATTGCCATCAAATGAAGAACTCAAATTTGGTAAATTTTGTAGGAGCACAGGATTTGGCATAAATACCACTGTCAAGAAACTGATTTTTCTAAGTGTGTAATGTGACAAGGAAAAAAAATGTATGACTAAGAAGGGAGCTTTTTCTAAACATTGGTTTCATTTTTTTACTTGTAAAGAACTTAAAATATTCAGTATAATTAATGAAGTCAAAATAACCATTAGTGTTCTCTTACCCCTTCAGATTAAGATTAATGTGGACCTAAAATGATAGAACATAAAATAGATGATATGGATTCAGAGGTATATGCCACAGGAGACCTATTAATTCCGTGGTGATTGGTTTTCACCTGGTAACTGACTCACAATCACCTCAGCCCCCGGGAATGATGAGCAACTGATCGATGCCAGGCACTGTAACTGTGCTTAGCCCTTACGTGTGTTATCTCACCTGTCCTTTAACAGTTCGGGGAGATGTGTGCTCTCAGGCTCATTTTACTGGAGGGCACAGAAACTTGGAGGGTGAAAGGTTAGCCAGTTCTTACAGCCAGTCAGTGGTTTGGCTAGATTTGAACTGTGGCCTGAGCCACACACAGCTCCGAAACACTCTGCTATTGAAACTGTCTCGGAGTACTTTGGTTACATGCTTCTGAAACCTTAGTTGGTGACCCAAGGTACCAGAATTCTCTTAAGTTCTTCTGGGAAAATGAACAGTAGGGTTATTTCTTTGAGCAGTTCATATATTTGATTTCTTACAACCACTTAGATTTTTGAAGTACTTATTTACATTCTTTATAGCCAGTAGTTACTGGTTAAATCTTGAGTTGTAGAATATGGCTTTTGGTAATGAGAGCTGAATTAAACCAGGGATCAGCTAACTAATCAAATACTGGTTTGACTATTTTATATATAAGCATTTACATTAATTATGTATGTCAGACTGATGTCACCTGTCAACCTTGTCTATCGCCTGTGTTTGCCAGCTAGACTTTACTCTGAAGGAAATGTATATTTCTCCTTCATGGGTGGGAAATGTGTTGAGTCTTTGTGTATCATAAAGAGAAAAGGACTAAGTTTAAGAAGAATCTGAAATGATTTAAATTGAGTGTGCATGTTTGTGCCAGTCACTTTCTGCACTCTTACTTTCTATGTCTCCCTTTCAGAAAGCCGTACTTCAGAAAAGGAGTTAATATTGATTGCTGGAGGGAATCAAAGCATTTTGCTCTGGATGGGAAAAAAGGTAAAAATAGATCTCTAGATGTTTTATAACTTGGTATTTTAAGCAAACTGAAGGGTTTCAGGATCCAAGTGTGGTGAATTCCAGAATCATTTAGTTCCTAAGCTGACCTTTAGGGAATAAATATGGATCCTTTATTGTCAAAAATACATAAGTATTGACTCAAAGAAATCAACAGATTTGTCTCTGGTAAGTGTCAAATCAGATTTCCTTAGATCTTTCCTTTGCCCTGCCAATGGTATTAGGTTGGTATCCTAGCAAGCCATCAGGTTGACATTCTAATATGATTTTGCTGGCCAGTACTAAAAAAGACCCCAGGTTCACAGGCCTGTGAATCATGAGTTCATAACCTCCTCACCCTACTTTGCTGAGGCAAACCAAGTTCTGCCCACTCCTACACAAAGGATCTTCCCCTTGAGGCTGCTCATTTTAATCTGATTATATGTGTAGGAAGTGCTGAGTGTTGGAGCACTCAGAGAAATTTACCTTGGATTTAAGCCCCTTGGACAAGAAATTGACGACTAGGCAAACAAATGATCGATTACATCTTGGTGAAATCTTACTTCAGGATTTCCCACAGCTATATTATCCTCTTTAAAAATCAGTATTGGGGCGCATGGGTGGCTCAGTCGTTAAGTGTCTGCCTTCGGCTCGGGTCATGATCCCAGGGTCCTGGGATCGAGCCCTGCAAAAAAAAAAAATCAGTATTACCCTGTATCCTTAGAATGTGCCTAAAAGTTGGACACCTATTTCTGTGGTGTCTAAATTGCTGTGTTTTACTTGCTTGTTTATGTACAGAATCCCTATGTTAATCTGAGGAGGAAAATTCCTACACTGAATGAAGGGACCATAAAGAGGTGGATTGCTGACGTGGGGACTAAACAGTGGCAAAATACAAAAAGGTACAGCCCCTGTGTTTCTCTCCTCATAGAGTTCTGTAAAGTAGCCTTTCCCCCCTGACTGGTTCTGCACAGTAAGAGATGGGAGGTTTTGTGGTCCACCATGGTCCCTCAGCCAGAGGTCTTCAGAGAAACCGAACCGATAGATAGGGGTGTGTGTATGTGTGTGTCTGTGTGTGTGTGTAGACAGATTTATTTTTAAGGGTGTGTGTGTATATAGACAGATTTATTTTTAAGGAGTTGGCTTACGCAGTTGTAGGAACTGACTGTGTGTGTGTGTGTGTGTGTGTGTGTGTATGTATGTATAGACAGACTTATTGTTAAGGCGTTGGCTTACGCAGTTGTAGGAACTGACAAGTGCTAAATAGGTAATGCAGGCCAGCAGGCTGGAGACCCAGGGGAGAGTTAGTATTGCAGCTTGAGTGAGAAGGCAGTCGAGGCAGAATTCTCCATGCCTGGGAACCTTTTTCTCTTCGGCCCTCCACGATTGGATGAGGCACACCCACATTATGGAGGGTGATCTGCTTTACTCAGAGTCTGTTGATTTGAATGTGAATCTCCTCTAAAAAATATCTTCACGGCAACATCTGGATTGGTGTTTGACCAGATATTTGGGTACCATAGCCTAGTCGGGTTGACACATTAAAATTAAACATCACAGCTAACATGTAAGCTCCTTGAGGTCAGCTTTCTTTACTGGAGGACCTCTCTGGATCTCTGATATGTTTGCATATATTGTGACTGTTCTGAGTAGGAGATACAACCTATATCATTTCCCAACACTCTTTGACCTTAGAACCACTTGTCTGTGGACCTCCTCTTCACAGCTGAACAGTGTGGGCAGTCTTGGCTTAAAACGATACAACTCCTACCATCTTTAAAGATTATACTTAACTTTTACAAACGTTTCCTTTTAGAGCTACTTTTAGATATGGTTTCCTAATTGCGAAAAGTAGTTGTATAAAATAGCTGCATCACTATCTGCATGGTCGATCGGATCTGTGCTGGTGACTGCACTCACCTTGCTGGGTGCTGCCTAATGTGTGGAACTGTCAAAACACTGTGTCGTACTCCTGAAGCCTAGATGACATTCTCCATCAACTGTACTTCAATAATTTAAAAAAAACTACTGGTGCTATTACTTCCAAGTTGGAACTGAGCCTACTCTCCTCACTCCCATCCTCCCATTTAATTTCTGGTAATTTTTTTCTGTCGCGCTTAAGTGGAACAAAAATAAATCGGGCTTGGAGAGCTGGGTGGGATGGGAATGTCTTATTTATTCAAGGACATACCCTAGGTCCGTCCTTCTCCTCTTTCCCTGTGGCTTCTCTGAGTACACACCTTTTTATTACTCACATCTGCCACTGAAATTTTGAGATTGGGAAAATGGAATAGACTTTTAGATGCCCAAGGCAGAATGCAAACAAATCAGAGACAGAAAAGTTTGAAGGACGGTTAGGAGATGTTTTATTTATCATATCTCATGCCATAAAAAGGCATACAGTATGATTTGTTTTAACCACCATCTTATTCCTAATACAGGGAAATCAGAGAGATATTTTCCTCTCCTGCTTGTCTGACTGGAAGTTTTTTAAGGGAAAGGTAATATTTATAATATATTTATAAAGTTAAAGATCCTGTTAAAAATACTGTGTACAGCATGGTGACTATAGTTAATGGATTATATATTTGAAAGTTGCTAAGAGAGTAGATCTTGAACGTATTCATTATAAAAAAAAATTGGGGGGCATCTGGGTAGCTCAGTGGTTAACCGTCTGCCTTTGGCTCAGGTCATGGTCCCAGGGTGCTGGGATTGAGCCCCGCATCGGGCTCCCTGCTCAGTGGGGAGTCTGCTTCTCCCTCCCCTTGCTCTTGTGCTCGTGCTCTCTCTCTCTCTCTCTCTCTCTCTCTCTCCCTCCCTCTCAAATAAATCTTTATAAAAAGGAAAAAAATTTTTAACTATGTGGTGATGGATGTCAACTAGACTAATTGGTAATTATTTTGCAATATATATACATACGTCAATTCATTATGTTATACACACCTGAAACTAATATAATGTTATACGTCGATTGTATTTCAATAAAATGAAAGATTGTAAAGAAAATGGCATGAGGGTAAAATAATTCGCTCTGTGTTTGTCTTTTTAAAAATTAACTTTTTAAAAAATTTTTATTTCTGTTCTAGAGAGAGCACGCACACGTGTGCGGGGTGGGAGGCAAGAGGGAGAGGGAAAGAGAGAATCTCAAGCAGACTCCCCACTGAGCATGGATCCCGACATGGGGCTCGATCTCACAACCCTGAGATCATGACCTCAGAAATCAAAGGTTGGACACCTAACTGACTGAGCCTCCCAGGCACCCCTAAAAATTAACTTTTTGTAATGAAAGCAAATACATGCGCACTGTAGAAAATGTCAAAAATAAAGACCTGTGACCAAAAAAAAAAAAATGAAAATCACCCATAATCCACCACTTAAGAGGAATAGCTTTTGTGTATATATCTTTTTTTGTGATTTTTTTTTTCTAAAAATGTGATTATGTTATTTTATATATTACTTTATACTTAATGTACTTGTCCATTTCCTATTTTATTCAGTTCATATTATTCAGTAGTTTTCTTTAATGTCATTGTAATGGCTGCATGGTATTCCAT
Source organism: Halichoerus grypus (assembly GCF_964656455.1). Classification (NCBI taxonomy): domain Eukaryota; kingdom Metazoa; phylum Chordata; class Mammalia; order Carnivora; family Phocidae; genus Halichoerus; species Halichoerus grypus. The sequence continues at coordinate 71,336,023 of NC_135714.1, forward strand.
GGGAAGGACATACCTTAATTAATTTACAATTTACTGTTACAAGGTGTTAAGGTTTCTTTGAATTTTTAAATATGAAAGAACGACTTTGCACCTCTTTTTCTAAATATTTATATATTTATCTTAAGAATGTTTTCTCTTTCGAGACACTAAATATTTGTATTATTTTACAATGTGTCTATTTCTAAGACATTGAACATAAATATGTTAAGAATAAATAATTCACAAGATACTTAAATACTTCATTAGTAATTTTTTTTTAAAGATTTTATTTGAGAGAGAGAGAGAAGGCATGAGCCAGAAAGAGAGGGAGAAGCAGGCTCCCCATTGAGCAGGGACCTCAACGTGGGGGCCTGATCCCAGGATGCTGGGATCATGACCTGAGCTGAAGGCGGACGCTTAACTGACTGAGCCACCCAGGCGCCCCTCATTAGTAATTTTCTGTTGCAACACTAAGAATTTACTGCTCTGAAGCCCCCTCATCTTTTTTGAAAGGTTTATTTATTTATTTATTAGAGAGGGAGAGCCAGCATGAGTGGGAGGGGCAGAGGGAGCGGGAGAGAGAATCTTAAGCAGGCTCCATGCTGAGTGTGGAGCCCGAGGTGGGGCTCAATCACGTATGTATGACCTGAGCCAAAACCGAGTCGGATGCTTAACTGACTATGCCACCCAGGCGTCCCTGAAGTCCCCTTTTTTGATCCTGACTTTCAGTTCACGTAACTGGGAGAAATGGTCATTTTTTCCAGAAATGGGGAAAAACCTTTTTTTGTGTGTGTGTGTGTGGCTGTTTTTGTAAAATAAATATTTAAGATAACATAATATCTGAGTTAAACTTGGATAGTATATATATTGTTAATGCGGTCTTGATATTTTTTAGCCTTTTAGAAATAATCATAAGTGGTCAACTACATTTCAATTGAATTTATATTTAGCCAAGTTATCTTTATTGTAAAGTTGAGGGAAAAAGGAATTTTCTTGAAATGAAATAAGGTTTAGAAGAAACGCTTCATCTGGATAAATAATCTGATAAAATACTTAATTTTGAAGTGTCTTGTTCCATTTACTTATCCATCTACTTTTAAATTTATCTTCCTTCTATAGAAAAGCTGCAGAAACAATGCTTATTCACTTGGACTTAAATAAAGCAAGAAACGCTTTTAAAGAGTTAACCCAGAAGGACTGGATTGCTAACACGGTGGTATTCTTTAAATTCTTATTTAGAAAAAGAAAATACATAAAACATTTTTTTGTAAGAATTCAGAATTTGAGAAGAAATACTTTGAGGAGAGTCTGAGACTGTAGCACATCCAGATTCGGTGAAATTCAGGTAGCATTCGGAAGTTGGCCCCCTTGCGGCGAAATGGTTGCTCTGGTAATCACATAGATGACAAATAGTCTAAATGGTTCATCTGTGCACACACACACGCACCTATAAACAGATGCATACACTCTCTAGAGGGAATTTTGTCAACTCATGGCTATAAGATTGAAGGATTTCTTGAGATTGGTACACTAGAATACGAACAACATGTTATTTACAATTATTTTAAACGTAAGTGTAGAAATGAGAACACTTTTTGGTATGAACATCCCCCTTACCTGGGACTACCTGGATTCTTTTTCTCTGTTTTGTTCTATTGCACTTCCTTTCTATAGGTCCTAGAATGTTCTCTGGGGGATTGTTGCTTCTTTGTTGCACTACTGTTATTATTGTCTTTAGTTTCCCACTTCGCCAAATGCTCCGAACATGTTTCCTTTATTAGGTTAGCCTTTCTTGATGTAGCCTTTATTAATTTATTTCTCTGTTCTCTTATACTGGTTGATCTAGGGGTAGTATTTTTTATGTTCTCTCAATCTGTTTCTTTCCTGGTCTCACTCTCATTCCTTTTCTCTCTCTCTCTCTTTCACTTCTCTCTCTCTGGGCCCCTCTCCCTTCTTTTCTCCCCTCCCCTCCCCTCCACTCTGCTCTCTTCTCCTCTCCCCTCCCCCCTTCTTCCTCCCTGTGCCCCCTTCCCCCTCTCTCCATTCCCTTCTCCCTCCCTCTCCCCCTTCTCCTGCTCATTTGCTCTTGGCCTCTGTTTCTGTACCTCTCGTTCTCTTTCTCTCTCAGTCTCCCTGTCATCTCTCCCTCCTTCCTCTCCTGCTTCACCTGTTCTCCTGCTGTATCCTCCAAAACCAGCATTCTCTGTCCGAGCTGCAGGGTCTCTTTACACACACTCCTTTCTCTTGAGGGAAGATGAAAAGTTTAATTCTGTTAACCTTGGCAGAACCATGGCCCTATTAGAGGTCTGAGGTAAAATGGATCCCCAGTTACGTACCTTTATCAGGACTCTGCAGCATTTAGTAGGAAGATCACCACTTCTGCATCTGTGGAGGGAAGAATTTGGGCCAATTCCTCACTAGAGCTAATTATACCTTGGTTGTGCCAGAACAATATTGTATGATATGCAGTCGACGTAATCGTAGAGCAGTCTTACGTTATTTCAGACCAGAGAGTTGGCTCAGAAGACCTGTAATGTTTCTGTTCTGAGGTTTCTGTGACACAGATTCACAGACTTTTGCAGTTCATTTCTTCACTCAGCAGACACTTGAATGCTTGCTCTGTGTAGGGCACTGTGGTGCGGACTCCTGGTGAAAATGAAAGAGACATGCTCCCTGTCTTATAAAACAGTTAGGGACACAGACACAAACATGCAGGTATTAGTGGGAAGACTGGGTGTGTTTTACATTCCACTGTCTTCCCTAATGCCTCACTTAGAACCTAGTTAGTAAATAATAAATATTTCTGGATGAATGAATTCAGTCATCACTAGGGCAGTGGATGTTCATCTCTACTTAGAGTACTCAAAACAAGGTCCCCAGAGGAAGTACGAGTTTACCATGTGCCTACCTCAGAAAGGTCATTCCTGGCAGTCAGGGAAGTACACTGAGGCACAAGTGTGTGGAACAAGATGGCTGAAGTGAGAGGATCACAGAGTTCTGCAGGGTTGGGGGGAGGTTGGGAGGTTTGGTGATGTGGCAGCTGATGAGCACCGAGGTAGGAGGGGTGTGTGATACCGAGAGGTGTTAAAATAGAGTAGTTGGGTATGTGCACTCCAAAGACTGAACCATGTAGTAGGAGCCTGGCATAGTGTTTTGATATAAAAGTAGATAATTATAAGAATTTGTACATTTAGAGATCTCATTTAGCTCATATCATAATTTAATAGTTAAGTTTGGGCTTTGGAGTCAGAAAGATCCAGAAGAGGTTCCCACTTAGTTCTGTGCCCTTGAGCAGATATAGATTTCCTATCTATAAAATGGGGTTAATAATACCATATATGTTCTTAAAGAACTACAAGGATTAAATGACCTAATTAACATATGTAAATCACTTAGCTTAATATCTGACAAATGAGTATTCTATAGCTTCTCACTGGGTTTTGAAACAAATTATTTCTGTTACCTGGGCACATCTAACATAAACATTCAGAATTGCATTTGAATTTTTCTTGAACACTTGCATTCTGAATTGGGGAAATGGTAAACGGAGATTGGAAGGATTAAAAGCTTGAGTTTGTAGTGGAGAGAGTTTGTGATGAGGCAGGTGGTCCTGTGAGGAAGCCATGTTGGTTTATGTTGCTGGAGTTACTGCTTTTTGTTTTTGTGGGGTTATTAATTACATGTTACTTTTTGGGGTTCTTACACGTTCTTTTTCTTTAAAGATAATGAGGTGTGATAGTGGAATGAGTGGGTAGAATGTAGTATTTATTATTGGGAGGGCTGCCTGTTCTGAATTCCTCGTTCATTCAGTATAACTCTTAGATGATTTCTTCTCCACCTCCTTCATGCTTCACAGCAATTAAATGGGATAACGCTTGTCACGTATCTGCACCTCAGGTAGTTGGGATGCTATGTGAGATTGGATGTAAACATGGGTTTTAGGACTGAATGATTATTCCAGTTTCTTGGTGGAATGAAACTCCAGGTTCTAGATTTTATTTTTTTACAAGTTGCATCCAGTTCTTGCTGTGTTTTGAGTGTCTTTTTTTCCCTGATCCTTTTTGACCACAGATAACCACATGTCTCAGGGATAATCTGCTCAAAAACCTTCCATTTCATTCTCCACACCAAGAAGCTTTAGAGATTTTCTTCCTTCTCCCTGAATGTCCCATGATGCATGATTATAACAACTGGGAGAGCCTGGTGGTTCCGTTTGCGGAGGCTGTTTGTGCCATGAGTAACCAATCTTTAGGGGTTCTGGGTAAGACTGATGATTTACATTTGAAAATACTCCAACCACCCTCTCAGTGGAAACGCATCCCTGGTAAAGTTAGAGCAAAACTTAAGTAATTGTAAATATGTTCCTGTTTTTTTTTTAGTTCATATTTTTAGTATATTGTAAAGGTGCTGTAGTAATTACTGTAGTCATCCAAAATAGATTGTTTTACCACCTTTTTAGAGTTCTTGTAATGGTACGTGTGTGGTTTGGTCATGAGGTCCTTTGTTCTCAACTTTTCATTATGAAAAATGTCATACATAGAAGTTGAAGGAACAGTACATGAAGATCCATATACCCTCTACCTTAGAGCCAACGACTGTTAACCTCTTGCCATGTGTGCTTCCCTCTTTATGAGATTACCTTTTATTTTTGCTGAAGTACTTAAAAGTAAGTTGAAAACATCATGACATTTCATCCATACTATTTCAGCATACATCTCTTAAGAATATGAGATCCTATGTTGCCACATCATTATCATACCTAATAAAATTAGTCCATATTTCCATAATATCCAGGCCATATTCAAATTTCTGCACTTGTCCCATTTTACAGCCTTTTTTTTTTTTTTGTTAAGAGTCTAGGTCAGTTGTCCTGTAGATGGAGATGTAGAACACCCTACATCTAAATCTGTCTGATTATTTCCACTTTTCCCTGTATTACGAGTACACTTGAAGTACCTTTCCCTGTATTTCAAGTACACTGGAAGTCAGGTCTAGGGGCTTGAGTAGATTTTAATGAGGTTTTTGACACAAGCAGCATATTCAGCCCAAGGAAGTCCATTTTTTCTAATGTTTTATTAAATCTAGGTAAGTGATGAAAAGCTAGTTTAAAGCATTTTTTGGTTTTTTACAATGCTGAGAGGTGCTTGTGTTTTTTTTTTTTTTTCTTCTTTTCAGTAAACTCTAGGACCGACATGGGGCTTGAACTCATGACCCTGAGATTAAGAGTTACGTGCTCTATATACCCAGCCAGACAGCCCCAGAGTTGTTTTCTTTAAAGTAGGCTCCACGCCTAATGTGGGGCTTGAACTCAAAACCGTGAGATTGAGTTGCATGCTCTACCGACTGAGTCAGCCAGGCGCCCTGAGCGGTGTTTTTTTAAGAGTTAAAAACTCATGCTGGGAGTGAGAAAAGAAAGTTGTGCAATTGTGATTAATTCTTAAATTGGTTTTTAAAACAGCATGCTATTTTATCTGGGAAAAAAAAAAAAGTGACTCATCTTGTCGGGATTTTCCCCACAAATTAATTAGATTAAGTTTGTGGTTTTGTTACTGTCAAGGGATTTTTCTCAAGGACATAAAATTCGTAAACTTTTATTACAGTTGTATTTACTAAAAAGTTTATCACAGATGTGTTTTTTGTAACTCTGATACATACGAGAAATGACATGCCAACAGTGACTTACCTTTGTATCCCTCAGAGGAGTACTGGGCGTCTCTGCAGGAACCCGCGTTCATCAGGCTGGTCCAGATGTTTAAAAGAGCCATCACTGCTCAGCTGCACTACTGGACCGAAAGCTCTGAGAACAACTACCACGTTAAGGCTCTCCTAGAAATACTGAAAAAGCTGCATAGGGTAAGGGCTCTTTCAGACACTCAATGGATTTTTATTTTGCTGTCAAAAGTCCCTTGGTTTCAACTGGCCTGAATCTTAAGCAGACTCAGGAAACACATGTATATTGCTATTTTTAAATTTTTGTTTTCTGTGAATTAAGTCATGCATATCAAGGAGTGTATGTACTTATCTGTGTGCAGTTTGAAGAAAAGTAATGAGACAGACAGTAGTGTAACTACTGCCCATGTTATTAACAAGGACACCGTTGCAGGACTTTAGAAATGCCTGTGTATCTCACACCCCCTCACCTGCAGATAGCCATGATCCTGGATTTGGGGCTAACCATTCCCTTTGCTGTTTTAGGATTATATGTATTTCTAGAGGCCGTGTTGCTTAATTTTGCTGTTTTTGAAATCTATATGAATGGAATACGTGCTTGTTGTGTAACATTTTGTTTTATAGATTCATCCAGATTAATATTTATGGCTGTATTTCATTCATTTTCATTTCTGTATTATAGTCCATAGTGTGAATCTTCCCATAATCATCCATTCCGGTATTGAGATGGATATATGTGCTGCTTGCAGTTCTTTTGGGGAGGAGGTGTTCTTCTTTGAGAAAACATACTGCTGTAAATATTTTTGTACATACCTCTTGGCATGCGTGTGTTAAGAGTTGGCTTTTAGTTTCCATACCTAGTTCTGGCATTGATAGCCTGTAGGATATGCGTGTGTTCTTCATTGGTAGTGATAAACTGCCTTCCAGAATGCTTGGACTAATTTCAGTCCTCTCCAGGAGATGATGAGAATCCCTGCTACTCCAAGTCTAACTTTAAAATTTGGAAAATGTTTTCAGTATTAAATGATACCAAATTATGATTTTAATTCCGTTTCCCTGGTTCTGATACATGAGAACATGTTGTCATATTTATAATTGCAGTACTTGTTTCCTCTTCTGTAAAATGTCTGACTTTTGTTCAGTTTAAATGTATCGTTTGACTTTTTTTTTTTTTAACTGAGTATAGGAGTTCTTTTTATTTTGTAAATGCGTTCTTTGTCAGTTATGTGTGTTGCAGATATCGTATCCCAGTTTGTTGTTTGTCTGTTCACTTTGTGGTGGTTTGTTTTGTTTTTTTGATGAACCCACGTTCTTAGTTTTAATACAAATAAATCTCCTCCTTTATAGTTCTTACTCTCTGGGTCTTGTTTTAAGCTTTGTTTTTTCTTCACGTTTTTAAGTTAATCACCCTAAGTCAGGAGGCAGCGGGGTTTCCGTTGGAGCCACAACCACTGCACTCTGAGCTCATAGCATGAAAGCTGCTGGAGGCAGTACAAAAATGAATGGGTGAGGCTGCGTTCCACCAAGACTTGGGCCTGAAGGCTGCCCTAGATTGACTGGTAACAGGGATGATAGCTGGGGCCAGAAGAAGAGTACAAACAGAGGCCCATCTACCTATGTCTAATATTTAGAAGGTTAGAAATCTAGATAATAAACTGTGGAATAAATTTACTCTAAAGTAAAATATACCCTACCCACCCATCTTGACAAATAAACCTTCCTAATGACAGGGGAGGCCAGATTTGAATTTAGAAATCTCAGACTCTTTACAGAGTTTTGCATGAGAGGTGGAGGCTCAGACAGAGGCCTCCCCAAGTCCTCTGCCTTCTTTTCCTACCTTGGTTTTGTCCCACATTTGGGGTATCATGGACCCCTATGTGGACACCTCAGCCCATCTGTCTGCATTCCATCCCTGCCTCCACAGCAGCCACACCGTAGCCATCTCTAGAGCCTAGGGATGTGCTCAGCTCTAATACAGTCCACTCTCCAGAGACCACGCAGGGGAAGAGGCCTGCGCATGTGGTCAGGTCCCATTGGCCCCGCAGGCTCCTTACTTTTACTTTTTTGAGAAGGGGATTGCCTGGATTCCGGAAGGCCAGGGCAAGGACCAAGAAATAAATCATAGACCTGGATCAGAGGCCACTTTTTTTTTTTTTTTTAAGATTTTATTTATTTGACAGACACAGTGAGAGAGGGAACACAAGCAGAGGGAGTGGGAGAGGGAGAAGCAGGCTCTCCGCCAAGCAGGGAGCCCGATGTGGGGCTCGATCCCCGGGCCCCGGGATCATGACCTGAGCTGAAGGCAGATGCTTAACGACTGAGCCACCCAGGCGCCCCAGCAGAGGCCACTCTTAACCCAGGTCTAAAGGGAGTATTGATTTTTAGCTTTGCCTTTTACAATTTGGTGTTTAATCCAGTTGGACATTTATTTTAAATTAATTTTTGTTATTTTCCATATGAAAACAATTATCTAGCACCACTTACTGAAATTCTGTCTCTTCCCTAATGATAGGCAATGCAAACAAAAAAATCTTACTGGAAATTTGATTGGAGTTGCATTGAGTCTGTATTTCACTTTGGGGAGAATTGACATCTTTACTATTGTTAATCTTCGTGGTGTCTATTTTTTCCACTTATTAGGTAGTCTTTAAAGTCTTGCAATAAAATTTTGTTATTTTACTGTGGAAGTCTAGGCTATGTTTAGTTAAATCTATTCCACCATACTTAATTTTTTTTAGATTTTGTAGATGGTAAATTTTAAAAATTATATTATCTCTCGTTTGTAGGAATGCATTTATATATTTGCATTTATTATATATATACATATATATTATAATTTCCACATTATATCTAATAACTTACCTGTAGATTATTTTGTATTTCCTATGCAGCTAATCATATCTTTGAAAAAAAAAAATGTTTTTTTTTTCACATTTTACTACTTTCCTTTGCTGTGTTGCACTGGTTAAACCTTCCTGTACAATGTTGAATAGAAGTGTTGGCAATAGTAGGTTCCTTATTTTGTTTGTGATTTTATTTATTTATTTTTAAAGATTTTATTTTATTATGAAGTAATCTCTACACCCAATGTGGGGCTTGAACTCAAAACCCCGGGATCAAGAATCGCGTGGTCTGCAGACTGAGCCAGCCAGGTGCCCCTTGTTTGTGATTTTATTTTATTTTTTTTATTTTTTAAACTTTTTTTTTTTTTTTTTTTAAAGATTTTATTTATTCATTTGAGACAGAGATACAGAGAGAGAGCGAGAGCATGAGCAGGGGAGAGGCAGAGGGAGAGGGAGAAGCAGGCTCCCCACCGAGCCAGGAGCCAGACGTGGGGCTCGATCCCAGGACCCTGGGATCATGACCTGAGCCGAAGGCAGACGCTTAACCATCTGAGCCACCCAGGCGCCCCTTGTTTGTGATTTTAAAGGAAAAATTGGATATCACTATTAAATAGGATATTTACTGTGGGGTTTTTGAAAATAACCCTTATAGGTAAAGGATGTTCCTAAATCATTAAACATTTTAAGTCCACACAAATATTGACTCCCTCCTTTCCTACTGAAATTCCAGTTATTTATATGTCTGACTTTCTCACTCTGTCTTCCATGTCTCTTAATGTTTCTGTCCTATTTTCCATCTCTCTGTGTGATTGCATCCCATTCTGGATGACTTCTTCAGCCATATCTTTCTGTCCATGAAATCTATTTTTAGTGATTTCTGTTTGCTAATAAAACTGCCCTTTGAGTTTTTATTCCAAGTATTATGTTTTCCACTTCCAAAAGTTCCCATTGTTTCTTTGAAATTTTTTTTCTTGGTCATTATTTAGGATATCTTCATCTTTTATTTTCAAGCTTCCCTTTTGCTTATTTAAATCTATATGCATTATACCTCTGGTATCTGAAGTCTTTACAGGTCAGCTTTGCCCTCTCTTGCTTCCACTGAATCTTCCTCATAGTGCCTTCTTTATCGTGTTTTGTGACTCATGTGTGTGTGTGTGTGTGTGTGTGTGTGTGTGTGTGTGTGTGTGTGTGTGATATTTGCCTTTGGAACATTATCTTTTGGAATTTTTTGAGGGCTGCGTTTCTCCAGGTAGGATTTGCTTCTACCAGACTCTGGGAGACACCACCTCAGTTTGGTACTACCTTAAATTAAATTCTTGGCTTGAAGCTCTTTAGATCTCTAGGTGTGGTCTGAATGTGGTGTGTGAATTTTCAGGAAAGTGCTTTCGTGATTGCAAATGCTGTAGGTGACATTTTTTTCTGCAACTTGGCACCATTTTAACTAGCTGCAGTTTGCTTCCTGGGCTTGGGGTCAAGGTGTGGGGATGGGCTCTTCATTTCTAGTTTACCCTCACTCTGATGGGTTAGCCCTTTTGGATCCCAGATTTATGAGTTGGCGTTCTATTATTGGCCCCATAATTTGAACAGAGTCTAGGTTTTGTTTATTTCCCCAAAGCCCCAACAATTGCAAACTGAAGTTCAAGTTCACCAGGTTTGGCAAATATTCTCAAGGCAAATGCCACTTTCACCTTGTTTTTGACCTGATTATTTCGTATCTACTTAGAATATTGGTGTTGCATTAAAAATATTTGTTTACACTTTATCCTGTATTTCTAGTTGTTTTCAGTAAATCAAGATACCTAATCTGCTATACTGCTTTAAAAAAAGAATTCTGCCGTACTGCTGAAAAGCAGTGCCCATCTTTGGATGTTTTTAAAGGTTTTGTACAAAAGAGAAATATTAATAAAAAAAGTAGTTTGGGTTTTGAAAAATTGACTGAAGAGCTTGGGGAAAGTATATTCTAATGAGCTTTTTCCATTTACAAAAAAAGAATCCTGAGAAATACTGAAGCAGCAACAAAAATCCTCAAGGGATCCTGCTTTACCTTTGACTCTAACAGTGACATTAGATTATTTGTCAGGCTCCCTCCCCAACCTCAGAAAGGAGACCACAGGAAGCTGCAAGGATAAAACACCCACTTTTTCCATAACTGGGGATGTGCAGGACTGAGAGCAGCAGGGTCCAGAGGACCATATTACGGGGTTGAAACAGCTTCATGATTCTGTGGGTGGTGGTACTGGGAGGCTTGGATCATTTGGGGTCTGGGCCAGGGTTAGTAAGAATATTCCAGGTGAATGAAAGCCAAGAGGGGCTTTTAGAAGACCTCTTGAGAATGAGTCATTTAGGCCAAGTCTGTGCCCATCTGTGTCAAATACTGATGGTCACTCATGGCCAAAGCATCTAGTGTCATTATCAGTGTCTTCACTGACTGCTGGTTAGCACTGTTGCAGGGTGTCTATGTGCATGTCATGACCCCAGTCATCGGGGATGGAAGGCTGGAAAACAGCCCCACAGTTGAGGAGGGGAATGTTCCACACATGCCTTCCAGAGGGGGACATCTGTAAATCGTATATTGTTAAGCTCTGAAGAATATAACATGAAATATTGGGCCCCAGAGTACTTTGGATTCATATTGCACTGTATTTTTCTCTGGACCTAAAATTCTTTAAAGCTTTTCTATGAATTAAAAGTAAGTAGGAGTTTATTGCATATCATCAATTTCTGCTATTAAATCATAGGTATTCTTTATGTTCCTGAAAATCTGGGGCTTTGCTAGTGGAGGTATTGTATAGAACTTTATATTCTGGTCATTGGAAGAGTGTTTATTTTGCTAGTTATGCTGATAATCTAAGTAATAGGCATAAAGCAGAATTGTCTTTACATATAAAACTTTCTCACGGGCCATATTTTATTAAAGGTAAACCAGGCTGTGTGTCAACTGCCTGAAAATATTTTCAAAGTAAATGAGCTTACACACTGGCTTGATTTTTATGGGGATGCCTACAGAAGGTCTGCTTGGAAAATTAACTCCGTAAGTATGGCGTGTTTATTATTTATTTATTTATTTATTTTGTAAAGATTTTATTTTTTTAAAGTAATCTCTACACCCAGTGTGGGGCTCAAACTCACAACCCCTGAAATTAAAAGTTGCATGCTCCACCGACTAAGCCAGCCAGGCACCCCACTTGTGGTATGTTCAAAGGGGGAAGTTGATCACCAGTGCGTTAATGTAGGTATTTGTGCCGAAACTCTGTGCATGGGTTTCCAAATATCCTTGCACCCTGCAAAATTGCTCAGTAGAAATAACAGGGCTTACAGGAAAGGCGAGATCTCAGACCCCTCAAAACCAGTGCAGTTTTGTAGCCAGAACCCTAAGAGAAAAGTGGTTACTACCTTAGATCACTTGGATCAACCAGGCAAGCTGCTTGTGGAGAGTGCCATGAGAATATGAAAACGCACCAAACAAAAGGATAGATATCTGTTCACACTCTAATGAGAGGATTGGTAGTACTGAGATAACACAGATAACAAGTGGGGCTCTCTTAGGTGGGTATACAGGGCAGCATGACCCACCAGGAGCCAACAGAATAGGGCTGCAACTTTAGGGGTGGCTCTGGGTGTATCCTTTTATATTCCTAAAGCTAAAGGGCTGTTGCTGCCAGTTCAGCAGCTGACCTGAGATTTTTTTCCTTCTCTCTGAAGATTGTAATTCTGCTCCTACCACATCGACCCTTGACTGGCAGAAATCATGTATGAGCTCATCAGCTGTCTACATTATATCATTCCCCTATTTACTAAGTGCATCTGAACTGATTTACATTTCACAGGTGCACAGTGCAGCAGAACAAACTCTTTGAGAAAGTGTCTAGAGTTTATAATTGATAGCTAAATTAAATAAGGCACTGAAAAATACTAGGTTTATTTTTATTTATATATATATTTTTAAATACTAGGTTTACATGCCTTTCATTGATACATACAAAACATTTTCTTAGAATTTTAGATATCTAAGTACTACTGGCCAGCAATTTGGGTTGCTTTGGCTAGAACGGAGACCTTTAACTATCAGGGATTTTAGGCTGTGAGTTAAGGTGTAAGATTCCTCTGTTCTTTCATTTGTCAGAATTCTTGTCATTTCCATTTTTAGGACACTTCAGTAAACACTCAGTATCCAGTCATATTCAGTCATTTTCCGTTTATCTTTAATATTCTGTCGAAAATCAAACTACTGTACGCAGATTCGCTTTTAAAAATACAGGTATGTATTCCTATTTCTTTGTCTTCATAAACAAATCAAATGATATATACCTTCTTAAATATACAATATTTTGGAGGTTGATAACATTGAAACCAATGGTTGTAACACTCATGGAGCTTAGACTCTAATGAAGGTGGCAAGAAAGACTCCTAATTTGGATTGGCTTGGCCTTGAGGCACATTAGGGCCTCAGTAGTGGAGGAGAGAGCATGGGCAGCTGACCTAGTTGTGGGGCTTTCACCTTGAGGTTGGGCCCTGTATGCAGGCCTCTGTGTGGTACTCAGAGAGGCATAGCGGATGGGCTTGATTGGGGTTAGCAAACCCATGTTTAAGGAGCCCAGGCTAATTAAAAAACAGAGCAGTGGGAATAGAGGTGACAGAATTCTTGAAATGCAGACACACATAGATGGCTGGTAGTCTAATGGTGCCATGATCACGGTTTGTAAAAAGGATCCTCTTTTCAGTGAACTGTCATGAGGTGAGTTGGTTCTGTTTGTCAGCATATCCAAAAAGTGATTTTGAACTTAAAACTGGACTATTGAAAATGCCTCCAGAAACGAAAATGCCCAAGAGTGTTAGCTCTTATTATCACTTTTGTATATGCATCTGGATATGTATAGATATGAATCATATTCAAATATATGTCATAACAGTAGATACTTTTACATAATACAGTTAACCATTTTAAAACAAAATGGGAAATTGATTTATGAATATGACCGTTGATGAAATATTTAACAAAGGAAAATGGAAGGTAAAAAGGTACAAGAACTTTATTTTCCTTCAACTCTTATAACTCTTCTCTCCTAATTTTAAACAGGCCTCCAGTAATAATTTTATGGACCCGGTATTTGTTCATTGTTGTCCTGAGAGCCTTAGACTTGAATGGTCTCAAATTGCCATTTGGTCAGCTAGACAATCATTGTGTGTGTGTGCGTGTGTGTCTGTCTTTCTGTCTCATATGTAACTTCTTAGATTATCTGTGCCCTAAAATCTCTCGTTGGGTTTTCCTCCTAGAATAGGAAACCTTTTTTTTGTGTGATTATTTTTTTTTAATTTAATTTTATTATGTTAGTCACCATACAGTACATCATTAATTTTTGATGTAGTGTTCCATGATTCATTGTTTGCGTATAACACCCAGTGCTCCATTCAGTACGTGCCCTCCTTAATACCCATCACTGGGCTCACCCCTCTAAAACCCTCAGTTTGTTTCTCAGAGTCCTCCTAGAATAGGATATCTTGAGAGGTCTCTCATACCTGAAGTTTCCTGCAGCATGCTTTCTTTCTGAACTTCTTTTCCAAATGAGAAGCTTATGTTCAACACACTGCTTCAGTGTTTGCTAATCATTCTCTTAGCCTAATGATGGTAGTTAGCTTTGGTAACTGAAGTATTAATAATTGTGTTTGCAGGATAAAGTGGACCAGTGGAGCCCACAGTTGGTCACTTTCCTGCTTACACTGGTTGGCTTTTCATTCCTTAGGTGTTTCTTCGGCTCACTGAGGGTGAATGCTGAATGTATAGCTTCTCTCCAGTGGCTTATGTGTATAAGGCTCTGTTCATAAATGTTCGTGACAAGCACTCATAATAAACTGAACCAACCTATTCCACTTTATAAATTCCCACTTAGAGTAAATGGTGAAATGAGTGAAACATTTCTTTTTTTTTTTTTTTAACATTTTATTTATTTATTTGACAGAGAGAGACAACAGCAAGAGAGGGAACACAAGCAGGGGGAGTGGGAGAGGGAGAAGCAGGCTTCCCGCGGAGCAGGGAGCCTGGATGCGGGGCTCGATCCCAGGACCCTGGGACCATGACCTGAGCCGAAGGCAGACGCTTAACCGACCGAGCCACCCAGGCACCCCCCCCTTTTTTTTTTTTGAGTGAAACATTTCTGTTTTTCTAGGAGAAAAAATTTAAAGCTTGTATGCGGTTGGCTGGAATTGTGGAACAAGGAGGGTCCGAATTAGCTTTGCTGCCCACTTTCAATCTAACAGTCAGAAGGAGTCACTTGATTGAGGATGTTTTGAGTCACCTAAATCTGTTTGAGAATGAAGATCTGAGGAGGGAGTTAATGGTAAAGTATAATTCTTAATGTTTTTGCTGCTGAGAGAAGGAAAACCTAAAAGGATGTAACAGTGGGTCTTCCGGAGAAGAAAGAATCTCCCTTTGCCATGGAGCTTGTCTGTTTGGGAGTTTCCCTGATTCCCCACTTAGCTGGGAACTGCTGGGAATAGCTGCGGGCACTTGGTGCTCTTGGGCTGAGGAGCAGCGGGTGAAAGGGTGGTCCTCCCCCAGCCTGGGCAGGTAGGAAGTCCAGAACTAGCCCTAAGAGGTCCCATCCCTCCTGAGGCCTGACCCAGCCTGGCCAGTCACCCCTTGGGAAGGGTTCCAGTGAGATGAGGTTGACATGGAGGAGATTTGAGGATTTGTTCCTGCTCTCATGCAGGAGCCCAGATTGCTTTGTGGAAAAGAGAACGTCCTCTTTATTGACTCTCTAGTTTTTTGAGGGTATTATTGTGGAAATCCCCATGTTCTGAACATAAATGATCTCTGGTTTAGTTATTATAAAACTTGTCTTACTAGTAGATATTGGACACAGAATAATAATAATATCTAGTAAATCTGGTGAACGTTTTCCTTGTGCCAAGAACATTGTGAATGCTTCACAAGGACTTGGGTAACCCTTCCAGTGACACTGCATGGAAGGTTCTGTTTTTCCTTCATTTTGCTGATGGAGAAACTGAGGTACAGAACTATTAAGGTGACTTATCCAAGGGCAATTCAACTGAAGTATCAAAGCCAGGATTTGGGCCCAACTGTTAGGTTCCAGACTTTTCACTTAATCACAATAAAGATCTGCCTGATGCTATTTATTAGAGTGTTTTTGATAGACCCTCGTTTATCACTTACCCTACGCAGATTAGAGAATGACTTGACTGAAGTTCAAGACACTATTTTAACAGTATGTTGCACTGGGGTTTGCATTTAGGGGTGGCATTGCCACATATTTTTTGTACATAGATAATTTTTAAAAATGGAACAAACTCATTATGTGAATCTTGCCTGTAATGGCCAGCCAGACCACTGAGTTATTTTAGTTTCACTTTTATAGTTCATTCATCCCTTTTAAACATATGATGAGCAGCCACCATTTTCCAGACTATGTGAGGCATTTTGCATGTGTTATTCTGTTTAATCTTTCTGATAATCTCGTGAGAAAACTGAGGCTCTGTCAGATGAAGGAGCTTGCCCATAGAAAGGGTCAGAGTTAGGATTTGACACCTGGTCTTTTTTCTTTTTTTTAGATTTTATTTATTTATTTAGAGAGGGAAGGGGCAGAGGGGAAGGGAGAGGGAGAAAGAATCTGAAGCAGACTCTGCACTGAGCAGGGAACCCGACACGGAGCTCAGTATCAGGACCCTGAGATTATGAGTTGAGCCGAAACCAAGAGTCAGATGCTTAACCAACTAAGCCACCCAGGTGCCCCAAAACCTGGTCTTATAAAGATTTTGAATAATTCACTGAGGTTTGAAACTTGCATTTCTAGAAAATAGAAGAGGCATTCATCCAGTTAAACCAGTAAAAGGAGATTTTGGGAAAGTGCCTGTGGAACATCCTGAAGGAAGTGTTGAGCAGGCCTTTGGACAGGAGTGTGTGTCAATCAGAGAGAAGGTAGAGTGGGTAGGAAGGTTAAATGCCTGCAGATGATAAGTGAAGTTTAAAGAGAAATTGAACATCCAGGGAAAGCAGAAAGGATGGAACCAGCACAGAACGGCAGGAAAAAGAAGAGAGAAATAAAAACCTATTTAATGCTTTATAAGAGAAAGCAAGGGAGGAGAAGAGTGTGAAGAAAGGTGATCGGAAGTGTAAAATGTGTTCATGAAAACGAGAGGAGATGTGAGAACAAGTCCTTGGAATTGGGGGTGCACAGGTTCTTGGTCCTCTTGAAGAGAGCACTTAAGTAGGGAAATAGGTTTGGAAGTTGGTGTACCTGATTCTCCAGAATTTGGCAGCCTAGAGTAGAAGCCAGTATTATCTGTATTGGAGACAGTGGTCTTGAAATTTTTTTCTTCTTTTAAGAATAAGGGAGACCGTAACACATTTGTACACTGAAGTGAGGGATTCCAAGAAGGAAGGGCAGGAATGAGTGAGTATTTGAGGGAGCAAAGATGGGTTGTGGTAGAACCATCCTAGGAAGGGATTGGTGTCCATGGGTGCCTTCTCAAGGAGTAAACAACTAAGCCCATAGATAACTTAATGTGTGCTCTGGTTTTTCAGCCTTTGAAAATCCAACTATTTTTGATTTCTTTATTTTCATTTTACTTAACATTCCTTATTATATAATAATGATGCCAATTGAGGTCAGTTTAGTAGCTGAAGACATCAGGCTCTGAGACTTGACAGACATAGGATTAAATCTAGGCCGCACCCCTTAACTGAGTGTGACCTTGGGGAAGTTAATATTTACATTCTTTTTTTTTTTAAGGACTTCTTTTTTTTTTAAGATTTTATTTATTTATTTGACAGAGAGAGAGAAGCAGAGGGGGAGAGGGAGAAGCAGGTAGGGGGAGAGGGAGAAGCAGGCCTCCCGCCGAGCAGGGAGCCCGATGCGGGTCTCGATCCCAGGACCCTGGGATCATGACCTGAGCTGAAGGCAGACGCTTAATGACTGAGCCACCCAGGCGCCCCTAATATTTACATTCTTGAAGCTTTATCACCTCACAGAATTAATGTGAAGATTAAACGAGTAAGATGCTTACCATAGTGCTTACCAAATACTTGGGTCCACAAGTAATGTTCACTCTTAATGATTATTAAATGAGTCTTAATACATAGCAATACAGAGCCCTGGAAGTGATATATTATTTGTTCTGTTTCTTCAGGTTTCATTTAGTGGAGAAATTGGACATGACTCTGGAGGAGTCAAGGTAGAGTTTTTCCACTGTCTGTTTGAGGAGATGACCCGGCCAGAATACGGGATGTTCATGTATCCTGAGGAGGCTTCCTACATGTGGTTTCCCGTCAGGGTGAGTCCTCTCCTTTTTGCTTATGGTTACCATGACAGAAAAGGCATGTCACATACCATTGGAAATTAGGTTGTCTAGACAGTTTCATTTTAGGAGAGGAGTTATTGATACATATAATTATGGGAATAGCCTTCAGTTTCAATAAGGTGATTATTTTCTTTAAAATGGAGTCCCTTTTCCCTGGGTTCCCATTTCTGCCCACACAGGAAAATTTAAGCAATGTATGTTTTTGACCATTTAAAGAATGTATGGATAAAAAGGAATCCTTCCTTTCCCAGGTACCCATTTTTTGTTAAGTTCTATTTTTCCCCGTGAATTTGAAAATTTTTTTTCAAATTTCATTTGAAAGGCTGTGAAAAGAAATTGAAAACTTCAGTTTATGAGGACTTGCTGAGCCTAATGTGATTCTATTAGTGTCCCTGTGGCAGAGATTTAAATTGACCTAATGACTGTACATAAACCCTAAATATTCTTACCGCAAGCTTTTTTTTTTAAAGATTTTTGTTTATTTTGAGAGAGAGTGTGCGCCAGTGGCGGGAGGGGCAGAGGGAGACAGAGAATCTCAAGTTGACTCCCCGCTGAGTGTGGAGCCTGACTCGGGGCTCCATCTCCCGACCCTGAGATCATGACCGGAGCCAAATCCAGAGTCAGATGCTTAACTGACTGGGCCACCCAGTGGCCCTGCAACCTTTTTGATTTTAATTTGTGATTTGACTTTGTGAAAGGGAGAAAAGGTTTACCTAATATGAATATTCCATTTTACTTGTAAAAATTAAAACACATTAAGTTTTTTTTCTCTCTTCAGCCTAAATTTGAGAAGAAGAGATACTTCTTCTTTGGGGTTCTCTGTGGACTTTCCCTATTCAATTTCAATGTTGCCAACATCCCTTTCCCACTGGCCCTGTTTAAGAAACTTTTGAATCAGACGCCATCACTGGAAGACTTGAAAGAACTTAGTCCTGTTTTGGGAAAGTAAGTAAACATAGTTCTTTTTCCAGAACTCTACATAATATGTATTTAGGTACAGGTATACCTTGTTTCATTAACTTGTGCTTCACAGATGATAGTGTTTTTTACAAATCAAAGGTGGTGGCAACCCTGTGTCAGGCAGGCCATCTTTCCAACACACTTTGTGTCCCTGTGTCACATTTTGGTAATTCTCACAGTATTCCAGATTTTTCCATTACTGTTCTATTTGTTATGGCGATCTGTGATCAGTGATTACAACTTGCTGCGAGCTCAGAGGATGGTGAGCATTAAAGTATTTTTAAATTATAGGTGTGCACATTTTTTTAGACATAATGCTGTTGCACACTTACTATAGTATGGTGTGAACATAACTTTTTTATATGCACTGGGAAACCAAGTAATTCTTTTGACTTGCCTCTTCTGGGATAATTGCTTTATTGCAGTGCCTGGAACCAAACCTGCAGTAACTCCGAGGTATGCCTGTAAATAATTAAACACATCCCCCCTAACAGTATTTTCATGTTCAACAGCAACATTCTAGGTACTTTAAGTCAAGTATAATTTTGGGAAGAATTGTTGAATAATAAGAGAAGTTGAGTAAGAAAAGTTGATTTTCCTTATGATTGGTCCTTAATGCTGGCATTAATCTTTGAACTTTATTTGTGTAGAAACAGTCATGGGGAGAGCACAAGTTATACCCTGGTGTGAAATCTGCAAGTGATGTTTATTTTAAATCTCGTTTCATATCCTCACCTTTACAGTGAAAACTCACTTCTAAGTTAAAAAGCCAAAGCCACCACCTCACAAAAAATATTGGTAATAGAAAGGGGTGATATTCCTGCTGTGTAAGGTGTTCCTACACATCCATAAGAAAAATTGACAAAGTATACAGGAAGGAAACCCACAAAAGAAGTAACAGAATGGCTTCACCTGCCCAGTCCTCATGGAATGCAGAGGCTAATCTGTGCTTCAAATTGACAGTGGTTGGAAATACTGATGCTATATAGTGTTCACCAGAGTTTGGGAAGAGGTTTGCTCTAATTTCAGGGATTGGTAGTGGACATATGAATTGGTGATTCCTTTTCAGAGAACAGTGTCATAGTATTTACCTGAATCAAAAATGTATTTGCCCCTTTGGCCTAGCAGTTCTGCCTCTAGACATTTAGTTTCAGAAATAACACAACCATGCAAGGATTTTTCCATACTAATGTATATTATATTATGTAGTGCATAATGTGTGGAATACTTAAATGTTCTTTAATAAGGGAATTATTTATTTTTGGTATATTTATGCAATGAAATCCTATGTAGATTTTTAAAAGAATGAGAACAGTAGTATGATTTTTTTTTTTTGAGAGCTTGAGCAGGCCAGTGGGGGGTGGGCAGCAGAGGGAGAGGGAGAATCTCAAACAGGCTCCTGCAGGGCTCGATCTCATGACCCTGAGATCATGACCTGAGCTGAAATCAAGAGTCGGATGCTTAACGGACTGAGCCACCCAGGCACCCTGATCCTATTATTATCCCCATTTCTTCACAGGTGAGGAAACAGACAGTTTGGGTAACTTGTCTCAGACCCCATAGTGACAGAACCATGAATTGAACACAGTCTGGTTTCAGCTTCCAACTATTAATCATTATTGCTAATTTTACTAATAAGATAAGGAAAAAATCAAAAGCACAAGATTTGGAGAGGAGGAGATAAATTTATTGTTTTTTACTAAAACAATGAAAATGACCTAAATAATGCTTATGCCTCGGAAGACTTAATACACATCAACTTAGTAAATGTAAAGATTGTTGTATCTGTATCAGTGTTCCTCATGTTTTTAGGTCTTCAGAATTTTTAGAAAGCTATATTGAGGACAGTACAGTATGGGTGCAGGTTTTCAATGGAAGAAAAGTGAGAGTTCCAACACTGATCCAGGCACCTATGGACCTTGTTGGTGGTAGCGTACTGGATTAATGGGGACAGGAGGACTGTCAGTTCATGCGTATGGGAAAAAAATGAATGCTGATAGCTTATGCCATATACAAAAATCAGCTTCATGTGGATGAAGGTCTTAAAGCAAAAATGTTGAAAATATGGACAAATATCTGTCTAACCTTTGCAATCTTAAGCAAGACATAAAAAGTACCAACATTAAAGGAAAGACTGATAAGTCTAACTGCAATAAGATTAAAGAATTTATCTGTTCTTCATGAGATACCTTAACAAAAGGGAAACAACACCCCTCAAACTGGTATTTGTGACATATTTTGGGAGTGGTAGAAAAATGGGATAGGGGAGGTATCCATACAGGTGGGCATAAGATATAAGCAATGTTTGGAGAGGCAGGTTCCTAAGTTTTCCTCATAAAAACACCCATAAATAAGCACATAAGCCATACATGGACAAATAATGACAAGAGTATCATGAACCAAGTATTATCAT
This sequence comes from Halichoerus grypus, assembly GCF_964656455.1. NCBI lineage: Eukaryota > Metazoa > Chordata > Mammalia > Carnivora > Phocidae > Halichoerus > Halichoerus grypus. The sequence goes on from NC_135714.1 coordinate 71,357,203, forward strand.
GAATCCAGTTTTGTCAGCTGAGTTCTCATCACTCTCCCTCTCCTCACCGCCCACCCACCCAAAACCTACAATGAATACAATATGGTCTGTTTATCACAGTTCTGTAATAAAAAATCCAGTGGACGGAATAGTCAGCTTGGATTCCACCTTCTTCCAGAGCTTCCCCAGTAACACATCCCTTCAGAAAGAGTTAGCCAAGGCTGTACTTGTACACTTAGAGAGTGTCTGCACATAGCTCACTGTAATGTAGGTGAGGCTTCCATCAGCGTATCTTACCTACGGGTCTCAGGGTTTATTGGCAGTAATGTCTCAACTTTACATCCCTGAATGCCTGCCACATTGGGTGCTTGATAGATGTTTGTTGAATGAATACATGAGAGAATGAGCAAATACAATGAATGAGACATAGGACTTTAAAAATATAAATGAAGTACCATAGGACAACAGAGGATGGAGATGTAAGAAGACTGGCTGCTGTCCGTGCTAATATAATCTATATTCTCACAGATGCTTTGAAGCAGTTAAGGTAGTTGAATTTCACATCTGTCTTAAGCTTGATGATACTGGGACAGTAGATACAGAGAAGGTCCTTTGACCTTCTCATTCCTCAGATTTCCTAAGTGATACCTGATATTTAAAAGGAGATTATTTGTTCTGTAGGTACAGTTCCAAAGCTTAAATAAAGGTAACACCAATTTGAATGAATTTCAGTATCAGTTAAATACGTTATCAGTCATTTTCTGTAGAAACCTATAATCACTGGGTAAAGGAAGGTAGGATGAAGGGAAGAGAGCTTGCAGAATTGCAAATATTCATAAACTTCATGCTTGTAGTTGAGGTCTGGCTATCAGTACACAGAGAAATGGACATTGTTAACTAATGATCTGACCTCCCACCTTCAGAATAGTCATGCATTTGATTTTAGATGGTTTATTTTATTTTTTTAAAGATTTTATTTACTCATTTGAGACACAGAGATACAGAGGGAGAGGAGGGAGAATCAGGCTTCCTACTGAGCCAGGAGCCCGATGTGGTGCTCAATCCCAGGACGCTGGGATCATGACCTGAGCCGAAGACAGACACTTAACCATCTGAGCCACCCAGGCGCCCCTTAGGTGATATATTTTAGGTGATATATCTAGTGATCATTATTATCGACTTTTAAAAAATAAAATTATTTGTTCTTTAGGAGTTTGCAAACTCTTCTGGATGATGAAGGCGATGACTTTGGAGAAGTATTTTGTATCTATTTTAATGTGAGTAATGATAAGAACCAGATTACAGATCAGTTTTAATCTGATTAATCCTTTACATATTTATCTAGACATGTCACTCTTTAATAAAAGGACAAACTTCTGAATTAGTGCAAAGGGTTTTTTTCCTCATTTTTTATGAGCTGGGCATATCAGTTAGATTTTACTATGTAACAAACAACACCTAAATTTAGTGGCTTAAAACAAACACAATGAATTGAGTTTCTGGACTGGGTCAACTTGGCTGGGCTGGATGGTTTATACTGGCCTCACTCATATACGCAGTTGTTGGCTGGTTTATAGAATGTGGGCTGGAACAGCTTTTCTGTTCCAGGGATCTCTTATGCTCCAATAAGCTAGTTGAGGTGTCTTTATAGAATGGTCTCAGGATTACAAAGAGTGGGAAGAGATGGCAAGCCTCAGCATACAAGCTTCTTTTTAAGCTTTTACTTCTGGCAGATCCCATTGGCCAGAGTGCCTCACATGGCCACAGCCAGATTCAAGGGCTGAAGAACTGGATTCCTCCTCTTGATGGGGGCCGGGGGGGTAGGGTCCAGTAGCTATTGTAAAGTCATACTGCGAAGGGGCTTGAATACCAGGCTGGGAGGAATTTGTGAGCATTTTGCAAATCTACTATACTAGGTCTTTACTCTATAAAGTGACTACTGAAATGTGACAATTTGCCAATTTTTTTTTTTCAGTATGATAAATAATTCAAGTTTTACAAAAATTGATTTTTCATTTTTCATGATAAGATGGTAATTTTTTATATGCACGTTCCTTGTTTTTATGACTAAAATGTTTATAAAATCTTGAGAAAAAAAGCTATGCTTCAGTGTTTTTGTTAATAATAGATTATTTGGGATTATTTTGGAGATACTATCTGAGTTTATTTGTGGTTACAGGTGCATTGGGACAAAAATGATACAGACTTAATTCCTAATGGAAGTGGCATCATTGTTGACCAGACTAACAAGTAGGTGCAGAGAAGTGAACTATTTGTTTTGTTTATACACTGTTTATTTCACTGGGCTCTAAAAATGTCTTACAGTTCTTACCAATTAATCATTTTTTAATAAGGCAGAGAGTTAGTGTATATTGTGTGTATGTGTATGTCTCCTAGAGCTTATATTCTGGTAGGGAAGGAAATAGCTTTCGCAGACAGGCTTTTTCCCTTATCCTCCGGTCTAGGTTTATACCACCAACTTCCCTCTTTATTCCCTTACCCTGTTTTACTTTTTCTTTTCATACCACACCGTTAAGATTTTTCTGCTTCTTTACTTACCTGTATGGAAGATTAAATTAGGTAATATATGAAAAATAGCCATATGCACACGGGAAGTACTGAATTGTTAGGTGTTCTAGTTCTCATTTTATTTTTGGCCTTCTGCCCACCTTCCCCGCCCCCCCCGCCAAGTTTCCTTCAGGGTACTGCAGTAAGCTGAAATCATTTTTTGTTTCCTTAAAGGAGAGACTATATTTCAAAGTGTGTCAATTACATCTTCAACATCTCTGTGAAGGCACTTTATGAAGAATTCCAAAGAGGATTTTACAGAGTGTGTGACAAGGATATTATTGAATTTTTCCATCCAGAAGAACTAAAGGATGTGATTATTGGAAATACTGATTATGACTGGGAGACATTTGAGAAGGTATATCGTAAAGGCCTAGAAGTTTGAATTTGAATTTCTTTTCTATTTTCTGAATACTTTTTTTTTTCTCTAGAATGCACATTATGAAGAGGGATATGATAATTCACATCCCACCATAGTGATGTTTTGGAAGGCCTTACACAAATTGACTTTGGAGGAAAAGAAAAAGTTCCTTGGTAGGTATTCTATCAGGAGTAGATCTATAATCTTAGGTCTTTTTTATGGGATAAGAAAACCTTGTTATAGGCACCATTTGCCACAGATCTAGTGTAAGAGCCACTCCAAGTCCGTTTGGATGTTCTCTGTGCCAGGCTGTGCGGACATAGAAAATAAATGTTAACATAGGTCTTCTTTCCTGCCTGTTTCAGCCCTGCCTGTTGCTTTCACATGTCCCCTCGGTTCTCCATCCAACTGAGATAGTTAACCTGCTTTCTGTATTTGTGACTCAGTTAGTTGTTCAGGCACTGTGGGATTAGCCATATTTTACAATGTCATTGTCTCCAACCCTTTACACCTGCTCTTCCACATTTTGATCTCAATTTCATGCTTACTCGGTTGTTTGCCTGCAATTTTGCTTAATGACTTTCTCATTTTCTTGCAAAATTTCCATACTTATTTTGAGAAACACTTACCTTCTTGTTCTTTGTTGTGGATAACACATATGTTGGAAGATACTCAGACTTCTCCAGAAGCCCAGACTGACTTTCCAATCTTTGCTTTACAGGAAATCATTTCAGCCAAACAGTTCCATCATCTCTGCATTCCTGAGCTCACCTTGTGCCCTCCCACCTCCAGGCTTTCTCTGAAGCTCCTTGTCCTGCCTCGAATCCTCACCCACCTCCTTGTTGCCGCTCCAAACCTTCCTCTTCTTAAAGGTCCAGCTTAATTCTGAGCTCTCGGAAGTCTCCCCGGTCATCCCAGCCTTGATTCTCTCTCCCTGCTGTGAACCACACACAGCATTTTCACTCAGGAAGCACTTAATTCCGTGGCGCCTTATCTGCCTGTCTCACACCCTTCTGTTTTTTCCCTTGCTATTTGTCTTTTCCTGCACAAGAATATAGTATTTCCAACCATACTGTAAGTAGCTTGAGGGAAATGTGTCCTCGATGCAGTCTAATGTGGGACTCTGCAAGTGGGCCCTCAGTAAAGGGTTTTGAATAAACACATTTTTTTTTCCCTCTGTAAGTCTTGGTCTCTGGGAAGCAGATCACTCAATTTTATTCTTCTTTTTAGTGTTTCTTACAGGAACTGACAGAATTCAAGTAAAAGGTTTAAAGAACATGAAAATAACATTTTGCTGTCCTGAAAATGTGAATGAAAAAGATCCCATAAGAGCACAGACATGTATCAGTGTTCTCTACCTTCCCAAATATTCTACAATGGAAAGGGTAGAAGAAGCACTTCAAGTAGCCATCAACAACAGCAGAGGATTTGGCTGACCTGGCCTCACGTTCTTTACCCCTTTTCGGAAATATTTTCAGAAATAAAATTAAGAACTTAAAAATTAATGTAAAAGTCCTGGTGACTCTTAATTGTGTTTACCTGCTCTTTCAGAATGGTGTTTTTTGCGTGTGAGATGTTTTGATAACGATCTAGATTGGGCTGTTAAAACAAGGTGACCCCAAAACACAGTGCATTAAAGAAGACCGAATTTTGTTTTTCTCTGATAAATGTCTTGGCTGAAGTGATGCTTCTCCTACTGCTCTAGGAAAAGTTATAAGTGACTTTCTTGTTGAAAATGTCCATGGAAACCGCCCATTTCTGTCTTAAATCATCTATGTGGCATTTGAAACCGTCGACTGCTTTCTCCTCAAGACTGTTGTCTGGTAGACTGTGGCTTTCTTTTTCTTGGCTTCTTTCCCATTTCCTTTGCTTGTGTTTCTTATACTCCCCTGACCTCCAGTGCTAGTGTGGTCCTCTGTTCTCACTCTGCACGCATTCCATCAGTTCCATAGCTCTGGCTCTGTCTTGGTGTGATCCTGCCCAGATCTCTCTCTCTCTGACCAACAGGAACTGGTAGATTCCAGCCCCAGCCATTTCTCTGTCTAGTCTGTGCCTCCCTGCATGTGCCTTGGCTCCTTAATCTCAGCATGTCTAAGAAGAAAATGATCGTTTTTCCTGTATTCCACAGCTTAGAGTGGTACCACCAGGATTTCCAGGCATAAGCCTGCAGTCCTCTTCCCTTCCTCCTCTTTACTCCACACATTCAATAAATCAGGTCCTGACAATTCTAGTTCTTATATCTAGATCAACAGTGCCCCGCAGAACTTTCTGTGAGGCTGGAAACCACCCCCCACCCCCCGTATCTGCACTGTTCAATAAGGTAGACTTCCGCTATAGATAAGGTTTGGTCTTTGAAGAGAGAAAAATTTAATTGGCAGTGGAAAAACAAGTCTGGAGCTGTGCTGCCCAATATGTGGTGATTTAGTTAAAGTTAAATAGGGGTGGCTGGGTTGCTCAGTGGGTTAAGCGTCTGACCGGCTCAGGTCATAATCTCGGGGTCCTGGGATGGAACCCCGAGTTGGGCACCCCACTCAGCATGGAGTCTGCTTCTCCTTCTCCCCCTCCCCCCAGGCGTGCTCCTGTCGGTCTCTCAAAATCTTAAAAATAAATTTAAAATTCAGTTCTCATGGTGATTAACAGAATTAAAAAAAAATTCAGTTCTCAGTCACACTACTCAAATTTCAAGTATCTACATGTGATTGGTGGCTACTGTGTAAGTGCAAATATGAGCACTTGCCACTGATAGGTCCCAAACCTACAAAACCTTTACATGTGCTTTTTTTCTTGGAAGAAGAGCCACAGTGTGATAGAGCTGCACAAATCAAAAAAATCAGGCAGTAAAGTCATATTTCATTAACATTGTTAAAAGACCTCCCAAATCCTTCCAGGCATGCCCCCTGAGCAGTCCCAGCCTGCTCTCCCACCAGTGCCCTGCATACATAGTGTACTTCACTCTACTCATCTGTAACTGTCTCAATTTCCTGAACAGGCCACAGTCTCTCCTATGTTTTTATTCATGCATTTTCTTCTGCTTGGGTTCGAACCTTCTCATCCCACCCCTATCCCCCCACTCTTCCTCACCTCTCGTTGCAATTCTGCCTCCAACTCTGGGTTCTTCCTCTTGTTTCTCAGGACTCACTTAATCTACTATGGCTGCCTAGTAGGTGCCATGCTAATGTTTGTGGAATATGGCTTCCTAGCTCAGCATTTCACAAATGCAATCTTTCTGGGTACAGTCCTCATTCTGGTTCCTTCCAAGGGCTTAGTTGTAGTGGTTCCTCATACGAGTTAGCCACAAGTGCCACCTAGTGGCCAATGCAGAAGATCGTCCCCTCCAAATCGAGCATTTCAGTAAGGGAAAAAACTTGGAAAAGGAGACAGACCTTTCTTCCCACAACCATGCTCAGTAGTGAGAATCTTACTTGAGGGTGCTAGGTGATTTCATATTTTCTACCTCCCTTAAAACAACCACCAAGTCTGGAAGTGGGTATCATCATTTTCATCTTACAGATCCGGAGTCAAGTTCAGAGAGGCTTCCTTAGCCCACTCTGCAGGATTGGAAGAAAAGAGGGAGAGAGGTCATGGCAGGTCTTTTTTTGTCCCTCAGAGTGAGAAACTCTCACTTTGAAAGCTGAGGGAAGGCTCTTATTCACAAGATGGGTAGAGGCGATCCTTGTCAGTGATGCAGATGACACTAAGGAAGATAATCTTGTTAAGAGGCTTTAAGGAGCCTCTTACTTTTTTGCTACTGTATTTTTTAATTGAAATATAATTGACTTAGCAGATCTGTTCTTAAGAGTGCTAGTGAGGGGGGCTAGTGGATGGCTTGGTCAGTTAAGCATCCGACTCTTAATTTTGGCTCAGATCATGATCTCAGGGTCCTGGGATTGAGCCCCACGTTGGGCTTCCGAGCTCAGTGGGGAGTCTGCTTGAGGATTTCTCTCAATCTTGAGGAATTCTCTCTCACTCTGCCCCTTCCTCTGCTTGTACATGTGTGCACATGCTCTCTCTCACTCTCTCTCAAATCTTTAAAAAAAAAAAAAGTGCTAGTGAAATACAGAAACATTACATCCAGGTAGTTCTGTTCCTTTTTGTGCTATTGTCATGCATATTATGTCTACATGTTACAAACTCAACAATACTTGGTTATAATTATTACTTTATATAATTTAATGCCTCTTCTAGGAACAGAGAAGAGAACAAGGATGTATTTGTAGTATTAGTTATATTAACCTTGTTTACCTTTTCAGGTTCTTTTCATTTGTTCCTCTGAATTCAAGTTACCATCTGGTGTCATTTCTTTACTCCCAGTTCAGCTTTGCTCCCATCTACTTCCTTTGTGCTACTAGTGGCAAATATGATAGAGACCCCAAAATACAGTCTATACACAGTTTTCTACAAATTGCTCTGCAGATCAGTTAAGTAGAGCGGAAATACGCATTTACACTGTCTTTTATAGTTACATAATTACCTTTACTCTGCTGGTGGCCTGCACCTCCTGGGAAGATGCCATAACCCTTAAGTAGGCGTTGAGGGAAGAGAGTTCCCGGTCTTGGTGGCACCCTCCCCGAGTGGATCGCTCTCAGCTGAGAGGAGGAAGAAAGATGTGGGTGGTGGTTCAAATGCCACAGACTTCAATGTGCAGCACTTACTGAGTTTTAGATTTCCGTGTATGTTTCCTCATTTGGCTGTATGCCCTTGGGATAATTTCCAGAGACATTGAATGGTCGTTTTGTTCACCAGTTAGTGTTGTTTGACAAAGGGCTTTCACGTGTCAAGTTTAGCTTGTCCTCATAATTTTGTGAAAGAAGCAGGGGAAGGATTTCTAACCCTAGAGATGAAGCTCAGAGACAAGTAACTTGCCTAGTTATAAAGCTTGTCAGAACCATGCTTTCAGTCTTTCAGGAAGTACGTGCCTGATCGTGCTAAGCATCAAATTAAAAATGTTGAACAGTTTACTGTCTAGACAGGAGACCGAAAACAGGCAATTACAGTACAAGTTCAAGTGCTAAAATAGAGATAAAATATATGGTGCTTTAGGAAACAAGAAGAAAGGCATCAGGCTTGAGCAGGAATTTGAATCCAGGCATTTTGATTCCTAATTCTGCTTTTCTTATAAATAGAAAGGATGAGTTTTCTTAAAGAGGCACTGTATAGTGGTTAAGAAGGCCGACTGAAGCCACGGTGGCTGACAGTTTCGGCTTCGGTTCGGTTATTGCTGTTGCCCTGGGTAAAATCGCTTCAATCTCTGTGCTTCAGTTTCCCCATCTGTAAAATGGTGCCAATATTGCCCACCTGACCTCTTAGGTTATAAAATATTACATGTAATATGCTTAGAACTGGAGCTAGTACCGTTTGCACTATATAAGTGATTGTCAAATTCTATTAGTGAAAGGATGGTGTTAATGCTGAACTCCCCCAGGGTATGCTTAACAGTTTCCTCAAAAGCGATAAAATGCTTAGCTTGCAAAAGTTGAAATTGACTTTTTAGAGTATAGTGCTTGTTTTATCAGCAAAATCGTTTCATTTACATTGACCACATTGAGACTGAGGGTAAATTAAAAAGAACAAGGGGCACCTGGCTGGCTCAGTTGGTGGAGCATGACTCCTGATCTCAGGGTTGTGAGTTTGAGGCCCATGTTGTGTGTATAGATTACTTAAAAAACTAACATCTTTAGGGGCTGCCTGGGTGGCTCAGTTGGTTAAGCGTCCCACTCTTGGTTTTGGCTCGGGTCACGATCTCGGGGTGGTGAGATGGAGCCCCATCCCTGCATCCGACTCCGTACTCAGCAGGTAGTCTGCTTGAGATTCTCTCCCTTTGCCCCTCCCCCTGCTCACCCTCTCTCTCTCTCTAAAATAAATAAATCTTTTTTTAAAGAAAAAGGAGCAGTAACTCCCTTTCAGGAAATGATAGGAACTTCTGTAATCTTCCAGGTTATTTGTATATTGCCATGTGGTGATTTTTTTTATTTGAGTATAGTTGGCACACAATGTTACGTTGGTTTCAGGTGTACACAGTGATGGACAACATTTTACATTGTGCTAAGCTCACCACAAATGTAGCTACCATCTGTCACTATATAATGCTATTATGATACCATTGACTATATTCCCTGTGCTGTACCTTTTATTCCCGTGACTTACTCTGTAACTGGAAGCCTATACCTCCCACTCCCCTTCACCTTTTTGCCCATTCCCCCTACCCCTCCCCTCTGGTTTGTTCTCTGTATTTGCATCTATTTCTGCTTTTGGTTTTTAGATTCCACATGTAAGTGAAATCATATGGTATTTGACATATTTCACATTAATACCCTCAAGGTCCACCTATGTCACAAATGGCAAGATCTCATTCTTTTTTACATATGAGTAATATTCCTTTGTATATGTGATGCCGGACAGGCTAAGGCCCCAAGAAAGAGGGCCTCAGGCCCCTCACCAAGAGGGTTTTTGGCTTTGTGCAAGGAAGAATTCAAGAGCAAGCCATCTGGAGAAAGGGACAAAGATTAAGCATACAAGAAAGGAACAACTTCATAGACAAAGTAGCAGTCTTTTCCAGGAGAGGAAGAGGATCCTCCTTTGCCTCTAAGGGTTTTATAAATTATTTTAGGATTTATTTGAGAAAGAGAGCAGGGGGAGGGGCAGAGGGAGAGGGAGAGAAAGAATCCTCGAGCAGACTCCCCACTGAGTGAGAAGCCCAAGGCAGGGCTCGATACCAGGACCCTGAGATCATGACCTGAGCTAAAATCAAAGAGTCGGCCACTCAACCGAGCCACCCAGGCACCCCTATAATTTTTTTTTAAATTAGCTAACCATAGGGAGGGGCTTACACTTTAACTTCGGGCTTCTCATTCACATTAGGCAATTAGTTTTTCCATTGTTTTAGGATTGTGGGATTACCCACAGGGAACAGTTTTAAGAATGTCCAGCCTATGTGGCTTCTACTGCCATTGAGAGTGGGGTCTTGTGATCTAGGATTTGGATCTTGTGACTCTTTTTATCACCTGCTGACTTTTGGGGTAAGGGTCAGCCTAAAACCAAAATGGCTTTACTTTGATCAACTTGTCTCCCAAGCCCTCTTCCCTCCAGCCTTATATATATATGCCACATCTTCATCTATTCATCCATTCAATTTAGATTGCTTCCGTATCTTGGTATTGTAAATAACGCTGCAATAAGCATAGGAGTGCATTTATTTTTTAAAATTAGTGTTTGTTTTCTTTGGGTGAATACCCAGCACTGGAATTACTGGATCATATAGTATTTCTATTTTTAATGTTTTGAGGAACCTCTATACTGTCCCACAGTGGCTGCACCAATCTACATTCCCACCAACAGCGCACAAGGGTTCCTTTTTCTATACATCCTTACCAACACTTGTCTATTTTAGCCATTCTGAAAGGTGTAAAGTGGTATCTCGTTGTGGTTTTGCTTTTCATTCCCTTGATGTTAAGTGATGTTGAGCATCTTATCATGTGTCTGTTGGCTACCTGTAGGTCTTCCTTGGAACAATGTTCAGGTCCTGTTTTTTTGGTGTTGAGTACCACAGAGTGATTTTATTTATTTTTTTAAAGATTTTATTTGAGAGAGAGAGACATAGCGAGAGAGGGAACACAAGCAGGGGGAGTGGGAGAGGGAGAAGCAGGCTTCCCACGGAGCAGGGAACCTGATGCGGGGCTCGATCCCAGGACCCCAGGATCATGACCTGAGCCGAAGGCAGACATTTAACGACTGAGCCACCCAGGCGCCCCCACAGAGTGATTTTTTTTTTTTTTCTTTTTCTTTTTTTAGATTTTATTTATTTATTTGAGAGACAGAGAATGAGAGACAGAGAGCATGAGAGGGAGGAGGGTCAGAGGGAGAAGCAGACTCCCTGCTGAGCAGGGAGCCCGATGCGGGACTCAATCCTGGGACTCCAGGATCATGACCTGAGCCGAAGGCAGTCGCTTAACCAACTGAGCCACCCAGGCGCCCCCCCCACAGAGTGATTTTAAAAACATGATTTGTACTACAGAATACACTGAACCCTAAAAAAAAAAAAAAAAAAAAAAAAAAAAAAGAAGAAGAATACACTGAACCAATGCAGCGCTAAACAGGTCTCCTAAGTCAGGAAAATAAACTGAAATGTGATTCAAAACATAGCTCTAAGCTCAACAGGACACAAAAGCTTTTTACAAGTCTTCCAACCCTACCTCTATCCCCAAAGATACATATTTTCCTGGGGTAGTATTCTATGTGGGGTATTAAGTGCCTATCTAAACATTGCTTACAGTTTAAAGTTCAGAATATTTTTACATTTCCCCTCTTTTGGAACCACACTTTTGTAACCAAACAAAAAAACACTTTTTTTTTTAATGGGAAAGTGTCATCTTGTTTTATTATTACTAATGTAAGCATTTGATGACAAACGAAGATAATTTTACAAACTCAATGTTTGCAAGTACATGAAATTTCCCTTTTATTGTACTTTTTATAGCACACTAGCTCAAATACGTTTCTCTACAACTACTCCAACATAACTCCTTTGGAATGAATTATTTTAGTCATCCTTAACATGTAACTCTGCCAAATACTTTAAAATAAACATATAAAAATTTTAATTATTAATTTTTAGATGAATGGGGTAAGAAAGTCATCAGGTGATGGCTGGGACTGTTAATTCCAACAAGAAACTGTGCTTAAGTGTTTCTTCTGATACAGTAGTTATAAATTAGAATTTTCAAAAAACAAGGGCAGAACAAAAAATACAAAAGAAACTTCTGCAGCTTAAGCCTCCCATAGTCCTAAACCTCTGAGAGAAGCAAGGCAAAGCACCTTTCCTACAATTTAAGTGGGTTTCCAGTATTTCCATGTAGTTGAGCTTTCAGAGATAGACACGACATATATATCCTCTTGGCTCTGGTTGTATTAATTATGCCTGAAGAGTTTAATACCCATCCAAGTCCAAAGGTGGAAGAACACATAAACTGGTATGGTAATGGGCAGGAGCAGACTATAAAAGCACAGGCTGGTTGTGTTAGTGCAGCCCTGTGGGAAGTTTTCTTCCACGGAGGCTGAGTAGAACAGTCCGGCTAAAGAGACCAACGGAATAAGGACAGTCAACGTAGGAAGAGACAGAAACATTCTTCTCCCCCACCTATTTCCTGCCACTCTGACTTTTAAAAAGGTAAGTGGTATTAACAAAGTTTAGTTGTGTGTGTTGCTGTTTTTAATTATGATCTAGTGCCGCTCCATTTCTTCTTGCTTCTTATTTTGATGTGTCATCCTAGCTGCCTGCGGTATCATATTAGGGATCCCATCAATAATTGGATAGGCTATTCCCAACTCTTCATTAATCAGTTCATTTGTCGATGCTTCATATCTGAGGGGAGAAAAGGAAAACAAAATGAATTGTGAAAACAAAATGCTTGGAAGAGCTTGGTGTTCAATAAACACCCCCATTTATCCAATTCTTGACAGAGTGTTAATTCCAAAAAAAGCAGAATTAAACTTCTAATTCTAAAAGCAGTATTACCCAATTGAAACATTTCTTTTAGAAAATGAATCTCTAATTCCCATTTTAGTCAGTTTCTCTCATATTTTCTTTTTCACTTTATTCTCAAGCTATACCTTAATATGAATTTTTAAAATCCAGTCAGAAAAAAAATCTCCCCTTTTCATCCAAATATTCCTTCGTTACTCTGGGTGACCTCAAGACCATCCCAGTTAATTTATTACTGAAACAGCCACTAGAGAAAAATTCAACTTCCCCTAATAGAGCAACACAACTGAACCATTAGGAGGAAACCACTGAAAAATCAAGATAGACAAAATAAAAGTATGAGGAAGATGAGATAGCAGAAATGAAGAAACTTTAGAAAACAGGTCTGTAGTGAGCTAGTTACACAATTAACTAAAAGGTAGATCAAATGGTCATTTCAAGGTGTAAGAAAATAGTGTATTCGTTACGGAAAATAATCTAGTTAAGAGAAATGCAAAAATATTGAAAATAAAAAATGACTAGCAATGTACCACCCCAAAATAACCACTGATAACATTTTGGTGTTTAGTATATTCAATCTGCAATACTAGCGTTGTCAACATTCAGTTTCCGTAGCCTGGAGCTGTAGAGCCTTTTTAAAAAAAATCTAAATTCAATTAATTAACATAACGTATTACTAGTTTCAGAGGTAGAGTTCAGTGATGTATCAGTTGCATATAACACCCAGTGCTCATTACATCACGTGCCCTCGTTAACTAAGCCCATCACCCAGTTACCCCATCCCCCCACTCACGTCCCCTCCAGCAACCCTGTTTGTTTCCTATGATTAAGAGTCCCTTATGGTTTGTCTCCCTCTCTGATTTCCTCTTGTTTTATCTTCCCCTCCCAGAGCTGTTTTTCCCGACTCTTGGCTCAAGGAAGCCTTTACAAAACCCAGCTAGTCCAGAACTAAGAGCCAAAAGGGGCAGCACACACAGCGTAAACGTTTAAGATCGTCAGGCATCAGCTGTACATTTTCACAAGAATAGTTATTTTTCGTCATCTTGGCTTAAAAATCTGAATGCCTTGGACCAGTCCCGACTCCCAACAGTTCATAAACCCGACGGTACATTAGCACCACTGAGGGTCCTTTTAAGAAAACACCTTGCTCTAGTCCGGCCCCCAGACCGGCTGACTGGGTCTGCCTGGGGTGGTGCCCGGGAATCGGCATTCAAAAAAAAAAAGTTCCCTTGGGCGCCTGGGTGGCTCAGTTGGTTAAGCAACTGCCTTCGGCTCAGGTCATGATCCTGGAGTCCCGGGATCGAGTCCCGCATCGGACTCCCTGCTCAGCGGGGAGTCTGCTTCTCCCTCTGATCCTCCCCCTCTCATGCTCTCTGTCTCCCATTCTCTCTCTCAGATAAATAAATAAAAAATCTTTAAAAAAAAAAAAAAAAAAAGTTCCCTGGCGATACGATTGCGCAGCCAATGGCGAACCTGGAAACGCCCCGACCCATCCCTGCGGGTGGGCGGCTTGATTTGGGACGCCCGGGGCTCGGCTCCCCTCCGGGCTCCTCCCGCCCTTCTCGCAGCAGTCGGAGGTGCGTAGTGGCTGGACGGGCCCGGAGCCAGAAAATGGCAGCGGAAAATACCCGGATTGACCTGAAGGGCTCCCCAGCGGCTGTAAGCGGCCGCGCGGTCCACCCGCCCCGCCGCCCCGCCACGGGAGGGGGCGAACGCAAAGTCGCAGCCGGTGAATCGCACCTGAGCGGCTTCTTGGAGAGCGGGCACACCAGGAACTCGAGCAGCGCCGGGTCGAAGGCGCGGGGCGGGTCCCTGGGCCTCTGGCTCTTGTCCGCGGACCGCTGTGACCCCGACGCGTGAAGGCACCTCCGGGCGACCGCGAACGGCGGCACGCGTGGACCCCGCAGCGCTGAGGCGAGCCAGCCGCACGCTCCGCTCAGCATGGTCCAGCAGGCCGCAACCGCACCGCAGGCGACCTCGGCCAGCCCGGGCCGCTGCAGCCGATCCCCGGGCAGCCAGCCCCACAGCCGGCCAGACCCCGCCCCCGGTGCTGCGGAAACGCCGTCCCCGGGCCGGCGGGAGCTAGCGCTTTGGTTCCGAGGGCGCTCCTGACCCGACTGCTTTTCCCGCGGCACCGCTCGGTAGTTACGGGCGCGGCCTGCCGCCAGAGGACTCTAGCGACTGTGCCACCGTATTTACAAATTACAAACAAAACCAGTGCTTAAATTGGGGTATTTTGAGTTTCCACCAGGGCTTATGCAGGGGTGCCAGGAAGCCAGTGGCCGGACCTCAAAGTCACAGTGTTAAACTTGCACCTACGTGGTTATCTCCAAAAGGAGGTTTCAGCCACATTGTCACATTGGGTATGTTAAAAGCATTGATTTGTCTTGTGTAAATCTTTACCATAGCTCCTGTAACCTTGTTTGTCTTTTTCCCCCCTTTTCTTATTAAATTAAAACTTCAGAACCTGAAAAGAATACGACAGGCCTCTTAAGCTCCACGACGTCCAGATTCTTACACTGTGGGACTTGCTGTGAATTCAGCTGCATAATAAAGCACAACCAGTTTATAAAGGACCTTGCAGACAGCAAGGTCTCTAAGTAACTGTGTAATCAGGCAGATGTCCATTAGTTGAATGGGAAATCCATTTAATGGATTTTTCGCCTCAAGTTTGCCTCTGGCGCTCTGAGGAAGTGATCTTTGTTACAGTGTGATAGATTTGGGCTCTGGGGCCTGGCAGCTTGGTTTCTGGTGCAGGGTTGTCTAGCTGTGTGACTCCAGCAAATGACTTAACTACTCAGTTTCTTTACCTGTATAGTAAGATAATGGCACTTAACCTCCTGAAATCTCCTCCTTGTGGGGAATAAAATGGGATCATGCATGCAAAGAACATTTAGAAAAGTCCTTGGGACAAATTAATGCTCAATTAATGTTCTCTATTGTTATTTTTATTTTCTCTGTACGGTATGCTAGAAGATTCTTTGTTAGTCATCAATTTTTTTCCCTTTGTTTTGCTGAACATGGACTTGAACCTTTTTTGTTTCACTGGACTTTATCATCTTACACTTGGGAGATAAGGGTGGGAGTGAGGGACACAAAGATACAGATACAAGATTATATTTGCAGATTTCTCTTCCACTCAGCCATATGAAAATAGATTGAGAAATTTTTATAGTTTACTCTATTTTTAAAAATATGCTACATTATTTGATGCTTTTTGTTCACTAATGCTCAGAAGACTTCAGCATGAGGCAGTTTTAGGGATGTAGCCTCAAGAGGGACTATTGTAAAGTTCCTATGTTTACTTTCGCGTTATTTCCTGCAAGGCAGTAGCAGGAATTAATTTTTCAGTTGTAGTTAGTTGATACTTTGGGCCCTACAGAAAGAGTGGATTATAAGAAAGATATATTTTAACTGTTTCCGCGAGGTATGGGGAAGCAGAGCTTCACTTTTGCCAGCACTGCGTGGACCCAGGCCAGGCGGGGCAGGCCTAGGGTCTTAGCCCTTGTGGGATAGAGGCAGACAACTATGCTTGAGACCAGTTTCATTAGCCTTAGTTTGGCTAGCCTGGCTGACTGATCCCTATCACCTGGGTTTTCTAACCAGTTATAAATAAATTAGTTCCAGTTTGCTGCCACCTAGAAGGTTCAAAGCAGGTCAGTTTACTTTCATTTATGTTAGTATTTGGGGGAAATGGAGAGTAACAGCAAAGCATTAAAAACGTCCTCAAATTTATAAAACCAAAAATCAACAACCAATAGTTAGGAACATCTGAGTGTGTGATCTATTAGTCCAAACCATGTAAATATTAAGTTATAAAATGTCCTTAAGTAGCCGTTAGTAATTAAGGAATATAACTCATTTCTGCATGTGGTATACTAAGCTGAATGTAGATGACAATATAGAATTGTAAAGTCATTAGTCCTCTTTTGCTATTGGCATGACTATCATCTTTCCCATCGCAGAGCCCTGTGCACGTCATAATAATGTGATGGGGCTTCGGGCTCAGGTACTATATAGCTATGTGACCTTGGGGAAGTTACTTAAATTCTCTGCCCCAATCTTGTCATCTGTAAGATAGTATATTAATAGTACCTACCTTACTAGATTTGTTGAGAGAATTAAATAAAATAATACAGGTGAAGCAGTTAGCACAGGGGCTGGCACAGATTGCAGATTGAAAAATGCTAACAGCTGCAAAATGACTTATTGTGGTGAAGTTGGTGAAAATTCTGGTTAAAAAGTGAACGCACCGGGGGCGCCTGGGTGGCTCAGTCGTTAAGCGTCTGCCTTCGGCTCAGGTCATGATCCCGGGGTCCCGGGATCGAGTCCCACATCGGGCTCCCTGCTCGGCGGGAAGCCTGCTTCTCCCTCTCCCACTCCCCCTGCTTGTGTTCCTGCTCTCGCTATCTCTCTCTCTGTCAAATAAATAAAATCTTAAAAAAAAAAAAAAAGGTGAACGCACAGTGTACCACTGGGCACCTTAATTTTAATCGACATGGAATTTTTATGGTTTCCAATGTGGATAATACTGACACACAACTCTTGGGTTATCATACACGTTGAGTTAGAAATCTCCAGGCAGATTAGAGACTAGAATATATATTTTAATGAAGTCCCATAAATACCAAATTTGGGGCATTGAAATTTGGGAATCTTTGATTCAGAGAAGGAAGTTAAAATCAATTTTCCACTAGATGGCATCGTCCAGTATTTGAATTAATATTTATTCCTGCTTGTACTTTTCTTTCTGTGATTACAAAGATTTGCTTTTATTTTGCCAGTGGTTGCCTTTATTTGATGACATTTATTTTAGGAAAAAAAAAATCACAAAAATTTTATTAATAAATTACAATTATAATGAGTTCACTGAAATAAAAGGTCTAATAGGTAAATGGACAAAAAATATGAAATTCATAAAGGAGAAAATGCAGTTGATTAATAAACACAAAATATCAATAGTAAAGTAATGCAAGTTTCAAACATCAAAGAAGTTTCCATTTTTCGTCTATTAAAATAGCAAATATTTTAAAAAACATAATTTTTAAAAAAGATTTTACTTATTTATTTGAGAGAGAAAGCACAAGCAGGGGGTCACGGCAGAGGGAGAGGGAGAAGCAGACTCCCTGCTGGATCCCAGAACCCTGAGATATGACCCGAACAGAAGGCAGACACTTAACCAACTGAGCCACTCAGGTGCCCCAAAACATAATTCTTTTTTTTTTTTTTTAAGATTTTATTTATTTGACACAGAGAGACACAGTGAGAGAGGGAACACAAGCAGGGGGAGTGGGAGAGGGAGAAGTAGGCTCTCCACCGAGCAGGGAGCCCAATGCGGGGCTCGATCCCACGACCCTGGGATCATGACCTGAGCCGAAGGCAGACACTTAATGACTGAGCCACCCAGGTGCCCCCCCAAACATAATTCTTAATATTGATCATTTATTTATTAATTTATCGAAGGTCCACTACGTGGCAGGTACTGTCTGAATTAGCTGGGGTTCTCCAGAGAAACAGAATTAATCATATATATATGTATGTATGTATTTATTATGAGGAATCAGCTCCTATGGTTATGGAGGCTGAGAAGTCCCACAATGGGATGGGACAAATGTGTAATGACATGTATCCACCATTATGGTATCATACAGAATAGTTTCACTGCTCTAGAAATCCCCTGTGCTTTACTTGCTCGTCCTTTCCTCTCCCCTAACCCTTGGAAACCACAGAAATTTTTACCATTGCCATAGTTTTGCCTTTTCCTGGATGTCATATACTTGGAATCATACAGTATGTAGTAGCCTTTTCAGATTGGTTTCTTTAACTTAGGAATATGCATTTAAGGTTTCTCTGTGTCTTTTTATGATTTGATAGCTCGTTTCTTTTTACTGTTGAATAATATTTTATTTTCTGGATACACCGTAGTTTATCTATTTACCTATTGAATGACATCTTGGTTGCTTCCAAGTTTTGGCAACTATGGAAAAAGCTACTGTAAACATTCATATACAGGTTTTTATGTGGACATAGGTTTTTAACTCATTTGAATGTGGATGCAGATCGTATGGTAAGAGTGTATTTAGTTTTGTAAGAAACTGCCAAACTGTCTTCCAAAGTGACTATACCATTTTGTGTTTCCAGCAGCAATGGATAATTCCTGTTGTTCTACATCCTTGCCAACATTTGGTGTTGTCTGCCTTTTGGATTTTCACCATTCTAGTAGGTGTGCTGTAATTACCTCCTTATTTTAACTTGCAAGTCCCTAATGGTATATGAAGTTGAGCATCTTTTCATATGTTTATTTGCTATCTGCATATTATCTTTGGTGAAGTGTCTATTCAAATCTTTTGCACATTTTTAAAATTGGATTGTTCATTTTCTTACTGTTGAGCTTTAAGAGTTCTTTGAACATTTTGAATAACTGTCCTTTATCAGATATGTCTTTTGAAATATTTTTCCCAGTCTGTGGCTTGTCTTTTCATTCTCTTTATATGTGTTTATTATACCAGAGTAAATCAAAGTTCAGGATGCTGAGACAGATATAAATCAGAAATATTTTTTCACCGAGGATCTTTTATTTTTACTCAAGATAATCTTAAGTAACCAACATCTATTTCCTCCACGCATTCTTTAACCTTCTGATTGCAGGGTTTCTCTCCTTTGCTGCTGAACTCTTTCAAAGATGGGAGTACAGATTTTTGACCCCTTGTAACCCTAATTTATGAGAGGCAAACAAAAAAGAGGTGCACCCATGGTCAAGCATTGTGGTCCTAGTTGAGCCACTATTTCTCTCCCTGGAGTGACTGCAAGATAATTGACAGTGATAACATTCATTTACAGCTTGACCTTTCTCATCTGGCACATTGAAAGTCAAGTCTCCTTCCAATCTCATACAGCGATATTATAAAGTAGAAAGAATGCAAATATTTCTCATGTCATAATGTAAGATATAAAAGTGGTAGAACATTACATTCTGTTTCATTCCCTTGTTATAATTAACACAAAACATCTTGTGGGAATGGAGCGACCTACTTCGATGTATCTTGCTTTGTATGTGATAGTTTAACAAGTTAGATATTCATAGACATAGACAAATGGCCAAGAACTCCCAACCCCACTTCTATGCGAAGGTTCTTGGCACAGTGGCTTATAAGGCCCTCAAAAAACTAACCTCTGCCTCTCCAGCATCTTCCCTCACTGTGGCCACTTCCCATCTTGTCTTTAGCCATTCTGAATTATTTGCTGTCCCACTAATACTCTAGGCTGTTCTATAGCTCCATGTCCTTTGCTCATGCCATGACATCTTCCCCAAATATCCTTTTCTCCATTTGTCCATCTAAAGCACTTACTCATCTTTAAGACGCAGTTTTAACAATACCTCTCTTAAGATTTTTCTAACTCCCTCCTTTTCCCTGTACCCTGGGTATTAGCCAATTCATCCGTCATGTACAATGGTACACCGCATACACACACACACATGCATCCAAGACACCTATACTACTTCACTGCAATTATCCATTTATATGTCTGTCTCCCCTACTAATCTGTAAGATCCTTTATGTCACATACCGTCTGTTTTATTTCTTTATCCCTGCATCTAGCACAGTGACTGGCACATAGCAGGGTTTTTTAAAGATTTTATTTATTTACTTGAGAGAGAGAGGAGAGAGCACAAGCAGGAGTAGCAGCAGAGGGAGAAGGAGAACCAGACTCCCGGCTGAGCAGGGAGCCCAACATGGGGCTCGATCCCAGGACTCTGGGATCATGACCTGAGCCGAAGGCAGACGCTTAACCAACTGAGCCACCAAGCACCCCCATGGTAGATTTTTAAAAAATGCCTATAAAATGAATACAATAGGTCAGTACCAAATATTTAGTTGTTCCTCTCATCAGCAGAAAAAAGTTATTATGCAGTTATACAACATGCCAGGAACATACCAGTGAAAAGAATAGCTCAACAAACTTTTCTTCTTCAATTAGAGAAATTTTAACATAAACTCTTTTCCGGTCTGGTTATAATTTTGAGCAACATAAGTTAGGGTGGAGAGGCGCCTGGGTGGCTCAGTCAGTTTAGCATTTTGGCTCAGGTCATGATCCTGGAGTCCCAGGATCGAGCCTGCGTTGGGCTTCCTGCTCAGCGGGGAGTCTGCTGCTCCCTCTGTCCCTCCCCCACTCATTCTCTCTCTCTCAAATAAATAAATAAAATCTTGAAAAAAATAAGTTAGGGTGGAGGTACTAGAAGGAGTACTATATTAGATCTGTCTTCTAAAGTTTTTTGCTTGAGGTTATGTATTTTTAAAATTTACATAAAAGTTACAAAGATAAAACAAAGAATTCTTATATACTCTCATTGAGATTTCCTAAGTTAACAGCTCTATAGCTAGTTTTTAAAAAGCTGTTGAGAGCAGCTTGGCAGACATGAGGCTTAACCACTTCAAAACAAAACAGAAAGCATTTTCTTGTATTACCATGGTACAGAGATCTAAATCAGAAAGTTAATATTGATACAATGTTATTATAAGATCTACAGATTAAAATTTTACCAGTTGTCCCATTAATGTACTTCTATAGCAAAAGGAAAAAATATTTCTGGTGCAGGATCCAATCCACGATCAAACATTGTATTTAGTTCCTGTGTCTTATTTGTCTCTTTTAATATGAAATAGTTAAAAAAAATAGTTTTGTTTTTGTTTTTGTTTTTCATGATCTTGACATATTGAAGCATACAGGCCAGTTACTTCTCAGCAAGTCCATTCCGTGATTTGGATTGTATGATATTTCCTCATGATTAGATTGAGGTTATGCATTTTTGCCAGGAATAGCAGAGATTGATGCTGTGTCCTTTTTCAGTTCTTCATACTAAGAAGCATTACTCCTGATGCTAATTCTGCACATTTTACTAAGGTGGTGCCTGCAAGATGTCTCTGCTGTGAATTACTGTTTTTCACTATGTAATTAAGTATTATATGGGAATTACATAATTATCTTATGGAGATGAGGTTCTATTTAAGGCTAAACAAAACAGAGCAAGTTTCCTAAGTGATCTAATGGGAAATTGTTTAGCTCTGTTATTTGACCTTCCTAGAGATTACATATAAAAATTAGAAAACTGGGGGGGCACCTGGGTGGCTCAGTCGTTAAGCGACTGCCTTCAGCTCAGGTCATGATCCCAGGGTTCTGGGATCGAGCCCCGCATCGGGCTCTCTGCTCGGCGGCAAGCCTGCTTCTCCCTCTCCCACTCCCCCTGCTTGTGTTCCCTCTCTCCCTGTGTCTCTCTCTGTCAATAAATAAATAAAATCTTTAAAAAAAAAAAATTAGAAAACTGGGGGCACTTGGGTGGCTCAGTTGGCTGAGTGACCGACTCTCCATTTTGGCTCAGGTGGTGATCTTGGGATCGAGCCCTGTCTCGGGCTCTGCCTTCAGTGCAGAGTCTGCTGGACACTCTCTCTCTCCCTCTGCCCCTTCCCCTGCTCACTTGCTCTCTCTCTCCCTACCTCTGAAAAATAAAAATAAGTAAAATCTTTAAAAACAAAATTAGAAGACTGTTTAAAATGGAAATCTTCTGATATTTTGGAGGGTTTAGTCTCAAAATTATTTACAAAAACAAGGTGTGGCTCTGTATTCAGTTGAACTGAATTTTAAAGCCTTAAGTAAATGGAAGTTTTGCATTCAGCAGCTCCTGGGGGATTACACTTGAATAGGAATAGCAGCAGAACTCTTGTTTCTATGATGTCTATGCATTTGGCTCTTCCAAAACCCTCTGACAGGAAGATAATAACCTATGTTATTAGTCATACCTTATAATCAAAAGAACAGGCTTATGTTGGTGTTGATGAATCCTGAGTTCTGGTCTGTTTATTCACCCACATATTCTTAAAAAGAGAACTATGCTGAAATTGTACAGGTGATTTGATGCATGTTTACTTGCTTTCTGGAGTTATATATCTAGCACAATAAATAGGATGTTTCAAACTATTCTTTCAAATGCATCTATGTCATTGTAAAGGAATCATGGAGTTCTTTTAAATCCCTAATTGTTAATTTTTTTTGCTATATTGGGGTATGATTTTTACAAATAAAAATTGCATATATTTAAGGTATATAATGTGATGTCTTGATACACATATACATTGTGAAATAATTACTGCTATCAAGCTAATTAAAGTATCCATCACCTCACATTTTGTGTGTGTATATAGTGAAAATATTTAAGATGTACTCTCTTACCAAATTTTGTTTTTAAAGAATTTATTTATTTGACAGAGAGAGAGAGCACAAGCAGGGGGGCAACAGGGGGAGAGGCAGAAGCAGACTCCCCGCTGAGAAAGGAGCCTGATGCTGGGCTCGATCCCAGGACCCAGGGATCATGACCTGAGCCGAAGGCAGACGCTTAACCAACTGAGCCCCTGAGGAGCCCCTCTCTTACCAAATTTCAAGTATACAATACAGTATTATTAACTATAGTCACCAGGCTATATATTAGATCTACAAACTTATTCATCTTTCATAACTGAAACTTTGTACCCTTTGACCAACATCTCTCCATTTCCCCCACCCCCCAGGCCTGGCAACCACCACTCTACTTTCTGTTTCCATGAGTTAGATGGTTTTAGATTTCACATATAAGTGAGATCATGGGTATTTGGTTTTCTGTGTCTAGCTTATTTCACTTAGCATAATGTCCTCCAGGTTCATTCATGTCACAAATGACAGGATTTCCTTATTTTCTAAAGGCCAAATAATATTTCATTTTATATATATATATTTATATATATATTTGTATATATCTCATATTCTCTTTATTTATTCACCTGTTGATGAACACTTAGATTGATTCCATATCTTGGCTATTGTGAATTATCCTACAATGAACATGGGAATGCTGATATCTCTTTGAGATACTGGTTTCATTTCCTTTGGATACATACCTAGAAGTGCGATTTCTGGATCCTATGGTAGTTCTAGTTTTATTTTTTTGAGGAACTTCCATACTGTTTTCCAAAATGGTTGTACCAATTTACATTCCCACTAAAGGTATATGAGGGTTCCCTTTTTTGCACATCCTCACCAATGCTTATTATCTTTTAGCCATAATACCCATTTCAACGTATGTGAGGTTGTATCTCCTGGTTTTGATTTGCATTTTCCTGATAATTAGTGATGTTGAGCATCATATACCTTTTGGCCATTTGTATGCCTTCTTTTGAGTACTGTCTATCCAAGTCCTTTGCCCATTTAAAATTGGGTTATTTGTTTTCTTGCTTTTGAGTTAAGTTCCTTTTATATTTTGGATATTAACCCCTTATCAGATGTATAGTTTGCAAGTATTTTCTCTCATTTCATAGTTTTTTTTTCACTTGATGGATTTCTTTGCTGTGCGAAAGCTTTTTAGTTTGATGCAATCTCTTTGTGTATTTTTGTTTTTGTTGCCAATGCCTTTGGGGTCATATTCAAAAAATCATTGCCCAGACTAAGTCAAGAAATATTTTCCCTGTTTTCTTCTAGTAGTTTTACAGTTTCAGGTAAACATTTAAGTCTTTAATCCATCTTGAGTCAGTTTTTGTATATGTTGTGAGATGGGGTCCAATTTCATTCTTTTGCATGTGGATAACCAGTTTTCCCCACTCCATTTATTGAAGAGACTGCCTTTCCCCTTTGAGTGTTCTTGAGATCTTTATGGAAGATCAATTGACCATAAATGTGTAGATTTATTTGGGCTCTCTCTTCTGTTTCATTGGCCTATATGTCTATTTTTATGCTGGTACCATACTGTATTGATTACTATAGCTTTGTAATATAGTTTGAAATCAGGATGTGATACCTTCAGGTTTGTTCTTGTTGCTCAAGAATACTTAGGCTACTTGAGGTCTTTTGTCCCAAATGAATTTTAGGATTATTATTATTTTTTTTATCTGTGAAAAATAGCCCTGGAATTTTAATAGGAATTGCATTGAACCTGTAGATCTCTTTGGATAGTAATGGACATTTTAATATTAATTCTTCCAATTTGTGAACATGGGATGTCTTTCCATTTATTTCTGTCTTCTTTGATTTCTTTTACCAGTGTCTCATAGTTTTCAGTGTACTAATCTTTCATCTTTTTGGTTAAATTTATTCCCAAGTATTTAATTTTTTTGGATGCTATTGTAAATGGGATTGTTTCCTAATTTCTTTTTTGAATAATTTGTTACTAGTGCCTAGAAATGCAATTGATTTTTGTATATTGATTTTATATCCTGCAACTTTATTACATTTATTTGTTTATCTGTGCTAATAGTTTTTTGATGGAGTCTTTAGAGTTTTCTGTATATAAGGTGATGTCATTGACAAACAGAGACCATTTCACTTCACAAATCTTCCTTTCAGATTTGAATGCCTTTTATTTCTTTTTCTTGCCTAACTGCTCTGGCTAGGACTTCCAGTACCATGTTGAATAGAAATGGTGAGAGTGGACATCGTTGTCTTGTTTCTTATCTTAGAGGAAAAGATTTCAGCTTTTCACCATTGAGCATGATGTTAGCTGTGGGTTTTTCCTATATGGCCTTTGTTATATTGAGGTATGTTCCCTCTAAACCTACTTTGTTTAGGGTTTTTATTGAATGGATGTTGTACTTTGTCAAATACTTTTCTTGCATCTATTGAAATGACCATATCATTTTTATCCTTCATTCTGTTAATATCATGTCTCACATTTATTGATTTGCATATGTTGAATCATCCTTGTATCCAAGGGATAAATCCCGCTTGATCATGGTGTATGATCCTCTTAATGTGCTCTTGAATTCAGTTTGGTAGTATTTTGTTGAAGATTTTTGCATCTATATTCATCAGGGATATTGGGCTGTAATTTTCTTTTTTGTAGTGTCCTTGTCTGGCTTTGATTTCAGGGTAATGGTGGCCTTATTACATGAATTTTGAAGTGTTCTCTTCAATTTTTTGGAAGAGTTTGAGAAGGATTGGCATTAAATTTCTCTAAATACTTGTAGAATTTACCAGTGAAGCCATTAGGTTCTGTATTTTTTATTGGGAGGGGGGTTTGATTACTGATTAAATCTCCTTACTCATTATTAGTCTATTCATATTTTTAAAAATTTCTTTATGATTCAATGTTGGTAGGTTGCATTTCTAGGAATTTATCTTTTTCTTGTAGGTTATCTAATTTGTTGGCATATAATTGTTCATAGTAGTCTCTTATGATCTTTTGTATTTCTGTGGTATTAGTTGTAATGGCTCTTCTTTCATTTACAATTTTATTTATATGAGTCTTCTCTCTTTTATTATTAGTTAATCTAGCTAAAGGTTTGTCAATTTTGTTTATCTTTTCAAAAAACCAACTCCTAGTTTCATTTATTTTTTTTTCCGAGGTTTTTATTTATTGATTTATTTGAGAGAGAGCAAGTGAGTGAGCGAGCATGAGGAGGAGCAGAGAGAAAGGGACAAGCAGTCCCCAGGCTGAGCACGGAGCCCCATGCAGGGCTTAATCCCCACAGGGGGCTCAATCCCTAGGACCCCGAGATCATGACCCAAGCCAAAACCAAGAGCACCCAACTGACTGGGCCACTCAGGTGCCCTTCATTGATCTTTTCTATTGTGTCTCTATTTCATTATTTCTGCTTTGATATTTATTACATTCTTCCTTCTGCTAACTTTAGGCTTAGTTTGTACTTTTCCTAGTTCCTTGAGGTGTAAAGTTAGGTTGTTTATTTGAGATTTTTATTTTTTTATTTTATTTTATTTTTTTGTAAAGATTTTATTTATTTATTTGACAGAGAGAGACACAGCGAGAGAGGGAACACAAGCAGGGGAGGAGTGGGAGAGGGAGAAGCAGGCTTCCCGCGGAGCAGGGAGCCTGATGCAGAGCTCAATCCCGGGACCTGAGATCATGACCTGAGCCGAAGGCAGACGCCCAATGACTGAGCCACCCAGGCACCCCGAGATTTTTATTTTTTTTAATTTATTTTAGCCCAACATGGGGCTTGAACTCAAGACCCTGAGGTTTGAGCCCTGAGCTGAGATCAAGTCATACACTTAACTGACTGAGCCACCCAGAAGCCCCTCTTTTTTCTAGATGTAGGCATTTAGCACTATAAATGGCCCCTTTAGACTTGCTTTTGCTGCATACTGTAAATTTTGGTATGTTTTGTGCTTGTTTGTGTTTGTCTCAAGATACTTTTAATTACTCTTTTGATTTCTTCTTTGACCCATTGGCTATTCAAGAGTGTGTTGTTTAATTTCTACATATTTGTGAATTTCTAATTTTCCTTCTGTTAGAGACTTCTAGTTTCCTACCATTGTGTTCAGAAAAGATACCACATATGGTATCTTTTGATACTTAAATTTGTTAAGACTTGTATCATAACCTAATATTTGGTCTGTTTTGGAGAATGATCTATGAGTGGTTTTTTTTTTTTTAATAGGGAATCCCATTTTTATTTTATTATTATTATTTTTAAAGATTTTATTTATTTATTTATTTGACAGAGAGAGACACAGCGAGAGAGGGAACACAAGCAGGGGGAGTGGGAGAGGGAGAAGCAGGCTTCCTGCAGAACAGGGAGCCCGATATGGGGCTCGATCCCAGGACCCTGGGATCATGACCTGAGCCGAAGGCAGACACTTAATGACTGAGCCACCCAGGCACCCCGATCTATGAATGTTTGAAAAGAATGTGCATTCTGCTACTGTTGGATGGAATATTCCGCATATGACTGTTAGGGCCTTTTGTTCTATAGTGTTGTTCAAGTTTGCTGTTTCCTTATTAATCATCTGTCTTGATGATCTATCCACTGATAAAAATGGGATATTGAAGTCCCCTACTATTACTATTTCTTCCTTCAATTCTGTTAATATTTGCTTTGTATATATTGGTGCTCCAATGTTAGATGCATCCTCTTGATGAATTATTATATGATGACCTTTATCTCTTGTGACAGCTTTTGACCATTTTCTTTGATAACCATCTTCCTCCATGTCTTCACATGGTCTTTCCTGTGTGTGCATTTATTTCCTAATCTCTGCTTCTTATAACATCAGTCCTATTGGATTAGGGCCCACCTATATGATCTCATTTTACCTTAGTTACCTCTTTAAAGGCTCCATCTCCAAATATATAGTCACTTTCTGAGGTACTAGGGGCTAGGATCTCAACATATTAATTTGGAGGGACACAATTCAACCCCTAACACCGTTCTTCCTCTCTTCTAGTTCCACTGGCTTGGTACAAAAATTTCAATTCTACAGGATTTAAAAGAAGGTGATCAAACATCTTAAAGTCCCTTAATAGACTTTATAATACATATTTAAATATGTTTAATTTTTAAAAGGAAGCCATTTGCAGAATTCTCAATTATGAAGTTCATTTTTAAAGTAATGATGGCTCCAGGGAAAATATCTGTTTTCTCTTTTTATATACTTGAAGGTAACTTGATCATAAAGAGCTTTACAGTGTGAACTAAAAAAATTGTTTTTCAGGAAAAATTCTAAACTAAAGCCTAATGTAGAGTTCTCTTCATGTAAAGATGTAATAATTCAAATACTTTTCATGTCTCATTTCTCCTTAATAGTGGTATAAATGTGAATAATGACCAAATATTTTAGCAGGGACTTCCTTGCCCTTTCGGAAACAATCAGTTAAGATATGCTTAATTATAGTAAAGTGAAAACAACTCTCAAATATCAGTGGTTTGAAATAATGAGTTTATTTTGTGTTCATTCTGTTAGGTTAAATCACACGAGAGTACCAGTATTTTAATCACTTTTGAACTAGGGATACTGCAAGTTTGTGTAGATAAACCTAATCCATATCAGTCATAGATTGATTGGGGTCTCTACTCCTTGTTGTCCTTACCGCTCTCTTTTCACCAGCTAAGATGTTGCTGGTTATTTTGAGACAAGGAAAGAAATCTAAGAAAGTAACACATTCCACTTATACTCAAATATTACTGGTCAAAAACAGTCATAAGTCTATGTCTAATTTCAGTGGGCTGGGGAAGTGCTATCTAAATGTTAGGAAGAAAGAGAACTGGAAATACTTGTGACTACCAGATCTGGTAATATTTATGTCAATGTCAGTCAGTAATAATGATTCTTTTATATACGTTTCTAGTCCTCCCATGCATCATAGAACCTGGTTTTGAAAAATCACAAGACTTGGTTATTCAGATAATTGTTGTTGGCTTTTGTGTATTGTAAAAATGGAAACACCCTTGACATTGTTAATCCCAGATGAGTTTGATGTTATTTACAAAGACTTTGTCACAGAGTTTCACAAATAGTTTTTGGACCTTCCTGTTGTTGAAATAGTAATTCTTCAAAAATGTGTCATGTTCCCCCATGATATGTATGTAATTCCTATGCTAGGGATATTTTTTCAAATTTCTTCTGGGTCTAGAATTGGAATTTCACAACAGACATTGAAGAAACCATGTTTCAATAGTTTCTTTACTTTTTTGTCTTTCTTATTCCAAATTTGTCATATAGTATGATGTGATATAAGTAATATAAAATATAATATTACAGATGATATCTATGCTTAATAATGAAATAGATGACATCTTTATTAAACTGGCTGGTCTTTATGAATCAGAAAGAAGTTGCTGGTCTAGTGAAATTCTAGTTCTAATTTTTTATGCTTTGTTAGAATAGTGGTGTAAGAATTGCATTATAATTTTTTGGTTAAAAAGTGTAACAAGTATCTAGTTACTGTATTGTATGAACCAATATCAAAGGAATGTATACTTGTAACTTTCAATAATGGCTTTCTTTCTTTATTTTTATTTAAATTTTAATTAGTTAACATACAGAGCAATATTGGTTTCTGGAGTAAATTCAGTGATTCATCACTTACATACAACACCCAGTGCTCATCACAAAAGTGCCCTCTTTAATACCCATCACACATCTAGCCCATCCCCCACCCACCTCCCTCCATCAACCTTCTGTTTGTTCTCTATCCTTAAGAGTGTCTTATGGTTTGTTTCCCTCTCTCCTTTCTTCCCTTCTTCCCATATGTTCATCTGTTTTCTTTCTTAAATTCCACATGTGAGATCATTTGGTATTTGTCTTTCTCTGACTGACTTATTTCACTTAGCATAATACACTCTAGCTCCATCCACATCGTTGCACATGGCAAGATTTCATTCTTTTTTTTTTTTTTTTAAGATTATTTATTTATTTATTTGACACAGAGAGAGAGACAGCAAGAGAGGGAACACAAGCAGGGGGAGTGGGAGAGGGAGAAGCAGGCTTCCCGCCAAGCAGGAGCCTGATGTGGGGCTTGATCCCAGGACCCTAGGATCATGACCTGAGCCGAAGGCAGACGCCCAACGACTGAGCCACCCAGGCACCGCTCATTCTTTTTTTTTTTTTTTTTTTTTTAAGATTTTATTTTTTTATCTGAGAGAGAGAGAGAGCATGAGCGGGGTGAGGGACAGAGGGAGAGGGACAAGCAGACTCCCTGCTGAGCATGGAGCTCCACATGGGACTCGATCCCAGGATGCTGAGATCATGACCTGAGCCAAAGTCAGATGCTTAACTGACTGGTCCACCCAGGTGCCCCAAGATTTCATTCTTTTTGATGGCTGAGTAACATTCCATCATATATATATATATATATATCACTCTTCTTTATCCATTCATCAGTCAATGGACATTTGGGCTCTCTCCATTGTTTGGCTGTTGTTGATAATGCTGCTATTAAAATCGGGGTGCATGTATCCCTTCAAATCTGTATTTTTGTATCCTTTGGGTAAATACCTAGTAGTGCAATTGCTGGATCCATAGGATAGTTCTTTTTTCAACTTTTTTTTTTTTTAAGATTTTATTTATTTATTTGACAGAGAGAGGGAGATATAGCGAGAGAGGGAACACAAGCAGGGGGAGTGGGAGAGGGAGAAGCAGGCTCCCTGCTGAACAAGGAGCCCAATGCAGGGCTTGATCCCAGGACCCTGGGATCATGACCTGAGCTGAAGGCAGATGCTTAACGACTGAGCCACCCAGGCGCCCCTCTTTTTTTTAACTTTTTGAGGAGTCTCTGTACTGTTCTCCAGAGTGGTTGCACCAATTTGCATTCCCACCAACTGTGCAAGAGGGTTCCCTTTTCTCCACATCCTTGCCAACACTTGTTGTTTCTTGTGTTGTTAATTTTAGCCATTCTGACAGGTGTGAGAGTAACAGCTTTATTGAGATAAATTCATGTATACACAATTTACACATTTAAAGTGTACAATTCAGTGGTTTTTAATATATTCACAGAGTTGCACAGTCATCACCAGGATCAATTTTGGAAAGTTTCCATCATTCTGAGAAGAAACCCTGTACTATAAGCGGTTACTCTCCATTTCCCCAATCCCATCCCACCCCTGGCCCTAGGCAACCACTAATATAATTTCTGTCTCTACAGATTTGCCTATTCTGGATATTTCCTATAAATGGACTCATACAATAGATAGTTTTTGTGACTGGTTTCTTAGATTTAGCATAATGTTTTCTAGGTCCATCCATGTTGTAGCATGTATCAGGACTTCATTCCTTTTTATTGCCAAGTAATGTTCAATTGTATGGATATACCACATTTATTTATCCATTCATTGGTTGATAGACATTTGGGTTGTTTGCAAGTTTTGTCTATGAATAATACTGTTATGAACATTTGTGTTAAAATTTTGTATACCTGTACATATGTTCTTATTTTGCTTGTGTACGTACCTAGGAGTAGAATTGTTAGGTCATATGATAACTCTATGTTTGACTTTTAGAGGAACTTTCAGATTGTTTCAAAACAGCTATACCATTTTACATTCCTTTTTTTTTTTTTTAATTTTTACATAATTTCTATACACAACATGGGGCTTGAACTCACAACCCGGAGATTAAGAGTTGCACACTCTACAGACTGAGCCATCTAAGTGCCCCCCCCCCCCCACATTTTAAATTCCTACCAGCAATGTTTGAGAGTTTCAATTTTCCACATCCTTGCTAGGACTTGTTATAATATGTCTTTCTGATTATAGTCATTTTAGTGGGTGTGGTGTAGTATTTCCATGTGGTTTTGATTTGCATTTCCCTAATAGCTAATGATATTGAGCATCTTTTTTTGTTAAATGACCTTTTTTTTTTTTAAGATTTTATTTATTTATTTGACAGAGAGAGAGACAGCGAGAGAGGGAACACAAGCAGGGGGAGTGGGAGGGAGTAGCAGGCTTCCCGCAGAGCAGGAGTCTGATGCGGGGCTGGATCCCAGGACCCCGGGATCATGACCTGAGCCGAAGGCAGATGCTTAACGACTAAGCCACCCAGGTGCCCCTGTTTATGGCCATTTTTGTGTATGTTTATTGGCCATTTGTGTATCTTCTTTGGAGAAATGTCTGTTCAGATCCTTTAGACATTTTTCAACTGTGTTCTTTGCCTTTTTATTACAGAGTTGTAAGAGTTATGTAATCTGGATACAAGTCCTCTGTGAGATATATGATTTGCAAATATTTTCTCTCAATCTTTTGTTTGTCTTTTCATTTTTTGGTCGTGTCCTTTGAAGCACATATTTTTTCTGTTTTTCTTTGTTTGCTTGTGCTTTTCTGTTTTACTCTAAGAAACTATTGCCTAATCCAAATTCACAGAGATTTATACCTGTGTTTTCTTCTATGACTTTCATAGTTTTAGGTCTTACCTTTAGATCTTAGAGCAATTTTGTTAAATTTTTTATATGGTGTGAGGTAGAGTCTACCTTTATTCTTTGGAAGCAAATATATAGTTATCCCAGCACCATTTGTTGAAAAGAATATCCTTTACCCTTATTGAATGGTCTTTAGACCCTGGTTGAAAATCAACTGTCTGTAAATATGAGGGTTTATTTCTGGACTCTCAATTCTATTGTACATACATATGCCAGTACCACACTGTCTTGATTACTGTAGCTTTGTAGTAAGTTTTAAAATTGGGGAGTATGAGTCCTCCAATTGTGTTCTTCATTTTCAAGACATTATTTTGGCTACTCTGGATCCCTTGAAATTGCATATGAATTTTAGGGTTAACTTGTCAATTTCTGCAAAGAAGCCAGTTGGATTTTTGCTAAGGAGTATTGCTATCTTTATAACATAAAATCTTCTGATCCATGAACATGGGATGTCATTCCATTTATTTAGGTCTTTTAAAAATTTTTTAAATGACTTGTGGCTCTCAGAGTAGGAGTTTCACACTTTTTGTTAAATTTATTCCTAAGTATTTTATTTGTTTTGATGCTATTACAAATGAAATTTTTCCTTAATTTTCAGTTTGTTATGGAACCATAAAGCTACTATATAGAAATATAATTGATTTTTATTTATTTTATTTTATTTTTTAAAGATTTTATTTATTCATTTGACACAGAGAGAGAGCACAAGCAGGGGGAGCAGCAGGCAGAGGGAGAGGGAGAAGTAGACTCCCTGCGGAGCAGAGAGCCCGTTGTAGGGCTGGATCCCAGGATTCTGAGATCATGACCTGAGCCGAAGACAGATGCTTAACTGACTGAGCCACCCAGGTACCCCATAGCTGATTTTTATATGACTCTTGTATCCTGCAACCTTGCAGAAATTATTTATAATTTTGGTAGTTTGTTTTTCACTAGATTCCTTAGGATTTTCTATATACAAGATTATAACATCTGCAAGTAGAGATACTTTTACTACTTGATTTCTAATCTGGATGCCTTTTACTTTATTTTATTGCCTAATTGTCCTTTCCAGAACCTCTAGCACAATGTTGAATAGAAGTGGCAGGAGCAGATATCCTTTGTTCCTGATCTTAGGAGGGAAAATTCAGTCTTTCACCATTAAGTATTATGTTCGCTATGGGTTTTTTGTAGGTGCTGTAAACAATCTTTTTTTTTTTTAAGATTTTATTTATTTATTTGAGAGAGAGAGAGAGATAACAAGAGAGAGCACAAGCAGGGAGGAGAGGGAGAAGCAGATTCCCTGCGAGCAGGGAGCCCAATGTGGGGCTTGATCCCAAGACCCTGAGATGTTGACCCAAGCTGAAGGCAGATGCTTAATCAGATGCTTAATCGACTGAACCACCCAGGAACCCTGTAAACAATCTTTTAGAGAATTTATAATTGTTACATTCTTCTCTTACACAGTTGCATTACCTAAATACAACAGTAGAATAGAACTTGGTAAAGCTGAGAGAAACATTAAGCAAAGAATAGGGTTACTTCTTGTTGTCTACTATGTAACTATTGAGCATCTTCATCTTTGTTCTTGCCCTGTCTATAATCTCCACCAAGGAAAGTGACCCACCATCGGACCTTACTGTCTCAGCAGCCATATTTGATATTGTTCTATCTTCCTTCTTTCCCCACCTTCCAATCCCCTTTATTGGACAGGAATAACCATCTAACCTAAGAACAACTAATTCTTAGGTGAGATCATTATCTTCACCCTGTGAGGCCAGATTCAAAACATTATATTCATCAAGTGAATACTCTTTCTCATGACTGGACTTAAGGAACAAAGGAAAGAATTTGTCAGTTACTGGTGCAAGTTCTAGCTGAAAATTTATGTAAGAGAGGAATCAGTTTGGCAGGCCATAATGGATGGTATACAAGCTAAAATTATTTTTAAAAAGTAGAAATTATAAATAAGCAGAAATAGTTATTAAAGCAGGATAGAAAGAAGTAGATACATAGACTAGAACTAAGTAACACAAATAGCTGAATAGTAGAGGAAAAATTCTTGAACTTTCCCATCTCAGGTTTCAAGAATGAGCTTAAATTCAAAACCAGTCTTCTCTGGCCCTAGTTCTTGGAATTCCATGAAATCCTGGTATTCTTATTCCTCCACATGAGCTAAGTTGGAAGAGTCCTTATTGCTAGTAAATAAATGAACTAACTAAAAGACTCAGGGTAACTCATTACATTTGAGAATTTTTTTCTCAAGTGAACTGAACTCTAAAGAGAAAGACATGGGAAGAGAGAATGGAAATTATTTTGGGGATAGTCAAATATGGAATGCATGAAAATAATGAAGAAGGAACTAGAAGAACCTCAGGGTCCTTGCGCATAAGCAACCCATGTTGCCTAATGTTGTTATTGTTAGTTGTTAGAAATGTGACTAGTATTGACTAAATAATTCCTATTTAGGAGAAGTATTTGGTAAGGTGGTAATGATGAGATTGTTAAAATGACAATATTGTGCTTGATAAATTCTCCAAGGATGAGGCATTTGGGAAGAAACCTAGTTAATGGCAAACGTCCCGTAAGGGTTTAAAATGCTATGGAGGCAATATGAATTATAGATGATATAAATGGCAAGAGGCTGTGTCTTGGCAGCTAACGCATGGTTTTAGATGAAGAATAAAGTAATTGTGAAGATGAGGTAAATAAAATGATTGAGATTAATTACAGTTGGGCTTTAAACAATAATG
Organism: Halichoerus grypus; assembly: GCF_964656455.1. Taxonomy (NCBI): domain Eukaryota; kingdom Metazoa; phylum Chordata; class Mammalia; order Carnivora; family Phocidae; genus Halichoerus; species Halichoerus grypus. The sequence goes on from NC_135714.1 coordinate 71,391,987, forward strand.
ACTGCTATTTAGTCTTTGTGAACAATTGAGGTGTAGGCTATAATTTTTCCCAGCTGAATTTGATTAATTCTTCTCAGCTGCCAAATAAAGTTAAAGGACTTTGCTAATTAAAGATAGGAAGAGTTAATGATGGGAAGAGTTTGTATGTAATTGAGATTGGGGCAACTTTTGACATGTTAGAGGAGTGTATGAGAAGTTAATGAGATACCTTGGCATACAGTTGGGAAAAAGATAAGGCTTACCTTCAAGGGTAGCATCAGAATTATGGTGATTGAGGTATGGGGCTTACATTCCATTTATTGGCCCAGTAATCATGCCTTGTTAATTATAGCAAATATACTAACATGTACTGCTTTTGGATGGTGATTTTTGGCTAGGGTGTTAGTTTCCAAGCTTCTTCAAGCTAATATTCATGGAAAGCCAAATATAGGATCTAGAATTGATCTAAATAAAACAATTACCACACAGGTGGACTTTAGTACTGAAATAATATACTATAAATCAACATTTTCAGAGTATGGATTCAACAGTTTAATTAATTGACTTCACTGAATTGTTTTCGAGTATGAGAACATGGAAGTTTTGCATTCTCCTGCAGGTGTGAGTCCTAAAATTTCTTTCTTCAAAGTAACTCTTGTCATTCATATTTATGATTACATATTATATTAATGAGTGTTCTCCAGAGAAACAGAACCAATAAGATATAGATATATAAGAGATTTATTATATGAATTGGTTCATGCAAATATGGAGGCAAGAAGTCCCACAGTCTGCCATCTGCAAGCTGGAGAACCGGAAAGCTGGTGGAATAATTCAGTCTGAGTCCAAAGGCTGAGAACCAGGAGCATTGATGTCCTAGTTCAAGCTAAGAGAACATATTCTCCCTTCCTCTGCCTTTGTGTTCTATTCAAGTCCTCAAAAGGAATGGGGTGATTTTTACCCATGTTGGTGATGGATAAAAACCAAGATGGTGACTCTTTACTCAGTCTACCAATTCAAATGCAAGTATCTTCCAGAAACATCCTTACAGGCACACCAGAAATAATGTTTACCAGCCATCTGGGCATCTGTTAGCCCAATCAAGTTCACATGTAAAATTGACCACACATATGCAAGTTATTATGAGGCAGTTTGAGACATGTTAAGACACATGATTTTTTAAGATGGAGGGTTTGTTTTCAAGTGGCCACTGAGTGTGTCACAAGTAGGGATTTGATTAAACTCATGGAATTATGGTGTTATGTTTTTGTATGCTAATTGTTGATAATTGTAATAGTTTGACATAAAATGCTCTTGAAAAAGAGAGTGATATTTAGTATATTTATTGAGAATAATATTATCTTATTCTACTAGCAAAACATTTCAAGTGGACAGGAAGAATTTTTCATATAGCCCAAAATAAATTTAAATTTACTTATAGTTCTGGTATGATTGTGGTGGCCTAAGTAAGGATGCAGATAAATCTTATCATCATCAGAGATTAAAGAGGAATAATATATTCTTTAGTTAAGTTTGATATGATGAGAAAAAGAAGAGAGAAATAGTATAGTAAATGTTACTCCAGAGGAAATTAGTGGTTTGTTAAGGTCCAGTGAGAAGCTTCTTAGTTTGGTAAGCTTAATCTAGGTGGAAGAATAGAGTAGCCTGACAAATTAGATGTAGTGCATATGAATAGAAGCTTCCAATTTATATTTACAATTGGATCAAATTTGGGGAGACGGGTCAGAACAAGAGTTCAGAGTCAGACTCAAGTAGGGGTTAGGAGCTGTGAAACTGATGCTATTGGAAGCTGTAAAAGTATGGAAAAGAACCATGGTTATTCTTCCTTTGTTGATGCTAGCTGTCCACACAACTCCTTGGCATGATGCATAATATCTTTCTTTTTTTTAGAAAAGATTTTATTTATTTATTTATTTATTTGGGCAGGGGAGAAGAAGGAGAGGGACAAGCAGACTCTGCACTGAGCCCAGAGCCCGGCATAGAGCTCCATGTGGAGCTCCATCTCACTACCCTGAGATCATAACCAAGCTAAAATCAAGAGTCAGATGCTCAACTGACTGAGCCACCCAGGTGCCCCAATACATAATATCTTTCTAGCTTTATCAAACATCTTGCCATTCTCCAATATTCTTCTTTTTTTTTTTTTTTTAAGATTTTATTTATTTGAGAGAGAGAGCTTGAGCAGGGGAAGGGGCAGAAGGAGAAACAGACTTCCCGATGGGCACCGAGTTCCAAGCAGGGCTTGATCCCAGGACCCTGAGATCATGACCTGAGCCGAAATCAAGAGTTGGATGCGTAATCGACTGAGCCACCCAGGGGCCCCTCCAATATTATTTATTGCAAAAATGAAGCAATCCAAGTAGCAGTAATCGTATTACGTAGGAGGTGCACTAGAATTTCTAAACCACAAGTGTAATTGTGAAAAGCAATAATTTTGAATTTAGCACTCTAGCTGTCCAAAAGTTTGTGCAAACATTTGCAATTATGGATTAAAACATGAATAAAATTATAGTAAACCCTAATAGCTCTAAACCAGACTTTTTTGCAGCATTGATTGCTAATACACTTGTTTTGGAAGAATTAGTTGGTTGAGACAAACACTTTCAAAGGAAATAAATAATTTGGTTATATGCAATCAACATTTCTGAGGGCCTGTTATGTGAGAATAATCACTGTGGTAAGAGCTGTAGAACAGGCATTCTTCAACTACTTCCTTTTTGCAAACCTCTGCCTCGGATCAGTCACAAATCCTATAAATTCTACTTCCTTATCCTGGCCTTGATTTAGACCCTCACTTGCACTCAGTTCCAACCTCATTACTGATCCTGCTTGCTCATCCTTCTATAATCCATTCTCCATCCTCCTACCACAGCTATCTTCGTAAAACACCAATTAGGTCATGTTGAATGCCTGCCTAAATTTCTTCAATGGTGCCCTGCAGCCTTCGGAATTAATTTTGCACTCCTCTGTATGGCACAAGCCCTTTTTATTCTCATTTTGGTTTCTCTAGCCTTATTTCTCACTGCATGTTCTCATGTACCTTCTGTTCACACACAGCAAACTATTTGCAGTTTTGCAAAATGATCTTACATCACTCCTTTCACTCTATGTATCTTTTCCAGGTTCATTTCTTTCCCCTCCCCTCCTTACCCTTCTGCTTCTTTCTCTTCCTTTCCCCAGTCTGAGTTAATCACATCTTCTCTGGGCAACCAGAGCACCACTCATACTGATACCATAACGCTTTCCGTATTGACTTGTAATTGGTTGAACTGTTTGCATCTGTCACTGGACAAGGAGTTACTTAAATACAAGGGCTATTTATTTCCTTTCTATTTACTTAGTGTTGGCACAGTGCCTGGCTCATAGCATGGACTCATTAAGTGCTCAAATGTGCAGTCAAACCTGCCTCCTTAATATCTCTCGTCTAAGTCCTGTCTTCAATCTCCACTGCCATCGTCTTAACTTAGGTCCTTGTTGCTCACTTGGAATCCTAACACAACCTCTGTCACTACTGTTTTTAGTCCTTCCCAGTGACGATTCACTCTTCATACTGTCACTACTTAATATACTTTTAGAATACATAGACTGATCATTTCACCAAATGACTTAAAATCATGTCTGCCTCTTCATTATATTAAGAATGAAGCCTAAAAAAGCCAAACTCATAGAAACAGAGTAGAATGGTGGTTACCAGGGCCTGGGGGTAGGGGGTGTGTGGGGGTGTAGGATAGGAAATGTTGGTCAAAGAGTACAAACTTCCGATGGACGATGAACAGGTTCTGAGGATCTAACGAACAACATTGTGATTATCGATAATGATGCTGTATTATATACTTGAAAGGTTACTAAGAGTAAATCTTAAATGTCCTCACCACAAAAAAAGAAATGGTAATTATGTGCCATGATGGAATTAGCTAATGCTAAGGTGGTAGCCATTTTGTAATATATAAATGTATCAAATCAACACATTGTATACCTTAAAGTTACACAGTGTTATACATCAATTATGTCTCAATAAAGTTGGGAAAAAAAGAATAAGGTCCAACTCTTTAGCAAAGCATCTAAAGGCTTTCAGGATAGAGATCTTGTCACCCTTTCTAGTCTCGTCATCCACCATGATTCATACTCAGTGCAGCCCACATGCGGCACTCCGGAAGTGCTTCATCTCCAGCCTCATTCCTTTGCATACTTGGCTATCTCTGCTAGTGCTCTTGTCCCCACACTCACTGTATTGTAATGGTTTCCCTTCTATTCTTTCTCCTGGACAGTTCTCTACTGACAGGGATTTTGTCCTGTTCATTTGTCCAGTTGCTAATCAGTCAACATTTGTTGAACATGCAAATTAAGGACATATTTGATACAACTAGGTGTATTAAACTGGAATTTTATTTACTTCCTTGTTTTCCAATGATAATTGCTTTGTTGATCTAAGAATTCCTAGTGGCTTTCAGTTAAACAACTGGCTCAGAACAGAAGTGTCATATTCATATTCATTCCCAGAGACATTTTTGCATCCTGGCTATGTTTCAGCTAATATGCTATATTGCTACACTTGATTTTGTTTTCCTTAGCTGTACAGTCTTGAAATTATTCCTGTTAGACTTTTTCTAACCATCTATTTATCAAAGTCACTTTGAGTTTTCTTTATTCACATTAGTAACCCTTTTCAACTTAGTGTTTAACTACAAACCAAATAAGCATGCTTGCTATTCCACTATTTCAGATCAAGCACAAAAATATTAAATGACATTAGCAAAAGAATGACTTCCAGTTACTGCCTTTTGATCCTTCTACCAGTGTGATAAGAAGTCAGTGATAATTACTGTGCTAATCTGTTGTGTTTCTACTTAGTAATATCACTAATATGGTTTTGTTTTAATTTCTCAATAATGATCACACAATTTCCTCAGCAAATTCAAACAGGAAGTTTTCTTTGCTAGGAGTTGCCAGTGTCTATTAGAAGATGATGCTTGGGGGTGCTTGGGTGGCTCAGTGGGTTGAGCAACTGACTCTTGATTTCAGCTGGGGTCATGATCTCTGGGTTGTGGGATTGAGCCCTGTGTCGGGCTCATGCTTAGTAGGGAGTCTGCTTGAGATTCTCACTCTCCCCCTTCCCCCCTCCACCTGCTTGCATTCTTTCTCTCTTTTTCTTTCTCTAAAATAAATAGATAAATCTTAAAAAAAAAAAAAAAGATGATGCTTGTTCAGAAGATCCATAGAAATATTTTAAAGTAAATGTTTTTGTTTTGAAATGTAAACTGCTATTTACTTTGGCTGACTTTTTGGTAATAAAGAGATAAAAAGATATGAATTCTTGTTCAACTAAAATAAAGTGGTATTGATTTTTATCTTATTAAATATAATGGCCTAGTGCCTATATTTTTATGTTTCTAGTTATTTTTTATTCATTAATATGAGACCTATATTGGGGCACCTGGGTGGAACAGTCGATTAAACAACCGACTCTTGGTTTCGGCTCAGGTCATGATCTCAGGGTCTTGAGGCTGAGCCCCACGTTGGGCTCTGTGCTCAGTGCGAAGTCTGCTTGGGACTCTCTCTCCCTCTGCTCCTCCCCCCTGCACATTCATGGTCTCTATCTCCCTCTCTCTGTCTCTCAAATAAATAAATCTTTAAAAAAATATATGAGACATATATTTTGGACATGGATCTACAAGCAACTTATTAAATTGTCCAATTGCTTCATGGTTCTATAAAATATTTATATAGTAATAGATATAGTATTTATTTATTACTGACTCAGTAATATCATAGAATAAATGGTTTTTTGACTAGAGTGCTTGTTTTCATTTCCTGGGGCTGCTGTAATAAGGTGCCACATAGTGGGTACCTTAAACAACAGAAATTTATTGTCTCACAGTTCTAGAGGCTGGAAGTCTGAGATCAAGGTGTTTGCAGGCTTTGTTCCTCCTGAGGGATGTAAAGTAGAACTTATTCTATGCTTCTCATCTAATTTCTAGTAGCCGTAAGCATTCCTTGGCTCATGGATGGCATTCTCCCTAAGTCCTCATGTCGTTTTCCATTTGTACATGTCCCTGTATCCAAATTGTCTCTTTTTTCAGTACACAGTCATATTGGATTAGGAACCCCCCCCCCACCTAATGACTTCATCTTAACTGGATCATCTACAAGGACCCTATTTCTGAATAAGGTCACATTCATGGGTACTGAGGGGTTAGGACTTCAACATATATTTTAAAATGCATTTTAAAGATGATTATTATTTTTTTTTTAAAGATTTTATTTATTCATTTGAGACACAGAGATACAGAGAGAGAGCGAGCATGAGCAGGGGGGGAGGCAGAGGGAGAGGGAGAAGCAGGCTCCCCGCTAAGCCAGGAGCCCGACGTGGGGCTCGATCCCAGGACCCTGGAACCATTACCTGAGCCGAAGGCAGACGCCCAACCATCTGAGCCACCCAGGCGCCCCAAAGATGATTATTATTAAAAAAATCAAGATTGCATAGAAGATAGCTCTTCCCTTACATTTCCTAGGTTTTATGAATGGTAACTCCTGAATCCCAGTCATTTTAGCTCTTTGACTGTTTTCACAGTTCTAAACATTGAGGTTTGTAGAATGAATGAAGAATACCTTCTGAAATACAATGTCCACTCCTAGATTGCAAGTGATATGGTCTGGAAAACTTCAGAAATTCTTTCAGCATACCAACATCTTCCTTTTTTTTTTTTAATTTTATTTTATTATGTTATGTTAGTCATCATACATTACATCATTAGTTTTGAGGTAGTGTTCCATGATTCATTGTTTGCGTATAACACCCAGTGCTCCATTCAACACATGCCCTCCTTAATACCCATCACCAGGCTAACCCATTCCCCCACTCTCCTCCCCTCTAAAACCCTCAGTTTGTTTCTCAGAGTCCATAGTCTCTCATGGTTGATCTCCCCCTCCGATTTCCCCTTCTTCAGAGGTACAGGTCTGTGATTCATCAGTCTTACACAATTCACAGCACTCACCGTAGCACATACCCTCCCCACTGTCTATCACCCAGCCACCCCATCCCTCCCACCCCCCTCCACTCCAGCATCCCTCAGTTTGTTTCCTGAGATTAAGAATTCCTCATATCAGTGAGATCATATAATACTTGTCTTTCTCTGATTGACTTATTTTGCTTAGCATAATACCCTCTAGTTCTATCCATGTCATTGCAAATGGCAAGATTTCTTTTTTTGATGGCTGCATAGTATTCCATTGTGTGTGTGTGTGTATGTGTGTGTGTATATATATATATATATACCACATCTTCTTTATCCATTCATCTGTTGATGGACATCTTGGCTCTTTCCATATTGTGGACGTTGCTGCTATAAATATTGGGGTGCACATACCTCTTCGGATCACTACATTTGTATCTTTGGGGTAAATACCCAGTAGTGCAATTGCTGGGTTGTAGGGTAGCTCTATTTTCAACTTTTTGAGGAACCTCCATACTGTTTTCCAGAGTGGCTGCACCAGCTTGCATTCCCACCAGCAGTGTGGGAGGGTTCCCCTTTCTCCACATCCTCGCCAACATCTGTCATTTCCTGACTTGTTAATTTTAGCCGTTCTGACTGGTGTGAGGTGGTATCTCATTGAGGTTTTGATTTGGATTTCCCTGATGCCGAGTGATGTTTAGCACTTTTTCATGTGTCTGTTGGCCATTTGGATGTCTTCTTTGGAAAAATGTCTGTTCATATCTTCTGCCCATTTCTTGATTGGATTATTTGTTCTTTGGGTGTTGAGTTTGATAAGTTCTTTATAGATTTTGGATACTAGCCCTTTATCTGATATGTCATTTGCAAATATCTTCTCCCATTCTGTTGGTTGTCTTTTGGTTTTGTTGACTGTTTCCTTTGCTGTGCAAAACCTTTTTATCTTGATGAAGTCCCAATAGTTCATTTTTGCCCTTGCTTCCCTTGCCTTTGGCGATGTTTCTAGGAAGAAGTTGCTGCAGCTGAGGTCGAAGAGGTTGCTGCCTGTGTTCTCCTCTAGGATTTCGATGGATTCCTGTCTCACATTTAACTCTTTCATCCATTTTGAGTCTATTTTTGTGTGTGGTGTAAGGAAATGGTCCAGTTTTATTCTTCTGCATGTGGCTGTCCAATTTTCCCAACACCATTTGGTGAAGACTGTCTTTTTTCCATTGGACATTCTTTCCTGCTTTGTCAAAGATTAGTTGACCATAGAGTTGAGGGTCCATTTCTGGGCTCTCTGTTCTGTTCCATTGATCTATGTGTCTGTTTTTGTGCCAGTACCATACTGTCTTGATGATGACAGCTTTGTAATAGAGCTTGAAGTCCGGAATTGTGATGCCACCAGCTTTGCTTTTCTTTTTCAACATTCCTCTGGCTATTCGGGGTCTTTTCTGGTTCCATACAAATTTTAGGATTATTTGTTCCATTTCTGTGAAAAAAGTTGATGGTATTTTTATAGGGATTGCATTAAATGTGTAAATTGCTCTAGGTAGCATAGACATTTTTAGAATATTTGTTCTTCCAATCCATGAGCATGGAACGTTTTTCCATTTCTTTGTGTCTTCTTCAATTTCTTTCATGAGTATTGTATAGTTTTCTGAGTACAGATTCTTTGCCTCTTTAGTTAGATTTATTCCTAGGTATCTTATGGTTTTGGGTGCAATTGTAAATGGGATTGACTCCTTAATTTCTCTTTCTTCTGTCTTGTTGGTGTATAGAAATGCAAATGATTTTTGTGCATTGATTTTATATCCTGCCACTTTACTGAATTCCTGTATGAGTTCTAGTAGTTCTGGGGTTCCTGGGGTTTTTTTAGTACCAAATCTCTCTTTAATAATAACATAGAGGAATGCCTGGGTGGCTCAGTCAGTTAAGCTTCCAACTCTTGATCTCACCTCAGGTCTTGATCTGAGGGTCATGAGCTCAAGCCCCACGTTGGGGTCCATGCTGGGTGTGGAGGCTACTTAAAAAATAAAAATAAATAAATAAATAAATAAATAAATAAATAAATAATAAATAAATAAATAAATAGCATTGACATTTAAGGAGATGCAATTAATGCTTAAGGGTAGAGTTCATAACCCTGCTACGATACTGTAGCCTCATGTCATGTGGTTTGTTGAGTGAGGTTACTGGTAGATCGTGCAGTTTCTTTCTTTCTTTCTTTTTTTTTTTTTTTAAGATTTTATTTATTTATTTGAGAGAGAGAGAATGAGAGAGAGCACATGAGAGGGGTTAGGGTCAGAGGGAGAAGCAGACTCCCTGCCAAGCAGGGAGCCCGATGCGGGACTCAATCCAGGGACTCCAGGATCGTGACCTGAGCCAAAGGCAGTCGCTTAACCAACTGAGCCACCCAGGCGCCCCATAAATCGTGCAGTTTCAAAAGTAAGGTAGCAAGTTATGCTCCATGTAGCCCAGCTGTTTTTGCTTTTCTCATGGTTACAGACTGCTTACACCAGCTAGCCACCTTGAAATGTAGGCCATGGGAGAAAATGTAGGGAGGAGGAAAATGGCAAAAAAGAGTCCAGATGGTTTAGCACCAGCCAGTTATCACTGGAAGGAACAAACCTCTGTTTTCTCTCTACTTCTCCAATGCCATTTTACCTTTAAAGAACTATTGTAATGTTCTCATCATAATATTCTGAAATAATATGGCTTCAGTTCTCCTAATTTACTATCTTGGAGTGATTTAAGTATTGGAAGGCTGGTTCTTATCACCTTAAAATCAAACAATTTTAGAATCCAAGAACTTTGAACTAGAAGAAACTTTACCCATCGGTGGGTTCAAAGTTCCAACCTAGTGCACAGAACCTGCCACAGCATCCTGCAAATGTTATTTTGTGCTATTTTAAAATATGAAGAAATAAACTATGACTAACATTTTATGATATAATATTAAATATTAAATAGTAAGTATAATGACAATAATATAATGACTTCCACTCAAGAAATTATGTTTATGCATGCCACTGTTAAAAAAAATATTGAAGGCTTAGATGTATCCAGGTACTTGGATACAACATTAAGCAAGACAGACACCAACTTGGTTCTCTAGGCATTTACAGTCCCTCAGAGAATGAACATTTTATTTCAGTAAAGTGTGGAAAGCTACAAATGAGGAAGTTAAGAGTGTAATAAGACCTTTAAATTATTCTGGGGTAAGGCAAGGAAAGCTTCCATGATGAAGTGACATTTATGTCAACACTATAAGGATGAGGAGTTAAGCATTGACAGAAGGAGAAAAGTGTTGCAAACAAAATCTACAGTGTGCACAAAGGCCTGGAGGTCAGACAGAGCATGTTATTGATGATTCTTGCAAAGAATATAGGAAGTTATTCCATATTATATTTATTTTACTTGTTCAATTACAGTGTGGATAATAGTCATAAACAGAGATTTGTAGATATAGAATACTTTCTTTTTAAGATTTTATTTATTTTTATTTGAGAGAGAGAGTGAGCAGGGGGAGGTGCAGAGGGAGAGAATCTCAAGCAGACTTCATGCCTAGCACAGAGCCCGGCGAGGGGCTGGTTCTCATGACCTGGAGATCATGATGTGAGCTGAAATCAAGAGTTGGATGCTTAACTGACTAAGCCACCCAGGCGCCCCTAGAATACTTTCTTTTCAATGAATTTAATTGTGAATCATTATCTACTCCTTTCATTTTTTACAGCTTTCTCCCTCCATTGTCTCAGTGAAATTTCTCAGTGATAGTCAGTGGTTCAAGGTCCCTCAGTTCAGGTTTTATCGAAAATTTTTTTTTTTTAAGATTTTATTTATGTATTTGACAGAGAGAGACACAGCGAGAGAGGGAACACAAGCAGGGGGAGTGGGAGAGGGAGAAGCCGGCCTCCTGCCGAGCAGGGAGCCCGACGCGGGGCCTGATCCCAGGACCCCGGAATCATGACCTGAGCCGAAGGCAGATGCCCAACAACTGAGCCACCCAGGCGCCCCTTTATTGAAACTTTTATTTATTTCTTGGACATGATAAACTATGTCTGTTATCATGAGTTATCTCATAATTCTCATAACAACCTTGCCAGCAAGTATTATTATCCCCAACTTATAAATGGGGAAACTGAGCCTCAAAGAAGCTAAATAATATGTCCAAGGTCACACATGGCCAGAGGCCAACTCCTGCCTGTCTGCTTTCCTAGTCCATTCTCTTTCCATTCTGCTTTACTGCCTATCAGTTACACAGTGGATTGTGATAGGCTGGGTTTTCCAGCCTGAGTTAAGCTTTTTGAAATTGAAAGTCTCAGTCACAAGACTCCTCTTTTCTATTCTCCTCTCATATCAGTGAGTCTTCACTCCATTCTCCCATGTATGTCACTGCCTCTGAAAAACTCATCTCCACTGAAGAAAACTAATGATTCTTTAAGCCCCAAAGTGCTTGATTTACCTGTTTTAATAATTAAAAATGTACACCATCAGGACTTTTGTTCCTTTAGATAAATTCATTCTTTCATGCATCAGTTTAAATCGAATGTCTCATTGAGGAAGTCAATGGCAGGGAAAGAAAAGAGAGAAAAGAGAACTAATAATTCGGAGCCCCTATGCTAGGCCCTTTATGTTAGACCCTTTAAAAGACAGTAGCTCATTTCATCCTTAGCATAATTGTAGGGTCGATATTATAATTCCCACCTAACCAGTAAGGAAGTATCGGCACAGCTGCCTTAGTTGCAGAGCTGGGATTTGAACTCTCATCTGTAAGTATCCAGTGTCATGATTTTTCTACTGTGCTATGCTGATCATTCATTTATTTCTTTCAACATTTTCATTGAGAGATTCTATGTGATAGAGACTATCGAGATCAGAACTGAACTCAGGATTTTACCTTTATGTTCCAGCTGGCTCTGTATTGGTAATTGGTAATTTGTGGCATTAGTGCCTGGCACATAATAGGAACCTAAATATTTGACACATGGCATACTTATTTCATTTTCACCCTAGAATTTGGCCACTTGTCACCATGTCTACATGCAGTTTATATCATTTAACTTTCTCCTTAAGGATACTGTTTGGACTTATTATTAATTTGCCCCCATTGGATGCAGTCATATATCCAATGGACCCATGAAAGTCATTGTGTGTGTACCCTGAACGTTGATCCTTTGCTCACCAGACCATATACATCTCTTCTTCCAGGCCTTTGTATTTGGGCAGGAGAAGGATCTTGAAGTGTATGGACCTGGTGACATTCCCCAGCATCCCAGTTGCTTGCATTTGGGCATTAGACAGCTTCTGCTCACGTAGGACTGCACATGCGTCTGCCAAGGACCTCTACTTCAGTTCTCCTTCGGTTGGTCTATTGGTTATCATGTTGCCCCCCCTAATTTAATTCTAAGTGGGTGGGAACATGTCTATGTACAGTATACTGTCTGCTTCTCTCTACTTTTTTTTTTTTTTAACACTCCCATCTCTACACCACACCTTTCCAAAGTGGTGTACAGACTGAAGGTTTCAGGTACAGAGTCTCAGGTATATCTAACCAAAGCCTTTACACATGTAAGAATTTAATTTCTATTATACCTGGGACCCCATTATTCCTAATAGGACTTTGATATCCTCAGGCTTATGAGATTTGTTGGTCCAAAAATCTGCCATCCTTAACGATAAGCATTTCGGAGCCTCCAAGCAACCTGTGCTTGTGCTGTATCTGACTCCAGTTTGAACATCATTTAGATGTAATTTTTCTGTATAGGAACAGTTATCTGGGACTACTTTATTCCACCTAAACCAAATGAAAAACATGGGAAGTCTGTGAATTGGTGTTGTTAAAATTAAATACAAAGTGGAGACCGGACTTGCAAATTCTCTGGGTGATAAAACCATGTAAGCTACGTAAGCAAAACTAAATCTAACTTCTTTCATGGACACAAATAGTAACTAACTTAGGTAATTTCTTGCAAAGGCCTCTGATATCATAAAAGAAACTTGTCATCTTCCGAAAACGGTATAAGGTAATCATTTTTAACCAATCCCCTGCCATGTGGAAACCCCCACTGTAATAGCCAATCATTGTAAAGGTTAAACAACTTCCTTATTTTCACTTTATAAGCCATCCTGTAACATCCTGTAACCTGAGCTTCATATTAGTTTTAAATTAGAAAGCTCCCAGTTCTAGAACTGTTCTTACATGCACAATAAACTCTTACTAAGTACTATTTATTGATCTGGTGGTTTTAATTTTGCTATTTCTGAATTTTTGACTATGTTATGTGCTCAACTGTGTCCCTCCAAAATTCATATATTGAGGCCCTAATCCCTAGTACCTCAGAATGTGACTATATTTGGAGATAGGATCTTTATAGAGGTAACTAGTTAAAATGAGGTTGAGTGGGCCCTAATCCAATATTGTTAGTGTTTTCATAAGAAGAGGCGATTAGGACAGAGACATACAGAGGGAAGACCATGTGAAGACAGGGAGAAGGTGGTCATCTACAAGACAAGGAGAGAGACCTCAGAAGAAACGAACCCTGCTGATACTTGATCTCGGACTTCTAAGCTCCAGAATTGTGAGAAAACAAAGTTCTATTGTTTAAGCCACCCAGTCTGTGGTACTTTGTTATGGCAGCCCTAGCAAACTAATGCAACTGGCTTTCAAACATGGGCAGAAAGTGTTGCGAATTTTCAATTGGACACATTCAATTTAGGTAATATAGTATAGTACCAAAAAATAAATCCTCCAAAATAATCAACTTTGACAATATAGTTTTCCTGATAATATTAATTAATACTCTGCTAAGGAATAAGCACTTAGAAATTCAGGGTGATGGCCCTTGTTCAGTTGGTGGCAGTTAATGAAGTGTATGTGGCCTTAAGCCATCATCTAACTAAAAATTTTTTTCAAGATTTTATTTTTAAGTAATCTCTACACCCAAAGTGGGGTTCCAACTCACAACCCTTGGATCAAGAGTCTCACGCTCCACCGACTGAGCCAGCCAGGTGTCCCTAAAAATTTATTTATCAGTATGTAAAATTGACGTAAGTGCAGTTTTTTTTTTTCCTTCATAAAGCCTATGAAGTTACATAAATGGGGAGATTTTAATGATAGATTCTACATTCAAAATAAAGTTGGTAATTTGATTCTGTTATCTGAAAAATTATATTCTGGAGATACTTTCTCTTGGGTATCAGATGCTAAAAGTATGGGGCAAGACTGTATAGGGAGGAGAAGAACAGGGAAAGCATTCACTGGATTTTAATCAAAACATTATTTGTTGAGTATTGTGCTTCACTAGAATGAAAGATATGTATATGTTATAAAAACTAATTAAGATTGCTTTTTGGTCACAAAGAGAAGCAGCTGGGTTTTAGCATTTGTGTATATTCAAGATCAGTGTTCACTAGAAAAAGAAAATCCATGGCCATTTTAGAAGGAAAATAAAAATGTAGCTTACTCATCAGTCATTAAAAGCATTCTTTATGTGCACATGGAGCATAAAGCTCATTAGGTTTATAATCCAGCTACTTCCAGTTTTTATAAAGCTTAATCTCTTGATTAGATGCCATTTTTAGTTGAATAGTTTAAACCTGAAATTAGAAATTTGTACGATATAACCATTTATTCTCACTGCCACTAGGCAGTATCACTAGGGACCCTTGAACCATGGAATTCTGATTTCTGGAATTCTGGGATATGATGATACAATGGTGACCCAAAGAGTTCAGGGCTTCCTTTCACCCCCACATCTCTGCATTGATTTGAAATCTAATTCTAACAACTCTGAGAATCTGGGAAAAGGAAAATCCTGGCGACAGATTCACTGATAGCCCTAAAGGAGATTCTGTGTCGTAATCTGCCCTTTCCAAAACAAATCAGCAGGGATAAAGAGAAAGTAGTGATTTGAAAGGCCATCTGACCTGCAGCTGTTACAGCCTTTCCTAGCTGTCAATAACAAACCTGTGATGTTCCAGAAAAGATGAAAACTTCAAGCTCCCTTTCCAAAAATGGTAGGATTTCAGAGTCTATTGCCAGGATCTAAAAAGAATTTTCACCATCCTTGAAGCAACACAACAAAACTGAAAAATGAAAATAGTTGATGGACCATGTGCCTTATGCTGCCAGAAATGGAATGATCCTTCCTATCTGAAAGCAGATATAGAGACCCCTCCCTCATCTTCTCTTCCTACCATGCCTCGAATGAGCAGGCACTACCTTCTGAGGCAGCCAGATTGCAGGTTTCCCTATCCTCACCTACCTCCACCCCCTGAATCAATCAGTGTTTCTTATCCCCTCAGATAGGACAAAATCACTCATATGACAGACCACTTACTACTTAAAGTAGTAATCACAATTATTATATTTAATTGTGATAAAATACACATACAATAAAATTTACCATTTTCACCATTTAAAAATGTACAGTTCAGTAGCAGGAAATATATTCACGTTGGTGTGCAACTGTCACCAGTACTCATCTTTAGAACGTTTTTGTCTTCCCAAATTGAAACTCTATTTTCATTAAATACTAACTAACTCCCCATTTCTCCCTGGCAATGACCATTCCACTTTCTGTCTCCATGAATTTGACCACTATAGGTACCTTGTAAAATGGAATCGTACAATATTTGTCTTTTTTTGTAGCTGGCTTATTTCACTTAACAAAATGTGTTCACAGTTCATCCATGTTATATCATGTGTCAGAATTTCCTTCATTTTTAAGGCTGAATCATATTCCATTGTACATATATGTCACATTTTGTTTATCCAGTCATCCATTGATGGACACTTGGGTTACTTTTACCTCTTGGCTATTGTAAATAGTGCTGCTATGAATATGGTGTACAAATATCTTTTTGAGACCTTGGTTTCAACTCTTTTGGGTGTATACCCAGAAGTGGAATTGCTGGATCATATGGAATTAACAATTGTTTTTAATACTTCCAGAATTTTTTTAAAAGAGTTATTTATTTATTTGAGAGAAAGAGAGAGAAAAACGGGTGAGCAGGGAGAGGGGTTGAGAGAGAAAAGGAGAGGGAGAGAATCCCAAGCAGGCTCCCCACTGAGCACAATTGTAAGTGGTTCACCACATTATTTCATTTAACCTGGGACCACCCTATGAGCTAGGTACTATTACCATCTCCATTTTACAACTGAAGAAATGGAGACACCAAAAGGTAAGGCAGGGGTCCACTTTTAAGTCAAATTGAATCAAATCTCACGACCCTAAGATCATGACCGGAGCCAAAATCAAGAGTTGGATGCTTAAACAACTGAGCCACCTAGGTGCCCCAACTTCCATAATATTTTTAAAAATGGTTTGCTTGGCTATCCTAGAGAATTTTTGTTTGTTTTTGTTTCACATCTTACTTAGACAAGATATAAAAATTCAGGTCTGGATAAATTTAACTCAGTTTGAAGTCTCTCTGATCAAATTTGATTTTCAACAATAGCTGGTGCCAATTTTTGAAAAGCCTTTATTGGAATAGTAAGGACACTAGATGCCAATTACCTGTTGAAAAGTATTGAAGTCTAGATACCTTTTGGCAGAACACCAATGAAGATCCTTTTGTATAGGATTTCTCCTTTTCACACAATGCATAATCTGTATTCTAGAGAGTTGGGACATGCAAATAGCATGTCAATGTGATTATGCTAAACACCATGTTGCCCTCAGAGTTTAAAAGCTGAATACTTATTTGGTCTCAATGTCATTTGAGGGCTCCTCTTTAGCCTGTCTAATCTGACAAGCACCAACAGCTGACACAAAGGTGATGTCACTTGCTCTCCTGTTTGCTCCCCTTTCTACTAAAAGCCAGCAGTGTGAGGCTACAGTGCCTTTAAGAGTCAAGTCTCTAAAACAATAGAATTTAAGAACTTCAAATAATAATAAAGAGTCCTCATCTACATTGAACTTCTTATGACTTTTTTCTTCCCAAAGTACCAATTCATAGTGTCAGACATTCTTTACATAAAATATTCTGTAAAAAAAAGTCCCTTGCTTTACATAAGGCTCATTTATGTGGAAGGCATTAAGTTATCACTGTCACTTTATTCATAAATTTGAAATGTGAATCTTTTTATTTTTTTTTAAGATTTATTTATTTATTTTAGAGAGACAGAGAGTTCAAATGGGGGAGGGGCAGAAGAAGAGAGAGATTGAGAATCCCAAGCAGACTTTCCACTGCTCACGGAGCCCAACTCGGGGCTCCATCTCACGACCCTGACATCATGACCTGAGCCAAAACCAAGAGTCGGTCGCTCAACCGACTGAGCCACCCAGGTGCCCCAAAATATGAATCTTTTGACTATGTATATCCCATATCTGTTTACTTTTTCATTTACATTTACCGAATCCCCTCTTGTAAGTGGTGAATTGTCAGGATGTCACAGGATTGTCATCAAACCCAATTTGAGTAGTATTCATTGTGTCAGCCAGTGTGCTGTGTGCTGGGTGTATACTGCTAAGCAAAGTTTAAACACAGATGCCCCCTCGAGGATCTTATCTCCTGATTTACATTCTAAAATCTGTACCTCTTTCAGTCTGCTTCACCTTAGTAAAGGGCATTGCTCTCCAACCAACTGCTCTAGCCAGAAATCTAGGACTTTTCTTTGGTTTCCTCTCTCCCAAACCACCACTCCCACTCCCTTCTCTTCTTCCTCCAAAATAGAGCTTGGCGACATTTACTTCTTTTCATCTCTGCTGCCATGATCTGAACCCAAGCCACTACCATTTATAGCCTGGATTACTGTAATAGCCTCGATAACTTCCTAACTGACCTTTTGAGGTCTGCTATTGCTCCCCTCCATCCCTTGCCATCTAGCCAGGAACCAGTGATCTGTTTAACACCCCCCTGCTCCCCCCCACCCCCCCGCCCAGGGGCTTCTCACTGCACTTACAATAGAACTAAAAACCCCTATAACACTCTGCGTGGTATGTCCCTGACTTTTCTCCAAGCTTCCCTCCTGTCACTCTCCGTTCTGCCCACTCTGTTTCTGCCACACTGGTGAGCTGTCAATTCTTTCAGGGTTTTGACAATGACAAGCTCTTCTCAGCCTCAGAACTTTGACACATGCTGTTCCCTCTGCTGGGGATGCTCTTTCCTTCCTCACATCCTTAAGATCTAAGCTTAAATGTTTTCTCCTCAGGGAATGATTCCCTCAAAATGCTGGATAGGTCTTCCCATTAATGTGTGTGTTCCTTTTTACCTCATCAAGACTTCTGCTATGTCTTAGAGCATTTTTTTCTTATTTCCTGTAAAAGCCTTTGTCATATGTAGAACAGATATTTTCCCAGTAAAATATTGCCTTTTAACTTTTTTCCAGGTTTAATTTTCTGCTTTAAGTTTGAAGTAATAAATCCCATTAATCTTTTCCATTTTGTTTCATGGTACCATGCTTAGAGTCTTTCTCCTCCACAAAATTTTGTGAGCAATCACTTATTATTTTTTTTTTCTGAAGTTTTTGTTATTTCTTAAACTTCTCTGGAATTTATTTTGCTCTGTGGTGTAAAGGAGGAATTGATGTTTTATTCCTCAAGTTGTTGGTGATGGCAATTTCTTCTCTCCTCCAAGGAGGAGGAGTTGCTATGGATTGGTAAAGTTTTTGTTTGTTTGTTTGTTTGTTTGTTTTGGATTGGTAAAGTTAAAGGACATTAATTGGGTCATGCTTTCTCAGAGTAGAGTCTTATGGTAGATGTATAAATAAGACTGTAGTGGGCATTAGAATAGGAAGATCTAAGACTTGGGTTTGAGTGGTGGGGCAGAAATAGAGGAAATAGGAAATAATGAGCTTAGGCAAAGGCACTTGTTCACCAAGTTTCAGGCTATTCCCTAAAGTTCTGCACTGAAGTCTAGCATTAAAGTCTCATCTAATAACAAATGTGTTTGTTGCTTATTATTATTATTTTTTTAACAAAGTGCTTATTTTTATTTGCATCTTTCTTTGTCATATATTTCCCTTGTGGACCTTAAGGGAAGAGGTTGTTGACCTAGAGTAGGGTGCAGATGTTTTTCGCCAAAGATCATATTAATTACATCTTCCCATTTACAATTCCAATTATACATTTGTTTCTAAAAGTATTTTTATTATATTATCTTCAATCAAATGAACATTTATGTGAGTGCTACATATATATGTTGATTTAAAAAATTTTTGTCTTAGAACAAAAGATACTTTATGCTTATGCATATATAAAATAAGATTATAATACTGAAGATAGTTTCAAGTAATAGCTGTTGACTTAATCATATCTAGCAGTGAGTGGAATAGACTTTTCTGTCTTCATAAACAGACATGTTATCATAAATTGGCACCATAGAATGGTGATACCAAAGTGAAAGCAGTGTTTGAGGAAATGATTTAAAGATAAGAAATGGCCCTAGGCTCAGCAATCAGACAACAAAAAGAAATTAAAGGCATCCAAATTGGCAAGGAAGAAGTCAAACTTTCACTCTTTGCAGATGACATGATACTCTATGTAGAAAACCCAAAAAAGTCCACCAAAAAACTGCTAGAAGCAATACATGAATTCAGCAAAGTCACAGGATATAAGATCAATGTACAGAAACCTGTTGCATTTCTATATACCAATAATGAAACAGTAGAAAGAGAAATCAAATAATTGATCCCATTTACAATTGCACCAAAAACCATAAGATGTCTAGGAATAAACCTCCCCAAGAGGTAAAAGATCTGTACTCTGAAAACTATAGAACACTTACGAAATTGAAAATGACACAAAGAAATGGAAAGACATTCCATGCTCATGGCTTGGAAGAACCAATATTGTTAAAATGTCTATACTACCCAAAGCAATCTACACATTCAATGCAATCCCTATCAAAATAACACCAACACTTTTTACAGAGCTAGAACAAACAATTCTAAAATTTGTGTGGAACCAGAAAATACCCTGAGTAGCCAAAGAAATGTTGAAAAAGAGAACCAAAGCTGGTAGCATCACAATTCCAGACTTCAAGCTCTATTCCAAAGCTGTAATGATTAAGACAGTCTGGGTACTGATACAAAAACAGACACACAGATCAAAGGAACAGAATAGAGAACCCAGTAATGGACCCAACAAAACTAAAAGACAACCTACAGAATGGGAGAAGATATTTGCAAATGACGTATCTGATAAAGAGTTAGTATCCAAAATATATAAAGAACTTAAGAACCTCAATACCCCAAACCCAAATAATACAGTTAAGAAATGGGCAGAAGACATGAATAGACATTTATCCAAATAAGATGTACAGATGGCCCACAGACCATTGAAAAAATGCTCAACATCACTCATCGTTAGGGAAATACAAATCAAAATCCTGATGAGATACCACCTCACACCAGTCAGAATGGCTAAAATTAACAAGTCAGGAAACGACAGATGCTGGCAAGGATGCGGAGAAAGGGGAACCCTCCTACACTGTTGGTGAGAATGCAAACTGGTACAGTCACTCTGGAAAACAGTATGGAGGTTCCTCAAAAAGTTAAAAAGAGAACTACCTTATGATCCAGCAATTGCACTACTAGGTATTTATCCAAAGGATACAAAAATACTGATTCAAAGGGGCACATGCACCCCAATGTTTAGAGCAGCACAATCAACAATAGCCAAACTATGGAGAGAGCCCAAATGTCCATTGACTGATGAATGGATAAAGAAGATATGGTTTATATATACAATGGAATATTACTCAGCCTTCAAAAAGAATGAAATCTTGCCATTTGCAGTGACATGGATGGAACCACAGTGTATTATGCTAAGCGAAATAAGTCAGTCAGAGAAAGACAAATACCATATGATTTCACTCATATGTGAAATTTAAGAAACAAAACATAAACAAAGGAGAAGGGAAGGAAAAATAAAATAAGATAAAAACAGAGAGGGAGGCAAACCATAAGAGACTCTTAATGATAGAGAACAAACTGAGGGTTGCTGGAGGGGAGGTGAGGGGATGAGCTAAATGGTTGATGGACATTAAGGAGGGCACTTGTGATGCACTGGGTGTTATATGTAAGTGATGAATCACTAGATTCTACTCCTGAAACTAGTATTACACTATATGTTAACTAACTTGAATTTAAATAAAATCTTGGAGAGAAAAAATAAACATAAGAAAGGGTTATTTCTTGGTTAAAGTAGTTTCTTACTCTATTCACAGAATTATAGGAATAGTGAATTTTAGAGATTCAAAGGGCTTTAGGTTATCAAATACAACCTCTTCCTTTTTCAAATGATAATTTAGATGTAAAGAAAGCAATGCAACAGGCAGATTCTTGAACACAGATTAATTATTTGTACCAATACTTGATGAAGATCAGCTATTTGCCAACCATTGCCCTTAGGTGTTTCCACAGTGAATCAAGCATAACTGTTCTCTAAATATTTTAATAGAAACGTAAATAGTTTGATGGAAGAGAAGGTGTTCACTTGTATAGCCAGAATGAGAAAGAGAAAGTGGGAAGGACCAGATTGGAGTTCTGAAACATTATTAGAATGATCTCTTATATGATAATTATTGTCATCAACAGTAATAGTGATAAAAGATGTACCTATTGATCTTACAATGTGTATAGTATATAATGCATAAGAAATAGTCCCTTCCCTGAAGGAATTTTTAATGTGGCTCATATGCTAAAGAAGGTAAATAGAAGAAAAAGGAAGAAGAGTTAACATTTATTAAGTGCTGTATGCTGAGCATTTTAAGTGCATTGTTTTTACATTGAACCATCAGAATATTCCTATGATGAGAGTATAAATATTATCAGTTTTATGGACAGGGAAACAGAGGCACGGGAAGGGAAAACGACTTCTGTAAGATCATATGGTGGGAAAGTGGTGGAGACACACACAGATAGCATGTAGTAAATGCTAGGGGCATCATGTTCACAAAAAGTGCTATAGGAAGTCAAATTGTGAATTGGACCTGTCGAGATGGTTTCATGGAAGAAGTGGGACTTATGTTAGACTCTAGTATAATGGGAGAATTTTAGAGGTGAGAGGAAGTATGATCTGAACAAATACAGGAATTCCTTGGTTTATGTACATAGGGGGACATTATGATCAGTTTGACAGGAGTGAATAATGCTGGGCCAAGGTATGTTAGGGTCAGTGTTTTGGCCATTCAAGATATGACAAATATTCATTAAAACTTAGTTCATATATAACAGAATGGCCAAGGAATTGGGAGAGGGGCTGAGGTCAAGAAATCCAGTTAGGGCAATGTTGAAGTAGTCCAGGGGTACAGATAAGGACCAAAACTAGGGTTGAGGAAGAGGTGATGTAGAGTGTGGTAGGCTGAATAATGGTACCCCAAAGATGTCTGCATCCTAATCTCTGGAACCTGTAAATATGTTCTCTTTTTTTTTTAAAGATTTTATTTATTTATTCATGAGAGACAGGGAGAGAGAGAGAGAGAGGCAAAGGCAGAGGGAGAAGCAGGCTCCCCGCTGAGCAGGGAACCTGACGCGGGACTCGATCCCAGGACCTCGGGATCATGACCTGAGCCGAAGGCAGATGCTTAACATCTGAGCCACCCAGGCGCCCAAATATGTTCTCTTATATGGTAAAAGGGACTTTGCAGATGTGCTTAAGGATCTTGAAATGGGGAGATTATCCTGGATTATCCAGGTGTGCCCAGTGTCATCATAAGGATTTTTTTTTTTTAAGATTTTATTTATTTATTTTACAGAGAGAGCACAAGCAGGGGGAGTGGGAGAGGGAGAGGGAGATCTCAGGACCCCAAGATCATGATGCTTCACCGACTGAGCCACCCAGGCACTCCAATCATAAGGATTTTATAAGAGGAAGGCAGGAGTGTCAAAGTTAGGAGAAGGTGATGCTAGTTTGGAAGTAGGGATTGGAGTGATGTAGCCACAAGCTAAGTAATGTGGGCAGCTTCTAGAAGCTGGGAGAGGTAGGGAACTCATTTTCCTCTGGAACTTCCAGAAGTAATCAGCCTTGCCAACACCTTAATTTTATCTCCATAAGACTCACTTAGGACTTCCGGCCTCCAAAAGTATAAAATAATAAATTTGCTTTGTTTTATTTTTATTTTTTTAAAAGATTTTATTTATTTATTTATTTGAGAGAGAGAATGAGAGAGAGAGAGCACAAGAGGGGGCAGGGTCAGAGGTAGAAGCAGACTCCCCACTGAGCAGGAAGCCCGATGTGGGACTCGATCCTGGGACTCCAGGATCATGACCTGAGCTGAAGGCAATCGCTCAACCAATTGAGCCACCAAGGCGCCCCAAATTTGCTTTGTTTTAAGCCACTAAATTTGTGTTAATTTGTTAGCAGAAATAGGAAACTAATACATAGAGGAATTTGAGTACATAGAGGATGTGAAAGACATTATAAAGGAAAAATGATAGTACCTGATGATTGACCCAATGAGGGGAGAAGAAATGAGGATCAAAGTAATTCTGAGATTCTGAATCTAGATTATGAAGGCAATGGAAAGGGAATGTATTTCTGGGGGAAAGATGAGTTCAATTTTATATATTTTGCTTGGGTTCTAGGAAAGACATCCAAAATCAAGTTTACCTTGTATGAGGCTTTGATATGGGGATTTCTGGAAGGGGTCCTTCCTTAGGAGGCAAAATGCAGCTCCCCCATTGCACAACGATGTTTATACCACTTTGATCAGTTATATCAGTTAGAGATGAAGTCACCTCATTTAAAATTCCTTCTAGTAGAGAATAGGCAAAAATATTAAGCCTTATTACATTTTAAGACAGATGAGCTTATCTGATTCTTAGATTTGGTAAGCAGTTAAGGCAAAGGTTCATAATGAAGAGGAAGAGGAGTACATAGGTCCATCCCTAGATGGAAAGAGTCCGTAAATACTCTTAGAACGGTATTCATAATTATGTGAGCAAATACACCATTTTTGTGGAGACAACATGTAATGCCGTCAGATTCTCAAAAGGGTGGAAGATTGAAAACGAAAGTTTGGAATCATGCGCTAATGGCCTGGGGTACCAGAGGGTGGAGGAGGAAGGGCGAAGGGGGAGAGGAAGCAGAAAGGGCAACACGGAAACTCCACAGGCATTCTTTTGCTGTAGATTGGTACCACTAATCCCTGCTCCTCTTTTCTCATACTAGACCCATATATCAGGACTTTTTGTGTTTCTTAGACCCAGTTTGCAAAGAGGCTGCAGAGTTCATTCTGTTAAGAGTTCTTTTGTTTGCAGGCAATGTGTTCTTTAAAAAAATTCTGTTTTGGTGTTTTACCGAATATTTCATCAAAGGACTTTTCTCAATATTACAAATACTATTATCTCCACGAAGTGGATATTAAAATAACTTAATATATCATTATCATTGGCAATCTCTTCAAAGAATAAATGAGGTATAGAAAGCTTAGGGAGCTTCTAATTAACAGCAACTATTTTTTTTTTTTTTCAGTGATATAAATCATTGAGTCGCTTAGTTGATCTCCTGAGTAAAATGTTTCTCTGGTTAAATTTGATTTCTGTCCTGTATACTAAGAGATCCTTCTCAATGTAGCTTAGATTTAGCATAGCCAAGTCCACTGAATGCTTCAGAGGCTGACCTGGGGTCAGAATCTCTTCCCTAAACAATAAATAATAAATTTATATTATTATATCATATCACATTATATTATATAAATATTATATTATAATATTTATTGTTATTAAACAATAAATAGCGATAAATAAATAAATAAAATAATAATAAACAACAAATAATTTATTTAGGTAACTGGTTTTCCACCTCTGTAGGGACCAAAACAGTTTCCATTTTGTTTTACAATGTAATGTTGACTTAGTGTGCCTGGGTGGCTCAGTTGGTTAAGTGTCTGCCTTCCGCTCCAGTCCAGCAAGGTCCTGGGATTGAGCCCCGCATTGGGCTCCCCGCTCATTGGAGAGCCTGCTTCTCCCTCTCCCTCTGCTGCTCCCCTTGCTTGTGTGCCCTCTCTGTGTGTCAAATGAATAAATAAAATCTTAAAAAAACCAAAACAATATCATGTTGATTTTTTAAAAAATAAAAATTATTGTCAAGATTTCCTTTAAAAATACTATGAAAAATCATAAAAAGTACTATAAGGGATTGGACAAGGTTTGTACTTGATGGAGTTTCCTACAGATATGATTGATTTTCTTGGGTCCTCTCCACAGACATGAAGTTTCATTTTAACATCCAAAGTCTTACTTTGTGGGATAAATAAAATAAATTTAAGTATTTTCCAGCTTCTACGTTATACTCATTCATAAAGGGTACCTGTTCTGCTGTAAGATCAAGGAAAATATGATTTGTCTTTGAAGTGACTAGAATTTCAAGGTCAAGTCTTGTATACATGCAATCTTTTTTTTTTTTTTTTGATTGCACACATATATTTAACAATACAATTTTACAAAGGATGCTAAGAGCACTTTTCTTCGTATTCTACAGAAGGACCAGAAACATATGGACTTTCTATTAATATCCATACCATAACACAGTCAAATCTAATTCCTAGATAGACGCATTACAATTTGTTTAGACTTTAAAGGCTTAATGGCAATGATGAGGGGAAGAAAAAGAATTTATTTTACATAACTGAATGAAAAATAATTCAAGAAATAGTAAATAAAATTTAATATGGTCTCATGGGCCTGAAGGAGGTGGTGCCTGATTTGGAGGTGTGACTGCTATGTCCAGATAGTCTCCTATTTTGAACTTCTGTGACTGCAGGGTCATGGAGTCATCAGTCCCCTTCCTCCCAGACATGGTGCTGTCAATCTCCTTTACTCGATAGCCAGGCCTTTTAGGATCTGTAAAAACAATTGCAAAATTGAAGTGTGTGCCCTTCTTTCTAGCTTCTGGGTAGACTTCTTTTACTAAACTAGTCAATTCTTTCAAAGTTGCATCCATCCAAGTGTAGATCTGCAGCTCGCTGGACGGTACGTTTCTGCGGGAAAACTCGTCCATTCGGTGGTGGCGGCCCTTACTGGTGATAAAAACACGCAGTAGCTGCGGGCACGTTTTCTCCCGATCGATCGGTTTCTCCGGCTCCTTCTTAATTTCCTCTTGGGTAACGCGCGACTGCACCACCATCTTCCTCCTACGGCCCGCCTTGTATACATGCAATCTTACATAATTTATATGTTTTCTGAATGAAACTAATAGAGAACTCTGGGTTTACTGATACTATAATAAAATAGCAGGGGGAGAGAGATACTTTGTAAAACGGACTCGGCTAACCTACATTTACTTGCAAAAGGATGTCAATGCTTGTTGGAAAGATCTAGCCAGGGAGTGTAACTCCCCATATATCTTGACTAAGAATAGACTTTGTCAGTTTGGAAATGTCATTCTTTTTGATTGAGTTGACACTTTGGGAAGAACACACACGGAGCTCTCAGAGAAAGGGAACTCTGGGCTAAGATGCCAGATCAGTCAGTCAGTCCTGGCAGTCAGCCGGGTCACAGATCACAGCTAGACTGCAATAAAAGCCTATTATAAATGCTTTTTGTAGTAATGTACTTACCTTTGTATGACAAACTGGGTGGCTTAAAACAACAGAAAGGTATTATCTCACAATTCTGGAGGGTGAAGTCCAAAATCAAGGTGTTGGCAGTTGGATGCCTTCAGGAGGCTCTGAAGGAGAATCTACTCTCCATGCCTCTCTTCTGGCTTCTGGTGGTTACTTGGCATTTCTTGGCTGGTAGATACCCGTCACTCCAATCTCTATTTTCACATGGTGTTTTTCCTGTGTGTCTCTCTGTGTTCACATGGCCTTCTTATAAGGACATCAGTTATTGGATTTAGGACGTTCCTAATCCTCATTTTATGACCCATGGTCTCATTTTAATGAAACTAATTACATCTGTAAAGACCCTATTCCAAGTAATTCACATTCTGAAGTGCCAGCTAGACGTGGATTTGGGGGGAAACTATTTAATTCACTACACCTCCCAAACCATTTACCCTCAGTATGGGTACATCAGTACAATCCATCAGAACATAATGTTAATAAGGCCCAGGGTGCATGTTTCATTCCAGGTACTGGGCAGATTGTTCTAACTGGTTCTAGGCTGATAGCTATATATCTACATTGAAATTTTATCCAGTTAATCAAAAAGGAAACCAGGCAAGAACTTGGATGGAATAGTACAAATCCACTCCTGAAGGCTACAAAAGAACTCGAAGTACATGCTTATCTGATGGTTGGTCAGTAAGGTCATTTTCTTCTATAAAGCCTGGGACACACTGGTACACATAATAAGATGATTGATGGCAAAGGTGATTGGACCACAGTGGATTATTACAAGTCATGACACTACGTTTTCTTTTTGAGAAGTGCACAATAAAATGCCTTCTCTGGCTATCATTCTATTGATGGATGAAATAAATTCTGACACTTTGCTTTTTTTTTTTTTTAAGATTTATTTATTTTTTGGGGTGGAGGGGCAGATGGAGAGGGAGAGAGAGAGAATCTTAAGCAGGCTCCATGCTCAGCACGAGACTGACAGAGAGCTCAGTCTGGATCTCACGACCCTGAGATCATGACCTGAGCCGAAATCAAGAGTCCACTGCTTAACTGACTGAGCCACCCATGTGCCCCACTTTGTCTGCTTTTTATTTTGCTATGGAACTTGGTGAACCATCAGCTGATTGTTATTGGTATGTGCATGTGTGTGAATAAGAATATGATTAACAACAGTCTGAGTTTGTACAGAACTTCCTTCCTGGAACCTTTTATTTTTGGCAGGTGTGTGGGAAGATTGAGGAGTCACATGACATCAAATAATTTCAGCAAGGACCAACAACCCTAATCATACATTTTTATGCCTTTAGGGAATTTTTGATATGAATGTTTAGAAACATCTTACCTAAGCTGATTTTCAGATGTGTGCCACATGGATTTTTATTTTACTAGAATTTTTTTGGTTTTATTTTTAATTGTTTATATCCCACATATTCTAGTCAAGACATAAAATATAAAATTAATACAGTAAAAACGATAAAGTGAAAACCAAACCAAGACAACCCCATTATTGGTAAGGGGGTTGGACAAGGGCTACTTAGACATTGTGTGTGTATTTAGCTGGTACCATCTTTTGTTAGGGAATATTGGCAATACACTATAAAGCCTTAAGACTCTGCATTCTGCCTGACCTAGCACTTATTCTCTTAGGAATTTATCTTAAGGAAATTATCAAAGGTGAGGGCAAATATTTAGTTATATTCACTATGTGTAGCGATGTTGCACTATTGTTCTTAATGGCAAAGAATGGGAAATGAATACACAATAAGAAATTTGTTAAATTACAGTATATCCATTTTGTAGGTAAATGTAATTTACATACAACTTAAAATGATGTTGTAGAATAGTATTTAATTCTATTGAAGATGTTAAATATATTGTTAAATTCAGAAAGCATTGTGTAAAATGTAGAAAATGAGCCACTTTTAGAAATGCATATACATGCATGGGAAAAGGACAAAACATTAAGAACTAAAAAAAGGTGGTGAATGGACTGATCATTTTTATTTTCTTCTTTTTTCCTATATGTATTTTACATATCTTATGTAGTGAATATTTACTACCTTTGTGAAGAGAAAAGCAAGTTTGTTTTCTTTAAGGAGGTAAGAAAATGAGTACAATGGGAAAATGTCATAGGAAAGTTAAAACGAATCTTGAAATGAGGTTACTTCTCAAAATGTATGCAGTAAGATTCTGTACAGATGGGACATACATTTTGTTCCAGGCTTTCAAAAGCCAACGGAAAGAGGGAAACAGAAATAGCCTTAGTATCTATAAGATGATACTATAGTATCTAAAATATCTGTAAGGTAAGAACAATTTGTTAGTCAACAATTTAAAAGTGAGTATAATGGCTGATTTCACTGGACTTTTACCTACATGTAGGATGAAGACAAATGCTAGAGACCAATGGGAAGTTAAATATCAGTTATCAGTTCCCCTTTATATAAAGGGTAGCCATAAAGTTTGGAAACAGGATACTATTTTATTTTTTTACAGATTCATATTGTTATTTTATGTTATATTATATACCAACTTTACAGACAGAACCCCCTCTGATTACTTGCTTCTTCTGGAGTATGTTAAAGATATAGGTTTATTTATTTTTAAAGATTTTATTTACTTGAGAGAGAAAGAGCGAGCTAGCACTAATTGGGGTGAGGTGCAGAGGGAGAGGGAGAAGCAGACTCCCTGCTGAGCAGGGAGCCCAATGTGGGGCTCCATCCGAGGACTCTGGGATCACCACCTGAGCTGAAGGCAGACACTTAACCGACTGAGCCACCCAGGCGCTCCATGGTTTATTTAGTAAAAATGAGAGAAGTCAACCCAGACAACACATTGAATGTGCTTCTGCTAGGATTAGGGAAAATGTGTTACTACACCACACTCACTGCAACACGAACTATGCATCGCCACAAGGGATAACACACTTACCATATCAGGTAATATCATGGAACATACCACGTATCATAACGGTAAAACAAGAAACCATTTATTATGTATATTCACGTGTTTCCTGAATTTATGGCCAAGTTATAAAGCTGTCTAATACTGTTTTATGCATGCCCCTTTGTAATTCCATAGGGTCACTTTAGCTTTTCTAGGATATAATAAAATTCCTTAAATTTAATTTGACCCAGATTTAATCTTTAACGTCAAAAAAAGGGGGTTTTTCATTTTGACAATTTTGATTTGACACAAGTGAACTTCTGGAGAATTTGGTCTTTTTTGCATCTACAAGGGTAAAACAGTTGCCTGATTTTTGGCAGTTAAATCTGTGCACACTATGCAGCTACACAGCAATAGACATGCTCTTTGCTGTATACCCCCAAGGACTTGTTTTGTCAGTGCAGTCCTAGTGGTAGGTTGGATGCCACTTCCAAGGGTACAAGTTTTGGGACCTTGTAAGAAGAGAAATTCTCAGGGGCGCCTGGGTGGCTCAGTCATTAAGTGTCTGCCTTCGGCTCAGGTCATGATCCCAGGGTCTTAGGATCAAGCCCCACATCAAACCCCACATCAAACCCCACATCCGGCTCCCTGCTCAGCGGGAAGCCTGCTTCTCCCTCTCCCACTCCTCCTGCTTGTGTTCCCTCTCTCGCTGTCTCTCTCTGTCAAATAAATAAATAAAATCTTAAAAAAAAGAGAGAGAAATTTTCATGAAAGATGTCACTTCCTAAAGACTTTATTGCATGCACCTTTAGGGACAAACCAAAGCTCACCCTAAAGGCCTTCTTAGGAAATGCTCAACCATACAATCTTTTTTTAACATAAATATTAACCTATATGATATTACTGAGTTTCTTATATTTACGATAAGGTGGATTTAAAAAAATGCAAAATTAAACTATGAATAGTTTAAAGAAACACAAAGGAATAGTCATAAAGCCTGTAGGCTCTTTGTAGTCAGGAATAATGCTTCTTATCCAGCAATACATATAGAAGACATTAACTAAATATTATAATAATTATTTGATTGATGGCAATATTGATTTACCATGATATTTTTCTTCCAAGTTATTTTTCACATTAATAAATCAATGCTGTGTGTTATAGGACAGTTTTCAATAAGCTTAGATAATTTAGCCTAGGTATATATAGGCTTCTTGGCTAAACTATATTAAACAACAAAAAACAGTGAAAACATGTAAAAAATATTTTACAACCAATTTTTCCTTTGAATATTGACTACATGGACAAAATGAGTATTTTGGGAGGTGGGGGACCAAGAAAAACCTTTGTCATTATGTAGCTTTATAGGGTGTGCACATATTGCCTGTCAAATAATCAGTGCTTTCCTTTCCCAGAGGTGAAGACACTTAATTCTTCAAAAGTATACCTGAAAGACAGAATGTTGTGGCCAACCTGTTTTTTCCCCACAAGTTTGATCTGTCTCTAAGTTTACCAAGTTCATGTTTGTCTGCCGGGTAAGTAAGTTAAACACAGGAAACAATCATCATTAAACACTATTCCTACTGTACTGAGAATTTTTTTCAATTCAAAATAGGCACATGCATTTCAAAAAGTGAGCTGTTAAAAATGGGGCAAATGGGTATCTGTTCAGGTGGAAGCGTAGTAGCACTGGGTATCATCCCCTGGTCACTGGGGATTCCTCATCTGTCCAGTGCTAGAGCTGGACCACATGATCCCTTCTGCCTGTCAAAGGTTACAGTTATAATTTATCACATCTCATTGATTTTTTGTTTTCCAGTATCTTTTAATGTAAATTTTTTAAACATACAGAGAAATTGGAAGTAATGTACAATGAACACCCATCTCTACCTACCATGTAGAGTCTATAATTAACATCTTGGGATACTGGATTTGTTACATGTATATCCAGCTATCTATCTCTCTATCCATCCTTCAATCCATCTTTTAAAATGTACATTTCAAAATAAGTTACAGATTATCAGTATACTTCCTCCTAAATACATCAGTGTGTATAGCATTAACTGGACGTCAGTTTTGCTTACAGTTGTTTTTTAGGTTAAATCTTTTATTTTTAACATGAATGTTTTCTTTCATAACACTTATCTTGGTTAGCAACTATGTACTCCTTGGTATATTTATTTGGTCAATGTTTGCCTCCCCTTTGAAGGCAACAGGGACTGTGCCGTTTTGCTCACCAAGATATCCACAGGGGCTGGTATTACAGTAGATGCTCAATATACAGTATATTTGTTAGGGAACATATGGGAAGTCAGAAAGAAATGGATGGGGCTATAGAAATTCCAAGAAAAAGTAAACCATGGCCTCTCAAACCAGTTTAAATATCTGTTATTAAGATTATTGGGGCACCTGGGTGGCTCAGTCGTTAAGCGTCTGCCTTCGGCTCAGGTCATGATCCCAGGGTCCTGGGATCAAGCCCCGCATCGGGCTCCCTGCTCAGCGGGAAGCCTGCTTCTCCCTCTCCCATTCCCCCTGCTTGTGTTCCCTCTCTCGCTGTGTCTCTCTCTGTCAAATAAATAAATCTTTAAAAAAAAAAAAAAAAGATTATTGTTGGTGCTGAGGCCATTCAAAGCATTTTGGTAAATGGAGAAGGACATGCTTGCTAAGGAAATTGGCATTTTATGTTGGTTCAATTAAGAAAATAAAATGAAGTACTCTGAGTATCTTCACTGATTGTTCTACATATAAATAAGTTCCTAGGGTTCTGGATGTTTATTTGGTAAGGAAGCTTACAGTACCTCAGTTTGTAATTTAGACATACTTATATCCCACCTCCAGGCTTGAGTCTTTGATAACCAACTTTTCTCTCAAGATGAAATTTCATATGAAAACACTTAAGCCATGAGGCAAATATATTGACCTAAATGCTGACTGATTACAAACCTCATATTTGGCACATGAAAATAGAATCTCGCTCTCTCCTTCTCAACCATGAGGAACCTCCCTTCCTACCATGACTCCTCTCTGGCTATTCCCCCAGCTCCTTTTTGTGATACCATCTCTAGATTAGGATTATGTCTTTGTGAGATATCTAGACTTCTGTGAAACAGCATAAGGGAATCTTGTTAATCTTGTCCCCAGTGTTTCTAAAGGTGTCCAGTGTGATTCAAACTTCAAAGGCTGAGATTTTCTTAGATGACCTTAGCTACCTGATAATTGGAGATTTTGCTTTTCTTATCTTTCTTGTCCCAGGAGCATTTGACAACTTGCTTTATTTCACTGAGAGTTCATAGGTCAGCCAACATTGACCCATCCCCGGAATATACCACCCCTCAAAACTTTTTTTTTTTTGGCTTGGTCAATCTATCAGAGTTCCAGAACAGGTAATTGCAGACTTGACCTGATTTGAACGTCCTTGTGAAGAATCTGGCCTCAAAGGACCTCTCCAGTTCAAATAACAGGTTACAGAAATTCATCCACTAGGAAAGCCATTCTTTTGGGTTAGAGTGGTACTTTCCCAGTGTGTTCTGCTTCTGTGCTTCAAATTTAAGGGGAGAGTGGGGGGACAACAGATACATGAAGTCATCTCTATGAGAATATTTTCTTCAAAAGGACACGGACCAAGGGAACTCTGAAAGCACTGTGACCTTGGGGAGGAGAAGAAAGCTCTGAGATTCAGCGCCATGGAAAGTAGGGGAAGACAAACTTCTTTATCCATTGAAGAAGCCACATGGTGTCTTTCAGATGATAAGATTTAAGTCATCTACTCAGTGACTTCTTTTCATGCTCTCCCAGCCCCCACTCTCCAGTCTCCCAAGCCCTCCTTGCTTCTGCAGCACCGCTCTCCTCTTCGACCCCCAACTCTCCAGGAGGGCCCAGGCAGTGCGGGCCTCTGCACCCGACTTCCTTCCCGCCTCTCTCCCACCGCGCGGCCCCGCGTTACGGCTCCGCGCTTCCTCCAGTCTTCCGAAGAGGTATGAAACAGAAGACTCCTCCACTGCGGAATAAAACGCTTACTAACTCACCCTCAGTTGTCACCCTCTAGATTTTCCTCCCATGCTCAAGGCTTTTGGTCACCTCTGCATAAATACTAAGATCCAGAACCCAGAACCTGAAAAACCGACCGCTGATCAGTCCCGCTCGCTTCCCCGTCAGTGAAAAGCAATCCTATTCCGGCGCGAATGCCCTGTGTCCAGCAGCCGGTTCCTGGCCGACACACGCCCGCGCCGCTGTCCCCTCGCCGGGCCCGCGGGTCCTGTCACCTCGGGCTGCCCCCGCCTCTCTCCCGGGCCTGGGCCTCTCCCCGCCTCCCGCCCGCGGACCTCGCCGCCCCGCCTCCGCCACGGCCGCCATTGGTGCCAATCCGCCCCAGAAGGGCGCCCATTGGCCGGGTGGGAAGTCATTCGCCCAGCACATTCCGCCGCCCGCAGGCTTGCGGGGAAACTTCCTTATTATTGTGACGCCGAAAACGGAGAAACCCCGAGCGGGGCCAGAGGGGCTGTCACAGTTGGAATCCCGAGCGGCGGTTCGGCGGCCGCCAAGGTACGCGGGTCGCGGGCCGGGGTTCCAGGGAAGAAGGCACCGCGGCGCTGCAGCCGCGCGACCGCCGCGTTCCGCGGGGCACGGCTGTCAGCGCGCGGCTTTCGGAGGGGCAGCTGCGGTTGTAGGGCGCTCCCCGCGACGACCTGGAGCCCGGCGCGCGGGGAGGTCGGGGCGCGGTGGCTGCAGCGCCTGCGGGGCGCGGGAGGCAGGCGGCGGAGCTGCGCCGGGGCCGGGCGCGCTAGGTGCCCTTCGGCTTCGCGCGCGCCTCCCTGGCGTTCTCGGGGCTTGCCCTCTGACCAAAACAGCCCCCGCGCCCGGAAAGGCCGGAAGCAGCCTTAAAAATGGGAGCGCTCCCCCACCCCAACTCGGCTGCGTGCAGACCAGGAGGAATTGCGACGCAGAAAGTCAAAGAGGATCCTCCCCTTCCTCCTCGCCTGTCCCTATTTGAATTCCGGGGCTCCGGTGACACCCTCGCGGGGAGGAACGCGGACCTTTCCCCGCGTAATGGGAACCGGCGAGGCCTCCGCATTTTGGGGGAACCCCGGCGGCCGCGAGGAGTTTGCAGTGAGGACGCGGGGCTCGGCGTCTGAGCTGACAGCGCCGGTGGGGCCGCGGCGCCCGGCACCACCCACCCCGCGGAGGCTGTGCCGGGCTCGCCTCGCCCCAGTCCGCCTGCGGGGCGGAGCCGGGGCGAGGGTGTGTGTGGACACGTGTGTGTGCGTGTGTGTGTGCGGACACGTAAGTGCGTGGACGGGCGCGGGGGTGTCAGGAGCTGGGACGTTCGGGGGCAGGTGGCACTTTGAGTCACTTGTAAACGTGTGGAGTGGGCAAACCGGGACAACTGACAGAGAAGAGCATGTGTAACCTGAAACAGATGAGCCAGGGAGCGCGGTGAGCAGCACCTGAAGCAACTGTGCAGTGATTCTGGGTATGCACCGCGGGCCCCGGGCAATGTGTATTTGAACTTTGCTTTTGGTCTATCACGGTTTTTGCCTGTTTTCTGGTTACATTGTTCTTTAGCTTTTAAATCAGCCCCATTAGGAAGTACCTTGAATTCATAGCTAAGCAAGCCTTTCAGGATTTTGCTTGCATTCGTTACACACGGAATGCTTTAGCAAAGACGATTCGAGAGCTCTCTTCCATTTTTGTATGTCTTCTGGCTCCTTCCACAAATAGGAAGCTATTTCTAGAACCTTTCTTTTGATGATTTGATAACATCAAGTGAACTGATTTTTAACTCCAGACTGAGAAGAAAGAAAAGTGAAATAAAATGAGGATTGGCAGCCTTTTTAAATGCAGTGACTCTGGAGAGAGATGTCTTGTTTTAGTAGGCAGATTACTGTGAAGCTCTCTCTCTTCTTGTACTTTATTTTACCCTGGGGGCAGGGGAATGACATTATAAGTCAGAAAAGGGGAGTAATATATTTAACCTCCTTCTAAAGCAAAATAGATGAATTACACATTATTGTCTGACCCCACTAAGGCTAGGAACCTTCTGGAGAAACTATGCAGGAATCAAGGAGGAAGGCTCACCGCCTCTTTGGCAAAACTCCTCCTTTGGTATGTAAAAAAGAAACCATCGATTAGCATACAGTTTTACTTGTTATGTATGTAGTTGGGTTTTTATTTTTGAGAAAAGAAACAGATTCTAAAATGTTCCAAATGGTGTGGGGAGTCGTTGGTTATAGCATTTCTTTCTGAGTAACAAATTTAAATTTCTTAAGATTTGCTTAAGAATTAAAAAGAATTTTAAAAAGATGAGAGTTGCACTCCTGAAGATATAAGATAGTTTTGCTGCAGTTTCAGAAATAAAAGTAATATTCTCCAAATTGAACGGGATTTCCTACATAAAAGATAGAAATAAAGTTATGATGATAATACATTAAAATTATGGAGGACTTTTTTCTTTTGAGAGACTTAAGGTGCCTCTCAGATAGTCTCATCTTGTTTTGCCTGAAAGAGGATGTGGTGATGACAGGAATGAAAGAGAAAGTCTTCAAAAACAGTTGTGGCAAAATAAGCTATACTGTGTGTGGTACATGGAAAAAAATGGAGGAAAATAGACAAAATTGAATTATTTTTCAAAATTTTCTCTTTTTAACCTAAATGGGAGATTTAAAAATAATTTTATTTTTCCTTTATATTTACTACAAATACCAGTAATTTTTTAAGGTGCTACCTGTGTCTCAAGTTCACCTTTAGAGGTGACATCTTTGTAGTTGGTTAGAGATTAGCTTACTGGTATTTAACCAAACTCCAGTCTTAAGGTGCAGTTATTGGGGAATATTTAAGCTTGCATAATATAAAGATGTTCTTATTTTCAGAAGTTTACTTCTCATTTTCTTTTCAATAACATGAAAGCACTTTGTAGCACCGTGCTAATGTTAATTATGATTTCTTTAACTTGCAGGTCTTCAAGGTGAGGGAAAACCATTCTGGCTTCTAGTCCAAATGCCAAGGGTGTGACCTGTGGTGAGTTACCTAATTTCTCTGAATCCAGTTTCCTCATCTTGTTTTTTTTTTTTCTCCTAAGATTTTATTTATTTATTTGAAAGAGAGAGACAGAGATAGTGAGAGAGCACAGGTGGGGAGGAGAGGGAGAAGCAGACTCCCCGCCGAACAGGGAGCCCGATGCGGAACTCGATCCCAGGACCCTGGGATCATGACCTGAGCTGAAGGCAGACGCTCAACCGACTGAGCCACTCAGGCGCCCCCAGTTTCCTCATCTTGTACATGGAGATAATATCTAACTCACAGAATCGACAAGAGGATTAAACAAGATAAACTATGTAAAGGACTCATGTTAGTATAGCTGCCTAGATAGGGACCTTAACAAATCCTTAATGACTTCCCTTTGCTGTGATGTAGTGAAGAGAACAAGGTGAGCCCAGGAAGTAGGAGACCTAGTTTCTGGTCTCTGCTTCAACCACTTACTTCTCAGAGGACCGAAGTTACTTGGCCTCGGAAGGCTTCAGCTGCCATTAAAATGAGGTTAGGAATGTAAGTTTCTTGCCTAGAGGTTGGATCAAATAGACTTTTAAGGTCTTTTTAATAAGATAATCCCTTTGATGATATAATTCTGTTGTCTTTAGACATTGACTGCATTTGGAAATAGTACTTACTGGTGTCAGGGGCATGTGTTTCTCTGTGTGAACCAGTAACTGGATTAATATTGTAAGTCAGGGTGGATATGGAGGAAAGTCTGGCTATCTATGAGATTGTTTCACTCACCTCTCCCCCGTCTCTGGCTAACATAGGTTCTGTTTGCCTATAAACATGGCCGGTGATTCAGCTAATATAAGCTCACTAACTGTAGGCAGTTTTCTTTAAACATTTATTTTCAAAATTGGTGAAAGGGTGGAACTTGGCTTCATTTTGTTTGTGAGATGGTATCGTGTCATGTTTAAGAGCATGGACTCTGGAGTCTAGAGGAGATTTGAATCCTGCCTTTGCCATTTACTAAGTTTCTATTTCAACTACTTTTTTTTTTTTAAAGATTTTATTTATTTGACAGAGAGAGCACAAGCAGAGGGAGAGAGAGGGAGAAGCAGGTTCCCTGCTGAGCAAGGAGCCTGATGTGGGACTCGATCCCAGGACCCTGGGATCATGACCTGGGCTCAAGGCAGCCGCTTAACCGACTGAGCCACCCAGGCGTCCCTCAACTACTTATTTACATGTAGTGTCTTGGGCACTTAACCTTGCTAAGCCTTGAAGTTATTGTAAAGGGCAAACTAAATAATCTGTGTGAAGTTTTTAGCAAGACTCAGACACAGAGTAGGCTTGCAGTAATAGTAACTATTTTTCTTTATGTAGCAACTATTGAGCCCCTACTGTGTGGCAGACACTTCTCTAAGGATTGGGAAATGAACAAAAGAGGCTCAGTCCTTCCTTCACAGAGCTTTCATTCCTGAATTCTAGCATGCTGGTGCTATTGAGAAACACCACCCTTTACTGACAGCTTCAATTGTAGAAGGCATTCTACTTTCAGATCTGCTAAAACGTGGTGAAGGAGGGTGCATTTTATTTTATTATTATTATTATTATTTTTTTTAAAGATTTTATTTATTTGCGAGAGAGACAATGAGAGACAGAGAGCATGAGAGGGAGGAGGGTCAGAGGGAGAAGCAGACTCCCTGCTGAGCAGGGAGCCTGATGTGGGACTCGATCCCGGGACTCCAGGATCATGACCTGAGCCGAAGGCAGCCGCTTAACCAACTGAGCCACCCAGGCGCCCCGAAGGAGGGTGCATTTTAGAATGGAGGAAATACAGTATTATTTTTTTGTTACTGCATAGGGAATGTTTCTCTAGTATTACCTGGAAAACAAAACTGTTAACAAACTGAAGTTGTGGGAGTGCTGCTTTTCCCGGATTTGGGTTCAGGTCACGAGGGCGCTTAGCAAGCAGCGCTGGGCTCTTGCACTTTGCTGAGAACTAGAGACCCAGAGATGAGTGAAACCTATCCCCGCCATGGAGAAGCTCCCAGCCTGTGTACGGGTGGAAATTGGTGGGTGAGATGCAAGAAGCAGCAACACTACCTCAGTAGTACTTTTCCGTTTCTTTTATTGTGAAGTAATTGTAGCCATAAGACAATGTATGTAATATATGCGCTAAGAGGCAACAATAAAAGGACAGAAGTAGAACATTAGCCATGCTATCAAAGCTCCCATTTTGCTCCTTCCACACTGTACCCTCCAACTCTCTTGGTTCCATAATCATTACCTTGTATTTTGTATTTATCAATTTTTTTTTTCTTTTCTTCATGGCTTTGCCACCACTAATGTTTTTATCTACAAATACTTGTTATACTTGTGTTCGGACTTTGTAAAAATTCATCATTCTCTAAATTCTTCTGTAAAATTTTTCCCCTCAACATTGCTTTCAAGGTTTAGCTTCATTGGTGCTTATAGAGTGCATTTATTTTTGACTGCTGTGCCACAATTTATCCATTTCCTTATTGATGGACATTTGGGTTGTCTTTGTTTTACCGATCTCAAACACTACATTTCAGACATTCTTGTGCATATATCTTAAGGTACATGTCCGGGGGGTTCTTGCTTCATTGTAGAATAAGGTAGCCACTAGCCATATATGACTTGGATTAAAATTAAAA
Source organism: Halichoerus grypus (assembly GCF_964656455.1). NCBI lineage: Eukaryota > Metazoa > Chordata > Mammalia > Carnivora > Phocidae > Halichoerus > Halichoerus grypus. The sequence continues at coordinate 71,430,967 of NC_135714.1, forward strand.
GTCATTTCAGTTCCTCAGTTGCATTAGCCACATTTCAGGTGTTCAGGAGCCTTGTGTGGCTAGTGGCTACCATACTGGACAGTGTAGGTATGTAACATTTCCATCTTTGGAGAAAGTTCTGTTTCCAGCTTTCACTCCTCTTTGTATCTCTAGTTCTCAGCATGGCGCAGGAGCCCCGTAGGTGCTTGGTAAATTGGATTTCGTTGTTCATATGGGTAGGAGTGAAACTGCCATGCTGTGGGCTCTTCACATCTTCACCTTCACTAGATAATGCCAACTTGTTTTCCAAAGCGGTTATGTCAATTTACACTCCCACCAGCTTTGTGTAAGAGTCCTGGTTGCTTCATATTTTTGACTTGGCACTGTCAGACTTTTCAGTTCTTGTAAGGCTGGTCAAGTGTCTTTTGAAGGCAGCCCAGAGTTTACACAGACAGCAGAGAGATCATTCTTCTAGCTTCACAGGGCCCAGCACCAGGTAGTGAAGAAGGTACCATCTGTAATGGTCCCTTCTGGGGAGGGCTAGAAATGGTTCCTGTGCTTTCTAAAAGAGTCAGAGAACCAAAGTCCAGCTGAAGTGAAGGAGAGAGAGAAAGCGGCAAGGAGCAGAGTCTCAGGATTGAAAACTTCTCTTTGCTTTCTCTGCCATTTCTGTCTGGTAAGTAACCTTTTTAACAATAAAGCATGTCATCAGAATGAATCTTTTTTGTTACTGGAATTAATTCTGCATTTGAATTTCGGCTCCAGATTTATTTCAAGCTTTGATTTGGGGAGGGCCTGCAGAGCTCTGAAGCCTTGTGCATTGCCTTTTCCTACTGTTGAAAAAGATCCCCCTTCTCCCCATACACCATGCAGGTAATGGCTTCTAAGCTTATTTGAAAGGACGCTTATCCCTATTATGAATGAGATTAGAAGTCCTGCCCGAGTGTTATTTAGGTTCCAGTGGCTTTCAGACAAAGAATAAGAATCAGTCGTTAGGCTGCTGTGTGCATGGTCTGATTAATGAGACAAAGTTTAGGAATTGCAGCTTATCTTTTAGCATTCAGCTTACTAGGACTGATAAAAAGAGTTTTATCTACCCGCGCCCCCCACCCAGAATTTGAAAGAAAAGACATGCAGAAAACTTTGTCCTAGCAACCTCGAATCCCCTTCATGAAAGTTATGACAGATGGTGGTAGGGCTGCTTTGCTGTGGCACAGACTTGGCGGAACGTAGCTAACGCTAACCACGGGGAGGAAGAAAGGAGTCACACCCCCAGCCTCTTTTGGGGGCTGTCCTGTTTGCTGAGGGTCTCGGGGAAGAACACTAGGACTAGGGAGTAACAGTGATAGAGCAGTTGACATTTATTGGTCAGTTAGTACTGTGTGTTGGGCATCGTGCTAAGCACCCTTCTCCCCATTTTAGAAACAGGAAACAGTGGCTAATACCTTCCCCAAGATTTCACAGCTAGTGTGTGGTTAATTCAGGCTTGAACTTTAGTCCTTTTGACCTTTAAACCCTGCTGAGATTATCCTGAATCTTTTACCAAAATAGATGAGGAGAAGGGCTGGGAAAAGTACCAGGTGTGACATGGAGGGAACAGAACATCTTCCTTCCTCTCGCTTTGTGATGGGGCAGTCAGGCAGGAGAAGGAGGGGCTGGGACTGCAGTGGCTGGCGTAGGTGCTGAGCCAGAGTGCAGTCCTGTATCCTTCTGCAGCACTGTTCATAATTGTGTGTTCTGAAAGGAAGGAGAATATTCCACTCCTCTAGGAGCAAGGGAGAGACAGTGGGTGAGGAAAAAGGGGTGGGAGGACCTGGGAGAGCAAAATGCCAAGTGATGAAGAACAGTTCTGAAGCTAGACCTTAAATTCACAGATGCCGGTCGCTGCTAGATTTGGGGGTTCTTCTAGGGTGTACTTTTAAGTGAAAGCTGTATTAACGGCTGCTTCTCTGCACTGCGCTGAACTTCTCTCCTGAAAGCTAGATGATTTTAGTGCCTCCTGCTATAGTTTTGGCAGAGCATCCTGATGACCTAGATCACACTTCTAATTAGGGTTTTTAATCCATTCATGGGAATACATTTTATTTGTGGTTCCTCCTTCGTTACTTCTCCTAGTAAGTAGTTGTTATTTGACTACTTGAAAATTCCATTACTATAACTCAGGTGGGAAGGATTTTTGAAGTTTTCTTGAACAATAGTTCTATTTGTCTTTTTTGAAATGAATGGTAGTAAAATCAGGATGAGGCCATACATCAGGCTGCTTACTCAGGCTTGCAGTTGGCCAAAGCACCCAGAGTTCAGCTGACTCTCAAAGACTAACTCATGCTAAAAAAACTTACAAGAAGCTAATACATCCAGGATGCTAAATTAATAATGAGAAGTAGAAATGCCAAGAAGGCTGGGACATTTGGGTCAGCTGGTCACGGTGTTCTTTCCCCATAGTAGAAGCTGCCTTAGAAACCAAGTTATTTAAGGTGCTTGTTAATTATGGAATCTAAGTATGGCAAGTGGCTGGGTGAATTTAATGACTAATGTTATGGAGTCTGATCTACCCACCTCCACTATTGGGCAGTGATTACTTAGCATTTCACATGGGTTCACTGGTAATGGTGCCCTTTCTCTCTGGACGGTGCTGGAGACATTGGGAAGTTCTGACCCTTTGGCTGGTTCCTTATTTTCTAGGTTCCTTATTAGATGGCATAATGGTCATGAGCACAAACTCTGGGCTTAAATCCTAACTCTGCCATTGCCTAGTTGTGTGATTTAGTCAAGTCCCTTCATTCTCTGTTTTATTATCTTTTTCTTTTCCTTTATCCTTTCTTTCTGGTTCCACTTTTTTTTCATTTATAGGTTAGACATGATAATAGCAGCACCTACCTCATAGAAGATGAAATGAGTTAATATCTGTGAAGCACATGGAAAAAGTGCCAGGCTCAGAGTAAGCTCAAATTACGTCTTACCTGCTGTTATTATTAATAATGTAATTATTAATATTATCAGTCAGGACTTTTTTTAAAATTTCAAGTGACAGAAATCCAATTTGAACAATCTTAAATAAACACAAAAGGGAGATTCAGACTGTATACAGTTGATTTTTGTTCTTCGTGGTAGTTGTGTTCTACAAAGCCACTGCGAACACTGAATTAGTGAATACTGAGCTACTGCTCTTCTAGAAATACAGGGTTAGTTAGGTTCCTGCTGAGAGCCTCTGCTCAGCCAATCCTTATATGACCTTGTTTTGTGTGTGTTTTATGCGTATTTCTGTTTAGATGCCCAGTTTAATATGTATTTTTTACAAGTGATTAATTGTGTACAATATTTCTTTATGACAGAACTCTAGCTAAGAGGGTTTTTAACATTTTTCTGATCCTCGGTAATGCGACGGTGTACTTCTTTGGCTTTCAGCCTCCCAGCAATGCCGTCCACCACACACTACAGTCATCTCCTGGATCCACAGATTCAGCTACTTTTCCGTCTTTCTGTAGCTTCATTATGCACTGTAGATGTTACTTTAGCACTTTCCACAGCCACCACACGTGTAGATCAGCAAATTCCTTCTTCCTTTCCTTAGATCTATCCCATGATTGATTCATTAACATTGAACTCACAGCCGACAGCACTATACCTCATGCGCGAGTGAAGCTCGTCTAACCCATGTATTTTCTTGGCGAGGCACAGCACAGCCTTCTTGTACTTAGGAACACTAGGCAGCATCAGCGCTGTGCTTGGTGGCATTTTAAATAGCAAAATCACCAACAAAAACTGTAAAAATCTGAAAAGTCTGGCACTAAATAGTTGGCAGAAAGACCACTTCTTTACAGTATGAGAGTTGAAACGAGAGGGCAGAGCATCCTCTTGTTTGACTTCGGCTGGGAACGTGTGCGTAGGGTGACTCAGATTTTTCACCTCTCTGCCCCTATCCGAGAAGGACTGCAGAGATGCTCCAAGTATCGCTCTTGGGGTGCAAATACATGTGAGTGAGTAGGTAAATTCACATGCATGGAGCCCACAAATAATGAAGAACACCTGCAGTCGGGAAGAGTGAAGGTGGTGGTTCTGGCACCAGACAAGAGGGTATCCCCCGCTAAGCAACATTATTGGGACTGGTTCTGTCTCTTGTCTTTGAAACTCTGTGGCTAGGAGGGTAATAATGTCTTACAGGTATCCTCGTGTGGCAGGGAACAGAGCTCGCAGCAGCCTCAGTTATCCTTCAGAGGCAAAAGGCAGTCTTCCTTTAGAGCTCCAGTGAGCTTCATGGGGAAGGACTCTGGCTCCCTTGGGAGTGTGAACCTATCCCTGAACCAGTCAAAATGGCTTAGGGGGCGTTCTCTGATTGGTTTGCTGTGGTCATGTCTTGTGGCTTAGGGGTGGCCTTCTCTGGCTTGGTGGGGGGTCATGTGATGGCTTTGGGGGTGGTTTTTTGTTTTTGTTTTTTTTTAAGATTTTATTTATTTATTTATTTGACAGAGAGAGAGAACATGAACAAGCAGGGGGAGCAGCAGAGGGGGAGGGAGAAGCAGGCTTCCCTCGGAGCAGGGAGCCCAATGCAGGAGCCCGATGCGGGGCTCAGTCCCAGGACTCTGGGATCATGACCTGAGCTGAAGGCAGAAGCTTAACTGACTGAGTCAGGCAGGCGCCCCTGGAGGGGTGTTCTTTGATTGGCTTAGCCAGGGTCATGCTTACCCTTGTACAAGAGAGCAGCGAATTTGTTACTAGATGAAGAGGGACTTTGGGACATGGATTTAAAAAAAGCAGTTGATGGGGCGCCTGGGTGGCTCAGTCGTTAAGCGTCTGCCTTCGGCTCAGGTCATAATCCCAGGGTCCTGGGATCGAGCCCCGCATCGGGCTCCCTGCTCAGCGGAGAGCCTGCTTTCTCCTCTCCCTCTGCTGCTCCTCCTGCTCTCTCTCTCTGTCAAATAAATAAATAAAATATTTAAAAAAAAATAAAAAAATAAAAAAATAAAATAAAAAAAGCAGTTGATAACACCCTTGAGGAATTTTTTTTAAACCTTTATCATTCAGAAGGATTGCGTCACATTGAGTTGCAGCTTGCTTTTACGTTAAGTGGGTTTCAGCCATGCCCCCTCGCCCTGTATATTCATACAAGGAACATACAGGGGCTTCCTTGTATGAATATACTGCAGTCTGTTTATCCAGCTTCCTGTTGATGGACATTTGGGTTGTTGCCATTTTTGTTTAGTATGAATAAAGCTGCTGTGAGCATTGTATATAGATCTTTTTGCAGACATACAATTGTAGTTTCTTGATGTCATATTTTTAGATGCACTGTTTGTACTTGGCTGGTTAAGGGGATGGCTTAATGCTACAGCTGCCTAATCTCAGCCATTATCTCTTAATTCTGACTAGTTTCACTCTCAGAGGGCAACTTTATTTTCAACTTTGCAGGGCATACTATATTGTATCCTGAGTACAGTTAGTCATTCTGCAAGTAATTTTTGTGTTCTTGCTCCTGTAGGTGACCTGCTTGGGAGGCAGTGTAGCCCAGTGGATAAGACTGTGGACATTGGTATCAGGCCTAGATTCGTAGCCTGGTTCTGACGCCTTCAAGCTGTGTGACCTTGGGCATGCTTCTCGTCTCTCTGAGGCTTGCTTTATCAGAAAATGAAGCTAAAAATAGTATTTATGGCACAAGGTTTTTGTGAAGATGAAATAATGATGTAAAATGCTTATTAACACAGTGACTGTTGCATAGTAAGCTCTATGATGCTGCTTATGTAATTATTGGTAGGTGAGATAAGACGAATTCACGAAACATTAAAAATGATGAAAGAAGTTAGTTGGGAAAGTTAAATTATGAAAAGATTATGTGATTTTTCTGGTCTTTTAAAATGTATTATCTTACCCCCTGCCCCAGTTTGTGTTTTATCTTGCCTCCCTTTGTAATTAACTCAAAGAATAACAGCTAAGCTTAATGTCCTTTTAGTTCTAGAGTCTAGACAAGGAATACAAATCTTGGGAAGAAACAGAACTTTTTGGTTAAGAAAGCTTCTTGAGATTCAGTTTTATATTTTATTTTGGGTTTCCATGCCTTTTCTGAAAGCCTTAAGAGTTCAAAGAATAAGTCAGATAACATTACCATAGGTAGTGAAATAATATTCTGTGGTATGGAAGTACCCCATTTTGTTTATCCATTCATCAATTGATAGGTATTTGGGTTTATTTCTGCATTTTGGTATTATGAGTAATGCTGCTATGAACATTTGTGTACAAGTTTTTTTGTGTGTGTTTTTATTTTAAGATTTGAGAGAGAGCAAGAAAGAGCATGCATGCACATGAGTATGAGGCGTGGGGAGGGGCAGAGGGACAAGCAGACTCCTTGCTGAGCAGGGAGCCTGACATGAGGCTCCATCTCAAGAACCTGAGAGCATGACCTGAGCCAAAGTCAGACGCTTTACCGACTGAGCCATCCAGGAGCTTGTGTACATGGTTTTGTGTGGACATATATTTGCAAATCTCTTGGATATATATATACCTCGGGGTAAAATTGCCAGATCATATGGTAGCTATATTTTTAGCCTTTTGATGAAGTGCCAGAATATTTTTCCAAAGGACCTGCACATTTTTATGTTCCCCCCAGGAATGTAGAAGGCTCCAGTTTCTCCACATCCTCACCAACATTTGTTATTATCTGTCCTTTTTGATTATAGCCATCCTAGTGAGTGTGAACTGGTAGAACGCGATGAGATTTTGTTTTTGTTTGTATGAAAGGGAAGCATAAATTTCTAAAAGGTGGTGAAACTTTGGGTTGGAGTCAGCAAGGATCAGTCAAAAGTTGATTGAGTAGCTGCTAAGTCAGAGAGGTATGTTATACTGTGTTCCCTATTTAAGGGAGTTAGGCTCTGGCTGAGGAGTTAAGTTTTAAAAAAAAAAAAGCAAAAAAAAAAAAAAAACAACAAACCACAGAGAAAGTCTCCAATCAAGACACTATAGTAGATGTGTCAGAGGGATGCAGGCTGACTGTGGCTGGAATGATCCCTAGGGGCTTTTAGGTAGGAAGTGAAGCTTGACTCTGAGCCAGAAGGATGTGTAAGAAGAAATGGCAGAGAAGATAACATTTTTTCCCCATTTTTCTTTTTTTCATTTTATTATTATTATTATTATTATTATTATTATGTTTTGTTTCAAGTGGTGAATTATTACTGTCCAAGCTAACAATAGGTTACCTAAAGGAGTTAATTAGTTCAAAAAATTTTATAACATGAAATAAGCAAAAAACTCAAAAGGGGCAAGGGGAAAGGACAAGATGAAATTAGGAGGGTAATTTCCAGACTGTTATTGCCATAATGGTTTGCAAAGATTGTTTTAGCGAGTCTCCTGTGCTCGGAGTTCCTTATCAGCGATCTAAAAGTCACATTCTGTTTGTGTTCACTATTCATTTATACAAACAAAATTTGTTTAGAAATGTTTTTTTAAACTCCTACTGAAACACAAAAATAGCATCATTACTATAAATATTTTCAACGATATTAATATGTATTATTTTGAGATGCAAGGTATCTGGAGAATATTAAGGGGAGTGTTCTTTTTAAAATTGATTATATTTATTACTTAAAAGTTATTTTCTCTGACCTCTTTTTTTAACCTTTTTTTTACAGAACTCTATTCTAGGCTACATGACTCCCTGAAGGATCAGAACAATGTTATGTTGGGGATATTGGTCTCTGGGCCAACCTGGGATCAGCACCAACCTGCAAGGGATTGTGGCTGAGCCACAGGTGTGTGGATTCATATCCGATAGAAGCGTCAAGGAAGTGGCCTGTGGAGGAAACCACTCCGTGTTCCTGCTGGAGGATGGGGAAGTTTACACCTGCGGTTTGAACACCAAGGGGCAGCTGGGCCACGAGAGGGAAGGAAATAAGCCAGGTAAGCACACCTAGTTCGCCTCCATGATTGGTGAGAAAGGCCGAGGGAAGGGGGAGAGCGGGTTGAAGATTACCTCACTGAGTGTTTATCTTTCGAGGGGCTCTGATCTGGTGCAGGGATCTCTTACTGTTTGGAACTTTTGTGTTCAAGTCAGATCTTTTTGTCAGAAAACCAGACTTTTCCTTTTTCATCTTATTAGATAACATATGTAATATCACTGGCCAGGGTGGGGGTGGAGGTTGACGAGTTCAGAGTTAGAGAGATTTTTCTCTGGTAATTGAATGCTAAGACATTATGATCATTTGTGGATTTGTAACCCTCACACAGTCAATATCAGAAGCATTTTCACCTCATTTTTCCTTCTAATTGCGTGTTCATTCATCAATTTTGGCAACATGCTTTTGTTTAGCATTTTGGGCTAAGCACTGTGCTCGTGTGAAGAGATAGTTGAATGGGAGTTAGTGATGATGTGGCTCCAGGGATCCCCCGTGGAAGGATGTGTGAAGTAAGTTGAAGAATATGCTGGAGGGAGCTGGGGAGCGGGATCCATTCTGCCTTTGGGGGTCAAGTAAGAAGCATAGTAGGACTTCGGCAAGTGTGTGTGTCTGTGTGTGTGTATGCATGTGGCGGGAACACCCAGCTTATTGCACACACCTGAGTGTACCCTGTGGTTTGTTTTGTTTTGTTTTGTTTTAAAGGCATGGCTATCAAGGTGCAATCCTTGTTCAGGGAATGTTGAATAGTGTGGCAAGACTGGTGATGGAGGGTGAAAGGGGCTGTACATATTTAAAGTCCGCTGATTTCAATTTATTTTCTTCCCACTTTTTCTGTGTGAGTTTGACCTTGAGTATATATGTAGCATGAATGAATCTATGAGGTACTTTCTCAGTCTTGGATTTTGGAAGTAGTAGTGATGATGTTTAAATGGGTCTCCTTTTGGTGAGAAATGATAAGGTAGGGTCTTTAGTTGTGACCATGTTGTGTTTTTCACACTAACATGGGCAGGTGTCATTTTGCTTGTTACTTATTATCTTTTATTCAATCCAAATCAAGTGAAGATACGGAAGCTTCATTAAAGAACAGCCTTGCTGTTTTTTTTTCTAGATAATTTTACTCTTTCATGTTTATCTAGGAGGGTCAGTTTGGCATCAGGATGAGCTAAATTTTTTCAGTTTTTTTTCTAGATAATTTTACTCTTTCGTGTTTATTTAGGAAGGTCAGTTTGGCATCAGGATGAGCTAAATTTTTACCATGACACACTGTCTCCCTCATTTCTCATATTTATTCCCTCCCATAGCAAGTGGCTGTGTTCCATAGTTCACCTGCCCAAATGTCAGTATGAATTTATAAATTAATAATTTGACCATTGGATAAAGGGCCATAGGGCTGGTCTTAAGCAAAATTATGAAGTATGTGAAGTATGATTCGTGGGCTCCTTCCCCATTGTTTGCCCTGGGTTCCCTCATTGGAGCCCTCCCTAAGACATCCCATCAGGCCTGCTCACCTGGAGCAAATCCCAGTGTTCTGTCAGGGCTTTCCTAACATGTGGGCCCTGGACTCTTGGGATTTCAAGGAAGGAGTTTGTAGCATGAGCCATATGTTCGTACACCTTTATATGTACAATGCACCTGATCCTACAGGTTTTCAAATGTTAGTAGATTCTGTTATTCATTAAAATAAAATTTCAATAAATGTGCTACCAATTCATAATTGAATTAGTAAACCCTACCCATTATGTGTTTTACCAATTAACATAAAAGTATAATATGCAGGAACGTTTTTGATTTCTAAAAATGGTTTTCTTTTTGGAAAAGAGTAAAAAACCAAGGTCTTCTTTCCCTTCCTTCTATTAAAACTCACTTGTATCTTACATGAGACTCCTCTTCTTGCTCTGTTTCCTCAAGTGAGAGCCAGTATCTACCACTAATGCCTAGAGAGAGATTAATGGCGAGTCACAGTCCAACAGCTCGCTCCTTCCTATGGGAATGTGTACGTTCAGCCAGGACTTAGAGACATTTAAGGCCCTCTTCATACCAATGATCCGTGAAGGATTTGTCCTTACCCTGGCCAGCCTTTGAAGGGAGGATTTTGGGGACCAGGAGGAGATCTTTCCAGGACTGCAGAGACAATACAGTTAGGGTGAACTCTGGAGTCAGACAAACCAGGTGTAGGCGTTACCCGTCTCTATTTCTGAGCTCAGTTCCCTTTCCTGTAAAAGGAGACTTCCTGTGGTGGTGTAGCTCCTGATGCAGTAGATTCGAATGGTAAAGACGACTCAGCAAAGCTACCTGTGGCCTGTGAAGGCTGCCCTGCTCCCGTCCTCCTGTCTGTCTGCTCTGTGACTCTGTCCTCTGTGGCAGCCTGCCCGCCCCCCCACCCACCTTTGTCTTAGAACCTGGGGTGAGAGGATTCAACCTGGGGTGGCAGGTGAGAAAGGAAACAAAATGCTTGCAGTCCAACCATCGCAAAGACCTGTGGGAGGCCCCCTGGTGAATGCACCTCAGTGCAATGTGACGTTGTTCCAGTGGAACCTCCTGACAGCTCCATGGAGCTAGTGGTGGGTGGTCTGTGGGCTCTGGGAGTGAGTGAGCAGGAGCAGTCACTGCTTCAGCCTGCACACTGGGTCAGGCCGACGCCTCAGCCTGCAGCCGCTCCCTGTAGGCAAGGCTGAGTGACTGCAAGAGACTGGAGCTAGAGGTGCATCAAGAAGGCTTTTGGATTCAGCCACAGAATCCAGCCCATGCTTGTAATCTAAATTTGTAATAAGCAAGGCCCTAGTGTAAATTACAGTAGTTTCCAGAAACTTCTGTTGTTGGTTAAGCTTGTCTGTTAATTTTAAACTCCATAGCAGCTGTGAAATAGTGCCTCTTTGAATGGAAAGATTATGTGGGTGGGCACCTCCCTCTCTTTTAACTTTTTTCATTGGTAGGTGTGTTCTAAATTGGGGACCATTTGGGTTTATTTTTAATGACTGGGAAAAAGAGAATGAGCTTGTTTTTTCCATATGTTTTTTGAGGACTGTGACCTGGAGAGCTGCTAGGCAGAGGTGGGGAAGTCAGTGACAGACCCTGTTTCAGGTAGCCTGTGCTGGCCCTAAGTAACCCCTGTGCTGTTTGGGGAGGGAACTTGATAGAAGAGCACTTTCTCAGGATGCTTCTGGGGGCAGTGGGCGGGTTTGTGATTTCAAGTCCACACCATTGCCCAGACCAGAGGACTTTGTAGTGTGAAGGATTAAAGAGTGAGGGGAAGGAAAGGTGGAGGAAGATGGGGTAGGGGATGCACCGGGATGATGGGATGAGACTCTTCTGTCAGAACATGCACCTTGAGTCTGTCCTGCCAGTTGATCAGTTTATACACATTGTCTCTAATTGGCATGGTTGCAAGGGACACAAATTCATTTTTTTTTAGGAGGAATCCTATACCTGTGACATAGCAGTGGTATAAAGCACTCCACAATGATTTTAAAGGGTTTCTTTTTTTTCTCCTTGAGAGCATCTAATAGTTACCTATTGCTTTTGCTGTTCCTGCGGCTACTGTGCATTTCTCTTACTTCTTAGTACTGCTCTTATGTGACCAACTTCGTGTGTGTCTCTGTGTGTGATGGAGAGAGGGCATTTCAAGGACACATCAAATACTGAAACTCCTGCTAATGAAGGTCTGATATTTTCCCAGTGTGTTGGGCAGCCTGGGGTTCTAGGTTGTGTATCTCTGTGACTCATTCATTTGTGCTTTGGCCAAAGGCAAAGAGCCCTGTGATTCCCAGAAGCATTTTTTATGGGCAGAATATCAAAGTCCCATCTAAACTCAATGTCCAGCTTTAAAAAAAAAAACAAAAAACAGTTGGATTATAACTGTTTTGTATATTTGTCTCCCATATGACTTTTCTCTCCTTCATTCTCCCCATCACATTGTGATTATCAACCTTACCTCTCCAAAAATCAGGGATAGTTTCAGTGGTGAAAAAATTGTAGGATTATTAAACTAATTTCCGCATGTTTTTGCCCATGAATTCATCTCATAATTTCTGAAGACATAGAGTTACAGAACTACATTATAGGAAGACTTGTGTGCCTCCCCTCCTTTTTTTTTTTTTAAAGAATTTTATTTTTTATTATTTTTTTAAGATTTTATTTATTTATTTGAGAGAGAGAGAATGAGAGACAGCACAAGAGGGAGGAGGGTGAGAGGGAGAAGCAGACTCCGTGCCGAGCAGGGAGCCCGATGCAGGGCTCGATTCTGGGACTCCAGGATCACGACCTGAGCAGTAGCTTAACCAACTGAGCCACCCAGGTGTCCTCCCCTCCTTTTTAAATTTTTAAATTTAAATTTTTTTTTCTTTTTTAATAAAGCAAGCAAAACATGAGTTTTTCCCCAAATTATGATTTTTTAAATAAGTGACTAAACTGTAACTGAACATTAAGCACATCTTTGAAATATTTTGTTAAACTAAAATAGAAACTGGTTGCCCTTAGAAAAAAAAATTCAAGGATTTTACCTTAGTTTACTCTGCTTCTCTTATTCCCACCCAGCCACATTGTCAGCACTGTATTCTTCAGCCAAACCCACAGGTCTCCTCTCCCCATGCATACTCTGATTCTTCATATTGGGATTTTAGCACCAGCTAATCCTTGTGTTATTAGGGATGTCTGAATTTATGTAAACCTCTTCTGACCTTTCTATTTTGAGTAGACAAAGAACTGTGGTAGGTGCAATTATTTAATCTAACTTCACTATGTTAAATTTTTATTTTTATTTTTTATTTTTTTAAAGTTTTTTTTTTAAGATTTTATTTATTTATTTGACAGAGAGAGAGAGAGCGAGAGCAGGAACACAAGCAGGGGGATTGGGAGAGGGAGAAGCAGGCTTCCCGCCGAGCAGGGAGCCCGACATGGGACTCGATCCCAGGACCCTGGGATCATGACCTGAGCCGAAGGCAGATGCTTAACGACTGAGCCACCCAGGTGCCCCGACTATGTTAAATTTTTAAAAATCTGCATTGACATTCCGGGAAACCTTTTCATTGGAAACCTCAAGGGTAACCATTTAAAGCAGACTCTAACATTTCTGTGCAACCCTGTTTGATTCATATCTATGATTGGTTCCTTTTACTTCCTCCCGAGTTAGTTTCTCTCTTTCTTGCAGGTAATTTAATCCAATTCACATTCACATTTTGTATTCAACCTAAGCATTTCCATAATGCCCATCACCATATGTAACAGCTCTCCCGCTGTTTGATAAATGGGGTTTATAAAGCGGAATATCTCAAAAGCGGAATATCTCAAAAGCGTCAATTCCCAGAGCTGTGGTTGCTGCTAACCCTGGTAGAAGTAACACTTTCAGCTAGCTTACCAAGTTCCTTTCGGGCATCTGAAGGACGAGGTAACTCTCTCACGTTAATCAGCTTTTGCCGAAAGCAAACTAGCTGAGCTGAAAGGAAATGGAAGACATCCTGTAATGACTTCCTATTACTGAAGTGCATGTTTCTATGGGCATAACCCTGATATAAAAGGCAGAAGGTGCCACAGGAAATGTTCAGATCTCAATATTGCACTGTTAGAAGCCCCCTCCCTTCCTCATTAGGGCTGGCAGGTGGTCTGGGAGGCTGCACAACCCTTTCTGATGATGATGACGACGGTGGGAGTAATCAAACCCTATGGGATGTGGTGACTTCTGTTTAGCTGCGTGGACAGCTTTCTAGTTCAGATGCCTGGAGCTCAGGAGCAGTGTCATTTAATAATTTTATTTGCTGGGGTGGGTCATCAAAAGTTACTTTTTCCTGTCTGTACTCAGCCTATTTTCTTTAAAGATACTTGAAAGTTTTAGAAAATATGTACTTATTAATGAGCGCATATTCTTTATTTCTTTAATTTTTTTTAAAGATTTAAAAAATTTTATTATTTGACAGAGAGAGCGCTTGAGAGAGCACAAGCAGGGGGAGGGGCAGGCAGAGGGAGAAGCAGGCTCCTCACTGAGCAGGGAGGCTGATGGGGGGCTCCATCCCAGGACGCTGGGATCATGACCTGAGCTGAAGGCAGATGCTTAACCAACTGAGCCACCCAGGAGCCCCTATTTGTGACTTAAAAACTTGCAGTGTTATTTTTAAGTAACTAACAGTGGTTTGCATTGTGATACACGAGACCGAGTTCATTTGTTAATTGTAGAAGTGGTTAACTATAGGTATTATAATCTCTCTTCCTCTGGACGTGCGTGACATTTTTAAGCTGATTAATCCTCATGATAGTTCTATAAAGTAGGTCAGTATTACCATCCCAGGTATATGTAAAGGAGAACAGGAAAGGGAGTTGAGTTTGTTTTGCTTGGGTGCTGACAGTTTGGTTTTAGTAATCGTAGAATTTTGTTGATGGACATCTTTTTAACCACAGGCTGCTTGGAAGGGCACAATAGAATTTTATTCTTAAACTGTTTTTCTTGTTTACTTTTAGTCTCCACTCATTCCTTACAAAAGAAACAAAAGGATATAAACTTGGCCACCAAGAAGCTTGTATTCTTTAATTTACTGGTTAAATGCCAGATATACTTAAGGTGTTTTGATTAAAGGTATGGAGAAACAATCTGTTCCCTTTTCATCTTTAAAACTATCCGGTGACTGCCAGCTAATCTGGGGGAAAAACACACATGATAATTCACATCTCAGGCTGATATATTTTATTTTGCCTTGCAGTTTGCCTCGTGTTCTTTCTTCCTTTATTTCCTTGAATTATTTACTTCCTGTCATTCAGTCATTGATTCAGCAGGTGTTTACTGAGTGACTAGACTACTAGGTTCCTCATTTGTCGCAGTTACTGTCAGAACACAATGCATTTAGTGCAGATCCTACCCTTTGGGAGTTTACAGGCTAGGTGGGAATGTAAGATGTGTTCCTGTTGTTTCTGTAAAGATTATGTAATCCAGTTCACCATGTGCCAAGCAAGTGATCAGGGTCCTAAGTGTGTCAAAATAAGAGTTGTAGTGAGGAGTCAGGTCTAAATCAGGTCACCAACAGTGCTACATTCAGATTTCTCACAGATGCCATCTTTTATAACCACACACATATAAAGTTCAAGTTTATCTTAGGTTTGTGAGCTTTGTGGGAGGAGTGAAATCTAGCAGTTGGAGAAGGGGCAGCTTTGGAAATGGTGTCATTCTCCAGGGATTTTCCATGACGTTAGTGGGTAAGTCCACCCTTTACTTCTGAATTTTTGTGTTGCAGTAACAGTCTTGTCATTTTGATGATCTCTGGTATACCTTTGGTGATCTGTGATCTTGATGGACCTAGGATACGTAGAATGTTTTCAGGAAATTTATCAGTCTGGATGGTATATGTCTATTCAGCTGACATTTTACAGTTCTTCAGGAATCTGAGTAAAGACCGGAATCTGAGTAAATACCCTTTTAGAGCAAGTAATGTTGAAATCTTTGGTAACTCTCCAGCAGATAAACTGTCTCCTGTCCTTGCAGATTTTGGATTAGTTTTTTACTCATTTTAAGACATGTATTGCATTTCTATTACAATTATTAAATGACTCATAGCAGTTGGAATTGTTATGGTGAGTGATTTTAATTTGGAGCGTTAGCTAATCATGGAGGCAGTATAATGAATAAGAGCATGGACTCTGGAGCCAGACTGCCTGTATTGTAATCCCGGCTTTGCCACTCACTGGTTGTGTGATTCTGGAAAAGTTGCTTAACGTCTCTGTGTCCCGGTTTTCTTAGTTGTAAAACATGGGTAATAATATCTACATATTAGGATTTTGTGAGGACTCCAAAGTCCTCCCTGAGGTGTTTGTAATAATGCCTGGCCCAAAGTAAGGACTCAATTAGGTGCTCCCAGTAGTAGTGTGTGGTAACATCTTCCATTACGATTTTTTTGATCTTACTGTTCTAGCATATTAAATTAATAAATTCATTACACATATATATACATAAAAATAAGTACTTTGATCATTTTTATAGGTTCCCTTAACACTATAGGATTTGATGAATGGTCTGTGCATACAGGGGAGGGAGATGCTATAAGCTAGGGTCATTAAGAGAAGCTACACACATTATGCTAATTTTTATATTTTGAGTTTTAAAGGATAGTCTTTTTTTAATTTTAAAAATTAATTTGTTATTGTTATGTTAATCACCATACATTACATCATTAGTTTTTGATGTAGTGTTCCATGATTCATTGTTTGTGCATAACACCCAGTGCTCCATGCAGAACGTGCCCTCTTTAATACCCATCGCCAGGCTAACCCATCCTCCCACCCCCCCCCTCTAGAACCCTCAGTTTGTTTTTCAGAGTCCATTGTCTCTCATGGTTCATCTCCCCCTCTGATTTCCCCCCCTTCATTCTTCCCCTCCTAAAGGATAGTCTTTATTTTATTTTATTTTTTAAGATTTTTTATTTATTTGAGAGAGAGAGCGAGAGAGAGAGCATGAGAGGGGGTAGGGTTCGAGGGAGAAGCAGACTCCCTGCTGAGAAGGGAGCCCAATGTGGGACTCCATCCTGGGACTCTGGGATCATGACCTGAGCCGAAGGCAGTCGCTTAACCAACTGAGCAACCCAGGCGCCCCGGATAGTCTTTATTTTAAACTTTTTGGGGTCTTTTACTTTATTGGTCCCAAGAAAAATACCTTGCATATATATTGGCACTCTGTAAAAATGGGTTATCCACATAAGGACATGCATACATATATGTTCTCTTTATGCCATGTTAACATTGCCTCCAGCATTCTGGTCCAAAATTGCAAAGGGAAATGAAGTGAATTAGGCCACTGTGGACGTTATAGTATGCCAGGGTCTACTGTGTGATGCTCCTAGAGGACTGGAAGTAGTTTGGCAACAGTTAGCCAGGTGATTTGATCTTGCCACATGTCCAGAAAATAGGGCACAATCAATTCATGCTGAGCCCACCTGAATTCTGTGTGTGATTACTTTAGGCTTCTTGTTAGCTTTGATGGGGGTGAATCTTTGAGCAGGGATCTAAATGACCTGAAAGAAGGTAAGTGGTTTTCCTTTCTACATTCTGCAGTTGCCTAAGAAGAAATCACTTTGGAGTCTGCACCTGTCTGATCCTGTTTTTTTTTTTTTTTAAATGGGCCTGTGTGTATGGCCAGGATGCTTTCAGCTGTAAGTAACAGAATACTAAGCTACATTTCTGCAGGAACAATGAGTAAAACTTAAGATCTCTTTATAGAGAGTTCTAGGATTGGTTAAATCAGCACAAGGACACCATCAGGCACACAGGTGCTTGCCATCTTTCTGTTCTGCCATCTTCAGTCTATTGTCTTTCTTCCTTGGGCTTGTCCCTTCACGGTCACCAGGTGACTGCCACAGTTCCAGGCATCACATTCTCACACAGCTGTATTCAAAGGCAGATGGGAAGGGGAGTTTTCTTTTGTGTCACCTTTCAAAAATGGGGAAAACCTTGCCTAGGAACCCCCTCGTGTACATCCTCCTTTGTCTCATTGGCCAGGCCTGGGGTACGTGCCTACCATAGACCAGTCACTGCTGTGCCTGAGTAAGTGAAATAGGAAATATCGGTTTGGCATAGTCAAGTGTCATCTCCTGGGACTGGGGAGGGGCCCAGCAACCCTAAGGGTTCTAGTGCAAGGAGAAAATGGGAGATGGCTAATGGGTAAGCAACACACAGCATCTTCCACAAGGCCGATTTCATAAGGTGTGCAATCTAGGGTCTTTGCCACCTTAAAGTGGAATCATGGCATCTTATTTTTGCTCATATTATAATCTGTAGTTCCTTTTATGAAATCAACAACACCTTAACATTGGCCTCGAACAAAACTGATGGCTATCATTATGAGGCAATGACTTTGTAGTGTTTATTGTATATGATATGGAATTGTGTATTTCTTAAGAGTTAGTAGCTTTGTATTTAAGTGCTAAGCACAGCATGGTAGGTACATAGGGTAGGAAATGTGTTAAATAAATACATGTCTCATAGGTTTTACTATTTTGTTACTTTGCCGTGTTCTGTATGGGTTCTGGGAGGTTTCTGGGGTTAGGTCAATAAAGATCAGAATGATCTTTGTTTAAAGAAGATCACAGAATTTTAAGGATGGAAGATAAAAGAGTGACTTGAATGGTCAATATTTCCATTCATGAGGCTTCACAGAACTAACTTTGGATTTAGTATCACACAGCAGAACTTCTCTAAAGGGAGCTGCAGTAGACTCGGCTACTTCAGCTCAGTAAACTTATCAGTTTAACCCTTTTTTTTTTTAAGATTTTATTCATTTGAGAGAGAGAAAAAGCACAAGCAGGGGGAGGGGCAGAGGGAGAAGCAGGCTCCCCACATGATACCCCGCCTGATACCATAATGTGGGACTCGATCCCAGGACCCTAGGATCATGACCTGAGCCGAAGGGAGAGGCTTAACCAACTGAGCCACCCAGGTGTCCCCAGTTTAACCCATTTTTAGAAAGACTGCAGAGATCATGAGTGTCCTCAGAACAGTGCCTTTAGCAGGTAGTAACACCTGGGCCGTGAAGCAGGCATTCATTTATTAGTGATCCTCCTGCATTTAACTGTCAAACTAATTTAAAATCATGAAGTGAAGCAAATACTAAAGTATACCCTTTCCAATACCTCCCAGCCCTTACCAGCACACCTTTCCCCAGCAGTAAGTAAATTTCCAGGACTGTGAATATCCATTTATTACTATGATTGATACAAATACCTTCCAGTGATAGGAGGCTTTTTTTACTTTAACAGAATGTGTAGATATGAGTTTATGTATAAGGCAGTGGTGGATGGATGGGAGTGGAGTTTTGTAGTGCTGCAGATTTATGCTCCTTGCCAATTCTCTAGCTCACTGATGTGGTTGTAAGATTTTTTTGGGTCTGATTTAGAGCCTGCATTTATCCCCAAGTGCTTTACCAGCAGGGGTCTGCTTTGCCAGTATGCTGTTTTTTGTTTTTGTTTTTTTGGATGCCATAATTAGCCTGTTACATTGAAAGTTTAATTTTCTTGTGATATTTTTCTCCTTTGATACTCTATTAGCTATTGAAATGAAAACATTTGCAGTGGACTCAGACTTTCAAAGGAATATGATATACTTCATTAAAATTTGTGAGTGAGAACTTTCCATGAGGTCCAGTCACAATAGCATCTCAGCTGTCAACTATTTGGGGAGTTAATGCATGTTGCTAGGAAGAGAGCTCTAAGGCTTTTTATTTTTCCCCCTTAATGCGACTACACTAACAGTGACTGTATTTCCTGTGCTGTACTTTTCATCCCCGTGACTTACTCATTCTGTAGTTGGAAGCCTATACTGTCTACTCTCCTTCACCCATTTTGCCCACCACCCCTACCCCCCTTCCCTTTGGCAACCACCAGTTCTCTGTATTTATGGGTCGGTTTCTGCTTTTTTTTGCTTGTTTATTCATTTGTTTTTTAGATTCCACATGTAAATGAAATCATATGGTATTTGTCTTTCTCTGATTTATTTCACTTAGTGTAATACCCTCTAGGTCCATCCATGTTGTCATAAATGGCCTCATTCTTATGGCTGAGTAATATTTTGCTATATGCATATACGCCACATCTTCTTTACCCATTTATCTGTTGATGGACACGGGTTGCTTTCATATCTCGGCTATTATAAATAATGTTACAGTACACATGGGGGTGCATATAGCTTTTCTAATTAGTGTTCTTGCTTTCTTTGGGTAAATACCCACTAGTGAAATGTATGAAATTTCTGTTTTTAATTTTTTGAGGTGCCTCCATACCATTTTCCATAGTGGCTGCACCAATTTAGGGCTCTTTTTAAACCTCTTTTCAAAGTCATATTAATGAGAGTTTGCAGAGAGTCCTTAACAATTTAAAGAACCGGTTTCCCACTTTGCATAGATTTGTGGTCAGTGTACTTTATCATGTGAGAAGAATTTATCATTGATTGGTTTGGAATCGGCCTAGTGCTGTATGAATAGTGCTGATCATGGTTAAATAAATTGTGCTGAATGAGACAGCAAGTTCTCCATTCTGCCTGTACTCAGGCTGTGGGGCGCACATTCAAAGTAGTGCAGGAACATGGGGCTCATTATGCTCTTAGACGCAAGTTCCCTGCTTTCCTTTAAGGAGGTGAAGGCTGCTGATGGGCCACGGTGGGCCTGCTCCAAGCCCAGCTGGAAGTAAGAATATTGGCAACCAGGAAAAGAGAAAGGAAAGATAGGAAAAGTGGAGAGAGCAGTCATGCTGAGCTCACCAGGAGGCACAAGTTAAATGCTCTTTTTTCTTCATATGGAGGAAAGAATGCTGAGGTAATTATGGAATGTTTTTGTTTACTGTGAGGTGGCTCATGATAGAGATACCCCAAACCAGAGACACCTGGGTGGCTCAGTCAGTTAAGTGTCTGCCTTCAGCTAGGGTCATAATCTCAGGGTCCTGGGATCAAGCCTAGCATCAGGCTCCCTGCTCAGTGGGGAGTCTGCTTCTCCCTCTGCCGCTCCCCCTGCTTGTTCTCTCTCTCTCTCTCCCCCCCCAATAAATAAATTAAAATCTAAAAAAAAAAAAGAGATCCCAGACTAGCTAGTCATGCATGAGAAGTTGGAAGTTTTTTTTTTAAAGGTTTTTTTTATTTATTCATTTGAGACACAGAGATACAGAGAGAAAGAGAGAGAATATGAGCAGGGGGAGAAGCAGAGGGAGGGGGAGAAGCAGGCCCCCTGCTGAGCAGGGAGCCCGATGTGGGGCTCGATCCCAGGACCCTAGGATCATGATCTGAGCCGAAGGCAGACGCTTAACCATCTGAGCCACCCAGGTGCCCCAAGTTTTTTTTTTTTTTTTAAAGATTTTATTTATTTATTTGACAGAGAGAGACACAGCGAGAGAGGGAACACAAGCAGGGGGAGAGTGAGAGGGAGAAGCAGGCTTCCCGCCAAGCGGGAGCTCGATGTGGGGCTCGATCCCAGGACCCTGGGATCATGACCTGGGCTGAAGGCAGACGCTTAACGACTGAGCCACCCAGGCACCCTGAGAAGTTGGAATTTTTATTGTGATGTCTTGATGAGTGTTAGCCCACACTTTACACATCTTTCTGTTCTTTGTTCTTCATTGAAGGTAGTTTCTGAAGCACAAGAGCTTTGATGAATGCATTTAGTATTTCCATATGGAGACGATAGTGGTGAACAGTATATGAGTATACATATTCTGGCTATTTTAGGCTCTCCTTTTGGTTACTGGTGTAATTCAGATCAACTGGATGCCTGTCTCCTTTCTTTACTATTCTAGCTTGTCATTAAGCATCGGCTACCCTCTTTATGGAGGAGGACTCATCTGTAGGCTTTGTAGAGCTTTTGTAAATAGCTATTTTTTATATTTCTAAACTGACACAATGTGATTAGGAGTAGGAAAGGGTGGGCCAGGCCCCAGAGAGCAATCAGTGATATTTCTCTTTCCTTCCACTTCTGTCTCTGCTCCACACGTGCGTGCACACACACACACACACACACACACACGTGTGCATGCACATGCATCAGCAGCATCGGTTGAATGAGGGGAGGGTGCCAGTACACGTCACCCAGGATTGGGCAGGACCACTGGACCCATAGAATTTCTTTCCCTTGTCATTTTATGAGCTCAAGAAAAAGCCAAACTGTTAGTCCATCTCCTCATTGCCCATCCTTTTGTTAAAGCACTTTATGAATTACCATTTAACTGCCCTGATTTAGATATTTTGGGTCAGAAAAACGCGATTTCAAGTTTGTCCACAGTTTAAATGCACCACTGACTTTGGCAGTGTTCCAGCCAAACAGAGCTGTCTAGAGACCTTCTTAGGACTGACCCTAAAGTGTCAGCGGCGGGTGGGTGGATGGGTAGGTGGGGGGAGCATCAGGCTTCAGTGCACGTGGATGAAACCAACCAGTGAAAGCTCTGTGACAGGAAAGACTGGAGGGAGCCCAAGACTTAAATGAATTCTTCTTTGTTCTAGTTTAAGTGCCTCCTCTCTGTCCCTTGCTCTGGACTGGTTGTCATCATGACCAGGCCAGAGCCACAAATCAAGAAGAAGCCATCGGTCGTCCTTCACTTCTGTTGTTCTCTTACTTCATGGAATTCTTGACTCTGAATTTTGTATGTCTCAGTTTTGTGTAATTTGCATGTTTATATTAAGGACTAGGGCACTTTGACTTTCTTTACACTTTTGTGCAGGATTTATTTCTGGTCGAGATTGCATGGCTGCCCAGGTGAGTCGGGCACATGATACCAGAGCATTTCAGTGGGAAAGGATTGTTTACTTAATACGTGGAATTGATACAGTTGGTTGTTTATCTGCAAATAGACCTAGACCCCCTAGCTCCCGCCATATTCAAAAGTAACTTCCAGATGTATGAAGGACATAAATGTAAAAAGGAAAACTACAAAAATGATAGGAAAAAAATTAGGGGACTGTGTTTAGAATTGGGGGTTCTAAAGTGAGACAGGTAGTCCAGAAGCCATAAAGAAAATGATTGGCAGATTTGCATGAAATTGAATTTTTTTTTTGTGATATAAAGCATTCGTGAACAAAACCAAAAGATGAGTCCAGACTGAGAGAAATCATGCCATGAATTGCCAGGTAAAAGTTTCATATCTCAAATACAGCAGAGCATCTTCAAGTTGATAAGAAAAAGATAAGCAACCCTGTAATAAAATGGACATTTTACAGAGGAGCACGTACAAATAGCCAATGAATATATGCAAATATGTTCAGGGAAATGAAGATTAAAATGAGATACCATTTTTTCCATCCATTTGATTGGCAAAAAAATTTCAGAGAGTATTATCCAATGCTCACTGGTATTGGAAAACGGGCACTGTCATGTGCTAATTGAGGAAGTGTGGGCTGCTACAGTCTTTTTGTAAATCAACTCGCTGTATTTAGTAAAATTTAAAATGGTTATACCTTTTGAATAAGCAGTTCTATTTTTAAGCTTCCTTACACAAATAAAAATGTTAATATATAGCAGAAGGAACTATTTCTTTTTTTTTTTTTTTTAAAGATTTTTTATTTATTCATTTGAGAGAGAATGAGATAGAGAGCATGAGAGGGGGGAGGGTCAGAGGGAGAAGCAGACTCCCCGCCGAGCAGGGAGCCCGATGTGGGACTCGATCCCGGGACTCCAGGATCATGACCTGAGCCGAAGGCAGTCGCCTAACCAACTGAGCCACCTAGGCGCCCCCAGAAGGAACTATTTCTAAGAATGCTTACTGCAGCAGTGTTTTCAGTGGCAAAGTAATGGAAACAGCTTGCTCATACTCCAGGGAAGAGGTTGAATAAATATAACGGACAGTCACAAGTTCAAACTTTAGGGACCAGCTTTATACTGTTGACTCACAAATTATCTCCAGCCTCATTTTCACCGAATTCCAGACTTGGTGTCCATTTACAGTCTCCACTTCGATGTGTAATTGGCATCTTAAGCTTAACAGATTCCAAGCCAAACCCTATTTTTCCCTCAAACCTGTTCCCCATCTATTTTCTCAGTTTTAGTAAACGGCAGTTCCAGCTGTCAGGTCAAAACCCTTGAAGGCATCCCTGAACCCACCTCCCTTACTTCACTACCCTGTGAATTTCTCCCCCTGCCCCACCAAGCCCCAGCACCTCCTGTTTCCCTTCCCCACTTTGCTTGTCTTCATAGTTTAGGCCTATCTCATATACTGCTTTCTCTCTGTCTTGTCTTTCTCTTATATTTGGTTAAGCTCCATGAGGATTGGGGCTATTTTGTATCTCCCAACACCTAGAATAGTGTCTGGCATATGTAAGTGCTGCCTTCAGGAGTTCTTTTTTGAATAAATGAGTGATTATATTGTAGAAAGAAACAAAGTTACTAATTAAGGAGTATAGGATCCCTTTTTGTACAAATAAAATCAAGGCAAATAGGTCAGAGAAAGGCAAATGCCATATTAGCTCTTATATGTGGATCCAAAAAAAAAGGAGAAAGAAACCCAAGCTCTGACGTACAGAGAACAGATTAGTGGTTGCCAGAGGCAGGGTGGGGAGGGGTGGGTGAAACGGGAGAAGGTGGTCAAAAGGTGCAAGTCCTGAGGATGTGATATATAGTGAAGCGAGTTTAGCAGACGGTATTGTATATTTGAAAGTTGCTAAGAGAGTAAATCTTAAAAGCTGTCATAACAAGAAAAAAATTTTAATTAGGTATGGTGATGGATGTTACCTAGACTTATTGTGGTGATCATGTCGAGTATATACAAATATCGAATCATTATGTTGTATATAATATAATGTTTTATGTCCGTTATTCCTCAAATCAGAAAAGTTCATTGCAGCTCCCTGGAAAAAAGTCAAGCCAAAACTTTATTGAAAAAAAAATGATGTCCCTTTGATTTTTCCTTCCTGTGACTCTAATGTGGAATTTATTTGTAGACAGGCTTACGTGGCTTCAGCCATCGGGCATTTGCTTGTTGGCCTGTAGTGATCTCCACATCTACAGGGGTGAAGCTGTGAGAAAGAAGGGCACTCCTAGGTAGACTGCCTGCACTCCTGCAGCAGAGTTGCCTGATTTGCTTTTGGGGAAGTATTTATGAAATCAGTTGGAAGTACAGTTTTGCCTCTTGAACAACACAGGGGTTGGGGGTACTGACCCCTATGCTGTCGAAAATCCGTGTATAACTTCTGCCTTCCCCAAAACTTAACTACAAATAGCCTACTGTTGACTGGAAGCCGTGCTGATAACATAAACGGTAGATTAACATGTGTTTTGTAGGTTATATGTAATATGTACTGTATTCTTAGAATAAAGTAAGTTAGAGAAAGGAAAATGTCATTAAGAAAATCATAAGGGGAGAAAATACATTTATAGTAGCATACTGTCTTTGTCAAAAAAAATCCGCATGTGAGTGGACCCATGTAGTTCAAACCTATGGTATTCAGGTGTCAACTGTATATTGTTGGTGCAGGGGACCCAAATATATTGAGTATTGATATCCTACAGTGTCTTAGTTCCCTTACCCAAATATATATTGAGTTTCTTTTGTATCTTAAAACTATAAGTATTCCAGAATGAGAAGTCATATGATTACCTTTGTGGTAGATAATTACACTTGCATTTTAATGACAGACTCTGACAGGCTTGTACTCATCCTCCACCTTTAGACATCTTTGTTTTTAATAATAGGTTTATTGGGATATAATTCACATACCATACAATTTAATCACTTAAGGTATACAATTCAGTGGTTTTTAGTATATTCACAGAGTTGTGCAGCCATCACCATGATCAATTTTAGAACATTTTCATCACCCCAAAGGAGACCTCATACCATTAGCAGTCATCCAACTCTTCTCCATTCCCCAACCACTGGCCTTGGGTGACCGCTAATCTACTTTTGGCCTTCACAGATTTGCCTATTCTGGACATTTTATATAAATGAAATCATACGATATATGGTCTTCTGTGACTGGCTGATTTTAATTTAGCATGTTTTTAAGATTGACAGCATATATTTCATTTCTTTTTGTTGACAAATAATATTTCATTGCATAGATATATCACATTTTGTTTATACGTGGTCCATTGATGGGCTTTTAGGATATTATTAATGCTGCTATGGACATTTGTGTACAAGTTTTCGTGTGGATATATGTTTTCATTTCTCTTAGGTATATACCTAGGAGTGGAATTGTTGGGTCATAGGGTAACTAGGTTTAACTTTTTTGAGGAACTGCCAACTACTTTCCAAAGTGGTTGCACCATTTTACATTCTTGTTAGCAGAGTATGAGGATGTGAGAGATTTTTTTAAAAATCAGATCAGTCCATAAGAGTGCCTACCTCAAGAGTCCCTGGTACATAGGAAGCAGGAAATAAGTGCTAGAAATTTTAGTATTATTGATACAGTGGGTACTCCATATGTATAACAAGTTCAGAATCAGTGCAGTGTTTTGTGTGGCAAAATGCCTATAATGTAAAATTCACTATCCTGACCATTTTTTAATGTACAGTTCAGTGGTATTAAATACATCATAAGGTTGTGCTACCATTACCACCATCTGTTTCTTTTTCTTTTTTTTTTTTAAGATTATTTTATTTAATTTATTTGACAGAGAGACACAGCGAGCGAGGGAACACAAGCAGGGGGAGTGGGAGAGGGAGAAGCAGGCTTCCCGCCGAGCAGGGAGCCCGATGTGGGGCTCGATCCCAGGACCCTGGGATGATGACCTGAGCTGAGGCAGAGGCTTAGTGACTGAGCCACCCAGGCGCCCCCACCATCTGTTTCTAAAACTCTCTTTCCATCTTGTAAAACTGAAACAGTCACGCTCCATGTCTCTCTTCCCTCAGGCGCCTGGCAGCACCATTCTGTGTTCTGATTTTTGACTAAACTACTTCATATAAGTGGAATCATATAGTATTTGTCTTTTTGTGATTGTCTTATTTCATTTAGCATAATTGCCTCAAGTTTTATCAGTGTTGTAGCATGTGTCAGAAGTTCTTTCCTTTTTAAGGCTCAGAAATACTCCATACTATGATATACTGCATTTTGTTATCCATTCATCTGTCAGTGGACATTTTGGTTGCTTTCCATGTTTTAGCTATTGTGAATAATACTTCTAAGAACAGGGGTGTACAAATATATTTTTGAGACCCTGCTTCCAGATCTTTTCGGCATACACCCAGGAGTGGAATTGCTGTATCATCTGGTAATTCTATTTTTAATCTTTTGAGGAACCCCCATCCTGTTTTCCGCAGGGGCTGCACCATTTTACATTCCCACCCACAGTGCACAGGGCTTCCAATTTCTCCTCATCCTCATCAACACTTATTTTCTGTTTTTCTGATAGTAGCTATCCTAATGTGTGTGAGGTGGTATCTCATTATAATTTTGATGTGCATTTCCCTAATGAGTAGTAATGTTCAGCATCTTTTCATGTACTTATGGGCCATTTAAGTGTCTTCTTTTTTTTTTTTTTAAGATTTTATTTATTTGACAGAGAGAGACACAGCAAGAAAGGGAACACAAGCAGGGGGAGTGGGAGAGGGAGAAGCAGGCTTCCCACGGAGCAGGGAGCCCGATGCAGGGCTTGATCCCAGGACCTCAGCCTAATGACTGAGCCACCCAGGTGCCCCTTATTTAAGTATCTTCTTTGGCGAAATGTGTGTTCAAGTCCTTTCCACTTTTTGAATTGGGTTGTTTATCTTTATGGACCTCATTTAAAAAAATTTTTTTATTGTTATGTTAATCACCATACATTACATCATTAGTTTTAGATGTAGTGTTCCATTGAGTTGTTTATCTTTAGTCTTAGGAGTTTTCTGTATATTCTGGATATTATTCTCTTATCAGATATGCAAGTTGCAAAGATTTTCTCCCATTTTGTGAGGTGCCTTTTTACTCTGTTGAAAGTGTCTTTTGATGCATAATTTTTTTGTTGTTGTTGTCATGAAGTCCAATTTACCTTTTTGTTTTCTTTTTTTGCCTGTGCCTTTGGTGTCATAGCCAAGAAATCCAAATGCCAAATCCAGTGTCATGAAGCTTTCAGTGCAGTATTTCTTAACATTAGAATCGTTTGGACAATTAAAAAAACCACACAAAACATGTGGTCTTCCAAAATTTGCTGATTCAAGTGGGTAGGATGGACCCAGGTGTATGTATTCAGAAAAAAGACTCCCTTTTGAGTATTGACTCCGAGGAAGCTGTTCTAGGCCCTCTCAGGCTGGTTTGATTACTCATCCTTTGTCCTCATAATATGCTGTACACAATTTTGTCATTGGATTTACCTCACTATAATATAATCTTTAAGTCTGTCTCCTGTTAGAGATTTTGAGTCATGATGGATGGATGAATGGATGGATGGATGGGTGGGTGGATGGGTGGGTGGGTGATTTAATAACCAGCTATTTATCACTCAGGGCACATCTTGGGTGTTCCCTCTTCCAAGAAGCCTCTCTGGGGCGCCTGGGTGGCTCAGTTGGTTAAGCATCTGCCTTCAGCTCATGTTATGATCCCGGGGTCCTGGGATCGAGCCCTGCATTAGGTTCCCTGCTCAGTGGGGAGCCTGCTTCTCCTTCTCCCTCTGCCTCTCCCCCTGCTTGCACTCTCTTGCTCTCTCTCCCTCTCTCTGTCAAATAAATAAAATCTTTAAAAGAAAAGAAAAGAAGAAGCCTCTCCTCTCTCTACCCCATGCATGGGCTGGATTAGATGCCTGTCACATGGGCTGCCTTTAGCAGCCTGCACATGGTGCTGTAACATGAGTTTGCATGCTTTGTTTGCCTCTTCAGTTAGAGGGAACTTGAGGACAGAACCATATCTTATTTGACAATCTCTTCAAATGGTGTTGGGAAAACTGGACAGCAACATGCAGAAGAATGAAACTGGGCCACTTTCTTACATCATACATGAAAATAAATTCAAAATGGATGAAAGACCTAAATGTGAGACAGGAATCCATCAAAATCCCAGAGGAGAATACAGACAGCAGCCTCTGTGACCTCGGCTATAGCAACTTCTTACTAAACACGTCACTGGAGGCAAGGGAAAACAAAGCAAAAATGTATTATTGGGAGTTCATCAAGATAAAGTTTCTGCAGGAGTGCCTGGGTGGCTCATATGGTTAAGTGTGCCTTTGGCTCAGGTCATGATCTCACGGTCCTGGGATTGAGCCCCACGTCAGGCTCCCTGCTCAGCAGGGAGTCTGCTTCTCCCTCTGCGCCCCTCCCCCGGCCCCGGCCACTCGTATGGTTTCTCTCTCAAATAAATAAAATCTTAAAAAAAAAAAAAAGCTTCTGCATGGCGAAGGAGACAATCAACAAAACTAAAAAGCAGCCTTTGGAATGAGCGAAGATATTTGCAAATGACATATCTGATAAGGGGTTGGTATTCAAAATCTGTAAAGAACTTAATAAACTCAACGCCCCAAAACCAAATAATCCAGTTAAGAAATGGACAGAAGACATGAATAGACATTTTTCCAAAGAAGACATCCAGATGGCCAGCAGACACATGAAAAGATGCTCAACATCCCTTGGCATCAGGGAAATACAAATCAAAACCATGATGAGATACCACCTCACACCAGTCAGAATGGCTAAAATTAACAACACAGGAAACAACAGTGTTGGTGAGGATGCGGAGAAAGGGGAACCCTCTTACACTGTTGGTGGGAATGCAAGCTGGTACAACCACTCTGGAAAACAGCATGGAGGTTCCTCAAAAAATTAAAAAGAGAACTACCAGGAATAGCACCTCTAGGTATTTACCCAAAGGATACAAAGTACTGATTCAAAGGGATACATGTACCCTGATGTTTATAGAAACAGTATCAACAATAGCCAAACTATGGAGAGAGCCCAAATGTCCATTGACTGATGAATGGATAAAGAATTGTGGTATATATACACAATGGAGTATTACTCAGCCATCAACGTTGCTATTTGCAACGACCTGGGTGGAGGTAGTATATAATGCTAAGTGAAATAAGTCAGAGAAAGACAAATACCATATGATTTCACTCATGTGGATTTAAGAAACAAAACAGATCAACATATGGGAGGGGAAAAAAAAAGAGAGGGAAACAAACCATAAAAGACTCTTTTTTTTTTTTTTTTTTGGCTTGATCAAAACTAAATACATACGTATTTATAAGTTTTTAGGTTTAAACAGATCATTAAATAATTGAATAATTTTCTTTTTTTTCTTTTTATTTAACATATAAAGTATTATTTGTTTTAGGAGTACAGGTCTGTGATTCATCAGTCTTACACAACACCCACCACAACACATACCCTCCCCAATGTCCATCACCCAGCCACACCATCCTCCCACCCCCAACCTCTCCAGCAACCCTCAGTTGTTTCCTAAGATTAAGAGTCTCTTAATGGAGGGAGGAGGGTGAGGGATGGGCTAGAGGGGTGATGGGTATTAAAGAGGGCACTTGTTGTGATGAGCACTGGGTGTTGTATGTAAGTGATGAATCACTGAATTCTACTGAATCACTGAAACCAATATTGCACTGTGTGTTAACTAGAATTTAAATAAAAATTTGGGAGAAAAAACCCCCATATCTTGTCTTTTGATCTCTAATGTATATAGAATCTTGTAGATGATAAACTCATACTTTATTTTGGTGTGTGTTTTGCGTTTTAAAATCTGCTTCCCTGAGATGTAATTTACATGCAATAGGATTCACCAATTCTAAATGTATAATTTAATGGATTTTAACAGTCATAGAGAAAAAAGTGGCCATCACAATCATGATAGAGAACACTTCTTTTATCCCCAAACCTTTCTTGTGCTTCCAGTTTTTTCCCTACATCTGCTTTTTGTCATTACAGTTTTGACTTTTCTAGGATTTTATATAAATGGAATCATATATAATCTTTTGTGTCTGGCTTTTTAGAATAATGCCTTTGAGATTCATATATTATTGCATATGTTAGTAGTTTGTAGGGTTTTGTTGCTGAACAGTATTCCACTTTATAGATATGTCACATTGTTTATCCATTTATCAGTTAATGGACTTTTTTTTTTTTTTCCAAATTTGGGCCGTTTTGAGTAAAACTGCTAAGAATGTCTGAGTACAGTTTTTTGGGTAGACATATATTTTGATTTTTCTTGGGTAAATTCCTAGGAGCTGGTTTATATGGTAACTGCCAGATTTCCACAGTGACAGTACTATTTTAAATTTCTACCAGTAGTTCATGAGAGTTCTAGTTTCTTCCCATCCTCAACATCACTTGGTATTGTCCATCTTTTTAATTTTAGCCATTCAAATTGGTGTGCAGTAGAATCTCCTTGTTTTAATACGCATTTCACTAATGACTAATGATCTTGAGCAACTTTTCATATGCTTATTTTATCTTAATACTATATCTTATTTTTGGCAAAGTGTATATTCAAGTATGTTGCCCATTTAAAAAAAAAATCAAAGTGCTTGCCTTAATCTTTTTTTTTTTTTTAAAGATTTTATTTTTAAGAATCTCTGTACCCAGTGTGGGGCTCAAATTCACAATCTGGAGGTCAAGAGTCATTTGCTCTTCTGACTGAGTCAGCCAGGCATTCCATTGCTTATCTTATTCTTGAGATATAATAGTTATCTATATATTCAGGGTAGAAGACTTTTAGCACATATTTTGTAAATATCCCAATCTGTGGCTTTCCTTTTCATTTTTTTTTGACAGTGTCTTTTGAAGAACAACAAAAAATTGTTTTTTGAAGAACAAAAATTTTTATTTTGATGAAATTCAATTATCAGTTTTTACTTTTAGGATTCATGTTTTTTGTGTTTTAAGAATTTTACCTAACCCAAGATAACAGTGATTTTTCTCCTAGGTTTCCTTCATCAAATTTTATAGTTTAGCTCTTATATTTATGTCTGTGATCTGTTTCAATTTAACATTTTGTATGTTTGTGAGATCATGGTCAAAGTTCATTTTTTTGCATATAGATAGCCATTTTCAGCACCATTGTTGAAAAAAAGACTTTAACTCCCATTGAATTACCCTGGCACCTTTGAAAATTAGTTGGCCATGTGTGTACTGGTCTATCTCTAGACATTCTATTCTGTTAATCTACATATTTACCCTTAGTCAGTACTACATTATGTTGATTACTATAGCTTTATAGTAAATCTTGAAAGTATGTAGTGCAGATTGTCTAGATCCTCTTTTTCTTTTTCAGAATATTTTGGCTATTCTAGAAATAAGTCAGTCAGAGAAAGACAAATACCATATGATTTCACTCATATGTAGAGTTCTTTTTAAGATTTTATTTATTTATTTGTCAGAGAGAGGGGAGAGAAAGCACAAGCAGGGGGAGTGGCAGGCAGAGGGAGAAGCAGGCTCCCTGCCAAGCAAGGAGTCCTACGTGGGACTCAGTCCCAGGACCCTGGGATCATGACCTGAGCTGAAGGCAGATGCTCAACCAACTGAGCCATCCAGGCGTCCCTCGTGTAGAATTTAAGAAACAAAACAGATGAACATAGAGGTAGGGAAGGAAAAATAAAATAAGACAAAAATAGAGAAGGAGGCAAACCGTAAGGGACTCTTAACTATAGGGAACAAACTGAGGATTGCTGGAGGGGAGGTGGGTGGGTGGATGGGGTAACTGGGTGATGGGCATTAAGGAGGGCACTTGAAGTAATGAGTGCTGGGTGTTTGTGCAACTGATGAGTCACTGAATTCTACCTCTGCAACTGATAATACACTATATATTATTTAAATTGAATTTAAATAAAAAATAATATTTTGGCTATTCTAGGTCCTTGGCTTTGCATATATATTTGGGAATCAGCATTTCAGTTTTTATCAAAAAGCCTGCTGGGATTTTCATTGGGATTACTTTTGAATCACTAGACCGATTTGGGGTATATGTCCCCATTTTCTGGGTCATCTTTAATTTCCTTAGCGATATTTTGTACTTCCCAGTGAACAGGCCTTGTACATATTTTTGTTTCTAAGTATTTCATATATTTGATTTGATTATACATGGTGTTCTAAAAACAATTTAATTTTTAATTTCTTTGGTATTATATAGAAATGTGGTTAATTTTTTGTATATTGATCTTGAATCACCTTGTTAAAACTCTCTTAATAGTTCTACTAGCATTTTTTTTGTGTGTGGATTCCTAATGAATTTCTACATAAATGATAGTGTTGTCTACAAGTCAGTTTTATTCCTTCCTTCCATCCTTCCTTCCTTTAATTTCTTCCTTCCTATGTGTTTTCTTTCATCTTTCTTCCTTATTTTACGGAGTAAACTCTAGTACAGTGATGAATAGAAGTGATAAAAGTAGATATCCTTGTCTTGTTCCTGATCTTAGAGGGAAAACATTCGTTTTCACCATTAAGTGTTTTGTTAGCAGTGGGTTATTCTTGGATTCCTTTTATCAAGTTGTGAAAGATCCCTAATATTTACTATTTTTTTTAAACTATGAGTGTTGAATTTTGTGAAATGCTATTCTCAACCTATTGAAGTGATTGTATGGATTTTCATTTTTGGTCTGCTGTGTGGTAAATTACATGAATTGTGTTTGTATGTTAAATTGAACTTGCATTCCTGGGATAAATCTCACTTGGTGATTTTTACATATTCTTTTGATTCCTAAAAATTTGGCAAGGTTTGTGCATCAGCATTCATGAGGATTATTGATTTTCTTTTCTTTTAATGTCTTTGGTTTTGTTCTGTGGGTAATGCCAGCCTCATACAATGAGTTGGGAAATGTTCCCTTTAGTTTTCTGGAAGAGCTTGTCTATATTTTATGTAAGCTTATTATGGGTTATTATTTTTTCTTTAAATGGTTGGTAGAGGGCACCTGGGTGGCTCAGTCAGTTAAGCATCTGCCTTCGGCTCAGGTCATAATCCCGGAGTCCCAGGATCGAGCCCCACATTGGGCTCCCTGTTCAATAGGGAGTCTGCTTCTCCCTTTCCCTCTGCCCTTCCCCCTGCTTCTTCTCTCTTTTGCTCACTCACTCTCTCTCAAATAAATAAATAAATAAAATCTTAAAAAAAAAATGGTTGGTAGAATCACCACTGAAGCCATCTGAGCCTAGAGATTTCTTTGGAGGGCATTTTTAATTACAATTTAAATCCTTAAAAAACATACAGGAGTAATCAGATTACCTATTTTGTCTTAGGTGAGTTTTCATAGCTTGTGTCTTTCAAGGAATTTGTCTACTTCACTTAAGTTGTCACATTTTGGGGCATAAAATTTTCATAATGTCCCCTTGTTTTCCTTTTCATGTCTGTAAGATCTGTTTTTCTGATATAGATAATTTGTGTATTCTTTCTTTGTTTCCTGATTAGACTGGGTAGAGGTTAATCATTTTTACTGATAATTTCAAAGAAAAAGTTTTTGGATTCAATGATTTTTCTTTTTTTGTTTTCTATTTTATTGGTTTGTGCTGTTACTATTTTCTTTCTTCTACTTACTTTGTGCTTATTGTACTATTTTTTCCAGTTTCTTAATGTGGGAATTTAAATCACTGATTTGTCACTTTCATTCTTTTCTAGAAAATAAGCATTTCATGCTAAAAATTTCCTTTTAAGCTTCACTTTATTCAGCAGTATTCTACAAATTCTCACTGGATCTGTTCTTAGTACTCAAAATACTTTATAATAATTTCTCTTATGATTTCTTTTTTGACCTATGTATTATTTATAGTATGTAGTTAAATATCCAAATACATGGAGATTTTACTGACATTTTTCATTTAATGATTTCTAGTTTAATACTCTGTGATCAGAGTACATATTTTGTGTGATTTCAGGCCTCTTAAAATTACTTAGATTTGTATTATAGCCCAAAGTGTGGTCTATTTTGGTGAATGTTCTGTGGTGTGCAGTTGGAAAGAATGTGTATTTTGCTGTTGATGTGTAGAGTGTTTTATAATTATCAATTAGGTCAAGTTGGCTGACAGTGTTGTTCAGTATTCTATGTACTTACTGATTTTGTGTCTGCTTGACCTATGCATTAGTGAGAGTATAGTGTTTAAATCTTTGACTATCATTGTTGATTTGCTTATTTCTTCTTTTGGCTAAGTTTTGCTATAGATATTTTGAAACTGTATTATTAGGTATATACACATTTAAGATTATTAGGTCTTCTTGATGAATTGTTATTTTTAATGTCATGAAATGTCATTCTTTTTTTTTTTTTAAGATTTATTTATTTATTTATTTATTTATTTATTTATTTGGCAGAGAGTGACACAGTGAGAGAGGGAACCCAAGCAGGGGGAGTGGGAGAGGGAAGCAGGCTTCCCGCTGAGCAGGGAGCCTGATGCAGGGCTTGATCCCAGGACCCTGGGATCATGACCCAAGCCGAAGGCAGACGCTTAATGACTGAGTTACCTAGGCGCCCCTAAATGTCATTCTTTATCCCTGATAATATTCACTGCTTTGAAGTCTACCTTACCTGATATGAATATAATAGCTTCAGCTTTCTTTTGATTAGTGTTTCTTTTCACATCCATTTACTTTTCATTTTTCTGTGTCTTTATATTTGAAGTGGGTGTTTTGAAGGCAGCATATAGTTGGGTCTTGCACATCTTTAGGAGACATATCTAGAAAAATATTACTAAAGCCAATGTCAAAGAAATGTTTTCTACTAGGAGTTTTATGATTTCAGGTCTCATGTTCAGGTTTTTAATCCATTTTGAGTGTCTTTTTTGTGTATGGTGTAAGAAAGTGGTCTGTTTTCATTCTTTGAATGTTGTTGTCCAGTTTTCCCAGCACCATTTATTGAAGAGATATGTTTTCCCCATTGTATATTCTTGCCTTCTTTAATGAATTGACCCCATGTAAGCATGGGTGTCTTTCTGGGTTCTCTGTTCTGTTCTGTTGACCTCTGTTTTTTGGGCCAGTACCATACTGTTTTGATTATTACAGCTTTGTAGTATCTTGAAATTTGGGTTTGTGATGCCTCTAGCTTTGTTCTTCTTTCTCAAGATTGCTTTGGCTATTTGGGGTCTTTTGTGGTTCCATAAAAATTCTAGTTCTGTGAAAAATGCTGTTGGTATTTTGATAGGCATTGCATCGAATCTGTAGATTGCTTTGTGTAATATGGGCATTTTAACAATATTGTTCCAGTTCATGAACATGGAATATCTTCCCAGTTGTTTGTGTGATTTTCAATTTCTTTCATCAGTATTTTATAGTTTTCAGAATGCAGGTCTTTCCCCTCCTTGGTTAAATTTATTCATAGGTGTTTTATTCTTTTTGGTGCAATTTTAAATGGAATTGTTTTAATTTCTCTTTCTGCTACCTTTGTTATTAGTGTATAGAAATGCAACCAGTTTCTGTGTTAATTTTATATCCCAAGCTCTACTGAATTTATTTATTACTTCAAGGGGAGTCTTTAGGGTTTTCTATGTATTAGTATCATATCATCTACAAGTAGTGACAGTTTAACTTCTTCTTAACCAATTTGGATGCCTTTTATTTCTTTTTCTTGTCTGATTGCTATGGTTAGGACTGCCAGTATTATGTTGAATAAAAGTGGCAAGAGTTGACATCCTTGTCTTATTCCTGATATTAGAGGAAAAGCTCTCAGTTTTTCACCATTGATCATGTTAGTTGTGGTTTTGTCATATATGGCCTTTATTATGTTGAGGTATGTGCCCTGGAAACCCAGTTTATTGAGAGTTTTTATCATGAACGGATGTTGAATTTTGTCAAATGCTTTTTCTGCATCTATTGAGATGATCATATGATTTTTAAAAGATTTTATTCATTTATTTGACAGAGAGAGAGCACAAGCAGGGGGAGCAGCAGGCAGAGGGAGAGGGAGAATCAGGCTTCCCGCGGAGCAGGGAGCCTGATGCGGGGCTCGATCCCAGGACCCTGGGATCATGGCTTGAGCCAAAGGCAGACACTTAACCGACAGAGCCACCCAGGTGCCCCGATGACCATATGATTTTTATCCCTCACTTTGTTGATGTGGTGTAACACATTGATTGATTTGTGCATATTGAACCATCCTTGTATCCCTGAAATAAATCCCACTTGATTGAGGTGAATGATCCTTTTAAATATGTTGTTGAATGCAGTTTGCTAATGTTTTGTTGAAGATTTTTGCATCTATTTTTATCAGGGATATTGTCCTGTAGTTTTCTTTTTTGTAGAATCCATATGGTGTGGTATCAGGGTGATGCTGACCCCTTAGAATGAATTTGGGAGCTTTCCTTCCCCTTCTGTTGTTTTGGAATAGATTGAGGAGAATAGGTATTGACTTTATGAATGTTTGGTGGAATTCACCTGTGAATCCATCTGGTCTTGGACTTTGGTTTTGGGGACTTTTTTGAATACCAAACAGATTTTGTTGCCAGTAATTAGCGTATTCAGATTTTCTATTTCTTCCTGATTCGGTTTTGGAAGATTGTGTATTACTAGGAATACATCTATTCTAGGTTGTCCAATTTCTTGATATATAATGTTTCATAGTAGTCTCATATAATGTTTTGTGTATCTGTAGTGTATCTTTTTACTTGTCTTTCATTTCTGATTTTATTTATCCTTTCTCTTTTTTTTCTTGATGAGTCGGGCTAAAGGTATATCTTTATCTTTTTAAAGAACCAGCTCTTGATTCATTGATATTTTTTCTATTTTTTTTTTTTTAGTCTCTATTTCATTTATTTCTGCTCTTTATTATTTTCTTCTTTCTCCTCCCCTTGAGTTTTGTTTATTCTTCTTTTTCTAGTTGCTTTAGGTGTAGCGTTACATTGTTTATTTGAGATTTTTCTTGTTTCTTGAGGTCCTGTATTGCTGTAAATTTCCCTCTTAGAGTTGTTTTCAGGGCATCCCAAAGATTTTGGACCATTGTGTTTTTCATTTTCATTGTTTCCATGTATTTTTTTAAGTTCCTCTTCAACCTATCCTCATATCTTATTTTTTTAAAGTAACAGTTTTATTGTATATGAATACAGAGAGACCAGACTTGGTTAATGGTGATGGTGTTCATTACTTTTTTTCTCTGCAGCTAATGATAGAATCAGAGGAGTTGATACAACAAACAGTGTGTTACTAGAACATCAACTGCATTAAGTAGCTACTTTTTTAAAAGTAAATTCTACACCAGTGTGGGGCTCAAACTGACAATCCCACAATTGAGATTCTATGCTTTACCAACTAAGCCAGCCAGGCACGCCCTTCCGACCCCTCCTCATTTTTAAAAAATTCTTTTTTTGTTGTTGTTGTTCCACTTGGGTGCTTTCCATTTCTCTGTCTTCCAGGTCACTGCTCTGTTCTTCTCCATCTGCTAATCTGTTGATTCCCTTTAGTGTACTTTTCATTTCAGTTATTGTATTTTTCAGCTCTCATTGGTTCTTTTTTATATTTTTTATCTCTTTGTGGAAGTTCTTAGTGAGTTCATACATTTTCCCCTCCAGTCCAGTGAGCATCTTTATGACCATTACTTTAAACTCTTTATCAGGCATGTTGCTTATCTCCATTTTGTTCTTTTTCTGAGGTTTTGTCTTGTTCTTTCATTTGGAGCATATTCCTCTGTCTCTTCATTTTGCTTGACTTTTGTGTTTGTTTTTTTTTTAGCATGGAAAGTTGGTTTTTAGTGTGAGCTACTAGATTAGAGGTACTTTCGTGGCATATGAAACAGCACAGTTCCAATTCAAAAACATCTTTGATAATTTTCCAGTTTCTTGTTGTTGTTACAGTCCTAGCCATTTTTGCATTGTTCATTAAACAGAATTAAAAACAAAACCATTTTAATTCTAGGTTTATATTTCCATGCTTAAATTTTTTAAAATTTTATTATGTTAATCACCATACATTACATTTTTAGTTTTTGATGTAGTGTTCCATGATTCATTGTTTGCGTATAACACCCAGTGCTCCATTCAATACGTGCCCTCTTTAATACCCATCACCAGGCTAACCCATCCTCCCACCCCCCTCCCCTCTAGAACCCTCAGTTTGTTTCTCAGAGTCCATAGTCTCTCATGGTTCGTCTCCCCCTCTGATTTCCCCCCCCTTCATTTTATCCTTCCTACTATCTTCTTCTTTTGTGTTTGTTTCTGTGGGTTAGGCAGAACAGCTACTTCTCCTGAACTTGAAGGAATGGCCTTGTATATGGTCATCCCCTGTGTAGACGGTGTGTGCCTGGTGACTTTGCCTGTCTGGCTGAAACTGTGGCTGGCATGGGTTTGTGGTCAAAGGGCACTCTCTGCTGGGGCTGCCCTGGTGGAATGGTCAGAGCTGAATTGGTGTGGTTGTGTTGTCCTGGGTCTCTCTGTCTGGAGGTTGCCCTGGCAGGACTTGCTAAAGCTGAAGTGGGTGTAAGCTGGGGGGTTCTGGGGTGCTCAGCATAGGGGGTGCCCTGGTGGGGCAACTGGAGCCAAGGTTAATGTGGGCCAGGATGTCTCAGGGCACTTTACACAGGGTCATCCTGGTGGGGTGGCTGGAGACAAGGCGGGGTATGGCCTTTGGGTTCCTGGGTCATTCCATGTAGTGGGTACCCTGGTAGGGCAGCTGGAACTGAGACAGACATGGACTGGGGTTCTGGGGTGTTCCATGTGGTGGGTGTGGGGTGGCCAGAGCCAAAACTAGCATGAGCCAGGATGTCGGAGCACTCCGCATCAAGGGAACCTTAGCCAGGCCATCTGAGGCCACAGTGGTGCAGGCCTGGAGTGTATTAAGGTGCTTTGTGCGTCTGTCACCTCGGTGCAGTGGCTGGAGCTATAGTGAGCACTGACCAGGGGTATCCTGGTGTTGTATGCTGGGGCCACCTTAGTGGGATGGCTGGGGCTGGTGTGGGCTGGGGCTTGGGGCTCGCTGAGGCGTTAGGTCACTTAGGGTGCCTGGACCTTGTTCTCGTCCATGCTTCAAGGTGGAAGGGGAATGTAAACCATGGTGCTCTTCAGCCTCTCAGACGTGGAGAGAGTTCCAGCAGCTCCCCTGCTGTTCGGCAGGGTTTTAGGGCTACTTCTATGTTCTCTTCGCTCTTTTTAAGTGTGGCTTTTTTTCTGTGCCCCAGGGCATCCAGGAATGTTGTGGGCTAGGGCCCTGTGCTCACTGAGGTGGCAGGCCAGCTATGGCATCTGGACCCTGCCCTCATTTGCACTATCAGAGTGGAGGTTGGGGGCGGGGGACGTTAACTATGACTCTCACCAGCCCCTCCAGCCTGGAGAGAGTTCCGGCAGCTCCCCACCATTTGGTGGAGTTCTAGAGCTGGATCTTTTATGTCCTAGTTGCTCTTTTAAACTGAGGCTTTCTTCCTGTGCCCCATGGGAGACAGATCTGCCCACGGTCCCTCAGTACTATCCGTCCCCACTGCAGTTCACAGTGTTGGGGTGGGGGTTCCCTTTGTTACTTTGTCTCCTCTCTTTCTTACTGTTCTCTGTGTGGTCTATCTTTTGATGTGCTGAAGCTGTTGAGTCAGCCTTAGTTCTTCTTCAGGAGGAATTGCTCTATAAATAGGTGTGGATTTGGTGTGTTCTGTGGAGGAAGTGGGTTCAGGGTCTACCTTGCCGTTTTGGACCAGAACCATGCCTCTCTATTAAAATCCTTGTAAAGCATCAGATTATGCCATGATTGACAAATCTGAGTTCCTGAAAATAACTGAGTCACTGCAGCTGATCTTATTCTGACTAGTGGTAGTGCTAATGACTCACAAAGAGTCTTCTCCCCTCCCATTGCCTATGACAGGCCTCCATATGTTCTAACTGCCTTAGTATATATGGTTTATTGCATCTGAAAGCATACATGGTAATTTGAAATTTATGGCTTTGAGATGAAAATATTCTCAGAAGCATTCTTCATAGTGTGAAGTGGTTTCATCGTCATCGTTGTTGTTGTTGTTGTTGTTGTTATTGTTTTGGTGGGTAAGGTTGTATATGAACTCTAAAGCCCAAGGTAAAGTCACCTATCTCTGAACTGAGAAATACTGCTCTGAACTCTATTATAACTGATCTTTTTTTCTCATTCTTTAGTTGAAAAGATTTGGTTTAATGATTGTTTAAACTTGGGCAGTCATACATAGGATTAAGCAAGTAAGCATTTGATATTCCTGGATAATTTAAATGAAGTATCAGCTGCTCAGAGATGCTGCCTGGCTCCATGAATCCAGCCCTTCACTGTAGAAGAAGGCTAAATGTAATTTTAGTTGGAGCATTTGTGGGAGAGCTGTACCTTTGGTTTTTTGGCTTTTTTAAAAAAATTTAGCCAGGTTGAACAAAGACAGTTTGTGGACTTTCTCTGATTAACCAAAATATAAAACAAACAAAAACAAAACAAAAAGCCTCACACGTACAGAAAAAAAAATGTTATTTTAAAATTCTGGCTCTAGGTTTCCAGTTTCAGGAAGGATGGGGTAAGCACATTCTTTTTTATTTCTTCTGCAGAACGCAACTATAAAACCTGGACAGAATAAATGGAGTAGCTATTTGAGGGCTCTGAAAAGCAAATGATGGTAGGTGGATTGGGAAAGAAGACCAGAATTCAAAGTACCACTGGATTGCCATTGAGTTCACCAATTTCCCCCTCCAGTCCTTCTGCCATTTGGCCCCAGAGGCAGGTAGAGCTGTGGAAGTACAGTATATAGGCTAGAGAGCAGCAAAGGAGCCCCAAGAAACCTGAAAGTGTTGGGCAGATTTCACAGATTTCAGGGAAGGAGGACTTTGGGAAAGCAACTGCATATAGTCATCTATGAACTCCTGGGCTCATCCCTGAGCTGTTTATGTGTGGATCTTATCCTGCTTAGCATATAAATGACTCTAAGAACTGAGCTAACACATAGACCACCACCTACATTCCAGACTTGCC
Organism: Halichoerus grypus; assembly: GCF_964656455.1. Classification (NCBI taxonomy): domain Eukaryota; kingdom Metazoa; phylum Chordata; class Mammalia; order Carnivora; family Phocidae; genus Halichoerus; species Halichoerus grypus. Next base: position 71,472,042 of record NC_135714.1, read on the forward strand.
TCAATGTGGTGCATGCAGGGCACAAATTTGAATGGCACTGCAGAAGCTTTGAAAACTACAACAAAATTGTCAACCTTCTCCAGAAGATTTAAATAAGACCGAGAGTCTTATAATACTCAGAATGTTTATGGTACTATCCAAAATCACTCAGCATATGAAAACCCAGGAAAGGGGTGCCTGGGTGGCTCAGTTGGTTAAGCATCTGCCTTCAGCTCAGGTCATGATCCCAGGGTCCTGGGACCGAGCCCTGCATTGGGCTCCCTGCTCAGCAGAGAGCCTGCTTTTCCCTCTCCCTCTGCCTCTCCCCCCATTCCCGCGCTCATGTGTGCTCTCTCTCTCTCCTTCTCGAGTAAAAATAAAATCTTAAAAAAAACAAAACAAAACAGGAAAACTCAGCTAGTATAATAAGGGACAATCAGTAGATGCAGTGCTGGAATGACATAGGTGTTGGGATTATCTGATGAAGACTTTAAAGCAGCTGTTAACACAAATGTTCCACCCAGCTGGCTCAAATTCTTGTGAACTAAATGGAAAAATGAAATTCTCTGCAAAGAAATAGGTGATATAAAGAAGAACCAATAAAACAGCCAAAATGAAAAAGTCATTGGATGGCCTCAGTAGCAGAATGGAGAGGACAGAGGAAAGAATTGGTGAAGTTGAAGATAAGCCAGTAGAATTTCCCCAATCTGAAAAACAGCAGATTGAGGCAAAAAATTAAACAGGATTCTGGGGACCTGTGGGACAAGGACAAAAGGTCTGATGTTCATGTCATGGAAATCCCAGCAGGAGAGGAGAAAGAATGTGGTGCTGAAAATGATAATGGCTGACAAATTTCTAAATTTGGCAAAAGACATAAACAGATTCAATAAGTGGATTCAATAAGTACAGTAAACCCAAATAAGATAAACCAAAAGAAATCCACACCTAGAAGATCATAACCAAACTTCTAAAAATTAAAGACAAAATACTTGAAAGCAACCAGGGGAAAGACACATATTACTTGTAGGGGAATATTCATTGACATCATTACGGATTTCACCCCAGAAACTATGGAGGCCGTAAGTGGCACGGCCACTTTTAAACTATGGAGGCTGTAAGTGGTATGGCCACTTTTAAAGTGCTGCAAGAAAAGAAATCAACTCAGAATTCTGTATCCAGCAAAAAACACTCTCCACAAATGAATATGAAATGAAGGCATTTTCAGATAAAGGAAAAGTCAGAAAATCCATAGCCAGCAGACCTGTACTGAACAATTGCTAAAAGAAGTTATTTTGACAGAAGGGAAATGATACCAGAAGGAATATCGGAACATCAGGAATGAATAGAGAGCAACAGAAATAGTAGATATATGGGCAAATATAATAAACTATTCTCTTCTTGAGTTCTTTAAAACATACTGATTGACAGCAAAAATTATAACCTTGTGATAGAGTTTTCAAAGTGTTGCAGATGTACTATTTAAGACTGCTGTAGCTTGGGTGGGGAGAATAAAGGAACCTATATAGTGGTAGAGTTTCTGCATTTTACTTGAAATAGTATTGATTCTAAGTAGACTCTGAAAGGATAACTATTTATATTGTAATCCCTAGAGCAATCACTTAGGTAACCATACAAAGAGATATCATAAAAAAGACCACAATGAATTAAAATAGAATACTAGAAAGTATTTAAATAATGCGAACAAAGGCAGGGATGAGGAAAAAAGCAATGAAAAACAAAGGGAATGAACAGAAAACAAATAAAAAAAAGTAGGTCAAAAATCCAAATATATCAATGATTTTATTAAATATAGTCTAAACAATCAAAATATAGATCTTATATTAAATTTAAAAAATTACCCAACCATATGCTGTATATAAGAAATTGACTTCAAAAATAATAATCTAGGAAGTTTAAAATACCTACTCCTGGGCATTTATTTCAGAGAAATGAAAACTTATTCTCACACAGTAACTTGTACAGAAATGTTTATTGCATCTCTATAATTGCTAAAAACTGGGAACAGTGCTTTTGTGGTACATCCATAATGCAGTGGAGTAGTACCCACAAATAAAAAGGAACATACTATGAGATACGTGCTACAACCTGGATGAGTCTTCCAGGCATTATATTGAATGAAAGAATCCAGTCTTGAAAGGTTAGAAACTATAGGATTCCATTATGTGACAGTATTGAAAATATAAAACTATAGTGCTAAAAAACAGATCAGTGGTTGCCAGGAGTTAGGTATGAGGAGAGTGTGTGACCAAGGGACTTTTTTTTTTGAGTGATGGGACTGTTCCATATCTTCTTTGTGACATGTGCTTGAATTCATAGACTTGTACATAATAAAAGATCAGTTTTACTGTACAATAAATAAAAAATTTGGTTTTGAAAAACTGACTCTGGTTTGAGTGTCTTAGTTCAGAAACAAGATATAATTCCTGCTGTGGAGAGATCTCTTTTATGGGGGTGGGATCACTTTAAAGTGTGAGTTGTATTATAGAGTTGAGACTCCACTGAGCATAGCCCAGACTCCCCCTCCCCCAAATGTTTAGATGAGAATACTTAAGAAAATAGTTGGAATATGGCTTAGGACAAAACAGATACAGAAGCAAACAATGGAGAGAGAGCCTAGTCATGTTGTGGGAAGACAGGGCACCCCAGGAGGAGAGTCAGGCACTAGGAAATTCTTTTTTGGGGGGATCTGCAGGAGAATTTGGATTATGTTTTGTTTTGAGTGGTTTGCTGAGATAATGTTTATTTCCCTCATCCCAGATCTGCAGTGGAAGTCAGCTGCCCCCCTCAGACTGGGTTGACGGTACTGGGGGAACACTGCCAGGGGAGAGCAGAATGTAGCAGCAAGAGGCAGGATGTGCACTAGGGTGAGTCCCGTGGGAAACAGGAACGAGGTTGGGTGAATGTGAGGACGCAGAATCCACAGGACGGCAGGACAAAGCACAGCATCTCTCACAGGATGGCTCTGCCTTTTGTTTTCTACTCCTAAAGAAAAGTGTAATCCTAGAGTAGATAATTTGGGGAACCTCAGAGAGGAGACACTTAAGTAATGAGAGTTTAATCTCTGTCATACCAGCTGCTGACATTTAATTTATTGTAGTTTTATTAGTTAAAATTTAGTAGCAAATATTGAGCACAAATTTTGTATATTCTCTATGCTTTCCATTCAACTGCAAACTACTGAATATATTTCTCATCTGAACAATGAGGAAAAAGAGTCCATTTCCCATTTTTCATGTCTAGGCTAATCACTTCATTGTTACTTTTACCAGTTTCGTATCTGTCTAATCTTTTTCCATGACAGAATGTAATACAGCCTAGTGGGTACGATGGGCTCTAAAGTCAGAAGGACCTGGGATCCAATTCTAGTTTCTCCACTCATTAGTTGTGAATCTCGGCCAAATTACATATGTTTTCTGAGTTGGGGCTTACTATAACCCTGCCTCACAGGGTTGTTGCAGGATTAAGTAAGTGTTGGCATCATGCATTTCCCTCTAGGCTCATACCATCCTCTCTATTGCCACCCTTTGATGGTTTAATGCCCAATTCACTATTAACCTGAAAATACATTTAAAACTTTGTGGGCTCAAAAACCAAGTAGAAATAATCATAATAACGTAAGTCCAGTTGAACTGCTGACTTGTTCTAAGCAGCACTCCACATTTGCCACTGTTCTGGCTCATTCCTATTACCTTGCTCATTCCTATTACCTTGGCTCATTCTGATTTGAGAACATTGCTAAAGACTGTTAAAGACTTGAAAGGGTTGCTATGAGAGGATCAGAGAGAAAATATACTTTTATCCTCAAAAAATGCCAAATATTTCTTCAGTGTGTTTAATTATTTTAATGTGTGGGTTGAGGTTCTGTCATGATCTGCAAAATATAGCATAGAGTCTTGACAGAATGAACCAGAGAGACTGCATGTGAAAATGTGCACTGCAGCCTGAACGTTCCCAACTGGAGCAGGGGAGTGTTCAGGGACAGGTGTGAATGAAGCATTCATTCCCACGTTGGCCTGACCTAGGGAGTGGATTCTAGAAGAGGGATTATAATTTCACTCTAACAGATCCCCAGTCTGAATCAGATGAGCTTAGTTTTCTGGCTAGAAGAAATAAAATAAGTTGGACTTGGTGCAGTCACCGGTTTGATTTCCTCACAAATTTTTGCATTACCGAGCGTTGCCTTTGGGGCTGTAGGTTTTGTTGTAGCAGTGGTGGTTTGATGGCTAATGCGTGATGGGACGGGAATTGGTTTGTCTTAGGTTTTACCATGCCCTTTTGAGGCTGTTCAGCTGTGGTAAACAAGATCAAGAGGGATGCTATTGACAGGTTTTGAGGCAAGAACATAGTGGCAGATCAGGTAGAGAGCATCCTGTCAGACAGTGGAGAAACTTATTAGTGTCACATTAGGCTGAATGCTAACGTCCAGGCAGGAAAGGCTAATGGTTGGCGTAGGAAGTCAGGTATTAGGGGCCAGGCCTCAGTCATGGCTGAGGTGTCAGGCCAGGTACCCAGGCCCAGGAGGACATAAAAGCTGCCCAAATCCTGGAACTGTGGTACAAGGTGGATATTTGGTGAGAGGAGTAGAGTCTGAATCACCCAAGGTACTTCAGAAGGAGTTTCTTACCTTATTCCAAAATAAAGATAGGACTGTTCCTAGTGCGTGAGGCAAAGCTGAGTTGGGATATGGGGTCTAATAGTGAATAGAGGTTAAAGAAGTTGGGCAATGGGAACTACAGGAGTTAAAGCATCTTTTAGGAGATTTCTCTGACATGAGCATGTTTTCAGTTGCTTAATTTAAATAAAAACTTTGTTTCCAAGTAATATATTTATACAAACTATCTTTAGGTCAAACAGAAGCTCCCTGCCTCCCCTGCGGTTTCACTAGCAGAGACCATTTCTGTCAACAATTTTAGCTCGCTCTTTTAATATTTATCTTTTCTAAATGACATGCTTATATGCTGTTTCTTGATTTTTTTTTTCGGTATTGGACATAATGTAGAGACACTGGGGAAGATTAGCATTCCTTTATATTCTCCATCTACTCTTTCCTCTTCCTCACCCCTAGATACTCATCCTTTCCCAAATAACTGATTGCTGAAATCAATTGACAATTAAATTTTTGATTATGTAAATTATATTTGTTCGGTTTTTATGGTTCTGTGTTCAATGATTGCTTTTATTTCCTATAAGACATTTTATGTATTTTCTGGAGTTAATTATATCTTTTTTTTTTCTTTTGCATAGTAACCTCTGTATTCTCTGACAGAACTGTAAAACTCATAACAATATAAAACTCATCAGATTGTATTTTGCTTTTCACCTTGGAGACACTCCTTCAACTTTGCCTCCTGGGCCTGCTACATTATAGCTGTTTTGGAAATGTTCTTCACCTCTTCTTATGTAAGATGTTTCCTGGATCCTGAATCTTCCTTTGTTTAGGAGGCATTATCTTATGGTAACTTTCTGAGAGAGGCAGCATTGGAGGTAAAATATTTTGAGAGCCTTACATGCCTGAAAATTATTCCTTTTTCCCCCTCTCTCCTCATATTTTATTCATGGTTAGTTAGATATAGAATTCTCAGTTGGAGGTCATTTTCCTTCAATATTGTGAAGGCATTGCTCCATTGTCTTCTAGTTTTCAGTATTGCTTCTGAGAAATCTAATGCCATTCTGATCCCTGTTCTATTGTATATAAATTGTTTTCCGTTCTAGAAACTTTTAGAGTCTTTTTTTGTGTTCTAAAATTTCAAGATGAAGTCCTCTGAAGTAGGTCTTTCATCAGTCATTATTCTGAGTCCTTCATAGGTCCTATCAATGTGAAATTTAAGTCCTTATGAGAACTTTTCTTGTATTTCTTCTTTGAAATGTTTTTACCTTGTATTTTCCCCATCTTCTTTATGGAGTTCTTATTTTTCCATTATTGGACCTCTTGAAATAATCCCCTCATTTCTTTCTTTTTTAACCCCCTCTGTTTTGTTCTTTGTCTTTTTGTTCTATTTCTTAGAAAATTTCTTCAATTCTTTTTTTTTTTTAATTTAAATTTTAGTTAACATACAGTGCAATATTGGTTTCTGGAGTAGAATTCAGTGATTCATCACTTACATACAACACCCAGTGCTCATCACAAAAAGTGCCTTCTTTAATATCCGTCCCCCACTCGCCTCCCTTCATCAACCCTCAGTTTTTCTCTATTTTTAAGAGGCTCTTATGGTTTGTTTCCCTTTCTACTTTTCCCCCCTTCCCATATCTTTATCTGTTTTCTTTCTTAAATTCCACATATGAGTGAGATCATATGGTATTTCTCTTTCTCTGACTGACTTATTTCACTTAGTGTTATACACTCTAGTTCTATCCACATCATTGCAAATGTCAAGATTTCATTTTTTTTTTTGAAGGCTGAGTAATACTCCATTGTATGTATATACCACTTCTTCTTTATCCATTTATCAGTTGATGGACATTTGGGCTCTCTTCATAGTTTGGCTATTGTTGATAATGCTGCTGTAAACATCAGGGTGCATGTAACCATTCGAATCTGTATTTTTGTATCCTTTGGGTAAATACTTAGTAGTGCAATTGCTGGATCATAGGGTTAGTTCTCTTTTTAACTTTTTGAGGAACCTCCATACTCTTTTCCAGAGTGGCTGCACCAGTTTGTATTTCCACCAACAGTGTAAGAGGGTTCCCCTTTCTCCACATCCTTGCCAACATCTGTTGTTTCCTGACTTGTTAATTTTAGCCATTATGACTGGTGTGAGGTGGTATCTCATTGAGGTTTTGATTTGTATTTCCCTGATGCCAAGGGATGTTGAGCATCTTTTCATGTGTCTCTTAGCCATCTGGATGTCTTCTTTGGAAAAATGTCTATTCATGTCTTCTACCCATTTCTTAACTGGATTATTTGGTTTTGGGGTGTTGAGTTTGATAAGTATAGATTTTGGATACTAACCCTTTATCAGCTATGTCATTTGCAAATATCTTCTCCCATTCTGTAGGTTGCTTTTCAGTTTTGTTGACTATTTCCTTCGTTGTGCAGAAGCTTTTTATTTTGATGAAGTCCCAATAGTTCACTTTTGCTTTTGTTTCCCTTGCCCCTGGAGACATGTCTAGTAAGAAGTTGCTCTGGCCAAGGTCAAAGAGGTTGTTGCCTGTATTCTCCTCTAAGATTTTGATGGTTTCCTGTCTCACATTTAGGTCTTTCATCCATTTTGAATTTATTTTTGTGTATGGTATAAGAAAATGGTCCAGTTTCATTCTTCTGCATGTTGCTGTCCAGTTTTCCCAACACCATTTGTTGAAGAGATTTTTTCCACTGGATATTCTTTCCTGTTTTTTTGAAGATTAGTTGACCATATAGTTGTGGGAATTTCTTCAATTCTTATTTCCCAATCTGCTTTTGAAAGGTTTTTGTCTTTAAATTCATGCTGCCATATTTTCATTTTCTAAGATGATTTTGTTCCTCAAATGTTTGAATGGTCCTTATCTTCTTCTATTTCTCTAACAGCTTAAATATTTTTTCTGCTCCCAGCATGATCCTTATCTTCTGAGTTCATTTTCTCTTTTTTTTTTTTCTTTTTTTTCTTTCATGTTAGCATTTTCCTCATATGTGAGGAAAGTGCTGTGCCCAGCCTTTTATATTTAAGAGTGCGGTTCTAAAATGTGAGTGGAATTGTGTGAGGGCAAAGCTTGTTAACTCACAGGAAGCTGGACATTTCATTGGGGGACCCACAGATGTCAGTATCTGTGGATCTTCTCTTTTGGGCTTTTTTTTTTTTTTTTTTTCAGAGAAATCCTCCTTTTTCTTGGCTAGATATTATGTATGAGGCTGTGTTCTGGAACCTTGGGGAGAAAGGTATTTTCTGGATTAGGGAGGGAGGGCTCTGGGAAAGGAGTCTTACTGTTCCCAAGCAGAATTTTACCAGTCCTACTGGTTTAAGTAATATGCCTCATTCCCACTCACATTTGAGCCTCTCTGGTTCAGTATCTTCCCACAGTAAACCTCAGGCTTCTCCCTGGAGAGAAGCACCAGGCTCATGGGGGAATACCTGGGATGTATGTGCTGCAGTCATACATGCTACCCAGTGTAGCTGGGCTCTAAACTGATAGCTTGTAGAAATGTATGACATTTATAATCCCTATAAATATACAGATTTAGTGGTTCTTTGTGAAAAACGAAACTGCCTAGAAGGATAATTCTGTGTAAGAAAGTCTTGTGTGATTCCTATTTCTAGGCTCTACATTTTCCTCCTTGGTTTGGTCTCTTTCAGAGCAAATTGGAGCTTTGGCAGATCAGCACATTGTCCATGTGGCATGTGGCGAGTCGCACAGCCTGGCCCTCAGTGACCGGGGCCAGCTGTTTTCTTGGGGTGCAGGGAGTGATGGTCAACTAGGACTCATGACTACCGAGGATTCGGTGGCAGTGCCCAGGTAAGAATGTCACAGACAGGAATCTGAGTTTTCAGATGTCAGTTTTATAAATACTCTTTCCTGCTCTTGCTTTGTTAGAATCCTTGTTATGGTTCTGCTTTCTTTATTTAATTGCTGGTTTGTTTTTTTTGTTTTTTGGTTTGTTTTTTTTTGGGGGGGGTGCCACTACTGTGCCTTATACTTTATAGCACTTATCACAAAAATTGTAATTATTTATACAAGTGTCTGTCTCCAGTTAAAAAATGTGAGTTGTTCAGGAATTGTACTTTATTTATTCTAGTAACCTAGTTGTTAGCATAGTGTTTGGAATTCAATAAATGTTTGAATAAAAAAAGCATCTTTTCTCTTGCTGGACTTACTAACCTTTAACTTAAAATTGTAAGCCTAAATCAATTACTCAATTAAGGACTCTAAACTAGAATCAAAAGTTTGACCCGTTTTCTAATAATAGCCATTATGAGCATTACGAACAGCTAAAATACCAAATATACAAAAGTTTTTTCTTTTCTTTTTTTTTTTTTTAAAGACTTTATTTATTTATTTGACAGAGAGAGACACAGCGAGAGAGGGAACACAAGCAGGGGGAATGGGAGAGGGAGAAGCAGGCTTCCCGCCGAGCAGGGAGCCCGATGCGGGGCTCGATCCCAGGACCCTGGGATCATGACCTGAGCTGAAGGCAGATGCTTAACCGACTGAGCCACCCAGGCAACCCCAAAAGTTTTTTGTAACACAAAATACTAATACATGGTTTTGAGACTCAAATATTTATTTAATTTCTGAATCTTAGATGATTTAATAAAGTATCTAACAGATGCTTCAGCACTAAGTAAACATCCAAAATACTGAAGTTACTTCCAGGTGCTTTTCTTAGGGGGTGAAGTCTCATTTTGTGGAGGTTCTTGGTGATCAAAGAGGCCACTAGTTTATTTCCGTCACTTAATTCCTGCCCTTTTATATTACAAACATAGAGCACACCCCTACTGTTGTACTTGTCATGTTCACTGTAATTATTTATTTAATGACTATTTGTCAGACAAAGCTGGGAACTTTTGATGACATGAGACCTGGATTATTCATTTTTGCATCACCGTTGTTAAGGGTGTCCAGCACATTTATTGCTTATTACAAGGCTGTTTAATAAATGGCCTCTCCTCCCCTGCCCAATTATTGTCCCCTTTAAAGGACAAAATACTCTTCTTCCTCTTCCTTTTTTGCCCTTCTTAGATTTTTGTAACTTTAATCAAAAGCTGTTTTAAGGAAAAGAGGAACATGGAGGTAAGAGTGATTTGATTCATTTCCTGACTTAGAACAGGTAATATTTTGGATTCATTTTTCCAAAAATTAGTTGAATTTTGGGGAAGAGAGAGAGTGGCAATAAGAAAAAAGGGCACTATATATATTTTAATGAAATTATGTGACTATTAAGGAGAAGATTCATAACGTCACTGACAAAAATATTTTACTTTGTTGGGGCGCCTAGGTGGCTCAGTCATTAAGCGTCTGCCTTCGGGTCAGGTCATGATCCCAGAGTCCTGGGATCGAGCCCCGCATCGGGCTCCCTGCTTAGCGAGAAGCCTGCTTCTCCCTCTCCCACACCCCCTGCTTGTGTTCCCTCTCTCGCTGTGTCTCTCTCTGTCAAATAAATAAAATCTTTAAAAAAAATTTTTTTACTTGTTGATGACCAGAGACTCAAAGATTTTTAGTAGCATTTCATTTCTAAAAATGAAGTAACCTCTGTTATAGTAACAATTAATTTTCATTAGTCATGTCTAAATTAAGGATGACTTCTGAGGCTTTGGTTTGTGTATAATTTTACGTTAAAACTTAATTGAAATTAATTTCTTAATCCATACCCTAGTATTGTGGAAAGTAACATAGCTTTGAAGTCAAACAGCCCTCCCATTCTAATACTGGTACTATTATTAATTAGGTGAGTGACCTTGGGCAAATTGTTTAACTTATCTAAGCCTTGATTTCTTAACTTAAAAATGGAGTTACGTATTGTGTACCTTTACAAAGTTACTGGGAGGAGAGAATGAGATGCTTAGGTAAAACACATTATATGCTGGCACTCTTTATATATCCCTCCTGTCCACCTCAAGCCTATCATTTCCCTGTTGTTTCTTTGTTCTTTTGACCTGCTTCCTTTCTGTAGCTGTGATTATGAAGACTGTGATAAGGGTAGTGGTTGACCCATAAAGGGAGAATCGTGGGGAATTTGAGTGGAAACTGGCCAGGGAAAAAAGGGCTGTTACTGCATAAAATTTCTGAAACATTGGTCCCCTAGGCAGTAATGCATTTTCCAATTTTAAAAAATAGTGGGGTTCTACAAACTATTGATACCTGTAAAACGTGGATGAATGTCCAGGGAATTATTCTGAGAGGCAAAAAAGCCAATCCCAAGAGGTTGCCTACTATATGATTTTATTTATGTAACATTCTTGAAATGACAGAATTTTAGAAATGGAGGGTAGATTAGGGGTTGTCAGGGGTTAGGGATAGGGGAGGGGAGCAGTGGTTATAAAAGTACAGCATGAGGAATCCTTATGGTGTTCAAACTGCTCAGTATCTTGACGGTGGTGGTGGATACACGAACCTACACAGGTGGTAAAATTAATACACAGAATTGAGTACAAATAAAACTGGGGAATTATGAATAAGATTTGTAGATTGTATTAATATTAGTTTCCTGGTTATGATTTTATACCATAGTTTCACAAAGTGTCACCACTGGGGGAAACTGGACAAAGTATACAAGGGCTCTTTCTGTATTATTTCTTACACCTGCATGTAAATCTACAGTTACCTCAATAAAAAATAGTTGGGCTCTATTTGATACTAAATGCATATGTGAACTCTGTTTTATAATCTTTTCATATCTGAGAAAATAAAACATTAACAAAGGTAGTATCTGCTTGTCACTCGAAATAATCTCCTCCTCCCCCACTGGGCATCTATCTTCTAAGATGCCCCTCTCCTGAGAGTGTGTCCATCTGACTCCTTGACCTAATGAAGAAGATCATGGCAACTTGCAAGCTGTTACAATAGAGAGTGGGAGATATTCCCAGGTGCCCAAATCTGTGGGGCAGCACCAAGCACCATTACATGGATTTCTTTTCATTTTTTTTTTTTTTTTTCGCCACAACCCTGTGAAGTAAGTACTGTTCTTGTCCCTGTGTTTCACATGAGCAAGCCACAGGAGCAGGATTTGAAAAGTACTCTATGCTCTTCCTCTTTACCATCCTAGGGAATTTAGGTTTTGTCCTTATTTTTTAAAAATTGTGGCAAAATACACCTCACATAAAATTTTGCATCCTAACCATTTTTAAGTGTATAGCTCAGTAGTGTTAAGTATATTTACATAGTTGTGTAAACAATCTCCAGAAATTGCAAAAATTTATCTTGCAAAAATTAGTCTTTATCCCTTAAATAACAGCTCCCCATTTCTTCTCTCCCAGCCACTGGCAAGAGCATCAGACTTGATTTGTATGAATCTGACTACTCTGGATATCTTTCATAAGTGCATTCATAAAGTATTTGCCCCTTTGTTAATGGATTATATCACTTAGCATAATGTCCTTAAGTTTCACCCATATTGTAGCATATGCCAGAATTCCCATTCTTTTGAAGGTTGATTTAATATTCCTTTGTAGGAATACACCACATTTTGTTTTTCCATTCTGTTCCATCTGTTGATGGACGCTTTAGTTGCTTCTACCTTTTGGGCATTGTGAATAAAGCTATTCTGAACATGGTGTACAGATACCTCTTTGGGACCCTGCTTTCAGTTCTTTTAGCTGTACCTCCAGAAGTGAGATTGCTGGATCATTGCATTGCATTGCCCTCATTTTGAAAACCACACAGACAGCAGCCAGATGCCTAGGGATCTCTCTTCTATCGTTTACTCCATTTCCCCTTCAAGGTGGTAATTAACAGAGTGTTGCAATGGGTTTAAGTGCAGATGTGTTTTTTGTTTTGTTCTGTTTTGTTCTTAATAGTAACTGCCTAAGAGGTAGGAAGTTAGTGAAAGACCTAATAGAACTATATCATGTAAGATTATGCATTTGATTTTAAAAAAGTCTTTTAGGAAAGATGTTATTTATTACAACTGTTGGGAATATTTCTGATCACTGTTTGTGTGTGAATGCCTTCTTAAGAAAGCCTTTTCTGTTTTAGGTTAATACAAAAGCTGAACCAGCAGACGATATTACAAGTTTCCTGTGGCAACTGGCATTGCTTGGCTCTTGCAGCTGGTAATATAACATTGAAATGTATGCTAATGTTATGTTAATTTGGGAACCATTTCTCTTTGCATTTGTATGTGGTGTTATCTAACTGGACACTTTTAACTCACTGGTTAGGGTCTATGCACTCCTGTTGGACAGTGGTGTTTCTGAGACAGCCTTTGTGCAGCTCATACGTTTTCAGGGCGTAGACAGTGAGGAAGGTGGTCATCATTGCTCTCTCAGGGGAGGATGAGAAGGAGGCAGGACTGAATCTCAGTGCTCTTGAACATACAGAAGATTGGTTTTTCTTAGCTGTAGTCACTCTCAAGCGACATTCCACTATCAAGCTCCCAAATAAGTGAAAAGGAGGGAGTTAGGGAAACCTAAGTCAGCAAACAATGCTATATTCCATGTTAGAATAAATTTGAAGGGAAATCTGTACCAACATGTCATGCTCAATGCTCTGTGAGATAGTCCAGGTCAAAGCTGGACCTCCTGAGCCCTGGGTTTCATGATCTTGGTGTGTTTAGAACTAGTTCAGCTCCCTTAGTGGATCTAAGCCTGGTAATTGGCCTCTTCACAACTGAATTGACTTAAACATTTAATTTTTTCTTTTCTTTGTATAAATGTTAATAGCCTTTGAAGGGCAGTAAGACTCAGTTTACCTCTCTGTTGTAATGACAAGTGGGAGTTTTGGTTTTTGCAGTCTTCATAGCATGAAGTGTCTCTGCCCCTTGCGCTCAGGAGAGTTTGGTAGGTTGAGGGGGAGCAACTAACAAATGATCTTACTGGGCAACTGTATTGCTCTAATGAGGTTATTTTTGTGAAAGGAACTTGTATCATGTCTGGTAATACCAGTTACCCTGTTTTTATTTCAGATGGTCAGTTCTTCACATGGGGAAAGAACAGCCATGGGCAGCTGGGCCTGGGGAAGGAGTTCCCCTCCCAAGCCAGCCCGCAGAGGGTGAGGTCCCTGGAGGGCATCCCCCTGGCTCAGGTGGCTGCAGGAGGAGCTCACAGCTTTGCCTTGTCTCTCTCAGGAGCAGTTTTTGGCTGGGGGATGAATAATGCAGGGCAGCTAGGGCTCAGTGACGAAGAAGGTAAGTAAACTCTTTGTGTATACCTCTTTCATTTGTTTAACACATGCTTCTTGAGAATCTGCTGTGTGCTGGCCCATGTTAGGTTCTAAGGGTGCAGCAATGAACAAAACAGATAATACTGTTGACTTAGCGGAGACTGCATGCTGGTGGGCAGAAGTATAGTATGTCAGATGGTTTGAGAGGAGAGTTTCCTGTTTTATATAAGGTTTCCAGAGAGGGCCTTTTTGATAAGATGTTTGAGCAGAGCCCTATAGGAGGTCAGGTGGGCAAAAGGGGACATGTAGCTATCTGGGCAAAGAATGTTTCAGTCAGTGGGAACAGGATGTGTAGAGTCTCTAATGTGGGAAGACAGGTGGTGTAGTCTAGAGTGGAATGAGCGAGAGGAAGAGCAGCAGGGCTGGAGGTCAGAGAGGTGGTATAGGCCCGATGATGTAGGGCCATGGAAGGCAAAGGAAAGCATTCGGCTTCCCTCAGTGAAAGGGGAAGACACTGCATGTTTTGAGGAGAAGAGTGATCCAATTTAACTTTGGCTAGCGCGGGCCCCAAGGAGGCTGGAAGACCAGTTTGGAAGCAGTGGGAATAAAGTCAGATTTGAATATACTGTGAACGTAGGGCCAGTTGGTTTTGCTCATTGCTGGGTATGTGCTTGAAGTAAAGAGAGGAAAAATGGAAGGATGAAGTTGCCATTTATGGACTGAGGGAAACGTGTGTGTGTGTGTGTGTGTGTGTGTTGGGGGTGGTGAGTGGACAGAGTTGGGGAGTGTGGGGAAACCATGAGTTAGGTTTTAGATGTATTCAAAATGAGATGTCTATTAGATATTCAAGTGGATGTACAGGCAGGAAGCTGAATATGTGAGTCAGGGATCCAGGGGGACCCAGAATTCATCCTAAAATAGTTGTGTATATTTCCATCTCAAGGACAAATGGTAGTGACATTCTGATTTTTCTCTTATTTTAGATCGAGAGTCTCCTTGCCACGTGAAACTCCTACGAACACAAAAAGTCGTCTATATTAGTTGTGGAGAAGAACACACAGCAGTCCTCACAAAGGTAAGGACTCAGAGTGTTTTGGTTTGTTCTGTGATGCTTTGGTGTTGTGTATGGCACAGATGATGATTATTACTTGATTCGTTTTGATAGTATCTTTTAGAGTAGTGATGGTGTTTAAAAATAGTTCAGTATAAATAACCTTAAAATATAGTATATAGCAACATTCTGTGTTCCTTTAAAACAATTTAAATGTGTGAAAAATACGGAGCAATGTACTTAATGTCTTAAAATTATCAACCTATTTTTTCTAAAACTATCACATGCAGAGAGAATGAAAATGTATTTTTATGTTGAACAAACACTGTTACAGATTCACTTCAATAAAATGCCTTAGCATTTGTTCAAGTACAGTTGTTAAAAAAGTAGCTAACTTACAAGGAGTTTGTGGAGCATTTAATTTCTTAGATATGAACGATTGTGCAGAATCATTTCATTTCACCTATCTCTGTTTCTCCTTATTTTGTTTTGCTTCCTAGCACATCATTGTACTTCTAAACAACTTTCAAAATTTACAGATGGCACATGGTCCCTTGAGCAGTGCTGTCTTTGTTCCATAAAGATGTAGTCTTAATTTCTTTTTTTTTTTTTTTTTTATTATTTTTCTACTTAATGAACATTCCAAAAGAGGCATTTTGGTGAAGGATCAAGTGAGTGTCGTGTTCTTGCACAGACTGTTGTGATATGAATCTCGTGTACAGAGGCTTTTTGAGGAATATACTCAAACTCAGAGATACAATGCAGTCATGTCATGTTTGTCCCTTGTTAGAGTGGAGGTGTGTTTACCTTTGGTGCGGGTTCCTGTGGGCAACTTGGACATGATTCCATGAATGATGAGGTTAATCCAAGAAGAGTTCTGGAGCTGATGGGCAGTGAAGTAACGCAGATTGCTTGTGGCAGGTGAGTGCCCTGAAGAGCTTCCTAGTGTCTGTTAAGACCTTGAAATGAATCTTGTCTTTGTAATGACAGAGCATGTGGTTAGACCTAATGACTAACATTTTTTTTTTTTTAAGATTTTATTTATCTAAAAGGAGAGGGAGAGAATGAGCAGGCGGAGAGGCAGAGGGAGAAGCAGACTCCCCGCTGAGCACAGAGCCTGATGTAGGGCTCAATCCCAGGACCCCTGGGATCATGACCTAAGCTGAAGGCAGACGCTTAACTGCCTGAGCCACCAGGGCGCCCCTCTAACCACCAGCATTTTAAGAGATCTTAACTGCGTACACAGCTACAGTGAAAGTTTGATCTGAGTAAAGTGTGGCAAGGATGGGTTTTAGATGAGTGTAGCAAGATGGGGACATGAGACTTCTTTTGGGATAAAGACTAGCAGGGAGGAAGACATGAAGAAAGGAAAGTGAGAGAGCCTCAAAGAACTTTTTGGAAATTTTGCCTGGTCTACCCTACTTCTTCCCTGTCATCTCAAAGGCCTAATGCAGCAGGCCATTCAGCCTTTTTCTCATCTTGCCACCTTCCTCATTGCCTAGAGTCTCAGAGATTACAGAGAGCCAGCCACTGCAAAAACAGTCACAAGTCAGTGTAGGGTGGGATTTCTGGGGGGCACCCGTAGGCATTGCTGTGCTCATGTGTGGGGGTTAAAAGTCAGTCTGAATGTACCCTAGTGGTAGAAACTATGCTGATAAGTGAATTTATTTTTCCCCAGACAACACACCCTAGCCTTCGTGCCTTCTTCTGGACTCATCTATGCATTTGGTTGTGGAGCAAGAGGTCAATTAGGAACGGGACACACTTGTAATGTTAAATGCCCATCCCCTGTGAAAGGTTACTGGGCCTCTCATAGTGGCCAGCTTTCAGCCAGAGCCGGTAAGAGTGATTTTCAGTGGAATGTAATGGTATTTTAAATGATAACAAAAAATTGTTTATAGAACATATATCTATATTTTACCTTGGAGTCTTTTGGAGGAAATGAATATGAGATCTTTTAACATCAATCAACAATTATTTGAGTAGATACTATGCATGAGGTTCTATAATTGAGATCCTAGAGATCTCAATTGAGATTAAGCAAAAAAAATGTTATTTTGGCCCTAAGGACCTTGGCAGTGGTGTATAAATTTTATTTATTATTATTGCTGATAAAGAAAGTTAATGTTTATTGAATACTTAACCAAGCTCCATTACTTATGCTAAGCACTGAAAACAACTTTAAGAATTAGTGGTTATTATTTCATGTTGGCGATGAGGAAGTTGAGGTGTAAGGAGGTTAAGTAACTCATCCAACACCACGTAGATTCTGGGGGCAGGAATTAAACCCAGCTCTGCCTCATTCTAGAACCTGTGCGCTTAATGCTTATGCTGTTACTTTCCTTTTGCTTTTGCTATTCTGGTCATAACATGACATGATTTCTTTTTATGCCATTGTTTTCTTCTCTTAAAAAATAGTTAAATAGCACATTGTCCATTTCATTGGAAATCAAGATGAGGCAGTCACTCAGTATGAATGACTTGAAATAATAAATCCAGTGTCTGACAAGAAGCTTGGAGAGTCATTAAAAAGAAGTGATTTATTTATTTATTTATTTAAGATTTATTTATTCATTTGACAGAGAGAGACACAGCGAGAGAGGGAACACAAGCAGGGGGCGTGGGAGAGGGGGAAGCAGGTTTCCCACTGAGCGCGGAGCCCGGTGTGGGGCTGGATCCCAGGACCCTGGGCCGAAGGCAGACGCTTAATGACTGAGCCACCCACGTGCCCCAAAAAAGAAGTGTGATTTAATAATAACTTGATTTTGAAGACTATAAAGTGTCTTATGGCTTGATTAGGATTTTTTTAAGCAATAACTACCATAAGTTACCTACTGGATCATAATAAACTTAAGTGCAGGGACTGAGTCTTCTTTGTAAATCTGGCACACAGCACAAGGCCTGGCACAGACTTCTCAGTCAAGAAAGATTTATGGAAAGAATATATGAGCCTCTAAAAATGCAGTGGAACTTGAAATATAAAATAAATAAGATTCAGTTTTGATGATGTTCCCAAAAGTGAAAGAATGGCTAGGTGTCCTCTTCTCTGTCATTTGTGAATTTCTTTCACGCCAAGGCATTGTAAACATGCCAGGAATGCATGTGTTGAAGAAATAAAGCAATTTCATAAACTCAAGTGTTGTATAGGTTAATTTGAAATCACAAATTTTTGAAGTTTAATTAGAACCTAACTTGTGTGATCATAAATTTGTGTTTGGATGTTTGCCAAAATGATTTTATAACGTAAATAGGTAAATTTCAATTCATTATGTAAATGCTGTGGTTTTAGGACCCTTCATGGGAATGTGGGAGCACAGAGGAAGGCATCAAGGAGTATTCCGATTAGAGGAAGTTTGAGCTGTGTCTTAAAGGCTGATTTGGAGTTAGCCAGGTAGAGGACTGTGAGGGAGTGGGCAGTGGTGAGTACCACAGAATCACACAATTTGCAGGAGCACCATGGCAACTGTGCTCTAGGAGGGCACCATTGTGGAAAGCACAGTGTGCAGGGGGGGTGGTGGAAGGAAAAGATACAGAGATAGGGGAGAGTGCGGTATATTAGGAATGAAAACAATGTGGTGGTATTGGAGGGTTACCGTGGAATCAGCATGACGGAAGATAAAGCAGGGTGTAGGAAACGGAGGTCCTTCTATGACAAGCTCCATCCTGAAGGGGCTAAAGAACACCACACTCAGATGTTCAGTTATTTCTTAGGCATGTTACTGTTGATATTAGTGACTTTTAAATTTCACATTAGTGGCTGGAAAGATTAGAATGAAGAATTGAAACAACGTCAGGATTAGCTTGCAGTTGGGGAACGGATGGGGGTAGAGTTGGAGGGGAGGATACCATTTTGTATCCATTTATTTTTAATTGAAGTAGAAACAGTTTTGGGGCAGAGAGCGAGGGGAGAAGGTTTCTTCTCTGACATAAATGAAATGGATAGGAAACCAGTCTGAGTCATATTTTGGAATATTAGAAAAGGGGATCAAGGAAAAAGTTTAATTACTGAAAAATACGCTCTTGAAAATTTTTTTGACAGATCGCTTTAAATATCATATTGTTAAGCAGATCTTCTCTGGAGGAGACCAAACTTTTGTACTTTGCTCCAAATATGAGGTAAAAAATTCTTCCTACTATTATTTTGGGGGTGGAATAATGGTGAACCAGTATTTATTTTAATAAATAATTACATGAGAGCAATATTACTCTGTTTCTACCAATTTTATCTTATTAAGGTAAGCCAACTGGACCTGGAAGACGTTCTCTCCATTTTGCTTCCTTGAAGTGCCAATAACTTTCCTGGTATTTTAATCATAGTTCTAATTTATAATTTAAAATTATTTGTTTATGTCTACATTTGTTCCAAAAGATATTTAAGGAGGCCTAGAGAATTTGCACTTAGTTTGGCATTATTTGATTTTCCCTTTCTTCCCCATTAGGTAGCAACAAATACTAGGTACTTGAGAACTTAGTGGGTTTGTTTGATGTGATTGAGTATATAGTAAATATAAAAGAGATGATGCAGTTTTCAGATATCCTTTATTATTTATCATCTGCTCATAGCACCACACTAAAATTTCACATTGTCTCCTGTGTCACTGTAGTGGGTAAGTCAGAAAGAATGACGTTCCGGTATCTTTCAGGGTTAAAGGTAGGGGAGCCTGTGGTCCAGGTAATCTGTGACAGAGCTGTAATCCCTCCCCTCCTCCTGGACAAGGGAAATCATTCTGAAACCTGGGACACAGATTTGTTTTCTGCCCTCCACTCCCTTCCTGGCTTTTGTGCTTCCCCCCCCCCTCCCCTCCGCCCACCCATTTTTACTCAACCAGCATGTAGGGAGGACCAACCATATGTGGCGCATAGATCCTTATCCTCTCTGGAAGAGCAGGGAAAGGCTGTTTGTGATGATAGAGGAATCAGAATTGGTTGGGAAGAAAATAGGAACTGTGGAGACAAGGGGCCCCTTTGAGTCCTGGAAATTCTCCCCATTCATCTGATACTCTGCCATCTTTAAATACACAATGTTCTTGCCTTCTAGTCAGTATAATTCCGTGATTTGGTAGAAGAGGTTGTGCTGGAGCCCGAGGCTGCAGGTTGGACAGTGGAAACTGACAACTAGATATTTTCCAGGTCAGGAGCCTGGAGAAAGTTCTGTTTAGTGCTGCCATCTGGGGTGATTTGGAACTGCTGCTTTAGACCTATTTTAGGCCCAGCTTCAGTGCTTCACAGAGAAATCTTGAGGAAGACTGAGATTATTTTTCGTTTCTTCAAAATGCCAGTGAAATGAAACATGAAAAGCACCGAATCTCTGCAGGATGGTAACTGTGTCCATAAGTAGAGTTTGAAGTATTCATTTCCCTAAGAAATTGACTTGAATAATATTATCCAATTTTAATTTTCCTATGAAAGCCAATATGGTATCTGGTCTAAGTGATTGGATTTAAAATTATTGTAATTAGCACTGTTGGGACTGGAAAAGAAAACATTGATGAAAAGGATATAAAATAATGTCATATTAGAGAAATAGGGCAGTTAAAGGTTAAACAACTGGTAAGAGTGGTATGCATTAAAAATGTAAGATAACAAAAAAGAAAAAGAAAAATAGACTATCACTTAGGAAGGTATTGCTCTTTCTTTTTAAAAGTGAAGCCTGTACACATTTACTTACACTGTTAAGCAGAGATACTTGTTTAGACACAGAGACTGATCAAATCATGTGTTTACCCCGTTACCATAACACTTGAAGAATCACTTAACGACCTAACAGAAAGCATCTGTATTGTGATAGGCTCCATTTTTATAAATGCGACTCATTCACTTAATGCCAGGTCTGAGGTAGATGAGGGGAGGGAGGAGTTATGTACAAATACTGCTTTGCTACATTGGACTCCACGTCTCGGCAGTTCAGTGAGTGCAAAGCACAGCCCCTCCTTCTCCTTTCATGTTGTTTGTGGGTAGGATTGAAGAGGGAATGTGGTTGGGATGTTAGGTGAGCTTGTGTGTGTGTGTGTGTGTGTGCGCTCACGTGCCTGCAAGCCTGCTAGGTGCCATAATTCTCTTTTTCTCAACAGTTATTCTCAACCTTGGTTGCCCTTTGAGATCACCTAGGGGCTTTTAAAAAAAAACACTGATGTCTCTAGAGATTCTGATTTAATTGGTCTGGAGTGTGACTTAGCCATCGAGATTTTTGAAAACTCTGGTGATCCAAAGTTGGGAAACACTGACCCTAGATCAAAAAAAATTTTTTTGGCCTGTATATAATTAGAAGGCATAGAAAATTGATAACCTTTTCTTGGGTCCTTAAGTGATTCTGAGATTATACTTCATTCAGGTCACCTGTAGTTTAT
This sequence comes from Halichoerus grypus, assembly GCF_964656455.1. Lineage (NCBI taxonomy): Eukaryota > Metazoa > Chordata > Mammalia > Carnivora > Phocidae > Halichoerus > Halichoerus grypus. The sequence continues at coordinate 71,493,168 of NC_135714.1, forward strand.
TGGACATACGATGAAGAATGAGAAAATAGTTCCATGTTTTTATTTTATTGTATGTGTTAGAGTCTGTTCAGCTACCCCTGTGAATGGGGAGGGTAATTAAAATGTAGATAACAGTGGTTTTAAGGCCAGGATGAAGAGGCAATCTTGCTTGTATGTTCTCAAGTGTCCATTTTGTCTTGTGATTTTCCTCTGTGTCATTCAAGATGACTTTTGTTCTTTCATAGATGTCCATGGCCATTTTAGTAAAGTAATGATCAAGACCCAGATAATCAAAAACATTGGCAAACATCGATTTGTTGTTTGTTACGTGCCCTCTTCCTTTCCCCTTATTATGATATCTTAACTCACAACTATGGGGAAGTAACCAAGAAAATTTACTTTGGAAGTTGTCTTTCTTTGTGTCGATACAAAGGAGGAAAAAAGATCATTTTATGAATTGATGGATGAATGGTTTAATATAATTTTTCTCTCTTTCCTAGTGGCAGTTATGGGGGTATAAGGCACTTTCAACTTTTTCTTAGTTCTAGATCAAGAACAGGATTTGGGAAATATCAGTGAATAAGATACATTTTAGAAAGTGAAAGTGCTTATATTTTTTTTAGATCTCTCTGAATAAAGGATGTATAATGCTGTGCAGCACTGGGAATTTTCAAGGCCATTATTGACATGTCCTTTCTGCCACCTTTCTTATAAATGTATACCTATATACTTGGAACAAGAAATTAAGAGGCATTAAGTTTTCGTAGATTGTTTGCACTATACATTATAACTGAACTTGACAGAGAGAGACACAGCGAGAGAGGGAACACAAGCAGGGGGAGTGGGAGAGGGAGAAGCAGGCTCTCCGCCGAGCAGGGAGCCCGATGCGGGGCTCAATCCCAGGACCCTGGGATCATGACCTGAGCCAAAGGCAGATGCTTAATGACTGAGCCACCTAGGCGCCCCTAATAATATATTTTGTCGGAGTTTGGTGAATAGTTATGGCAAACAATTAATACCTTAAAAACGTTGATGTTACAGTGATTCAAAGCAGAGGGGAAAGAAGTGTGGAAAAGCCATATTGGGGTTGTTTCTCTGGTGAACAGTCTCTGAGACTGAGATTTATGTTGAGAAAGTTTTTAGGGGTAGTGTGCTCTAGAAAGGGCATCTATTTAGGGATGAAGGAGGCAGGATTGGGCAGAGGGAGAAACTGCAGGTCAGTGTAACAGAGGCCTCAGCCAGTCTCCTTGGGAGCTCTGAAGTTGGGATGGCTCTTTACCAGTCCTGAGTGGAGGCAAGGGGCCTTTGTACTCTCCCTCTCCTTGCTGCCGGATGTTGAAGGGCTGAACCAGTAGCCCCGGTTCCGGAGAGCAGCCCAGCCGGGAGCTGTCAGGAGCTGACACTCTCAGCAGCTGAGGGAGTCAAGAGGGGGATGTGGGCAGTGCCCCCCAGCTCCTGTGAAACCCAAAATGGAGACTATGTCAGCAGAAAGAGAAAAGATCCATCCTACATAATTTCTCTTTTTTACAGAATTCTTCCCCTGCTGTTGACTTCCGGATGATGAACCAAGCACATTACACCAGTTTAATAAATGATGAAACCATAGCAGTTTGGAGACAAAAACTCTCAGAACACAACAATGCAAATACAATCAAGTATGTGGCTGCTTGTTTTCATTTTATTTTTTCCAGAGTATATTGGAATGTTCTAGTTTAGTAATTTTCCTTACTTCCATATGAGGTGGTAAATATATGTGGAGATTTTTATTTTAGGGAATCATTTTTTTTGCCACATATTTCTTGAGGATTTGGTGTCCTTAGCCCCGGATAACATAATGTTCCCCCCATTCTCTCAGAGTGTGTCCCTTAAACTTACCTTGTTCGGATCTTAAAAATCCTCACCGATGAAGGTATGAGTTGGCCTTTCTGCTAAAAAAAAAGCTCAGTGTTATGGTTGTTTACCCTCTAGAGTTTCTTCATATGCATATCCCAGAGCATCCCAAAAGTAAGACAGCTGTTATCTTACCTCATCTTGAATAATTTCTAGCATTTTCATATTGAAAATGATTAGCTGAGATGGTAATTTAATGTCAGGTTGAGAAAATAAAGTAAAAAGGATTGAGGCCTTTTATCAAGTTTATTTTAAAGGAGAATTTTGTCCCGCACATTTTTATGCATTTTCATTGACTTTCCTTAGCATTTCCATTTTTCTGCAGAATCTAATATTTGGGAATGAATGAATCACACTCTGTGTACTCAGTGGTATACACTAAATGCGTATAATACATCTTGCTTTATGGCATAGATTATAGTAGGGCAAATGACCAGGGCCCTAAACTTTGGGGTGCACCAGGGGATCATTGGGAATGCCCTCAAGCAGCTCATGTCCTCAGAGTTTCTCTAACCTTAGGTGGCTCTGACGGGGAATTCAGGCTGGGAGGTTGTAGGGGTAAGGGAAGGGGACTAAACTCACCGAGGGAGGGGTGGGTGGCTTCCCCCCCCCTTTTTTTTTTTAAAGATTTTATTTATTTATTTGACAGAGAGAGAGATAGTGAGAGCAGGAACACAAGCAGGGGGAGTGGGAGAGGGAGAAGCAGGCTTCCCGGCAAGCAGGGAGCCCGATGTGGGGCTCGATCCCAGGACCCTGGGATGATGACCTGAGCTGAGGCAGAGGCTTAGTGACTGAGCCACCCCGGCGCCTGGTGGCTTCCCTTTTGCTGGGGCCTTGACAGTTTACTCATTCTCGTTTTCTTATTTATAAAATGAGGGGACGGGAGAAATGATCTCTAGAGAACTTTCTTGACCCAGATTCTATCATTACCGGAAGTTATTGCAACCCCCTCCTTAACCATGTTTTTGTTGTATTCCTTCCCTTTTCCATATACTAACTGAGAGGGTCCAGGCCTCTTCACACACAGTTTCTTTCTGGGTCCTCAGAAAGTAGCTGTTTTCTCAGAACCTCTGTTATCTAGGTAATAGGAATAAACACTCATTTCACTTATTTTCAGTTTCTTTCTCAGATAAGAAACACAATAAAAGGAAATAGTTGTTCATTTATTATTTTGCAAAGACAATTTCTGTGTTTGGGAGATAAGAGCTCAGCTTTTCTTTTGTGATTATATGTTTGGAGATGAGCCGGGGAATATCTTAGATGGTTGATGGTAGAAGAATGTTCAAGATCATTATCAGGTGCAAGAGTCGTTCTTTCAGTAGCTTTGGTACTTTTGATTTTAACACAACTTGTGGAAAATTTAAGTACTTGTCCATTTTGAGACACAATGTTTCTCCACAGCAAATGTACATTTTCCAAGGATTCATCTGGGTAAGAAAGCTGCTGTTAATGAAATCCTGGGATAGATGACTAACCTGTTGTTGGGCTTGAATAACCATTTCTTTGTAATTATTAAAGGCTTACCTACCTTTTTCTTTCTGAGCAGTGGTGTTGTTCAGATCTTATCTTCCGCAGCCTGTTGGAATGGAAGTTTTCTTGAAAAAAAGTAAGTGATTTAGAATCTTAAAAAAATACCCACATGTGATTCAGATACTTACTCAGCAAAGGCCGTGAGAGACTCCTGTTCTCTTTGAGGGTGGTTGGCCTTCGTTTAGCGGATAAGCTGATGATTTGTGCACAAATTGGAATGCCTAATGATGAACGAGAGGATGTCAGGAAGGGCAACGCTGATTCATGCCTGATGGGCAAAGAGTGAGACTATCTCAGAGAGAGTTGATGTAATCAATAGCAGGATTTCTTAGGGTGTTCTAAAATGTTACCCCCAACATGTATACCCTATTTGTTTTAAATTCTTAGTTCTTTAAGTAATCTCAGTTTCATTGGATTGCTGCCCAAAGGTTTTTCTTTTCTCAAAAAGAGTGAGCTTAGGGGGATGTTCCAAGGAAGCTTTGGGAGCTCCTTGGCCTTAGGTCTAGCTCAGCTCACCAGGAAATTACATTTGGGCTGACTTTCCAGGTAGGAAATAGTGTTTCCTTGCTTGGCCTTATCACTTCTGCATATATCCCCCTCAGGAACCTCATGCAGCAGAAGGTTCTTGTCATGGGTTTTGATCTTCGGTGATCCCAAGTCCTGATCATTTCTCAGTCCTTTTTTGCCAGTGACCAGGTGAATGAAATCCCAAGAAGATTTAGAATTTGGTTCAGTGTGTGAATCCCACTCCCTCCCCCACCAAAAATGTATGTCCCTGACTGGGTTGCAAGAGGTCACTTCAGAAACTCTTCAGTTACAGCTAGAGATTGCCAAGCCATTTACTTGTATTATTAGGGCAGCTGAGATGAGCTCATCCAGTTTATTTCAGATTTAACATTTAGCATTTTCCTCCAGGGAAAACTGTTCTGTATTGTGCTGATGTTGGTCTTTTAGGACAGTGGTTTTCAACCACGCTGATTTATCTTCCGAGGGGACATTTGGCAACGTCTGGTGACACTTTTTGGTTGTTCCAATGGGGGGGGTATACTACTGGCATCTAGTGGGTAAAGACCAAGGATGCTGCCAAGCACCTCACAATCCTATCCACCCAAGAAAGAATTATTTGGCCCCAAAAGTCAATAGCACCAAGGCTGAGAAACCTTGTTCTAGAAGGATAGGTTTTTATGAAGGTTTGGAATGGCCCTTGGCCAGATTTGTTAGGTTATTCATCTTTAGTTTCATAAATTCCATAGAGATAAATGGGTAAAGCCTTTTTTTTTTTTTTTTAACTGACAACTGTGCTATTTCAGGACTCCTGCTTATGTAGCTTATGCAGAATGCCTCACAGGAAACCAATTAAAGTGAAGACCACTTTTACAAAGCATAAATACATTTAGATAAAATATTGTTTTTTCTTAACAGTATGGCAGTAAATATCTCTGCATATGGAAGGTTACATAAAGGACACCAGAATTAATTTCTGTGTTTGGGGTAGATTTATTTTTAGAGTAATAACAACAAAAGACCCAACAAACAAAGCCCAAGCATCTCTTTATTTGACCATTTAGGTTTCAATACATATAATTATGACTTTTTTTAATGTTAGAAACTCGACTTATATTTTTATAAATTACAACATTGCTGTCAGATGGTGTTAAAACTATTTGAATGTGTCCATTACTCATAAACAGTAGCCTGTTTTGCAAATAGATAGTTCTTTTGTAATTAATAGATGTGGTAATGTTCAAGAGTAGGAATTTAAAAGAGATATTCTCTAAGTCTCTAAAAGGCTAAGATTTATTTAAGGTTAGAAAAAATGATTAGTTGCTAGGAAGTTAAAAACAGTAGCAGTGAATTAGTCCTTGGGTGTATGTAATTGTATCCCTTGTGTAAACTAAGAGAGACATTAGCTTTGTATTTGTTGTAGATCTGATTTTTTAAAAAAATTATTAAGAAAAGCTTTAAACGAAGTTTGTTCTACCTGCCATTTGTTGATGAGTGGGCCAGTTTGCACTGGGGATGTGTTTTGCCCCTTGGCACAGCATCTACATCTAGGTCAGTGTACCACAATTACAGAAAAAGGCAAAAATGCAAGAGTAAATCAGGGAAATAACACTCTGCTTATAAATTTCAGGATAGCCTCAAACTGAAATGATGATCCTTGCTTGTACTTTGAATTGAAGAAAAAAAAAACACTTGAAAATTTTAAGATCATCTTGAAGAAGGGGTTCCAGAGCTTGATTCTGTTGGGCTTTGTTGAAGTGTAGTATTTTTATGCAGCTTGTCTGCTAGATCCACTTTAAATCCGATCAGTAGAGACAGACTATTTTGTTTCCCTTTTCTAATTCCTGTCAGAGTGTTTGCTTTGTTTTTCTTTTATTACACACTTTCAACATTTTTGTTTAGAATTGATGAACATTTTAAAACAAGTCCCAAAATCCCTGGGATTGACCTGAACTCAACGAGAGTGTTATTTGAGAAGTTAATGAGCTCTCAACACTCCATGATTCTAGAACAGGTAAGTTCTTTACATTTACAGAGTATATTTTTAAAAATGCATTTTTGCACTGCAGTAATTCAACTTTCAAGAGAAACAAAAGAGTAAGATAAAAAGGCAAAAATCTTGTATAAATCTTAACTCTAAAATGTTCACTTTGGGAATTTGACCTATCTTTAACTTTCTTCTGAGCTTAACTCTTTCTGAGGAAATGCCCTTCCAGAGTAAGGTCTGCACGGCTGGGGATCTTTGGCTTTTCATTCCACTGATATATCTCCTGAGCACCCTCAGTGCATACTGAGTGAGTGAGAGTGGAGAGTCTATCGAATAGCTTATGAATTTAGAGATAAGGTAACTAGATCTCAGGCATGTTAGAATTTCTCAGTATTCTTTTCTCTTGTACAGATCTTGAACAGCTTTGAGAGTTGCCTGATTCCTCAGTTGTCCAGTTCACCACCAGATGTCGAAGCCATGAGAATCTATTTAATACTACCCGAATTCCCCCTGCTCCAGGATTCCAAGTATTACATAACGTTGACTATTCCCCTGGCCATGGCCATTCTGCGGCTGGATACAAACCCCAGCAAAGTATTAGGTGAATTTGCGAAACCCAATACCAGTGGCTTTGCAGTTTTTATTTAATTGGTGTGACCACTGGCTCTCAGTGGACTGAGATCCGAGAATCTATTGTTGCCATTTAATATGCTTAACACTCAAATCTTACCTTTCTTTGCTGCTGTCTTCTAACTGGCCATATTTGCACGATGAGCAAATCGAACCATTATTTCGGTTACTTGAAATGATTCATGCCAGACTAATCTTGATATTTAAATATTCACAAGGTTAGATTATCCAACTTTAAGCTACTTTTTTCGCCTCCTACATTTGCTAGTAGTTAATAGTGCCTCAAAAATTAGTGTCCATCTGTTGGTCTTTCTCCTAAACCTAATTAGGGGGTGGGAGTGAAATGAACAGTTTGGTGTGATGCACAGGTCTCCAAAAGAGGAGAGGAAGAGAATGACCTAGTGGAGACTTACCAAATGTTTGTTCTGTTTTTCTTTTTTAGGACAGTTGAGTCCACACTGATTTTTGCAGGCCACGGACACTTTGCTGAGATAAGAACCTTCCGTTCCTCAGTGAATTGGAGAGTGTCTCTCGTGGGAGTAGCGCCTGAGATGTTTTTATTAATCAAGTGCAGAAAGTCTGTCACCCGGCTTTTCCCTTTTTTTCCCCCCCCCGGTAAATTTTTTTTTAGGTGTTCATTGCAACTCAGTAACTTCTGCGTTCCGTGTGGACTAGGATGTTACTTGAGTGTGTCTCCCCATGAATAAAGAGACCTGTGTTCCTGAGGATGGAATCCCGGCTTTTCCATATTGCTTCCACCTTTGCAGAAGATATAAAAACAGAAATAATAATGAAAGCACTAGGAATATGTTAGTCCTTCATTTTGCGTTTTAAAGATCAAAGCCCTTTGGGGGGCGTATTTTTTCAGGTGTTCTAGTAGACTATGAGGTAGAGAGATGGCAGTCTCCGAAGGAATATTACCTGACGTTTAGGTTTTGGTTTTTTTTTTAATTTTAATTTTTTCCAGGTAGGGCCACACAAAGAGATCAGAATTGTTCAGTTTTACACTTGTTTTTAACTTCTAATTAAAGAAATTTAAATTTAAAGGAATATCCCAAAGTACAGAAAACACTACAGGTATCCATTCACACAAAGATTCATGATTATCAATATTTTGCCCTTTCGGTTTTCTGTATTCCCCCTACCACCACCTTTTTATTTTTGCTGAAATATTTGTTTAAAAATCGTAGACATCCTATCATTTCATCCTTTAAGTATTTCAGTATGGCTGAATTTACTTCTGACAATGTAGAAACCAATGCTATAGCCTTCTTGTCTGGTTATGAGAAAGCATAGTTTGGGGAGAGACAGAAATAGTAGTTTTCAACTAATGGTGCCTCTTGAGGGAAGGCATGAATGCCATACTGGTGCTGTTATCAGGGCCATGTGGCCCTTTGCATCCCTCCTACAGGATGTGGGTGGAGGCTGAGGTGGGGGCAGCAAGGATGAAGATATCTGAATGCTCCTGCCCACAACAGGTGCCTTAGCATCTTGTCCACACAGACCTTTGGAATTGAACTTTTAGCTTAGCTTTCTGAATGGGTCTTGGAGGGAAAAAAAATCAGATCAAGCGCTATGAAAAAATCTCTAGGGATTCTTGTGGATCTCCTGCTCTCTCCAGAAATGCTTTAATGGATTCTTTTTAAAGTCAGTTTTGGGAAACTGTATTTTAGACTAATGTTCATTTTCTAGCCGGAGCAGTTTTTAGCTAGTAGGCAGAAGACGTAAATACTTGATCAAGGATACGTGTTGAAATATGTCTTTTCTTTCTTCCTAAAGATAACTGGTGGTCTCAGGTATGCCCAAAATATTTCATGAAGCTGGTAAACCTCTATAAAGGTGCAGTCGTTTATCTACTGAGAGGAAGAAAGACATTCTTAATTCCTGTACTGTTTAACAATTATATTACAGCAGCTCTCAAGCTCCTGGAGAAGTTATATAAGGTGAGCATAGAGAGGAGCCAGTGGGGAGAGGGGTGAATAGATGGTAGGCTCAAATGTCCTACTGAGGTTGTCCATGGAAAGCCCTTTTTCAGTTGTCTGGGTTTTAATTTTCCTTATTTTGTTCTTCATCAGGTAAATATCAAAGTGAAGCATGTGGAGTATGATACATTTTACATTCCTGAGATTTCCAGTCTTGTGGACATTCAGGAAGACTACCTCATGTGGTTCTTGCATCAAGCAGGCATGGTAAGAATCCAAGTAAAGCAGATCTTAAAGCTGTAGTCTTTTCTCAGAGTACAGATAAGGATGAGAAGAGCACATCTGAGCCCCAAATTTGTCCTTGACTTTGGGGTTAATGTCAAAATGTTTTGGCTGGCTTTGCATTCTTGAAACTTTGAAGTGCTTTGAGAAATCATAAATGATCAGTAAGGAGTCATAAATGGGTCGTCAGCCAGAATGGTACAAATCTTAATTAGTTGCCAACATTTTAAAAATCAAGGTATCTAAAGTAGTCACAGTTGTAGAAGCAGAAAGTAGGGTGGTGGTGGCTGGGGCCTGAGGGAAGGGAAATGGAGCATTGTTTAGTAGGTATAGAACTTCAGCTTTGCAAGATGAAAAAGTTCTGGAGATCTGCCGTGTAATAATGTGAATATAGTTAGCACTACTGAATTGTACACCTAAAAATGGTAAAGATGGCAAACTTTATGTTACATGTCTTTTACTACAAAAAAGGCGAGATACTTAAAATGAATTTCTAGCTTTTCTTGAAACTTGGAATATCTGGCCGCATAACCTGTCCTCCCAGATGGTACCAATTGGCTGGAGTTCAATAGGGGCTCCTTAGACGAGGCTTCCATGTGCCACAGTCCCCACTGCCCCTTGATTCTGACATTGAGGAAAGGATCATTTGCTAGTTACCATCTTCTGATAGCTAGCTTACTTCAGTTGTCTTGTGTTGGCACCTGAATTCTGTAGACCACCTCTGATTTGGGATTATGGATGTGAAGATGTCACCTGTCCCTGACCTAGCTGTCACCGTATGTTAGATATGCCACCCAAGGGACTGCGGATTCCTGCCTGCCACCATGACTTGGCAAGAGGTGCTCAATTTGATTGCAGACTGGCTTGGGATCTCTGCATGGGTTTTTAGGACCTCCCCTCTGTGGATTATGTGTAAATTGGAGTTATGTCAGAAAACCAAATGATGATTTGGTTACTGTATTTAGTGAAGTGATGTGCAACAGATATATTTGATGTGAGTCCTTGCCAGTTTAACAGATTCATCACCAACATTTAACAGATTCATCACCAACATTTCCCTGTAGTGTTTTTGGAGGGGAGTAGTGGTCTCTAATAGCAAGGTGTATAAATAGGTTTATTTAACTTAGAAGATTATTTGGTTTGTCAAATAATAGATGATCAGTGCTAGACACAGTGTGTTTTTTAAATTTAAATTCAATTAACATATAATTAACATATAATGTATTATTTGTTTCAGGGGCACAGGTCTGTGATTTATCAGTCTTGTACCCAGGGCTCATTACAACACATATCCTCCCCGATGTCTATCACCTAGTTATGTGTTTTTAATAAGCTTTATGATAACCTTGAAAAAACAAAATACTCCTCAATAAAAATGAGTTCAAGTCTTTTAAATGGGTTTACATGGGAAATTTAACATGCAAGCTAGCAATGAACTCTGCTTTCACCTGCTAATTTAGAAATTGGAAAAAAAAAGCTTTTCTGTTTTATCAACTTGTGAGTAACTATTCATGGGATAATAAAATGTTAAGAGCTGAAATAAGCTTTATGAATTATTTAGGCTGTTTTGTTTCTAGGTGAGGAATTAGAGGCCCACAGTTAAACAGTTAAACAGTTTTTCCAGTTGTTTAAGCAATTTAGTTAGCTTCATAAAAGCCAGTTCTTCTGACTTTGAATCTACCCTTTCTGTGACTGGATGCTGAATAAAATACTTCTAATGAACCCTAATTCTTTTTGCCACCGAAAAAGAAATTGCTGGTGTTAGAAATGTAGATTATCATGATTGCAGTCTGTGAATGGCGGTACTTAAGTGAGCAACTTTGGCTTTCTTTTAGATTCCACATAGAAGTGATACCATATAGTATTTGTCTTTCTCTGTTTAGCTCGTTTCACTTGGCATAATGCCCTTCAGGTTCATGCATGTTGTTGCAAATGGCAGAATTTCCTTCTTTTTTTATGGCTCAATAATATTCCTGTGTGCGTGCATGGGTGTGTGTGTGTGTGTGTGTGTGCGCGCGCGTGTGTACATCACAATAAATGGCTTTACCTGTCAAATGTTTCAGTGTGGTAGTACTGCCAAGGCAGTCTAGCATATAGTTCAGAGCACATGCTGTAATCAAAAAGAACTGGGTTCAGATCTCAGTGGTGGCCTACTACCTATGCTGTCTTAGGCAAGTTACTTAATTCTTATAGTCCTGGTGTCCTTATTTATAAATGAGAATTATGATAATATCATGAGAATTAGATGGGAGAAAGCATGGGAAGGCTTTACTTGGCAGGGTACTTAGTGGCGTGTATATAATAAGCCCTCACTAACTAGTTTTCAGTAAGCAGCTCTGGGTCACCTAATGTGTGTCATGAGCCTGCTGGTCACTGGGGACAGAGACATGTGTAGCATGTGGTGGTTCCCTCTGTGGGGTATTCAGTGCAGAGGCAGCAGTGAAAAAGGCATTACAAAGCTGTGTAACCCTTGTGTGTAAAAGGCTATGGAGCACAAAAGGAACATTCTAGAATGGCTGATTTTTGCTCATTTTAAAGACTTGTTTTAATTTATTCCAGAGAGAGAGCGAGTGAGCAGAGGAAAGAGCAGAGGGAGAGGGACAAGCGGACTCCACGCTGAGTGCGGAGCCTGATGTGGGGTTCCATTTCAGGACCCTGAGACTTAACTGACTGAGCCGCCCAGGCGCCCTGATTTTTGCTCATTTTAAAGAAGAGGTGGTAGTGGTTTGTTTATTTCAGTTAATAAACTGCCAGCTTCTACACTTGAAAACCGAAGAGCACATAGAATGAGTGGCTCCATGGGCTCCCATAGAGGGCAGCACAAGGGAGAAAGTCAATGACAAAGAAAATGCTTCCGAAGTAAAAGCTAGAATCGGGTTGACATCTTGCTGTATGTGTCACGTGGGGACAGTGGTTCGGCTCCAGGTACCGTGTTGTGCACGGGTGAGACAAGGCCACTGTTTAGCCTCAGCATCATGCAGTGATGCTGGGAAGCCAGATTTGTCTATGACGGGTACAGGAGCACCTGGTGGCCGGCCCGAAGGCAGAGTTAGCTGTGTTTTCTCCTCATGCTGCAGATGTTTGTACAGTACCTCCTGTCCCCAGCCAGCCACAGCCATGCTTAGGAAATGTGGACTTGGAATTAAAAAAAGAAGAAAAAGATATTCCCAGTTCCCCAGTTCTGTACCATGTACTTATTCCATGCTTCTGTTTAATATACTTTTGAAAATGAAATAAGGTCACAGTTTAACCCCGTTTCAAGCAGGAACACTTGAAATATGATCCATCACCAGTACTTTGCTAGTTTTATGTTTGTTAGACTCATTTTGGGGGAGTGGATGGCCCAGGACCAGCAGCTTCCTCCCTGAGAGGATCGCATATTCTTATCAGTTCACACTCATCCTCCTATGTTAGGGAGAGCAGCCATAGAGCAAAATCCTAACGCTGCTGTTGGAACATTTATTTCATGTAATACAGAAATGCCAGTACTAATAACATTTCTAAAATAGTTAGCATTTACAGAATAAAAATCAGTGAAATTAAATGATTATATTTCAAATACAAAACCCATAGACTTATAAAAAATTGTAGACCTTCTATGTATAAATAGACCTTTACAGGGATGCCTGGTGGCTCAGTCGATTAAGTCGCTGGCTCTTGATTTCGTCTCATGTCATGATCTTGGGGTCATAATTTCGAGCTCCGTGGCTGGCTCCGTGCTCAGCAGAGAGTCTGCTTGGGATTCTCTCTCCCTCTTCTCCTCCCCCGCTCTGGCTCTCTCTCTCTCTCTGGGTAAATCTTTTAAAAAAAAAATGGACCTTCATATGGGTCTGCTCCTTCTTTTGACTGAATAGCCTTCCTTCCTTTGACTTCCTTAGAGCTGGCACTGTGGCCCTCCCCTGGAGTGAGGAGGGTCTTATGGACCGTCAGCTCTCTGGCCTTGGCTCTGGTTCCTAACCGAGGAAGTTCTGGATTTTTTGGCACCCATCACCCTCCCCTCCCCTACCCAGAGAGGATGGTGACCTTACCCTCCATTTAACTCCTCTCCTTCCACAGAAGAGACATCAGCCTACTTCCAAAACTGGGCTCTTGCAGGGCTGAAGGGGTCAGGTGAGGGGTGATGGGAGGGACTGGGACTGAGGAGGTAGATGTTGGAGGAGGCCTGGGCGGGCTTGTGGTGGGGCTTGCAGCAAGAGGGCAGCAGGATGGTCCGAGAACTGCAGTGGGCCTGGCGAGGGCCAGGACCTCCAGACAGACCTGCTGACTGATGTCTGAAATAACTATACTGTCCTAACAAAAATACCGGTATTAAAGAATACTCGGTACACTGCGATGCTATAATGCCCGCAACTGTTTTTGTGGTCCCTCTGGTCACTTCTCTCCCAAGTCACTTTTACATTTGAAGTGTTCAGAACTTTTATCTTGCTTTATAGACCAACACACATTAACGATTTTTTTTTGTCCCTTGAGAATAAGCAAATAATGCTTAGTTCTGAATATTGCCACTACTTGTAAACCCACTTCCCTAGGATGCTCCTCCCTAGGTACCTAGACTAGATCACTTTGTGAAGTGCTGTTTTATGGTATGTGGGCTTTTTTTTTCTTTTTTTAGTGATTTCAGTTCCTAAATTCCAAATAATTAGGTATAGTAGGTATGACAATGAGCCAAATTAGCCTGGATTATATATGCATGATTCCATACCTTGTCTCACTGGACTAGAATCATCTCTCCAGTTAGGGTTTCTTAGTCTAGGGAAATGTTCCAAGATCTCCAAAGGAACTTAGTTCCAAAGGATTAACAGGATGGATTTTAGTGAAAATTGCTATTAAACGATTTCATCGAAATATACACAAACACAAAAGGAGGTAGTTCTACAATTCTTACTCAGATTATAGAACCAAACCAAATCTACAAATTAAATGCAGACAAAAGTCTAAAATCAATAAAATGCAGATTAGCCTTTTGATTAAATTTGACAGCAAAAACATCTTATTGAAACCCATTGCATTGGGGAGAGGAACTGCCTGCTGTCAGGCCTTGGGTGCCTGAGTTCCCCCAGCCTGTCGGCCCTGGGATGACTCAGCTCTATTCTCTTTTCAGAAGCTATGAAACCTTCCTTCATGCAGTGGGCCGAGACTGATCTGGGCTTTTCCTGGGTGCAAATGCATCCCTGATAGAGGAAGACTGCTTTTCTTCTTTTTCATTACCCTTGGACAATTAAGTATATATAACGTGACACCAGTGCAGTCATTAAAATAAATGAAAATCATCACAAGGAGGTTGTTCAGAATGCGTTTTCATTAGTTTTGTTTAGGATATCCTTTTAAAGAACTCACAGAATTTTAAAAAATTCGTAGAGCACTCTCAGATCTCTGAAAGTAAGTCTGCAGTTCTCTGTTTGAGAAATACTGCTGCAGATCAACAAATGTCTATTGTTGATGTTTTTGTTGTAGTTATGTTTCATTTGTGATTGTTGTTATTTATTGTTATTCCCATCCTCAAAATTTGATTTAGATTTATTCACATACTGATGGAATATCTTCTATAGGCCAAGTACTAGTCTAAGTGCTGAGTCAGGGACAGCTTTCTAAATATTTGTTTTCTCCTAATCATAACAGCTGTGTGTGTGTGTGTGTGTGTGTGTGTGTGTGTGTGTGTAAGAAGGAGATGTAACATGACGACAAATAAAATGCAGTCTGCATCATCTATTTTACCCAACAAAGTTAATATCTGAAGTCAAGGTTGTAAAGCTCCTGTTTTGGAATTAGATTTCTTATAAAAGAGCATTCTATTAATGCTGTAAATTATGGAGTCAGTGAAGTGGTCTTTAAAGGTCCTTTAAAATTTTTTATACTTGTTTTTATATTTTTTTCTCAATCTGTACCCATCAAAACATCTGGTCTGTTCCATCAAAAACCAATCAGCCGTTCAAATGGTGTTCGCTCTCTGCATGGGCAAATAGTCAGATCGGTTATATGTTTTGTTACTTATATTTTATACTCGCAGGGGGTAGAAAGTTCAGGTTTTGCAATCCAAGTAAGAGACTTTTTATTTTTCTTTACACAGAAGGCTAGACCATCTATAATACAGGTAAACGATCCATTTTTCATTTACTTATATATTTTTCTAGCAGTTTTCTCTGTGGACCACTATAATATCGCCAATAATATGTTTTATTCTAGGATACTGTCACACTTTGTTCCTACCCTTTCATCTTTGATGCCCAAGCCAAGACCAAAATGTTACAGACCGATGCTGAACTACAGATGCAGGTATCATATTTTAAAAATCATTTCTTCTTCTTACTGTGTTCGTTCATCCTAAGCATTCCGTTGTAACTTTTACTAACAGGAGAGAGTCTAACAGGACCATTATAACTTTTTAGAACTATTTTAAGTTTTTTCAGCAATTTTATGTTGAATATAACACATACATGAATGCACGTTTTCCTGGATCTGGGGTTGGCAAGCATTTTCATAAAAGGCCATATAGTAAATATTTTAGTCTTTGTGGGCCATGCAGTCTATCTCAACTGTTCAACTATTTCATTTTGTAATATGGAAAGCAGTGATAGAGAATAAGTAGATGAATGAGCATGGCATTTTTCCAATACAATTTTCTGTACACTGAAATTTAAATTTTATATAATTTTTACATGTGAAATATTTTTTTTTTTCACTTTTTTCCCCAATCATTTAAAAATGAAAAAAAAATTGTTATTTCAAGAGATGTACAAAAACAGGCAACAGGCTGGATTTGGTCTGCAGGCCATCATTTGCTGCCCTGGTGGAGATAGGGCAATAATTAAATGGAGCTTGGTAATTCTTTATTGATTAAAAACTGAAGTTACAGAGATTTGTTTAACTTATTTTAAATATACACTTTTATTATAAAATGTAATTGGTTTTGATAAGCTTACAAAGACATTTGTGAATTAATCCAAACCTACCAGTTCCTATTGTTGGTAGGTATATCTCTTCGTTTATCCCTCTCTCTCTCTGTCTCTCACTCTCTGTGTGTATCTGTACATACGTGTCTGTTTTCACAGTGACCTATCCATGATATTGTCAATTTAAAGGCATTCCAGAGAAAGTGGACAGTTTTCAAAGAATGAAAGCTGTTTAACTCTCCATCATGTTTCTCCTACTCTGATGATTACTTCAGTCTTAATTAGCTGGTCTCAGTCATTTTCATGGGACTGGTTATGGGTCCTATGGTTCATAAACTGTTTCATTTAATTTCTTTTGGTTCAGATTAGGAAGATTTGTGTGTTTTATAAACATGAGTAACTTAGAAAATCTGGAAAAGTTAAAGGGAAAATCAGAAAGAACAGAATGGAGAAGCATTCAGCCTGCTCCCCACCCACCCCAGGTCCAAAGGCACAGGTGATTGCTGCCCCAGCCCCGCTCCCAGGTGCACTCTGAGTAATTGTGTTCTTGGCTGTGCTGTTCCAGGTGGCGGTCAATGGAGCTAACCTGCAGAATGTCTTCATGCTTCTCACCTTGGAGCCTCTGCTGGCCAGAAGCCCCTTCCTGGTCCTTCACGTTCGCAGGAACAATCTCGTTGGAGATGCCCTAAGAGAGCTGAGCATTCATTCTGATATTGATTTGAAAAAGCCTCTCAAAGTGAGCCCTTCATTTTATTCCTCTAAATATCTTCCAGGATTTTCTTTAAACAGTGTTGATGAAACAGCAGAGGTCTTATTATGAAAATTGTGGAGTACAGCCATTCATGATTTCTTTCATTCATTTGACAAGAATTTAATCACCTCCTTCTGTCAAATCATCGAACAGAACATCTCAACATACCATCAGATAAGAATGCCAGTGGATTACTTGAGGGATTATAGGGCTTTCTTTGTCTGCTGTCTTGGGTGTACCTGCTTCAGCTCTACCAGAAACAAGCCAGCAAGAGCAGAACTAAAGCTTCAACTAGGCGAAACTATCCAGTCAGCATCTAGGAAGACTTTGGTTGTCAGATATTGAAGAGAAAGAAGGAAAAACCTAGAATGGAAAGGTAGTGAAATTGGAAAGCTGTTGACCTATCATGACAGGCACTCTTAGTACCCTGAAATTACTGAATTAAAATTTTTTCTCTCCTCATAGACTATGCATGTTTGTGTTACTACTTACTGTATTCCCAGGGCTTAGCACAATGCTTGGTACCTAGTAGGTGGTTCGATTAATGTTTAATGAATTATCTGAAGTTGTTTTTTAAGCCCTTTATCTTTCCCTTCAGATGATTTCCAGATCTCTGTTGCCATTCCTGTTGTAAACTTTGATTTTCAAAAGGTAGTGTAGGCAAGAAACTGATGGTCTCCATGCTATTGTCACCCTTTCCAGAACATCCCATGAGTGGCATCAATCTCCTCTGTCTGCCTGGGAGTTCTCCCTGCAACTTCTGGGTTAGATTTTTGATATCACAAAGAGAGGGGGCCTCCCTTTGCCCTCTGTTTTCAGTCAGTAATTCAGATGAGACCCTTGTTGCTTCATAGCACATCTGAGGAAAGTCTTCTGCTGGCATCTGTACAATCGAGGTCCTAGTGTCTGTCCCCACCTTTGCTCCTGTCCTGCTCTCAGCAACCTGGAACCCAGCCACAAGGATACACTTTTTCTTTTTCTTTTTTTCCCTTGTAATTCTATAAAAGAATTTATTGGAAGTCTACATTTAGATATTAAATGTTTACATTCAGTTTGATAGGAATGTAATCAAAAGTTAACTGAGCCTTTGTCTTAAAAGTTCATCTCTTTGAGTCTTATACATATTTTTTACATCTTCAAGATCTAATCGAAGTTCTTCTGCCTCTTCTGCTTTTTCTCCACACATCTGCAGAATAGTGTTGAAGGATATACTTTTTCAAATGCTATTTTTAGCTCTGTGTCTGAGCCCTCGCCTGTAAAATTGGGATGATAACAGCAATCCCTACACATGAGGCTGCTCTCATTAGGTTAATAGGGTTTAAATGCTGGCATGTAATAAACTCTCAATAAATCTCCTTTGTTGGTCTGCTGTAGCTGTTACTGTGATGATCCTTATGGGTCCGGGATGCCCTGCATAGATGTGGTTATAGCCCCTCACAGAACCCAAGTCTGTGCCTCCTTCGAATGCCCTCCTTCCGTCCATATGCATCAGTTCCTTCAAGAGCCCCACTGAGAGAGATTTCTTCCGGAAAGTGTTCCTTTACTCAGTTTAATCATTGCTTTTTTCTATGTGCCAGAACATTTACCTCTCAATATATTTGATTCTTGGAAAATAAAATATAGGGGCGCCTGGGTGGCTCAGTCAGTTAAGTGTCGGTCTTTGGCTCAGGTCATGATCTCAGTCCTGGGATTGAGCCCCGCATTGGGCTCCTTGCCCAGTGGGGAGTCTGCTTTTCCCTCTCCCCCCCTCCCCCTGGCTCATGCCCTCCCTTTCTCTTAAATAAATAAAATCTTTAAAAATAAATAAATAAATAGAGAGATAGATAGAAAATATATTCTCCAATTGATTATTTTATGTTTGCCTTACTGCCCCAAATAGATGGTAAACTTTCCATGGACATATGGTAAACTTCTGACTTCCTTTGTATTCCTTGGAGTACCTAGTAGAAATTTTATGTGTATGTAACTGCCTTGTTAATAATCAGCACATACACCTTGCAGTTTTCATTGCATCAGTGTATTCTCTGTTATATATTTCTTGCTTTGTCCTGACTTTGGAAAGAGTTTGCTAAAAAAAGATAAAACATCAAAGATTTCCCTGAAGTATTAATTTTACTTTCATTATTTTAAGGTAATCTTTGATGGTGAAGAAGCAGTGGATGCTGGTGGCGTCACAAAGGAGTTCTTTCTTTTACTGTTAAAAGAACTTTTGAATCCTATCTACGGAATGTTTACCTACTATCAGGATTCAAATCTCTTGTGGTTTTCAGATACGGTAAGTTAGTGATATTGCAGTTAAACAGATGGATTGCATTAGATTTTCTTTTTGTGGTCAGACCAATCCCCTGACTTCTGACTTTACAAAGGGGAGCATAACAAAGATAATTTAAACAGTCTAAATAATGTATCTAGTCTTCATTTTCACTTGTTGCCAAGATCTCATGTATTTTGTCACCAATCAGCCCCATTTCCCTTCCTGGTAGGTAAGAGCCAGGTTTTGTTATTCTTTGAAGGGTAAAAAGAACACAGTGTGATAAAGAAATGAGTTTTATGACATGTGGAAAGTGATAGACAAGTACGTCTTACTTTAATAATGTGGTATGTGTGTGAATACTTACACAAAAACAGGCACACATGTTATTTTTGAAAATTCAGTAGGAGAGCTAAGCTTTAAATGGCATCTAATTTTAACCAGACTATAATTTAGTTCTTTTTTCTATTGGAGTTTTCTCCCTAGATCTGCACTGTTTCAAAAACGTAGCCATTAGCCACATATAGGTATTTAAATCTAAATTTTAGTTAGTTAAAATTAAATAATGTTTAAGATTTCTTTCCAAAGCTGTGCTAGCCACATTTCAGGTACTCAGTAGGTGTAGCTAGTGGCTGGGGGATGGCACAGCATAGAATAGACTGTTCCCATCAGAGCAGAAAGTCCTGTTGGGTAGCGTTGCTCTAGAAGATGATATGCTCTTCTCTGTGTTGCTAGATGAGCTGTAAATGCTTAGCTTTGTCTAGGTTGCAGTTTTTGGTGGTGTTGTAGGGTGTCTCTCTGCTTCAGAAGGTAACTGAGTATTAATGAGGTCTTTATTCTTCTATACTGAAAATATTCTGAGGTAAATGGCAGTGTTTTGAGGGCTGCAAGCAGTGCATTCCTTTTTTTTTTTTTTTAACACGTTTGCATACATACTGAAAAGTGTTTTGTAGAGCACAACTGGTTTCACTTGATTGGCATAACCTGTGGACTAGCCATCTACAATTCCACTGTGGTCGACCTCCACTTCCCGTTGGCTCTCTACAAGAAGTTACTGAACGTGAAGCCTGGCTTGGAAGACCTGAAGGAGCTCTCACCCACTGAAGGAAGGTACAAAGCTAAAAGATGGGGACTGCTCTGGCTGCCTGTGGCACAGGGATTAAAGGTTGAAAATACCACATGGACAAGCTTGAGTTTATCAAACCATATGGCTAGACTCTTTATTTATTTATTTTTTTAAGATTTTATTTATTTATTTCACAGAGAGAGACAGCGAGAGAGGGAACACAAGCAGGGGGAGTGGGAGAGGGAGAAGCAGGCTTCCCGCCGAGCATGGAGCCCGATGCGGGGCTCGATCCCAGGACCCTGGGACCATGACCAGAGCCGAAGGCAGACGCTTAATGACTGGGCCACCCAGGCACCCCCATATGGCTAGACTCTTAAGGTGCAGATGCACTGCTACTTGCTTGAGGCATGGCCTATGGCAGAGGGGGCCAAGGAAAAGGGAGGTCATGGTTGTCCAGGGCTACAAAATAATCTCACCCTTCCTTATCCTGAACAAAAATAAAGGGTGGAGACTTGTCATGGTCCAGAAATAGAGAGAGAGAAAGTACTGAAAAGGGAGTATTTAAAAAAATTTTGATTGAGATATAATTCACATACCATACAATCCACCTACTTGAAGTATACAATTCAGTGACTTCTAGTATATTCAGAGTTGTGTAGCTATCACCACAATTTTAGAAGATTTTTATTGCCCGAAAAAGAAACCTGGTCCTCCTTAGTTGTCATCTCCAGTTTCCTCATCCCCAAAGCCCTAGACAACAGCTAATCTGCTTTCTGTCTGTGTAGACTTGCCTCATATAAATGGAATCATGCAATATGTGGTCCTTTGTGTTTGGCTTCTTTGACGCAGCATGTTTTCAGGGTTCAGCCATGTTGAAACGTGTCAGTATTGAATTTCTCTTTGTTGCCAAATAATAATCCATTGAATGGATATGTATGACATTTTGTTCATCCATTCATTAGTTGATAGTTGATGGAAATTGGTGTTGTTCCCACTTTTAAGTTGGCATGGATAATGCTACCGTGGACATTCTTATACAAGTTTTTGTGTGGATGTAAGTTTTCATTCCTCTTGAGTGTATACCTAGGAGTGGGATTGCTGGGGCCATCTGGTGGCTCTGTGTTTAGTCTTTTGAGGAATTGCCAGACTGTTTTCCAGAGTAGTGGAGCCATATTTTTATGTTATTCTCTTTCTGGCTCTTAAAACCCCTTTGATTCTGACTTTTTCTGCCTTAATTTTAGATAGCATAAGATCAGATATATAAAAAACACCATATCCTTGGATTTCTGTAGACAGTATAATCCTTTTGGCTTCAACAGGAAGGAACAGCCCTTTTTATGGAGAAAGAGTACCAATTTTAAGATGGAGATAGAGAAATGGTCATTTCTAATGTCCCCTCTGGAAGTGAGACTGCCACACCACCTGTGTAGGACACCAACACTGAGAAACCATAAAGGATGGGAGGGGTGGGGACACAGAGGAAGAGAACATTTAGAAGGCATATTGAAAAAGAGCCTAGGAGACCCTGGCAGGGTTAATTTTGGGGTAACTGAAGAAGGCTAGACAGTGGTTGAAGTGTGTGCGATTTACTTTGCCAGCCAGCTGGCTAAGGATATATTTGAAATAATGATTTTGGGTGGTTAACTGGTAGTGGATTTAAATTCCATGCTAAGAATTTTCTTCCTGGGCAACCCTTGATGGAACTGGACTCAGAGCTCACTTAAAAAGTGTGAATGAAGTCTGGTTACAAGAATATATTCTCTTGAAAGCTAGGATATGACCATTGTTGGTATAAACATATTCTTGTTTTAAGAGTACATGTTTGTGTTCTTTAGTATGGCAGGTAATAGGGTCACTTCACAGAGCCCCTTGGATTAACGAGAAGCCAATTAAGATTCCTAGGTGGATGAGGTGACTTTGTGGCTTTCTTATGATGGAAGGATTATTCTAATACATGTGGATGAAGACATTCTGTAGGGCCACTATAGTACCATGTCCTCGTATTTGACTTCCGAGCAATACCAGAGTTAAAGGAGCACAAGTGTGTCAGACATAAATCTATCTGAATTTCTTCATAAATCTAGAAGACTTCTCAGTGGGAAAAGAGAATAATTAATGAATGTCTTACAGGTCTACTGCCATTCTTTTTTTTTTTTTTTTTTTTTTTAAGATTTTTTGTATTTATTTTAGAGTGGGGGTGGAGAGAGCAGGGGAGAGGAGCAGAGGGAGAGGGACAAGCAGACTCTGCGCTGAGCGTGGAGCCTGGTGTGGGCTTGATCTCACGACCCTGAGATCGCGACTCGAGCCGAAACCAAGTGTTGGACGCTTAACCGACTGAGCCACCCAGGGGTCCCTGCCATATTTCTTTTTAAGGTATAAACACAATTTTCTGTCAGTCTGGATTTACATTTATCCTAGAATCTTTTAGTTTTTCCTTGCAAGGATTCTGGTTATATGACCGGGGTGGAAACACTATTACAGTGTCTAATTTGCCTCTTTTCCTTTCTCTATTCTATCATTAGGAGTCTTCAAGAACTTTTAGATTACCCTGGGGAAGATATTGAGGAGACTTTCTGCCTCAATTTCACGGTAAGGATTTCCACAGTTTACATCTGATTGTGGCATTCCCTTTCATCATGTTCACAAGTCATAATGAACGTATAGTTGTTCTCCGAATCGAAGAATAAATTCAGGGTCTTCTCTGAACAAATTTTATTTTAGTTATAGTGTCTTGATTGTTAAAGGAGTTAAGTAAAGATGTTGAATAAATGAATGATTCATCTGTGAACTTAAAATTACTGAAACATTAGTCCTCTTTACTCTTGATACATAGATTTCTAGAGTTCATACCGTTTTCTCTTTGATTGCATATATATTGGCAATTGCATGTCTTAAAACACAGGATATCTTTTAAGGTACTGATGTTTTCTGCATCAGGTTCTCTTTTCCCAAGAATTTTCTGTGTAAGTAGTGATTAAGCTACATTTGTTCCTAAAGCTTCTCTCAGTCATGTGGATTCTAGAAAGATAAGTGGTAAACAGAATTGAAGCATCTCTTTTTTTTCCTCCTTAAATATAGATTTGTCGAGAGAGCTATGGCGTGATTGAACAGAAGAAGCTGATACCTGGGGGGGACAAAGTAACTGTGCGCAAGGATAACAGGTTAGTCCTGACCTTGGACCCTTGTGGATGTTGCTACTTTATTTCTCTGCCCTTTTACTTTTAAGACCAAGATTGAAGTTAAATCTTAATCCCTTCTGCAGAGGAGGCAAGGGTGAGAGAGCAAGAATTTGCAGATTGTAATTAATTTTTTTTTTTTTTGTAATTAATTTTTAATATTAGAGGAAGCACCAGGCCTAGGTTCAGGGGATAACTGTTGCAGATCTAGAAAAACACAGACCTCTTCTTGCATCCTTGCACATTTTTAAAGACAACTAGAAGACTGTGAGGTCTAATGCAACATTCAGTAACCTTCTTTGTTATGTAAACCTTCCAGACTATCCAGGGAGCCTCAGCTTTGGGGAAAGTAAGTGCCCAACAAAAATGGCTTCAGATGATGAAATTACCTTAATTCTAGGAACCTAATATAGAGGCTAGTGTTGTGTCAAGTAGTGTTTCAATCAAGACTCAATAAGAATCTCTTGGAGGAAAAAAAAGAATCCCTTGGAGCTAAATATACTGTCCTGTCTTTATCTGCAAAACATTGGTACTTTGTTCGCAGCAAATGATCTATTTATTTTTTTCAAATAAGAACAGGCTTATATATTCCCTATAGTCTGATAATGTTTTTAGAATTGGGAAATTTATGGCAGATCATAGAGTGGATTTTTTGGCCTAGAAGATTTCTCTTGTAGTTTTGATGATTGTTTTATCATGTATATATTGTACGTATCTGCCTTTAGTTCTCAAAGGATGTCTGAGCTTTTGCATCAAGTTTCAGACAAGATAACGTGTGCATCATTTTGTAGAAGCTAACAACGGGCTAGGCCTGTGGCCCGAGGAAGGGAACATTCAGAATGTCTTTATACTATGGTGAGTCATCGTAGAGCTCTGTGTGTTTGGTACACAGGGTTGGACGGTGATCCAGGGCAGGCATAGGCCACTGGTGATGTAGTCTGCACTTGAGGCAGTTGTTGGGACTTACAACTCTTTCTTACTTTATAAAAGTATTACTCTTAGAGTACTTTTTGTCTCTGCTTTTTTTTTCTCTCTCTCTCTGGGTCTGAGTTTTTCTCTCTTCCTGTTTCTGCTTCTCCTTCCCTATCACGCTCACTGTCTCTCCTTATTCAATAGATATTTCTTTGAATCATCAATTGAATTGACTGAATAGTTGAGAGGTAAAGTGTTCGGGAATACTGAAATATAACACAGTCTCTTTAGGGTGTAAGCTCTTCTCATGTGCAGCCGTATTTCAAAAGTGAAGTAGGCTAAATTGGAGGGTTGAATCTGAAGAGTTCAGAGTTAGCAACTTGGACACATACACCTGGGACGTCAGATATGGCCTAGAGCTAGGTTGCAAAACCTACTAACTATTGGATAACAGAAAGTATAGAGACAAAGACCACAGTAAAAGTGAAAGGTGCTCCATAGAGTGATGGCTAAATCTTAGTTGTTATTTCAGGGAGAGAACAGTGAGTGAGTGTGTGTGGGGTGTGGGTACTGGTTGAGGGGGCCTTGCTGGGAGAAGCTTCATTTGGAGGACTCACAATAGTTTAGCCTTGGGGGTTAGATTGTAGAAGTCTTTGGAAATTAGAGAATTTTAGACTTCATTCAGCAGGTAGTAAGAAGCCACTGTTGGTTTGTGAGCTAAGGAGTTACATGCTAGAAGTAGGTTCCTGGCAAATGTTGTTTTTTCCTCTTCTTTTTTTCCTTCTCCACTGTTTATAAATCTGCTGCTGACACATACACACTCATGGACAATGCTTAACCCCAAGAGTGGTGCTCAGAATCAGTGTGGAAGAGCGTGCTTATGTTTAAAAGGCATGTTCCGGTGTGTGTGTGGGGGACCTTGGGTGGCACAGTCAGTTGAGTGTCTGACTCTTGGTTTCAGCTTGGGTCGTGATCTCAGAGTCGTGAGATTGAGCCCTGTATCGGGCTCTGCGCTCAGCATGGAGTCTGCTCAAGTTTCTTTCTCCCTATCCCCCCTCTCCCCTGCTCGCCTGTGTGTGCTTTCTGTCTCTCTCCAATAAATAAATAAATCTTTAAAAAATATGTGGGCTCCTTTTCTCTTACTTTGCAGTTGTTTGCCGCTAATTGGCTTCAGGGCTGCTCCTACAACACATTTTCAATAAGGATGTTTTGATGACACACAGTTTCCTTAAAACAAAGACAGTACTTAAATTCAAGAGAGTAAAGAGAAGGGAGCCCGCGTCATTCTTTTACTTGCATTATGAAGCTCCATTATTCTGTTGCCATGACTTCTAAAAAGTAGCTTCAAAAGTCTTCAAGTCTTTGTACAATAGAGAGTGCTGTAGTTTTAAAAATTGCCAGGCAGAGGGTGGTGGACTCCTGTTTTGATTGCCAACACACTGTGTTTGAGATTATTGTGTGGAACAGCTGCTATCTCTGGTGAAGTTTATGTTTTGACTTTTCTGGGTCACTAGCACTCCTTGAGCACACAGTGAACTCATCCATGCTGTTTTAGGCACTGTCGTACGTGCCTTTGTACTTGTGCCAGGAGGCAGACCTTCTTTCTGTCACACAGTTACCTATTGGAGAAACTTCTGAGAACCGAGTGTGGTTCCTGCCACATTGCTTAGTATCACTGTCACGGTGAAGGACAGCTAGAAAGACATGAATGGGTATCTCTTCTTTTTATTCTATGCTGCAAAAGCAGAAATCTTCTCAACAAAGCATACTGAGATCCTGGTAAGAAATGTTGCATACAACTGTGAAAGATTAATCATTGCAGCTCTTTTTTCCTTTTGTCTAGTATATGTCATAATCTCATCACTGGGGGTTGGGGTCCTTTTTGGGTATTTCTTAGATGGGTCTAAGAAAACTGGACGAAAGAATGATAAGAATAATGCCTGCTGGATTTTAACTTGTAGGCAGTTGAATACACAGCTGCTGCTTAACAATAAGCAGTGTCTTAACAGTAAGGTATTTGTTGAGTTAACAGTAAGGTATTTGTTGAGTTAACAGTGAGGTATTTGCTGTCATCGCTGCCCTGGAGGAAAATGCCAGAAAGATACCAATTCTTTATCCATAATTTATTATTATTTCATTTGGTCTTAAGATTGTATTCTATCCTTGGATAGGAGCTGCAGATAGTCAAATGAGTTCTAAGCATCCAAGTAAAAGAACATCCGTGGGTGATTGCTGGTGGCTACATCATAGCCAAATCTTGCCACAGCTGGTGATCACATCTGGATAATGACTACCCATGGTTAAGGATTTCTTATATTTTGTAACATGGTGTTATTACCATTAATGAAAAATCCACATGTCATTCTAGATTCCCCCAAATTGACCTCAATTTAATATAGTCAAATTAAATACAATTGATGTCTTTTCCCATTTCTGCCACACTGAATTTCCGATCAGTGTCTTTGATTTTTAAATTAAGAAAGGGATGGGGAAAATAGTAAAAAGACCACCCAGTGAGGAATGCGAGGTTTAAAGTAAGTGCTCCAAAGGGCACCCAGATTCCGATAGTGAGAACCTGAGGAAAAAATCCTACGTGACAGACACTTCCAGTTCCTTAAGATCTCCTGAAGTTAGGACTGCTAACAGACTTGAGTTGATCTCTTGAGATAATACAGGTGTAATCTTTAAGATCTACCTTGTATTTGCATTGGGCCGTTCTAGAAATAGCAGATGATTAAAATGCCAGTAACATTTCTTGAGTGCTTACATTTGTCTAAGTATTTCACATGTAATCCTCCCCACTTTATGGATGCAGAAACTGGGGCACAGAGAGGCATAAGTTACTTGTTCAGGGTGACACAGCTAGAAATCTAGGATTCAAAGCCAGGCATTGTGAGTGAGATGAGAACTTGTGCTCTGTGAACATCCACACACTGCCCCTTCAAGGCCAAGACCAGGACTTGAGTTTCTGTCCACCACCCCCCTCCCCAACCCAGGAAGAGACATGAATTAGAAGTTTGCCGTTTTCCTTTCAGGCACACTGTGGAGTTTTTAAAAAACAAAGTTGGCATAGTTAAAAGTATACTATATATGTATAAAATTATATGTCTGAATTTTTAAACTTGGCTTAAGACAGTGCTTATATTTACCATGTTATTACAAAGCCCTCACGGACACCCTTAATAATGACTACACAGTCTGCCATGTGAATGTGTATGTTCTGCTCTCTTGCTTTGGGGTATTTGGCTTCTAAGTTCTTTTTTATTTTTCTCCCTTCTTCCTTCATTTTTAAGAAGACCTATCAAGCATCTTTTATGTCTAAAGCTTTGTTTGCCTTTAAAATTGCTTTTTAATAAGATCCCAAGGGTGAAATTGCATTAGTGTATATCATTTTGAATTGGTTGATAGATGTTTTTGCTAAATTGATTTCACTAATGAATTATATATCAATTTGCATATTATCATCAGTGTATGAGAGTACTTGTTTTACCTAATCCTTATAAACGCTGAGTATTCTCTTTAAAAAAAAGTAATAAATTCTATTGCATTTGTAAAATTTTGCGTATCTTACACACCTAGGCTACTTTTCATATTCTGCACAGCTTTGATGCATTTTCCTGTGAATTAGTAGAAATGGACAGTATTGTGAATGTACTAAATGCCACTGAATTGTTCATTTAAATGGTTCATTTTATGTTATGTGAATTTCTTCTCAATAAAAAGTGTGTATATGTGTATGCACGTGCAAATGTGTCTCTGTGTCTGCCCTGAGTGTGAACTCTCAGGCAGGGAGAACTGCTGTGTCATGCTTTGGCAGTGAGCGTCGGGATGCGACACTTTCCTGCGTAATGCTCTGAGAGACTGAACTGAATGTGTAATGCGTGCTGCTTTTCTTCCTGCCAGTTATTGTGTGCATTGCTGACAAATTTGAGCATATAATGGATTAACACTGAGTGATAGTGTTTGACCCACCTTGAAGGCAGGGTATCCTGCTAGATGTTAACATGCAAGTTGTATGGCTGCCTGAGGAATTTCCTAATCAAATAAGTAGTGCAGGAAACAGAGGGTAAAGATCAACCCGGTTAGGAAACGGTGGAAACTGCCTGACATTGTGAAGGGCATCGTAAGCGTCCCTGTGTCCTGGGAAATGTGGCCAACAGTGGTGTGACTGGTAGCTAGAAAACCCTACCGCTCAAGTCTTGCCCTAAGTGGAAGGAAGACCGCTGGTCAGAGCACTCAGCTGGGAATGCGTGTATTCCAGACCTCGCCGGAGCCCTGGTCAACTTAGTACTGCCCTCTCAGGATGTGTCTTTCTGCCCCAGACAGGGCTGTAGTATTTCTTCTTTTTCAAGTAGTCTGCTGATGTCCTTTATGTATTTCTGTATGGGGACTAAATGACTTTCATATGATTTGTGGGAACTCTTTATTAAGACTTTTAAACCCTTTGCCATTCGTATTTATTGTAAATTGTATTCCCAGTTGTTTGCTTTTTGAAAATGTGGAGTGCTTGTGTTTAAATCTCTATAATGTATTAATTTCTGTGTTGTCATGTCTGTTGATTATTTCTTTTGGTATCATATCACCAATCTCAGCCTTCTCCTATCCAGTAATTGATAAATACATAATGTATTCTCTTCACTTAAAAAAATTTCGGGCAGGGTTGGGATGTCTGTAGTCTAAGGTAAAAATCTGAATTGTTCCCATATTGCTAGTTTCCTTAGCTATTCTTACAGGTGAACATTAGATTAATTATATGCAGTTTGGGTTTTGATTTGAAGTGTGATAAATTAAAAGTTAATTTGGGAAGAATTGACACTTTGTGGTATTCAGTCTTACCATCCAAAGACCTGTTTTACATTTCTTTCTGATTTTGTTTTTCCTTTTCATATAGGTTACACATATTTTTTATTAGAGGTTTTTATAAATATTTTTCTTATTTCTATTATGAAAGTCTTTCCATGTGTTTTGATCATTATTGGTACCTAGAAATAGCTAATGGTTTTTGTATATTTATCTGGCAACTGGTCAATTGCTCGAATTTATTCAATATTAATAATTTTCAGTTGATTCTCTTGGGTTTTCTATATATAATTATATACCTGCAAAAAAATTTTTCCCCAATAATTGCACTCCTTATTTCATTCATTTTTGCTTTTTTACTAGATGGACCTAGAATATTAAAGGAGTCTCCTAGAGATAAGAAATAAATATTAAATTTTATTAGTTTTTGCTTCTATTAGGATAATCCTATGATTAATATAATCATTGACTTCTTAGATAATATGTTATTTTGATTTTCTCTTTCGGTTGCCTGGCCGTAAGGATGATTATTATTATATTAAGGTTTAACTCTACTATTGCCATTAGCAACAGGTCAGAGCTGCCTTCCAATCCTTAAGGTAAAGCAGCATAATTTCACTTGTGTAATTTTAACGCTTTAGAGAAATGGAAGAAAATGCATCTGAGTTTTTAATTTTTAAGGGGGGGGTCTTTAATTTTTAAATTATTTTGCTTCATTCAGGATGCCCAGATGTAAAGTTTAAGTAGCCTTTTTTACATATGCATAATATCACATTAAAAGTCTTTTATCTCTTCTGGGAGGAAATTAAAACCTGATTTTATATTGAGGAAACCAAATGAGATAGGTTATTGAATTTCCTGTTTCTAAATTAAAGGCCACATCTTCTCTGATGAGGAATGATAAACCTAAGAATATAATGATGTCTATTTTTTCCCCCTTTTGTACCTGGGGAGGGAAGGAGGATTGAATTTCCAATCAGTGTCTTTATCTTTCATGTAATAATAAAAAAATAAAGAATAATAGCTGAAATTTCTTGAGCACTGAGTATGTGTCAGACACTATCCTACAGACTTAGTGTATTAACTGACTTATTCTCCATAATTGTGAGGAAGGGGCTGTTACTATCCCCTTTTATAGAAGGGGAAACTGAAACAGATCAATTGAATTGCCTAAGGTTCATTGCTTGTAGGAGGCAGAGCTGGGATTTGATTGCAGGCAGGCAGAGTACTTGAGTCCTTTTGTTTTTTGAAAATACTGTTTTATTAACACTACAGTGGTAAACAACTTTATGCTTATGTTTCTTTATAGATCACTGAGTCACACAAAATTCAAAACCCACAAAGAAGCTAAGAGTTTTTACATTTAATGTGTCCTTTCTGAAAATCCTTAACTGTATATACAGTCTGTCCTCAAGCAGTAAAATTTGAATATGCACCATTTTTTATTTAATATGTCACATTTACATAGCAAAATAATGAAGGCACAGCTAATACAAGCAAACTGAAACCCTTCTACTTCTGAGCTGGGGGTGGGGACACACACTTGGATTGGTTCTTCAAGTATTTATTTTTTCCAAACATTAGCTTCATTGAAGAGTTCTGATAATTTTCACAGCTACATTCTAAAAGCTACATGACAAAAAAGACTTCACAAGGATCAAACTACGTAACACTGAATACACATGCTTTACGGGATTTGCTACATTCTACATCTTTTCAAGTAAATTAATATTTCTAGAATGCTAGGTAAAGGGATTTAATACTTAAACATTTGGGTTTTTTTTTTTACACCTTTGTAAATAGACACTACCAAGAAAACACATAAACATGAGACTGTAAATAACGAACACATATGTTGACAATATTATACAGGTTATACACCCTCCTTCTCAGAACCATGTTGCTTGTCTAAATTCAAACATTCAGAACATTCTTTAGAATCTGAAGTGGCAGTTTTCCAGGCCTCATTAAACAGTACTGTCATGATCTCCATCACAGGCTTCCACGATTCCATCACTCTTCTCTGAAGTGTAAAGCTGATGTGTGGGTTACAAAAGCAAAGTCTTAAAAGATGAGATTCTTCTGGGTTCTGCTTTTTCTGCACTGGAAAATGTCCGGACTAAAGAAACTGAAGAATTAAGCATTGAGAACATGTTCAGTCTTGGTCTGGGTGTTCCGTGTGTAGTGTGATGACAGTGGAATGAATAGGTTTCAAAGTGACATTCTTTACTTCACATCTACTTGACACCCTTAATAAGCCTCAGTTGCAGTCCGTGCAGAAGAGATCATGAAAAAAATCATTTTAAATTTAACTTGTTTTCTTCAACACCTTTTATTTATTGTGTTCAAAATGAAAAATTTGTAACGGGCTGGCCAGGATCTGATTGCTTCAATTTAATATAATTTTAGGTAGGAATGTCAGAATTGATTCACATTGCATTTTGGTCCCAAACCTGAGCCTTATTTTTAAGTCCACCAATATTGGAAAAAAAAAAAAAAATAGGGATTTTGTTTTCGTCGTCATTCTCCTCTTCAATCTCTGCCCCCGCTTATTTCTTGGCGTCATCAGACACCGCAGAGTGGGGACCCTCATCTTTGGCGGCCGCCGCCTCCGCAGCAGCCTCTGCCGCAGCTTCCTCCTCCTCCTCCTCCTCCTCTTCCCCCTCTTCCTCATCCTCGTACTCTTCTTCATCGTCCTCCTCCTCCTCCCCCTCTAAGGTCCATGCACACCCCTCCATCTCACCGGTGAGCTCCTGGATCTTGGCAAGTAGGGGCTTATAGATGTCGTTATACTTTTTTTCCAGAGCCTGAAATTCCTTATCAAATTTGGCTTCAATCTTATCGCATCGCTTCTGCAGCTTTTTGAGGGCCAGGACTCGGCATTTCACCGAATTAGGCAGGCTCTCGATAAAGTCATTTTTAGGCTTTGGTGCATTCTCTGCAGGGGTCTGGGGCTCCTCGGCCGTCTGACCAGCTGCGCTGTCGGAGTCCCCAGCCGCGCTGTCAGAGTCTCCCCCCTGCGCACCGCCTTCCGCCATTACCTCCTCCGCCGCCGCGGCCGCCTCTGCTGCTGCCGCCGCCGCTGCCGCCGCCGCCGCCTGGCTTGGCTCCGCAGGCCCCTGGTTTTCCGAGTCAGCCATGTTACAGAAGAAGCTGCAGAGGGCTAGGGTGGCTCCCGCAGAGACCTGCACCCGAGCTGCACCAGAGAGATCTTGCGGATGCGGCAAGTGGCGGTGACGTCGGCCGCGGCAGTGACGTCGGCCGCGGCCCCGCCCTTTTATCGCCAGCCCTTGACTGGCTGTCTACCATCAGCTGACGGCCTTGCCCCCCAGACTGCGCCAGCCTCCCCCTGTTGCTACCCTGCCATCTCCCCAGCGCTGCAGCTGACGTCAAAAGCCATCTCTTAGATACCCTGCCCCCCACCCGCCCACTTACCTGCCCCCCTGTAAAGCTGGGCTGGGAATGGCAGCAGGTGCCCAAGGCCCCTTTTTAGGAATTGCTTGGATGGCCTCAGCCTTTTTCAGTTTGCTCCTCTATCCCACTCAGGCCCTTCTGTACAACTGTCAGTACGTCTGTCTTGGTCTTTGTCTGCATGACCCACAGCTGGCGTTGGCCCGGTATCGCTGCTTTACTCTTGTGGGGTCGGCTCTGATCACCTCTAAGATTCCTGCGAGTTCCTTTCCTAGAAAACGAAGGCATGGGAGAGCTGACTCTCTTGTACCGTTTTGGGGACCTGGGTGCATGTGTGTGGGGAGGGCCGTTGGTACGTCCGTATGCCCACGCAACAGCCCTACTTGGTCATTCCTCAGGCTCGCGGCATATGTATTGGTGGCAAGGTCTTTTAGCAAGGAGGACCTTGGGAGCAGTTTTGGAGCCATTTGGATCGGGAATCTCAGGGCCTTTGGTATTCTGGAGTGTGTTCTAGAAGTTCCCTCGGAATCTTTGGCCTGCAGGCAGGAATAAAGCTGGAGAAAGGCCAGAGAAAAGCAAGGCCTTCTAACGCCTGGGGCCCAGGGCAAGGGCTGCCGCGTCTTACCGTCTTATCCACGTTAAAGCATGTGTTCAGTACCGCTCTTCACTGGGGACGCACAGACACGCCCGTGTGCTCACAGACGCTGTCCCCCAAGGCGCTCCACAGTTCAGCGTCTGCTTTGTGGTCTTGTTGGTGATTTGTATCTGAGAACATTAAAAAAAAAAAAAAAAAAAAAAGAGAGAAATCTCCTCTAAAAGCAAAGTGAGTAGTCATTTTACTCTCTTACCTTGCTTTTAAGACCCAACGATAGCTTCTTAAATAAGGATGAGGGCACATATTTTACGTATGGAAGAAGACAAATGATCCTTCCAGGGATTTCTTAGGAATGTTTTCAAATTCAGCATTATTGATTTAAATGTTTTTCTTTCACTATATTGGGACTTGCTGAAGCTCTTCCATCAAGCATATGAATGTTAGGAAATTACTTCCCAAAGTACATTTGGTGTTATCTTATGGTTTTTATGAATTAAATTAGTTAATATTATGTAAAGCACTTAGTGCTGACACATAGCAAGCACTTGATGTGTTTTAGTGTTTTTTTAACAAAATAATTGCATTCATTAATATGCAAAGATAACCTGCAATAATAGTCCCTTTTAAAAGGACATTTTTGTGCCCTTCCCCAAAGAAAGGAACAATTTACAGAAAGCCCAATATAGTCCCATTAGCAAACATTCTAGGTTTTTTGTTCATGTATTTGTGATTCTTGTTGTCTATTTTACTTTCTTAATTCTGCTCCAGATAATTTACTTTCCCTTTTCTGTTACCATTTATAGTGACTGGGTTTTATTGTTAAGGCTGATATTTCAGTTTTAGCTCTGATGGAATTTAATGTGATAACACATCTATATTTAGTTGGGACACTATACATATTCTATATATCACCCATTGTTAGAAGGTGGAGAGACAGTAGAGTATCCCCCAAACTGAGAAGGCACTTTGAGATCAGCAGATGAAACAGGCTACTCCAAACAGTTGACACAGAGTTTTATTCAGGATAATTTACTGATAGGGGAGATCAGGCAGAGGACAACCCATGGTAGTTGCAGTTACTCTCTGCAAAATCCAGACCTTAGTGCCCAGATTCTATAGAATGAGGAGACACACAGAAGGGCATTGTAGTGAGATCGAAGGGTTCGCATATACCTCAAAGGGCTTGCATGCACCTAAGTGATAGCTAACCTTTAATTCGAGCTTGTGATACCACCTGTGCATCAGGAAGGGGAAAGACCATGTTAGCCATAACAGATTCATGGGAAGCCAAAGCGGGCCTCCCCCATCTGGGCCTTGGTGGGGAATTCTAGGGTATGTATATTAATTTCCAAGGGGCCTGAAACGTGTATCCCCAAGAGTGGTCACTGAGCAAACATGAATAAGATGGAGTGCATATTGTTAGCACTCCTAGCCCATATATTCCACTTATCATCTCTTGATGGTTGCAGGTACCTTGAGGTTAGGAATGCTTTTTCACATTTTAAAGATAAGGAACTTAGAAGCAGAAAAATAAAATGAAATAAATATTTTGTTACTATATGTATTACTTGATTGGCAGAAGCAGAGGCAGAAACCGGGCCTTCTAATGCCCTTTAGTGTAGAAGTTGTGACAGCCCAAATTTTAATAAAATCCATTTGACCTGTTTGACTTGCTTGAAACAAATAGGATGTGTTCATCTTTCAGGATTTTTATGTTGCTGTCTTAAAAAAAATCTTAAAATTTAGTGTTATGCTAGATTACTTTTTTCAAAAAGGTCTGTTCTATTGAGATATAATTCACATATAATAAATAGATATATTTTACTTTTAATAAAAATATAATTTAAGTATATTAATTGATGTGTAATAAAATTTACTTTGCTTTGGCAAATACAGTCATGTAAACACTATACCAATTGAGATATAGAACAGTAACATCATCCCAAAAAACCCCTTCACAGTCCTTCCCTTACTGTCAGCCCTGGTGATCACTGATCCATCTCTAAAATTGTTTTTTTTTCCAGAATGTCCTATAAACAGAAGAATATGTGTGTGGACTTTTGAGTCTGGCCTTTTTCACTCAGCATAATGCGTTTGAGGTTCATCCATGATGTTGTGTACGTTAGTAGTTTGTTCCTTTGTATTACTGAGTAATATTCCCATTGGGTTGTTTCTAATTTTTTGTGATTACAAAAAATGCTGCAGTGAACCTAAGTTTTTATTTCTCTTGGATACATACCTAGAAGTAGAACTGTTTGGTCATATGGTAAATGTATATTTAACTTTTTAAGAAAGTTCCACAGTTTTCCAAAGTGACTATACCATTTTGTTTTCACACCAGCAATGTATGAGTTACAGTTACTCTACATCTTCAACAGTGTTTGGTATCATCGGGCTTTTCCCCCCTAATCTAATAGCTGTGTATGGTATCCTTAATGGCTAATGGTGTAGAGTGTCTTCCAATGTATGTATGTGTCATTCATAGATCTTCTTTGATGAAATGTCAGTTTATATCTTTTGCCCATTTTCTGAATTTTTTGTTTTCTTATTTTTAAGTGGTTTTATATATTCTAGATACAAGTCCTTGTGAAATACTTTCTTCCAGTCCTGGCTTGTCTTTTTCTTCAAAAAATAGAAATTTAGAATTTTGATAATTTCTTTTTCTTTTATGGATTGGGTTTTGGTGTCATGTTTAAGAGATCTTTACCAAATCCAAGGCTATAAAGATTTGTTCCTGTGTTTTATTTTCTTTCTTTTCTTTTTTAATTTAAATTCAGTTAACAGTGTATTTTTAGTTTCAGAAGTAGAGTTCAGTGACTCATCAGTTGCATGTAACACCCAGTGTTCATCACATCATGTGCCCTCATTAATGTCCATCACCCAGTTACCCCATCCCCCCACCCCCCTCCCCTCCAGCAACTCTCAGTTTCCTATGATTAAGAGTCTCTTATGGTTTGTCTCCCTCTCTGATTACATCTTGTTTTATTTTATTTTTCCCTCCCTTCCTCTGTGCTCCTCTGTTTTGTTTCTTAAATTCCACATATGAGTGAAATCATATGATAATTGTCTTTCTCTGATTAACTTATTTCGCTTAGGATAACACCCTCTAGTTCCATCCACGTCGTTGCAAATGGCAAGATTTCATTTTCTTGATGGCTGAGTAATATTCCATCGTATATATATACCACATCTTCTTTATCCATCCATTTGTCGATGGACATATAGGCTCTTTCCATAGTTTGGCTATTGTGGACATTGCTGCTATAAACACTGGGGTTCAGGTGCCTCTTCGGATCACTGCATTTGTATCTTTGGGCTATATACCTTGTATGGCAATTAAAGGGTCATAGGGTAGCTCTATTTTCAACTTTTTGAGGAACCTCCATACTGTTTTCCAGAGTGGCTGCACCAGCTTGCATTCCCACCAACAGTGTAGGAGGGTTCCCCTTTCTCCACATCCCCGCCAACATCTGTCATTTCCTGACTTGTTAATTTTAGCCATTCTGACTGGTGTGAGGTGGTATCTCATTGAGGTTTTGATTTGGATTTCCCTGATGCCAAGCGATGTTGAGCACTTTTTCATGTGTCTGTTGGCCATTTGTATGTCTTCTTTGCAGAAATGTCTGTTCATGTCTTCTGCTCATTTCTTGATTGGATTATTTGTTCTTGGGTGTTGAGTTTGATAAGTTCTATATAGATTTTGGATACTGGCCCTCTATCTGATAAAACATTTGCAAAAATCTTCTCCCCTTCTGTCAGTTGTCTTTTGGTTTTGTCAACTCTTTCCTTTGCTGTGCAAAAGCTTTTTATCTTGATGAAGTCCCAGTAGTTCATTTGTGCTTTTGTTTCCTTTGCCTTTGGTGATGTGTCTAGCAAGAAGTTGCTGCAGCCAAGGTCAAAGACGATTGCTGCCCGTGTTCTCCTCTAGGATTTTGATGGATTCCTGTCTCACATTTAGGTCTTTCATCCATTTTGAATTTAATTTTGTGTGTGGTGTAAGAAAAT
The DNA here is from genome assembly GCF_964656455.1 of Halichoerus grypus. Lineage (NCBI taxonomy): Eukaryota > Metazoa > Chordata > Mammalia > Carnivora > Phocidae > Halichoerus > Halichoerus grypus. The sequence goes on from NC_135714.1 coordinate 71,529,749, forward strand.
GGTCCAGTTTCATTCTTCTGTATGTGGCTGTCCAATTTTCCCAACACCATTTGTTGAAGAGACTGTTTTCCATTGGATATTCCTTCCTGCTTTGTTGAAGATTAGTTGACCACAGATTTGAGGGTCTATTTCTGGGTTCTCTGTTCTGTTCCATTGATCTATGTGTCTGTTTTTGTGCCAGTGCCATACTGTCTTGATGATGACAGCTTTGTAATAGAGCTTGAAGTCCGGCATTGTGATGCCACCAGCTTTGCTTTGCTTTTTTTTTATTTTTCTTTTTTAACATTCCTTTGGCTATTCGGGGTCTTTTCTGGTTCCATACAAATTTTAGGATTATTTGTTCCAGCTCTAAGAAAAATGGTGATGGTATTTTGACAGGGATTGCATTGATCCTATAGATTGCTCTGGGAAGCATAGACATTTTAACAATACTTGTTCTTTCAATTCATGAGCGTGGAACATTTTTCCATTTCTTTGTGTCTTTCTCAGTTTCTTTCATGAGTGTTTTATAGTTTTCAGAGTACAGATGCTTTGCTTCTTTGGTTAGGTTTATTTCTAGGTATCTTACGGTTTTTGGTGCAGTTGTAAATGGGGTCAATTCCTTAATTTTTCTTTCTTCTGCCTCATTGTTAGTGTATAGAAATGCAGCTGATTTCTGTGCATTGATTTTATATCCTGCCACTTTGCTGAATTTTGGATGAGTTCTAGCAATTTTGGGGTGGAGTCTTTTGGGTTTTCCACATAGAGTATCATGTCATCTGTGAAGAGTGACAGTTTGACTTCTTCTTTGCCAGTTTGAATGCCTTTTGTTTCTTTTTGTTGTCTGTTTGCTGAGGCTAGGACTTCTAGTACTATGTTGAATATCAGTGGTGATAGTGGACATCCCTGCCATGTTCCTGACCTTAGGGGAAAAGCTCTCAGTTTTTCCCTGTAGAGAATGATATTTGCCGTGGGGTTTTCATATATGGCTTTTATTATATTGAGGTATGTTCCTTCTATCCCTACACTGTGCAGAGTTTTAATCAAGAAAGAGTGCTGTACTTTGTCAAATGCTTTTTCTGCATCTATTGAGAGGATCATATGATTGGTTTTTTTTTTTTTAAAGATTTTATTTATTTGACAGAGAGAGACACAGCGAGAGAGGGAACACAAGCAGGGGGAGTGGGAGAGGGAGAAGCAGGCTTCCTGCTGAGCAGGGAGCCCGATGCAGGGCTCGATCCCAAGACCCTGGGATCATGACCTGAGCCGAAGGCAGACGCTTAACGACTGAGCCACCCAGGTGCCCCAGGATCATATGATTCTTGTCCTTTCTTTTATTAATGTGATGTGTCACATTGATTGATTTGTGAATGTCAACTACCCTTGCAGCCCAGGAATAAATTCCACTTGGTCATGGTGAATAATCTTTTTAATGTGCTGTTGGATCCTACTGGCTAGTATTTTGGTGAGATTTTTTGCATCCTTGTTCATCAGGGATATTGCTCTGTAATTCTCCATTTTGGTGGGGTCTTTGTCTGGTCTGGGATGAAGGTAATGCTGGCCTTATAGAAAGAGTTTGAAAGTTTTCCTTCCATTTCTGTTTTTTGAAACAGCTTCAGAGAACAGGTATTAATTCTTCTTTAAATGTTTGGTAGAATTCCTCTGGGAAGCCATTTGGCCCTGGGCTCTTGTTTGTTGGAAGATTTTTGATTACTGCTTTAATTTCCTTAGTGGTTATGGGTCTGTTCAGGTTTTCTATTTCTGCCTGTTTCAATTTTGGTAGTTTATATGTCTCTAGGAATGCATCCATTTCTTCCAGATTGCCTAATTTGTTGGCATATAGTTGCTCATAATATGTTCTTATAATTGTTTTTATTTCTCTGGTGTTGGTTGTGAGCTCTCCTTTTTCATTCATGATTTTATTTATTTGGGTCCTTTCTCTTTTCTTTTTGATAAATCTGGCTAGGGGTTTATCAGTCTTACTAGTTCTTTCAAAGAACCAGCTCCTAGTTTTGTTGATCTGTTCTACTGTTCTTTTGGTTTCTATTTCATTGATTTCTGCTCTAATCTTTATTAATTCTCATCTCCTGCATGGTTTAGGCTTTATTTGCTGTTCTTTCTCCAGCTCCTTTAGGTGTATGGTTGGGTTGTATATTTGAGACTTTTCTTCTTTCTTGAGAAAGGCTTGTATTGCTATGTATTTTCCTCTTAGGACCACCTTTGCTGCATCCCAGCGGTTTTGAATAGTTGTGTTTTAATTTTCATTTGTTTTTTTTTTTAAGATTTTATTTATTTATTTGACATAGACACAGCGAGAGAGGGAACACAAGCAGGGAGAGTGGGAGAGAGAGAAGCAGGCTTCCTGGAGCAGGGCGCCTGATGCGGGGCTCGATCCCAGGACCCTGGGATCATGACCTGAGCTGAAGGCAGCCGCCCAACGGCTGAGCCACCCAGGCGCCCCAATTTTCATTTGTTTCTATGAATTTTTAAAATTCCTCTTTAATTTCTTGGTTGACCCATTCATTCTTTAGTAGGATGCTCTTTAGCCTCCAAGTATTTGAGTTCCTTCCAACTTTCCTCTGTGATTGAGTTCAAGTTTCAAAGCATTGTGGTCTGAAAATATGCAGGGAATGATTCCAGTCTTTTGGTACCAGTTGAGACTTGATTTGTGACCCATATGTGATCTGTTCTGGAGAATGTTCCATGTGCACTCGAGAAGAATGTGTATTCTGTTGCTTCAGGATGGAATGCTCTGAATATATCTGTGAAGTCCATCTGGTCCAGTGTGTCATTCAAAGCCCTTGTTTCTTTGTTGATCTTATGCTTAGATGATCTGTTCATTGCAGTGAGTGGGGTGTTAAACATCCCCTATTATTATTGTATTATTATTATTACTATTAATGTGTTTTTCAAATTTTGTTATTAATTGGTTTAGATAATTGGCTGCTCCCAAGTTAGGAGCATAAATATTTACAATTGTTAGATTTTCTTGTTGGATTTTAATTACGATATAGTATCCCTCTTCATCTCTTATTATAGTCTTTGGTTTAAAATCTAATTTGTCTGATAAGGGATTGCTACTCCAGCTTTCTTTTGATGTCCATTAGCATGATAAATGGTTCTCCACCCCCTCATTTCAATCTGGAGGTGTCTTTGGGTCTAAAATGAGTCTCTTGTAGACAGAATATCAATGGGTCTTGCTTTTTTATCCAGTCTCTTACCCTGTGTCTTTTGATTAGAGCATTTAGCACATTTACAATCAGAGTAACTATTGAAAGAAAAATATGGAACGCTTCACAAATTTCCCTGTCATCCTTGCACAGGGGCCATGCTAATCTGCTCTGTATCGTTCCGGTTTTAGTATGTGTGCTGCCAAAGTGAGCACACTATGTTTTCTTCTAGAAGTTTTATAACTTTAAGTTTTAGACCATGTTCCTTATTGAGTTAGCCTTTATAATGGTGTGAGGTATATGGATATATACCTTTTGCATATGGTATTGTGTTGATCCAGCACCATTTATTGAAAACACTCTGTTGAATTGCAAAGTTGTTGAGAATTAATTGACCTTATTTGTGTGGGGTTATTTCTGGGCTTTTTGATTCTTTTGCATTGATTTATATGTCTCTCCTTTCATCAACACTACACTTGAAAACTGTAACTCTATAATAAGTCATGAAATTAGGTAATGTTCAGTTCTCTAACTTTGTTCTTTTTCAAAATTGTTTTGGCTCTTCTAGTTACTTTACCTTTCTATATTAATTTCTGCATCAGCTTAGCAAACTTTTTTAAAGACCCTTACTAGAGTTTGAATTCAGACTTTTAAAAACCATTGACAATGGATATAGTACTTGCTTTTTTAAATTTATGTGTTTTAAAATGTCACTTCATTTAAAATGTCTCATTTTGCAGACTTTATGTCTCATTTTGCAGACTTTATGGACTCTAGTATATAATTGAGGCTGCAGTAACACAGAATTGTGAATAATGTAGATGAGCTATCATGTTGTGAAACCTTGATCTCAGCATATTGTAATTTCTCATGTAGCTGTCACATTGGAAATGAAAGAATCAAGGCAGGGCAGAGGGAGGGCACTTAGGTGAGGTGGTTGGGAGCACATTCAGACATCTGGCTTCAAGTTCTGTCCCTGCCCATGTACTAGCTGTTTGTCTTGGATTTAGTTCTGAAATTGGAATAATGACAATTCACTTGAGAATTTCTGACAATGGAAAATAATTGAAAATTTATCTCTGCAATCTCAAAAAGCTGTTGTTTTAAAAAGTGTGTATATTTATTTTTATTGGGACATAATTCTCATACCATTCACTCAAAGGGTAGTTTTGAATATTCACCGATACAGTGTGTATCTAAGAATTTATTGCTGTGACTAGCACCTAATACACTTTATAACTGTTAATGATCATTATAAAAGAAAAGAATGTGTTTAGAGCAATACTAATTGACATACAGAGATTAGAGTCTCTGTATGAGTTTGCTAGGGTTGCTATCACAATGTACCACACACTAAGTGGCTTAACGATTTATTGTCTCAGTTTAAGAACAAAGTGTTGGCAAGGTTGATTCCTCCTGAGGCTTCTCTCCTTGGCTTGCAGATGGCCATCTTCTCCTTTTGTCTCTTCCCATTGTCTTCCCTCTGTGCATGTTTCTGTGTCCAAATTTTCCCTTCTTATAAGGACACCAGTCATGTTGGATTAGGGCTCAGCCTGATGATCTGATTTTAACTTGATTACCTCTGTAAAGATCCTATATCTAAATAAGGTCATCTTCTGAGGCACTGGGGGTAGAACTTCAATATATGAATTTTAGGGGGACACAGTCCAACTCATAACACTCCATCCTCCAGTCTCCAAAAGTCATGTCCTTTTCACCTATAAAATACATTCACCCTATTCCAACATCCCCCAAAGTCTTAACCCATTTCAGCATCAACTCTAAGTCCAAAGTCTCATTCATGATGGTTAATTTTAGGTGTCAACTTGGCTGGGTTATGGGGTAATTAGATATTTGGTCATATGTCTGTTAGGGTGTCTCTGGATGAGGTTAACATTTGAATGGGAAATTGAGTAAAGCAGATTGCTGTCCCTGATGTGCGTGGGTCTCATCAGTTGAAGGCCTGAACAGAACAAAAAGGCTGAGTAAGAGGTACTCCTCCGGCCTGACTGCCTTTGAGCTGGGATATCAGTTTTTTCCTGCCTACAGACTGAAGCATCAGCCCTTCCTGAGTCTCATGCCTGCTTGCCTTTGCACTAGTAGAACTACACCATTGGCTCTCCTGGGTCTGCAGCTTGCTGACTGCAGATATCAGGGCTTGTCTGCCTACATTTATATACATGTATGTGCACCCCCCCACACACAACCCTACTGGTTCTGTTTCTCTGGAGAACCTTGGCTAATATACCCTGTAAGTATCATCTGAATCAGGTATGGGTGAGATTCAGAGTTTGATTAATCCTGAGGTAAAATTCTTCCACTGCTGTGAAGCCAGACAAGTTATCTGCTTCCAAATACGATCATGGGCACGGGCATAGGATGGACATTTCCACTGTAAAAGGGAGACATCAGGAGAAAAGAGGTCATAGGTCCCAAGCAAGTCTTTGACCTAGCAGGGAAAATTTCACTGGATTTTGAGGTTTGGAGAATAATCCTCTTTGGGTCTAGGCTGTGTCCTCTGGCCCACAGGGGTGGTGGCCCTACTCCGGGGCCAGGAAGTTACTGGCCCTGGTTCCTCAACCTGTGCCCATGGTGGCAGGGAGAAGCTCACTGGACTCTGATTTGCCTTTGGGGCCATTTTTCCCTTGTCTTAAAAGATAACACCTGTTTACAGCCAGTTGGTTCTGTAGGCTCACTGCATAACAGTAGAATCCCAGAAATCCAATAGCCGTCCTTTGTTTTGTCCAGCTCTGCCTCTTTGGTGCAAACTGTCAGTGTTTCTATTCTTGAATTTTTTTTTTTTTAAACTTTGTTGGCTTTCCAGGCAATTCATGGGGGTCCAAGTCATTAGACAAGAGGGTTCTCCACAGATCTTTCGTGGATAACCACATTTCTATTCCTAGCTTCTGCTGAGATGATTGATAGGATTCATGAATCCATGTGCTTGATCTCTTCAGCAAACCATTTTTCAGCCATACCCTTGGCCCTGTTTCCAGAGGGTGTTATCTGGGTAGACTAAGAATTTTCCAAACCTTGAAGTTCTAATTCCTTTCCGCTTAACAATTCCTCCTTCAATTTATCCCTTTCCTCTTTCATTTTACTATGAGCAGTATGAAGAAACTAGACCATACCTTCAGGACTTTGCTAGGAAGTCTCCTGAGCTGAATATCCAAGTTTATCACTTACAAGTTCCCCAAAACACTAGAACACAATTTGGCCAAGTTCTTTGCCACTTTATAATAAGAGTTCCTTTCCTCTAATTTCCAATAAATAACATGTTCCCCATTTCCATCTGCGACTTCACCAGAAGCATTTTAATATTCATATTTCTTGCCAAATTCTGTTTATGATGTATGTTTATTTTCTGACAACACAAGCTTTCTCTACAGCTCTCTTCTTTTCGTTTGGAGCCTTCATCAGGATCTCCTTTGCTGTTTCTATCAACTGTCTCTTCAAGGCAGTATAGGCTTTTTCTATTAACTGCCTCAGAACTCTGACAGTCTCTACCTGTTACCCAATTCCACAGTCATTCTACACTTACAGGTCATTGCTATTATAGTACCCTACTTTCTGGTACCAAAATCTGTATTAGGCTTCTCCAGAGAAACAGAGCCAGTAGGAGATGTATATGTGCAAGACAGAACTAGTAGGGGGTGGTGTGTGCGTGTGCGCACACGTGTGCTCATGTATGTAAATGCAAGCAGACCAGGCCCAGGATCTGCAGTCGGCAGGCTGCAGACCCAGGAGACTGGTTGTAGTTCTAGTGCAAAGGCAAGCAGCCTTGAGACTCAGGAAGGGCTGATGCTTCTGTTACAGTCTGGAGGCAGGAAAATACTGATGGCCGAGCTCAAAAGCAACATATATGTGTGTATATACATACATATATAGAGAAAGAAAGAAAGACAGAAAGAGATACTAATCGTTGGGTATCTGCTCACGTGATTGTGAGGCTGCCAAGTTGGGAATCTTCAGGGCAGGCTGGCAGGCTGAAAATTCTGGCAGGAATGAATGTTGCAGTCTGGAGGCCAGATTCCTTCCTCTTTGGAGGATGTGGAGGACCTCAGGCTTTTAAGGCCTTTAACTGATTGGGTGAGGGCCACCCACATTATGAAGACTAATCTGCTTTACTCAGAGTCTATGGATTCAAATATTAATCCTATCTAAAAAATACCTTCACAGCGCCATCTTGACTGGTGTTTGACTAAGTAACTGGCTACCGTAGCCTAGCCAAGTCCACACATAAAATTAACCATCACCGTCTACAGTAAAAAATCATGCTGATGGTGCTTCTCTTAGGCAGTTGTACCAGGAAAACCCTCTTCGTTTTATCCAATGGGTTTTAGGAAAGTAGTACATTGAATGCGGTGTAAGAAACTTTCAGCATCTGTGGTTAAGATGTACAATAATCTTTCTGTATTAGTGGCTTTTATTTTAAAAACTCAACATTGGGGCGCCTGGGTGGCTCAGTCGTTGAGCGTCTGCCTTCGGCTCAGGTCATGATCCCGGGGTCCTGGGATCGAGCCCCACATTGGGCTCCCTGCTCCGCGGGAGGCCTGCTTCTCCCTCTCCCACTCCCCCTGCTTGTGTTCCCTCTCTCGCTGTCTCTCTCTCTCTGTCAAATAAATAAATAAAAATCTTAAAAAAAAAAAACAAAACACTCAACATTTACCCCATCTTAGAGATGAGAAAAGAAAGGCTTAGTAGTTAGCATAGGGGACATGGCGGAGCCTGCATTTGAATCCCTTCTGCTTCACTTCTCCACTGTACGACTGCCTGTTGGTTAGTTAGGGGTGAGATGGTGGTCGTGGAAGAAGTGTTTGCTTGGAGGAAACCTAAGATGTTCAAGGGGAGTTTTACGAAGTAGGATATTATGGTGAAGGATAAGTAGAAAGGATCTGTCTTCATAATGTCAGATTTATTTAATTTTTAGGAAAAAAATTTAAAATACAGAAAAGTACAGACTAAAATGACAGACATCTCTGTATGTATGAACCAAAGTAAACAGTATTTGCTTCAGTTTTGTAATAAAACAATGACCAAGATTCCTGTGCTTCCTCTTACTCCCTTCCCTCTCATCCACCCTCCTCTCTCACCCAAGCAAAACACTGATGAATTTGATGCCAGTTCTTTCTTGTTTTTATACTTTTGTAATGTGTATATTAAGACCAATTAATTAATGCTTTTATTTTTAAAAATTAACCCACATTTCTTGCCTACACCACATATACAATTTCACTCATAACAAACAAAGTCTTATAGCCATAAACCATTCAGTAATAATTGCTAATATTTACAAAGCAGCCCTGGTTCTAAGACCTTTACATGTACTTATGCATTTAATTTTTGTAACAGTCCCATGGGTTATATATACTCTTATTTTTCCCATTTTACAGATGAAGGGATTGAGGCACAGAGAGCTTAAATAACTTACCCAAGGGTCACAAGATGTAAGTAGCAGGGCCACTGCCCCTTACAGACAGTATTGTTATAAATGTTAAAAAAAAAAACACTGAATGATGATACCGCACTAACTGAGCAGTCAGTAGTTGGTCCTGTGGTTGCATATGATGCAGTTAATTGATTCAAGATGGGACTGATGGCAGGGAAAGAAAAATGTAGAAAAACAACTTACGTAAATGCTATCATAGTGTACTTAACAATCAAACACTTGGGTTTCACTCAAACATTGTTCTTGAGATTCTGTTCGTTTTGATAAATATGGGCCTGGTTAATTCCATTAAAATAATGTGCTTTATGGTTTCTGTCTTATGACCATACCATCTTCTTTTGGTCCATTCTCATATTAATGGATATTCAGTTTTGTGTCTTCCATTCTCTATATTACAAGAAAATGCTGCAGTGAACATCTGTGTACTTGTCTTGTGCACTCAGGTGAGAGTCTGTCTGGGCCCGCCCCCCTGGTAGGGGAGTAGCTCAGTTAAAGGGTATTTACATTTTCAGCTTTTCCAGGTATTGGCAACTTATTCTCCCAGATGTTACGTCTCAGTTCGCAGTTGACATTCGCACTAGGGAGAGACCGAATGCATACAGACAATGGCCAGACCATATGTAAAAATAGAACTCTGACCTGCAGCCTGCAGACACCTGCCCAGGAAGCCAGCCCCTTATCTACAATAAGCAGCCCAGGAAACCAGCTTGCTGTGAGTCAGACTTGCAGGAAGTCACTGTCTTAATTTGCATTTGACTGATTACTAATGAGATGGAGCCCATTGTATAAGACAGTCCTTTCCAGAAAGGAGTTATGAAATTACCTTTTAGAATAGGTGAGGATTCCAATAGCACATGGTTTAACTTTACTCGTTTCTGAAGAGAAGGGAGGAAGCCTAGAATCGTTATCTTAGACTTTTTCTTTAAGCAGAAAGTCTGTATTTTTTTCCAAACTAAATTTTAAGGAGGACAGTAAGCGAGATGAAAACTGGAGCTCCTCAAGTAAAATGAAGTCAGTAGTATGGTTCCACGTGCCTGGCCGCCTCCCCTTCCTGCCTGTCTTCCCTGCCCCTAGATCACCTGAAACGCTGGTGGAATCCTCGGGCTGGCTGATAGGCTCCGGGATGCCTCCTGGCGCGAGAATTTGACGAAATCCCATTTTTCATCTCTCTACACCCAGAACCTCTACAAGACTTGGGGCTGACTGTATTCTGTTTCTTTGGTCTTCTGGCAGGCAGGAGTTCGTGGATGCTTACGTGAATTACGTCTTCCAGCTCTCAGTTCACGAATGGTACACAGCCTTCTCCAGTGGCTTCCTAAAGGTGTGTGGTGGCAAGGTGCTTGAGCTCTTCCAGCCCTCCGAACTGCGGGCTATGATGGTGGGGAACAGCAACTACAACTGGCAGGAACTGCAAGAGGTGAGTAGAGACGGGACTGTCCTTCCCTCCGAGGAAGCAGCCGTGGCCTGGCCGGGTGGGCCCAGAGCCTGGTCTCTTTCCAGGAGGTCTGTGCTTGAGGAGCAATTGGAGGCCTCCTTATCTCAGTGGTTATTTCTTATTCCCAACCGCAAACGGTGCACAAATGTATGTCCTCTATAATATTCTTCTCTAAGATAGGTTTTTTTTTCTATTTGTCTTTTTTGGGCAGACTGCCATCTACAAGGGTGATTACTCAGCCACACATCCCACTGTGAAACTATTTTGGGAAACATTTCATGAGTTTCCATTGGAAAAGAAGAAGAAGTTTCTCTGTAAGTATCAGTCATGTTAACATGGTGTTTGTCCACACGTTAGTGTTGCATATGGTGGAGGATGATATACCCTGTAGGTTAAGGTCAACTCTTAAATGAAAAAGAGTAAGTGAGGGGAATATATTTCCACTTCTTTTCTTTTTTTTTTTTTTTTAAAGATTTTTTATTTATTTATTTGAGAGAGAGAGAATGAGAGAGAGCAAGCACAGGAGAGGGGGGAGGGTCAGAGGGAGAAGCAGACTCCCTGCCGAGCAGGGAGCCCGATGCGGGACTCGATCCAGGGACTCCAGGATCATGACCTGAGCCGAAGGCAGTCGCTTAACCAACTGAGCCACCCAGGCGCCCTCCACTTCTTTTCTTAATGAGATCTTAGGCAAACATAGGTCGTACTTCCGTATTTGTTGCCTGATAGGATGTGTTGCATGAAAGAAAGAAAAGAAGCATTTCACTGATTTTCAATTGCTTTAGAAATATTAGTTATTTTATATGTGAGTATGATAAAATATTACGTTGATAAAATCTAAATGGATTAACTTCCCTTATCTCCCTAGGCTTTTGAAAAATTTAGAGTGTCCGCTACAGATGTAACTGGGGAGATATGATTTAGAATAGCTTTACTGAGATATGATCCACAAAGCATACAATTCACCCAATTAAAATGTATAAGTCAGTGGTTTTTAGTATATTCACAGAAATGTGATACTATCAATAATTTTTAGAACATGTTCATCACCTCAAGAAGAAACCTTGAACTCATCAGCAATCATTCCCCATTTCCTCCCAGCCTCTCACCCCACCCGACCCCCACTTACCAATCTGCTTTCTGGCTCTGTGGATGTGCCTATTTTGGACATTTCACATAAATGGAATCATACAATATATGGTCCTTTGTGACTGGCTAGGTGACATTTGAGAAGGGTAATACACTTGGAAAGGAGAATGAAGCCTAGTTTACATGAACACGTTCAACCTTTCAAAAATAGTTTTAGTCTTTGTGTCTGTATCTAATCAGGGTCAGAAATTTGCCGGTGAATAGTATAAAATTTTTATCTGTATAAAATAAAACAACATGATTTGAAAGGCAGTCCCTTTTGCTTTAAAGCATGAGCATATATTAATATTAATGCAAGGTGTACCCCCAGATTCTACTGCTCCCACAGAGTGAGGATGAGAGAAGTGGGGGGAGGGGCGGGCTTATACAAGAATGTTTAAAAAAAGCCCTGCTTCTCCTCTGCTTAGTTCCATTGGCTCTTGAGAATCAGTGGCATATAAGTCAAATGACAGGTTAAGGTTTGTCAAGGGAACTCGTAGGGCTGTACCAACCAAGAGGAGCATAGTCGTGGAGATTTCCTTGAAAGACATTTTTCTGTTCAGAGATCATTAGACTTGTGGAAATTTTTAGTAACTCTGCAGATATTGGCAAGAATGTTTATATACCACAGCCTCAGGTAATAGGTTTTTTGAAAGTGCTCCTTAACCAATGATTTGTTTGTAGTAATTTCCAGCAATTTAACTCTGAGGTTATGTAGTGCTAGAAAACATGGAAAGACAGCTGTGTTGGTCGCTCTCTCTTTTTTTCTTTTGCCAAGTCACAGTGTGTTACAAGAGTGAAATGTCTAACATAACATCATTGTCAGCTCTTTTGGTTTAAGAAAATTAGGGAAAGGAACAAACAGATCCCAAGTGGATATTCACTAGCTCAGGAGGGGTATACACACTAGACCCTTGGCCAGAGGAGACCTTGAGGTCCCACAGATGATGGTCTTCTTCCTGGCTTCCCCCTGAGGTCAGCTCTTCTTTTCCTCTCTGATTTTGTGACAGCTCATAACATTTATGAGGACATACATTTGATTGAGGCCATTTTTTATTTGAGGGCATCTTTCATTTGGACGGGTGGTTTGTGTCTGTGTATAATCAGGGTCTGAAATGAACTAGTAAAAAACAGAATTTTTATCCATATAAAACAACAACAACAAAAAACACCCCAGAATTTGAAATGCAGTCTCTTTTGCTTTATAAGAACAAGCGTAGATGAATATTCATGCATAATGGCACATAAAAGTGTACTTCTCAGGCGAGCCACAGGGTGTCACGCCTCCCTCTCCTTTCCGTGGAGGGCTGCGGAGTGCTGCTCCTCAGCGGCTTGGCTCCTAAAGTCCTTTCCCTTTCTCCTCAGTGTTCCTGACGGGCAGCGACCGCATTCCCATCTACGGCATGGCGAGCCTGCAGATCGTCATCCAGTCCACAACCAGCGGGGAGGAGTACCTGCCCGTGGCCCACACTTGCTACAACCTTCTCGATCTCCCCAAATACAGCAGCAAAGAGATCCTGAGCACACGGCTGACCCAGGCCCTTGACAACTATGAAGGGTTTAGTTTGGCTTGAGGCGCCCCAGTGTGCCCCAGATTTCCCTCCCTTCGTCAGTGTCCACATGGAGGCCCATACAGAAAACCATGGGGAAGGGAGTTCTATTTTTTTATTGTCTAAGTGGGTTGGGACTTTTGAATCCTGAACCTGGTTGATGTGTTTCTGGGCTTGTGAGCAGTAGGCAACCTTTTTGAAAAATCAGGGGTTGGGGACGGGGGTGAAAAATTGGCATTTTTCTTTTTAAACCAAATTACCTAGTAGTGTTCCTGGCACTTGTGAATATGTTGCACTCTGCTGGAGAAAATGGCAGTGGGTTTTTAACCTCTCATTTCCCAAATGTCTCTCTCAGCCCTGCTGTTTGCTCACAGTGCTTCCTGTCCTCCTCATTCCTCTGCAAGAATGATTTTGACTGATGCGTCCTTTCTCACGTGCACATGCAGGACGGCTCCTCTCTCTGCAGACTTGGACATGCTCCTGGCTTGTTGCAGCCCTACTCTAAGGACTGAGGAGGCAAGGACTACTTTAGAAAGTCCCAAATCTAGCAAGCTGAACCTGGGTCCATTATTTTGGCTGAACTCTGGAGAATTAAGGGGAGCCTTTATGAACACATCTTGCTTTAAAAAGAAGTTATCAAGGGAGTAGCAATCTCCCCTTGGCCCTGCCTATTCCTGGACCTACTTAAAGATGTGCAGAGCAGCTTAGCATTGCAGCTGAGCCGAATTTTGTTTTGTTGTTCAGCCAAGTCCCTTCGACAATAAGGTGAGGTGATAGACCCCTACTCCTTTGGTTATCTCGCTTTTGGAGCAAGTTGCATTAATTTTTTTAAGAGTGTCTTCTCCAAGGAAAGTAGAAATAATAAATTTCTTGTCCTCTTTCCCTATCAATTTATGCCCTCTGCCTCTTTCTCTTTCCTTCCTCTCCTTCCCTTTCTCTCTTCCCATCCAATTGACATGGGAAGACCTTCAACTCACTTCATCCCATTGTTACCTGATTTAATGCTCCCTTCCTCTTCTAGTGGATGCATGCAGTCTATTTTTTTAATTTCTATTTAAATTGCAAAGTTTCTATTTTTTTTTCCTTTTCCCTAATTGCTAACACTTAAGGACATTCTTTACTATGGGACTTTTGTTTATTGCATTTGAAATGTTTGTTTACAGTGGGATTTCAGGGGGGATTGTGTTTAGAGCAAATATATGTATCAAAAATAACGACATGCTCAACCTTCTTCATCATGGGATAAGAAAATTCTACATGATCAAAGAATCCATGTCAGCCTAATTTTAAATTCCTAGTCACTAGAGGAGAGACTTATTTATATAAAATGAAGTATTTATGAACCGTGATACAGCATCAGATCTCAATGAAGGATGTAGATTTTTGCTTTTTTTTTGTTTTTAAAACTTATTTCAATTGCTAAATTGGTAGTTTTTTCAGTCTTTATAATACAAGATTAAAAAAGATATACAGTTATATGAAATGTTTATTTTCTATGTGTGTGCATATAGTTCAATATAATGCAATAAATTTGGTGTTTTAACTTAAAACTATTTCTTATTGTATTTGCAGAATGGGTAGCTTGCTTTCAGTAGAATTATCTACTCAAGTAATATAAGGTCAAATTTGGTTCCAATAATAAGAAAGACCAAGCAGTACGGAAATGGAGAAGAGAGCAGGGGCAGGACCCAAGGTAGGGGGAGCAGGTACCCTGACGGATGGATGGGATTTCTGAAGGTTGTGATGGGTGAAAAGACATTTCACATGGAGGGGAAGGGCCAGGAACAATTTGAAGAGAGCATCAGAGGAAATAGAATAATGGTAAATAAGATGGGGGGGGGCGGGCAGGGAGAAGGTAGCTTTGGGGTTGAGGAACCAGGCTAAGCAATGGAATTTGAGTTGGTAGCCAAGCAAGATTTGTCAAAATGTTGAGAACTTTGGAGTGGGGGTAGAAGGGAGTGATAGGACTTAATTCGGTTTAAGAAGAAAACCAGATGGGGGTACATTTGGAGGAATTAGTCCTTTCCATTCTGAGAGCAGTGAGAGTGGCAGCAGTAGAAGCAGAAGAGTGCATGGAAGGAGGATCTAAAATGGTAGCACAGGAAGACCCTCAACTCACCTCCTCCATGGACACACCAAGGCTATACTGATCTGTAGAGCAGTTCCTCCTGAAAAACAACTGAGGGCTGACTGAACAATCCTGTACAACAACGGTTGGAGGGACCACATAGACAATGGCAGGAGACATGGTAACAAGAACCCCAATCCCAATGCTGTGAACTGCAGTGGGGGGAGGGAGACTAAGGGACTGTGAGATTTGTCTGTCCTGGGGGACAGAAAAACTTAATGGCTTAAAAGGGCAACTAGAATATAAAGAAACTAACCCTTCACCAGTGGGATGTTGGAGAAGCTGGTGAGAGCCACTGTTTATGTTCCCCCTCCACTTTGACAGCACAGAAAGGGTCAGAGTCTGGGTGCCCTAAGCATCCCACTGCCCTCAGCAGGCCCTGGGCCCCTAGACCACACCAGCCCTAACCACCCTGGGGCACAGAAAAAAACAAAACAAAACAAAACATGGTTTAAAGAGCAACTGGAATATAAAGGATCCAGCCCTAGAGCTCTAGCAAACAGTTGGGGAGCTGCAGAATGCACTTGGGTCTGAGAGGCAGGTGAATACCATAGTTTACATCTCCCCTCCACCTTGATAGTGCAGCTGGAAGCAAGATCTGGGCCATCCCCTAAAGGAGACTGCACAAGATGGCCCCAGTACAGCATAGCTGGGACAGCCCTGAACACCACCCACTGTAGCTACAGCTGTCTCACCAAGGTGCAAAGCATCCCAGAACACTCCAGTCCCACACCTACTTTGGCTCAAGTTGTCTTGCCAGAACCCCAGGGAAGGAGTGCCCCAAGACCTTCCAGCCTGGCACACCACAGTTCCAGTTATCACACATCTAAGTACTCCCAGTGTGGATTACCCTGGGAGCCCTTTGCACAAGCCTTTACCCACTTTGGCTCTGGTTGCACCCTGTGCAGAGTGCCCTGAGAGCCTCCTCCCCCAGTCCCCCCATACCCACTTCAGCTCTAGCCATCCCACCAGGACTGCCCCAGTGCTGAGTGCCTTAGGGCCCCTGGCCTGAACCTGTTACAGCTCTAGCCAGCTAACCAAAGTCAACAGGCATGGGATGACCATACACAAGGCCATTCCTTCAAGTCTTGGAGAAGCTGCTATTCTGCCTAATTCATAGAAATACAGAAAGTCAAACAAAATGAGGAGACAGGAATATCCTCCAAATGAAAGAACAAGACAAACCCTCAGAAAAAAATAAAATGAAGATAAGCAACCTACCTGATACAGTGTTCAAAGTAATGGTCATAACGATGGTCATTGGACTTCAGAGAAGAATGGATGAGTGGGCTTTCAACAAAGAAATGAACCAATCACAGTTGAAGAATATAATAACTGAAGTGAAAAATACACTAGAGGGAATCATCAGTAGATTGGAGGATGCAAAGAATGGATCAGCAATCTGAAAGACAAGATAATGGAAAGCATGCAAGCTGAACATTAAAAAGAAAACAAAAGTGGATAGGTTAAGGGATCTCTATGATAGTGTGAAGTGTACTAACCTGCACATTATAGAAGTCTCAGAAAAAGAAAGAGAGGGGGAGAGAGAGAGGCAGAAAACTTGAGTAATAGCTGAAAACTTCTCTCATCTTGGGAAGGAAATAGACATCTAAATCCAGGAAACACAGTGAACCCCAAACAAGATGAAGCCAAGGAGATCCACACCAAGACACACAATAATTAAAATGACAAAGATTAAAGATAAAGACACACTCTAAAATGCAGCAAGAGAGAAACAACTAGTTATGTACAAGGGAAACCCCATAAGGCTATCAGCTGATTTTCAGTGGAAACTGTAAGCTAGAAGGAAGTGTCATGATATATTCCAAGTGCTGAAAGGAAAAAACTACAACCAAGAATATTCTACCTGGCAAGATGATCATTCAGAATTGAAGGAGGGATAAGGAGTTTCTCAGGCATACATCAGATAAAGGAGTTCATCACTACTAAACCAGTCTTACTAGAAATGTTCAAGGGATTCTTTAAGTGAAAAAGAAAAGGTCATAATAAAAACAAAACTGAAAAGAAAAAAAATGAGTAAAAGCAAACATATAGTAAAGGTAGTATATCAATCATTTATAAAACTAGTGTGAAGGTGAAAAGACAAAAGTAGTAAAATTGATATTTAAAAAAATTAGGGACTCACAAAACAAAAAGATGTAAAATATGACATAAATAAAATGTGGACGTGAGTAGAAATCTAGTTCTTTGAGAATTTGTTTAAACTTAAGTGACCATCAACTTTAGACTGCTATATACTTAGGATGTTATATATGAACCTCATGGTAATGACATACCAGCAAACTCTGATACACCAAAAAATAAAGAGAAAGGAATCCAAGCGTAATACTAAAGTCATCAATTACAAGAGAAGAGAAGAAGGAAGGAACAGAGAAAAACTACGAAAATGAGAAAACAATTAACAAAATGGCAATAAGTATGTACCTACCAATAATTAAATGGCCTAAATGCTCTGATCAAAAGACATAGGGTAACTGAATGGATTAAAAAAAACAAGACCCATCTATATGCTGCCTACAAAAGACTTGCTTTGGACTTAATGACACATACAGACTAAAAGTAAAGGGATGGCAAAAGATATTCCAGGCAAATGGAGGTGAAGAAAAGCTGGGATAAGCAATATTTATATTAGACAAAAGAGACTTTAAAACAAAGACAGGAGACAAAGAAGGGCATTACATAATGATAAAGGGATCAATCCAACAAGAGAATATATAACAGTTATGAGTATCTATGCACTCAAAATTGGAGCCCCTGAATACATAAAGCAAATATTAACAGACATAAAGGGAGAAATTGTCAGTAATACAATAGTAGCAAGAGATTTTAACACCTGATTTACATCAATAGATAGATCATCCAGACAGAAAATCAATAAAGAAGTAATGGCTTTGAATGACAGACTAGATGGAGTTAACAGAAATACAGAACTTTCCATCCCAAAGTAGCAGAATACACATTCTTTTCAAGTGCACATGGAACATTCTCTAGGATAGATCACATGTTAGGCTACAAAACAAGTCTCAATAAATTTAAGAATACTGAAATCATATCAACCATCTTTTCTGACCACAACCGTATTAAACTAGAAATCAGTTACAAGGAAAAAAAAAACCTAGAAAAAACCCATACATGTGGAAGCTGAACAACAAGCTATGAAACAACTAAAGAGTCAAGACAGAGGAAGTTAGAAAAAAATACATGGAGACAAATGAAAATGAAAACACAACAGTCCAAAATCTTTGGACACAGTAAAAACAGTTCTAAGAGGGAAGTTTACAGTTGTACAGGCCTATCTCAAATCTCAAGAAACAAGGAAAATCTCAAACAATCCAACTTTACATTAAAGAAACTAGAAAAATAACAAAACCCAAAGTTGGAAGAAGGAAATAATAAAGATGAAAGGAAAAATAAATGAAATAGGGACCCCCCCTAAAGAAAAGAAAAAGAAGAAAGATCAGTGAAACCAAGAGCTAGTTCTTGAGAAAGATAAAATTGAGAAATGTTTAGCCAGACCCACCAAGAAAAAGAGGACTTGAATAAAATCAGAAATAGAGAAGTTACAACTGACACCACAGAAATACAAAGGATTATAAGAGACTACTATGAAAAAGTACATACTGAAAATTGGACAACCAAGAAGAAACAGATGAATTCCTAGAAACACATAATTTTCCAAAACTAAATCAGGAAGACATAGAAAATCTGAACAGGTCAACTACTAGTAATGAAATTGAATTAGTAATAAAAAAACAACAAAGTCCAGGACCAGATTGCGTCACAGGTGAATTCTACCAAACATTTGGAGAAGAGCTAATACTATTCTTCTCAAACTAGTCCAAAAAATAAAAGAGGAAGGAAAGCTTCCAGATTTATTCTAAGAAGCCAGCATTACCCTGATACCAAAACCAAACAAAGACACTACAAAACAAAACCAAAAACAACCTACTTGGTGAATATAGATTCCAAAAAAAAAAAAAAAAAAAATCAAAATTTTATCAAACCACATTCAACAAATATATTAAAAGGATTGTTCACCATGAACAAATGGGATTTATTCCAGGGATGCAAGGATGGTTCGATATCTGCAAATCAATCAACATGATACATCACATTAGCAAAATGAAGGATAAAAATCATATCTCAATAGATGCAGAAAAAGCATTTGACAAAATTCAACATCTGTTTATGATAAAAACTCTCTCCAAAGTTGTTTGAAGGGAACATAATAAAGCCATATATGACAAGCCCACAGTTAACATACTCAAGGGTGAAACACTAAGTTTTTCCTCTAAGATCAGGGTCAAGACAAGGATGGATATCCACTTTTACCAGTTTTATTCAGTATAGTACTAGAAGTCCTAGCCACAGCAATCAGACAAGAAGAAGAAATAAACAGCATCCAAATTGGTAAGGAAGAAGTAAAACTATCAGTATATGCAGATGACATGATACTATATATAGAAAAGCCTAAATACTCTATCAAAAAACTATTAGAATAAATGAATTCAGTAAACTTGCATGATACCAAAGTAATATACTGGAATATGTTGCTGTTTCTATATACTTAATAACCAAGTAGCAGAAAGAGAAATTAAGGTAACAATCCCATTTACAGTTGCACCAGAAAAAATAAAATACCTAGGAATAAAAGATGAAAGACTTGTACACTGAAAACTATAAAACATTGAAATTAAAGATGACATAAATGGAAAGATACACCATGCTCATAGATTAGAATAATATTGTTAAAATGTCCATATTACCCCAATGCGATCTACAGATTCTATGCAATCCCTATTAAAATACCAATAGTACTTTTCATAGAAGTAGAACAAATGAATTGTTAGAACAAATTAATATGAAACCACAAAGACTCCAAACAGCCAAAGCAATCTCGAGAAAGAACAAAGCTGGAGGTATCACAATCCCAGATTTTAAGATACACTACAAAGCTATTATAATCAAAACAGCATGGTACTGTTACAAAAATAGACCCATAAATAATGGAACAGAATAAATAAAGAACCCAGAAATAAACTCATGCTTACATAGCATGATGTAGAGAAACTGAATCACTATGCTGTACACTGGAAACTAATGTAACACTGTGTGTCAACTATACTCAAAAATTAAAACAAAGCAAACACAACTCTTTGAGAACAAGATCAGCTGTGGTCCCTCTGAAGCCAAGGATCAGGTTCTACACTGGAAATCTAGGCTGTCATCTTGAAGACCATCACTGAGCAGGGGAAGTGGGGGAATCCAGGGCAAGTAAAATACCACAAAGCTCCCCTACCATTTTTAAGTTGCTGTTTTCTTGATTCAGCATTTACTGGGTTGTTGTAAATCTCTATTTTCTAGACTTCCAATGAGTTGGTTCTGACAGTTAAAGAAACAAACCCATACTTAGAAGGTCAATCTACAAAAAAGGATGCAAGAATATATAATGGGGGAAAAGACCATCTCTTTAATAAATGGTGTTGGGAAAACTGGATGGCTATATGTAAAAGAATGGAACTGGACTACTTTCTTATATCATATACAAACATAAAATGAATTAAAGACCTAAATGTGAGACATGAAATCAGAAAACTAAAAGAAAACACAGGCAGTAATCTCTTGCACATCAGTCTTAGTCATGTTTTTCTAGATCTGACTCCTCAGGCAAAGGAGAGAAAAGTAAAAATAAACTATCAGGACTACACCAAAATAAAAAGCTTTCAGGTGACGCCTGGGTGGCTCAGTCATTAAGCGTCTGCCTTCAGCTCAGGTCATGGTCCCAGAGTGCTGGGATTGAGCCCCACATTGGGCTCCCTGCTCAGTTGGGAGCCTGCTTCTCCCTCTCCCGCTCCCCCTGCTTGTATTCCCTCTCTAGCTGTCTCTCTCTCTGTGTCAAATAAATAAATAAAATCTTAAAAAAAAAAAAAAAAAAAAGCTTTTACACAGGGAAGGAACCATGAAGATAATGAAAGAGCAGCCTACTGAATAAAATATTTGCAAATGATATATCTGATAAGGGGTTAATTCCCAAAATATATAAAGAGCTAATATAACTCAACATGAAAAATAAGAGAAAAAAAAGATTGATCCAGTTGAAAAATGGGCAGAGGACCTGAATAGGCATTTTCTACAAGAAGACATATATGGCTAACAGACACATGAAAAGATGTTCATTATCACTGATCATCAGGGAATACAAACCAAAACCAAAAAGAAATATGACTTTACATCTGTCAGAATGGTTAGTATCAAAAAGACAAAAAATAAGTGTTGGTGAGGATGTGAAGAAAAGGGAACTCTTGTGCACTGTTGGTGGGAATATAAATTTGTACAACTACTGTGGGAAACAGTATGGAGGTTCCTCAAAAAATAATAAATAGAAATACCATATGATCCAGTAATTACACTATTGGATATTTACCCAAAGAAAATGAAAACGCCAATTCAAAAAGATATATGCCCCCCCACCATGTTTACTGCAGCATTATCTACAATAGTTAAGTTAGAGAAGCAACCTAAGTGTCCATCGATAGACGGATGAAGATGTGGGGTGTGTTTGTGTGTATGTGTATGGAATATTAATCAGATATAAAAAAAGAATGAGATCTTGCCATTTGCAACAACATGGATGGACCTGGGGGTATTATGCTAAGTGAAAAAGATAAACACCATATGATTTCAGTTATATATGAAATCTAAAAAAACAAATGAACAAACAAAAACAAATAGAATCATAAATACAGAGAAAAAACTGGTGTTTGCCGGGGGGACAGGGTTGGGGTGATGGGTGAAACTGATGAAGGGGATCAAGAGGTTCAAATTTCCAAATATAAAGTCATAATAAATAAGTCAAAATAAATAAAATCTTATAAAATAAGTCAAAATAAAATCTTTTAAAAAATATGAGACTTGTTAATCTAACGAATGGTGCTATTTAGCCCACTTACATGCATCAAAAATGTGTGAAACACAGCAAAAAGTACTTTTAATAAATTTTTAAAAAATTACATTGTATTGTTTTACCAGACTTAATAAATGCCTTAAAGGTGGTAAAGGGGAACAGTAGCTTTCCATTAATAAGTTAAACAAATATTCAATAGCTCACATAAGTGCTAAGTTTGAGGGACAAAAAAGCCTGCCACATTTAATTTTGAATGGAAATAGTCAAGTTATTTTAAATATCTGGGCCTTGGGGTCCCCATTCGCAGATGAAGAGATTAGGCCAGATTTATTTATTTATTTATTCTAACATAAATTCCAAAATTTCTCACAGTAACCATAGAGTAAAAACCTACAGTAGATTCACAAAAGATAAAGGGAACCAAAGCATACCACTATGAAAAAGTCATCAATTTACAAAGGAAGGTAGCAAGAGAGAAGAAAGGAAGAACTTCAAAACAGCCAGAAAACAATAAAATGGCATTAGTAAGTTCTTATCTGTCAATAATTAAATATAAATGGACTGAATTCTCAAAAGACATACAGTGGCTAGATGGATAAGAAAACAAGCACACAAGCAAACAAACAAAAACAAGACCCAACTACATGCTGCTTACAAAAGACTCACTTCAGCTTTAAGGACACACATAGGCTCAGAGTGAAGGGATGGATAAAGATGTTAACACAAATGAAAACCAAAAGAGCAGGGGTAGCTATACTTATATCATACAAAATAGATTTTAAGCCAAAAATATTAACAAGAATCAAAGAAAGTCATTGTACAATGAAAGGTCAATTGACCAAGAAAATCTAACAATCATATATGCACCTAACATCAGAGCACTTAAGTATATTGAGAAGATACTAATAGATCTAAAGGGAGAAATAGAAAACAGTATAATTATGGTAGGGGACTTTAATATTCCACCTTTTTTTTTTAATTTTTATTTTTTAAATTTATTTATTTGACAGAGAGAGACACAGTGAGAGAGGGAACACACGCAGGGGGAGCGGGAGAGGGAAAGCGACTTCCCACTGAGCAGGGAGCCCGATGTAGGGCTTGATCCCAGGACCCTGGGATCATGACCAGCCGAAGGCAGATGCTTAATGACTGAGCCACTCAGGTGCCCCCAATATTCCACTTTTAACAATTGATAGATCTTTCAGACAGAAAATCAAGGAAAATTGGACTTGAACTATACTTTAGACTAAATGGGCCAATATATACAGAACATTCTTTCCAACAACAAAATACACATTCTTCTCATATGCATACAGACCATTCTGCAAGATAGATCATATGATAGATCACAAAAGAAGTCTTAGTAAGTTTAAAAACACTGAAATCATACCAAGTATCTTTTCTAACCACAATGGTTTGAAACTAGAAATCAGTAACAGGTAGAAAGCTGGAAAATTTAAAAATATGTGGAAATTAAACAACATACTCCTGAACAAACAATGGGTTAAAGAAGAAATCAGGAAAGGAATTTTAAAAAACCTTGAATCAAACAACAATAGGAACACAACATACCAAAACCTATGGAATGCAGCAAATGTGGTTTTAAGAGAAGTTTACAGCAATAAATATCTACATTAAGAAAAAGGAAGGAGAGTTTGGGCGGCCCTATCAGTTAAGCATTTGACTCTTGATTTTGGCTCAGGTCATGATCTCAGAGTCCTGAGATCGAGCCCTGCATTGGGCTCCATGCTGGGCATGTGAAGCCTGCTTGAGATTCTCTCCCTCTCCATGTGCTTCTCCCTCCAGCCCCCACCCCCCGTATGCTCTCCCTCTCTCTCTCATTCTCTCTAAAATAAATAAAATCTTGGGGTGCCTGGGTGACTCAGTCAGTTAAGTGTCTGCCTTCAGCTCAGGTGATGATCCCGGGGTCCAGGGATTGAGCAGGGAGCCTGCTTCTCCCTCTGCCTCTCCCCTCCACTTGTGCTCTCTCTTTCTCAAATAAATAAATAAAATCTTTAAAAATAAAATAAAATATAAAATAAAATAAAATAAAATAAATCTTTAAAAAAAGAGGAAGGATCTCAAACAACCTAATTTTACACCTCAAGAAACTAGAAAAAGAATAAGCCCAAAGTTAGCAGAAGGAAGGAAATAACAAAGATCAGAGTAGAAATAAAAGCAATAGAGACCAGGAAAACTAGAAAAGATCAATGACATTAAGAGCTGGTGTTTTGAAAGATAAAATTGACAAACCTCTAGCTAGACTAAGAAAAAAAGAGAGAAGACTCAAATAACTATGTAGATGACAGAGGAGACATTACAACTGAAACTGCAAAAGTACAAAGGATCATAAGAGACTATTATGAACAATTATACAACAAACTGGATAACCTAGAAGAAATTCATAAATTCTTAGAAACATACAACCTACCAAGAATGAATCATGAAGAAATAGAAAATCTGAACAGACCAGTAACAAGGAAGGAGACTGAATCAGTAGTCAAAAACCTCCCAATAAGAAAAGCCCAAGACCAGATGATTTCACTGGTGAATTCTACCAAACATTTAAAGAAAAATTAATGCCAATACTTCTCAAATTCTTCCAAAAAATGGAAGAGGAAGGAACACTCCCAAACTCACTTGTTGAGGCCAGCAGCACCCTATAACCAAAGCCAGATAAGGACACTACAAGGAAAGGAAACTAAAGACCAATATCTATGGTGAATATAGATGCAAAAATTCTCAAGAAAATATTAGCAAACCAAATTTAATAGCATATTTAAGTGATTATACACCACAATCAAGCAGGATCTATCCCTGGAATGCAAGGATGGTTTAATGTATGCACACGAATAAATGTGATACATCAAATTAGTAGAGTGAAAGATAAATATATCATCTCAATAGATACAGGAAAAGGATATGACAAAATACAACATCATTCATGTTAAGAACTGTCAACAAATTGAGAATAGAAGGAACATAACATAATAAAGGCGTATATGATAAGCCCACAGCTAGCATTACACTCAATGTTGAAAGGTTTAAGATTGAAAGTTTTTCTTTTTTTTTTTTTGCATTTGCTTTCTCTTTTAAAAAATTTTTTTATTGTTATGTTAATCCCCATACATTACATCATTAGTTTTAGGTGTAGTGTTCCATGATTCATTGTTTGTGCATAACACCCAGTGCTCCATGCAGAACATGCCCTCTTTAATACCCATCACCAGGCTAAACCCTCCTCCCACCCCCCTCCCCTCTAGAACTCTCAGTTTGTTTTTCAGAGTCCATTGTCTCTCATGGTTCGTCTACCCCTCCGATTTCCCCCCCTTCATTCTTCCCCTCCTGCTATCTTCTTTTTTTTTTTTTTAACATATATTGCATTATTTGTTTCAGAGGTACAGATCTGAGATTCAACAGTCTTGCACAATTCACAGCACTCACCATAGCACATACTCTCCCCAATGTCTATCACCCAGCCACCCCATCCCTCCCACCCACCACCATTCCAGCAACCCTCAGTTTGTTTCCTGAGATTAAGAATTCCTCATATCAGTGAGGTCATATGATACATGTCTTTCTCTGTTTGACTTATTTCGCTTAGCATAATACCCTCCAGTTCCATCCACATCGTTGCAAATGGCACGATCTCATTCCTTTTGATGGCTGCATAATATTCCATTGTATATATACACCACTTCTTCTTTATCCATTCATCTGTCAATGGACATCTTGGCTCTTTCTACAGTTTGGCTATTGTGGACATTGCTGCTATAAACATCGGGGTGCATGTACCCTTTTGGATCCCTACTTTTGTATCTTCGGGGTAAATACCCAGTAGTGCAATTGCTGGATCGTATGGTAGCTCTATTTTCAACTTTTTGAGGAACCTCCATACTGTTTTCCAGAGTGGCTACACCATCTTGCATTCCCACCAAGAGTGTAGGAGGGTTCCCCTTTCTCTGCATCCCTGCCAACATCTGTCATTTCCTGACTTGCTAATTTTAGCCATTCTGACTGGTGTGAGGTGGTATCTCATTGAGGTTTTGATTTGGATTTCCCTGATGCCGAGCGATGTTGAGCACTTTTTCATGTGTCTGTTGGCCATTTGGATGTCTTCTTTGGACAAATGTCTGTTCATGTCTTCTGCCCATTTCTTGATTGGATTCTTTGTTCTTTGGGTGTTGAGTTTGATAAGTTCTTTATAGATTTTGGATACTAGCCCTTTATCTGATATGTCATTTGCAAATATCTTCTCCCATTCTGTCGGTTGTCTTTTGGTTTTGTTGACTGTTTCCTTTGCTTTGCAAAAGCTTTTTATCTTGATGAAGTCCCAATAGTTCATTTTTGCCCTTGCTTCCCTTGCCTTTGGCGATGTTTCTAGGAAGAAGTTGCTGCAGCTGAGGTCGAAGAGGTTGCTGCCTGTGTTCTCCTTTAGGATTTTGATGGACTCCTGTCTCACATTTAGGTCTTTCAACCATTTGGAGTCTATTTTTGTGTGTGGGGTAAGGAAATGGTCCAGTTTCATTCTTCTGCATGTGGCTGTCCAATTTTCCCAACACCATTTGTTGAAGAGACTGTCTTTTTTCCATTGGACATTCTTTCCTGCTTTGTCAAAGATTAGTTGACCATAGAGTTGAGGGTCCATTTCTGGGCTCTCTATTCTGTTCCATTGATCTATGTGTCTGTTTTTGTGCCAATACCATACTGTCTTGATGATGACAGCTTTGTAATAGAGCTGGAAGTCCAGAATTGTGATGCCGCCAGCTTTGCTTTTTTTTTTTTTCAACATTCCTTTGGCTATTCGGGGTCTTTTCTGGTTCCATACAAATTTTAGGATTATTTGCTCCATTTCTTTGAAAAAAGTTGATGGTATTTTAATGGGGATTGCGTTGAATGTGTAGATTGCTCTAGGTAGCATTGACATCTTCACAATATTTGTTCTTCCAATCCATGAGCATGGAACATTTTTCCATTTCTTTGTGTCTTCCTCAATTTCTTTCATGAGTATTTTATAGTTTTCTGAGTACAGATCCTTTGCCTCTTTGGTTAGATTTATTCCTAGGTATCTTATGGTTTTGGGTGCAATTGTAAATGGGATCGACTCCTTAATTTCTCTTTCTTCTGTCTTGTTGTTGGTGTATAAGAATGCCACTGACTTCTGTGCATTGATTTTATATCCTGCCACTTTACTGAATTCCTGTATGAGTTCTAGCAGTTTTGGAGTGGAGTCTTTGGGGTTTTCCACATAAAGTATCATATCATCTGCAAAGAGTGAGAGTTTGACTTATTCTTTGCCGATTCAGATGCCTTTTATTTCTTTTTGTTGTCTGATTGCTGTGGCTAGGACTTCTAATACTATGTTGAATAGCAGTGGTGATAGTGGACATCCCTGCCGCGTTCCTGACCTTAGGGGGAAAGCTCTCAGTTTTTCGCCATTGAGAATGACATTCGCTGTAGATGGCTTTTATGATATTGAGGTATGTACCCTCTATCCCTATACTCTGAAGAGTTTTGATCAAGGAAGGATGCTGTACTTTGTCAAATGCTTTTTCTGCATCTATTGAGAGGATCATATGATTCTTGTTCTTTCTTTTGTTAATGTATTGTATCACGTTGATTGATTTGCGGATGTTGAACCAACCTTGCAGCCCAGGGATAAATCCCATTTGGTCGTGGTGAATAATCCTTTTAATGTACTGTTGGATCCTATTGGCTAGTATTTTGGTGAGAATTTTTGCATCCGTGTTCATCAGGGATATTGGTCTGTAATTCTCCTTTTTGATGGGGTCTTTGTCTGGTTTTGGGATCAAGGTAATGGTGGCCTCATAAAATGAGTTTGGAAGTTTCCTTCCATTTCTATTTTTTGGAACAGTTTCAGAAGAATAGGTATTAATTCTTCTTTAAATGTTTGGTAGAATTCCCCTGGGAAGCCATCCGGCCCTGGAGTTTCGTTTGTTGGGAGATTTTTGATGACTGCTTCAATTTCCTTAGTGGTTCTAGGTCTGTTCAGGTTTTCTATTTCTTCCTGGTTCAGTTTTGGTAGTTGATACATCTCTAGGAATGCATCCATTTCTTCCAGGTTATCTAATTTGCTGGCATAGAGTTGCTCATAATATGTTCTTATAATTGTTTGTATTTCTTTGGTGTTGGTTGTGATCACTCCTCTTTCATTCATGATTTTGTTTATTTGGGTCCTTTCTCTTTTCTTTTTGATAAGTCTGGCCAGAGGTTTATCAATCTTGTTAATTCTTTCAAAGAACCAGCTCCTAGTTTCGTTGTTCTGTTCTACTGTTCTTTTAGTTTCTATTTCATTGATTTCTGCTCTGACCTTTATTATTTCTCTTCTCATGCTGGGTTTAGGCTTTATTTGCTCTTCTTTCTCCAGCTCCTTTAGGTGTAGGGTTAGGTTGTGTACTTGAGACCTTTCTTGTTTCTTGAGAAAGTCTTGTATTGCTATATACTTTCCTCTTAGGACTGCCTTTGCTGCATCCCAAAGATTTTGAATAGTTGTGTTTTCATTTTCATTGGTTTCCATGAATTTTTTTAATTCTTCTTTAATTTCCTGGTTGACCCATTCATTCTTTAGTAGGATGCTCTTTAGCCTCCATGTATTTGAGTTCTTTCCAACTTTCCTCTTGTGATTGAGTTCTAGTTTCAAAGCATTGTGGTCTGAAAATAGGCAGGGAATGATCCCAATCTTTTGGTACCGGTTGAGACCTGATTTATGACCTAGGATGTGATCGATTCTGGAGAATGTTCCATGGGCACTAGAGAAGAATGTGTATTCCATTGTGAAAGCTTTTCTTCTAAGATCAGGAACAGGTCAAGGGTGTCCAGTCTCACCTGTCCTATTCAACATAGGACAGACTTCCTGTCTTAAGCTATACTAAAAAGCTATAGTAATTAACACAGTATGATACTGTGTTACAGTATCTACACACATATAGACCAATGGAACGTAATCAAGAGCCCAGAAGACTCTTTACATACACACACTACTTTACATACACAGACTACTACTGTTTGACAGGGAGGAAAGAATACTCAGTGAGGGGAGGACAGTCTTTTTAATGAATGATGTTGGGAAAACTGGATGACCACATGCAGAAAAATGAAATTGGACCCCTATCTTACACTACTCATAAAACTTAACTCTATATAAAGACTTAAACATAAGACTTGAAACTGTAAGACCCCTAGAAGAAAACAGGAAAAAGGCTCCTTGACATTGGCCTTGGCAATTATTTTTTGGATATGACACCAAAAGTCTAGCAACAAAAGCAAAAATTAGTCAGTGATTATATCAAACTAAAAAGCTTCTGCACAGCAAAGGAAACCATCAACAAAACAGAAAGGCAACCTACAGAATGGGAGAAAATATTTGCAAATCATATGTCTGAAAAGGGATTAATATCCAAAATACAGAAAGAACTCATACAACTCAGTAACAAAAATACAAATCTGATTAAAAAATGGGCAGAGGAACTGAATAGACACTTTCAAATAAGACATACAAAAGGCCAACAGATACATAAAAACACGTCTGACATCACTAAATATCAGGGAAATGCAAAAAAAAAACCACAAGGCGATAACATCCACACCTGTTAGAACGGCTATCATCAAAAAGACAAGAGATAAGTGTTGGTGAGAATGTGGAGAAAAGGGAAATATTGTGCACTGTTGGTGGGAATGTAAATTGATATAGCCATTAGGGAAAACAATATGGCGGTTCCTCAAAGAATTAAAAATACACCTATGACACAAATCAGTAATCCCACTTCAGGGTATATATCCAAAGGAAATAAAAACAGGAAGAGATATCTGCACTCCCATGCTCATTCCAGCATTATTAATAGCCAAGATATGGAAACAACCTAAGTGTCTGTCAATTGAGAAATGGATAAAGAAGATGTGGTATATAGATGCAATGGATTATTCAGCCATGAAAAAGAAGGAAATCCAGCCACTTCAACAACATGGAAGGACCTTGACAGTATTATGCTAAGTGAAATCAGATAAAGACAAATGCTACATGGTATCACTTATATGTTTAATCTAAAAAGCCAAACTTGGGGCACCTGTGTGGCTTAGTTGGTTGAGCATCCGACTCTTGATTTCTGCTCGGGTCATGATCTCAGGGTTGTGGGATTGAGCCCTGCAATGGGCTCCATGTTGGGTGTGGAGCTTGCTGGGGTTTCTCTCTCTCCTGCTGCCCCTCCCCATTCATGCACATTCTCTAAATATAAATTATTTAATAATAATAAAAAAAAAGTCAAACCCATAGAAACGGAGTAGAATGGTGGTTACCAAGGACTGGGGGGTAGAGGAAATGGGGAGATGTTGGTCAAAGGGTATAAACTTCCAGTTATAAAGAACAGCATGGTGATTATAGTTAATAATACTGTACTGTATACCTGAAAGTTGCTAAGAGCATAGATCTTAAATGTTCAAACTACAAAAAAAGAGATAATTATGTGACATGATGGAGGCATTAGTTAAAGCTATGGTGGTAATTATTTTACAAGTATATCAAATCAACATGTTGTACACCTTAAACTTATAAAATGTTATATGTCAATCATATCTCAATAAAACTGGAAATAAGTAAATAAAAGAAAAAATAGTCAAATCACAATTAACCAGATGATAGAGGTAGAGGTGGAATATAGAGAGGGCATATGACAGAATACCAAAATAGATGAACAGAATATTTTATGTTAGAGTCAAGCATGGGAGAAAAAGTAAAGTAAAATCAAAACTAACCTGCATAATTTTATCATTTCCTCTTGAAATGTAAGCGTTGGCTGTCTCCATTTTTCTTTAGCTCTTAAAAATGGAACGAAGCAGATTTGAAGCCAGTTGTTAAGTCTCTAAAATATCTGAGAACACGATGGCCACGTTGCCTTTGATAACCTTAGCGTTGTTAGTACACACGGTTGCTTGAGTTAGGAGTCTTCTGGTTTGTGAATATCTCCATTTTTAAGAGATACCTTTGCACAGCACTGATGGGAGCCATTGGTGGGCTCTGCCTACAGCCTTACCTTGGGGATCAGGATCTCACAAAGGAGAGGAGGAGCTTGTGGTAAGGCAGAACAGGAAGAGAATAGGTTCTCTTGTCTTCAGAAAAGGTGCAAATTCTCTTGTGGATCAGATCAAGGGTGTTCTCCAGTTAGAAGTGACATAGAAGTCACCACCATGCCTTTCTAACCAAAACCCTTTTGGTGAACAAGGATTAGTTCACCTCATAGAGCAGAGCCCTGTGAAGAGTGTGGGAAATGTTGGTCTCTGACCATGACTCTCTGCTTTAGGGTGCTAACCCAGCCTGGCTCAAATGCAGGTAGGGATGCTTGCTCACCCTGAGTCAGGTGTGGGTTTCTGGAATGCTCTTTACCTGTGCAGTGAGAAACCAGCTTATGCAACAGATCAGGTGCTGGAGGTGGCGTCTACCTGCTTGTGGGCAGACTCTTTGGACCTGTATTAATAACGGCCTCTCCCACGGATGAACTAATCTGGGCTTTGGTGCTTTGTATCCTTCCAAAAGTAATGGAGTGTGTACCTCCTGAGTTATGTGTAGCATGGAGAAAATTAGTTCAGATGTCAGCATTTTTTTTTTTTCTTTCTTCTTCCAAGAGTGGTTAGATGCTTGGCAGGGTGCATAATCACATGGTCTTCAGATCTTTTAAAAGCTGATTTTCCTGGGCCTAATCCCAGAGGAGTTGGATACTCTCTCTCGTAATTACTGATTCAGCTCCCATTGGTGTTGAATTGAGAAATTTAAATAAGAATTACACACACACACACACACACACACACACACACACACACCCTCAGATGATGGCAAACATTAAACCAGATTGGTCTGTCATGGTCACCTCTTCTCTAGGATTAGGAGGGAAAGGAAGCCCCGGAGCAGATTCGGAAATAACCCCATTCCCCATGGTGTCATAAAAGGCCAGAGCTATTGAGGGTGAAGGTGAACAGTAAGTGCCAACTAGGTGCTGGCTCATGGTCCCAGGAGGACAAGCCTACCACTGCCAAAGCCTTCTTCTTGTTAAAAACAGGTTTCCTGACCTTTCGTGCCTGGGCATTCTCAGGAGCTCAGATGTTTGTGCAGAAGGCTCAAGGACGCTCAAGTTCAAATCACTGGCAGATTGTTTGGAGTTTCTGAATTTCTGAGGTAATTGGGGGCAGGGCTTCACTCAATGAGACAGTAAAATCATTTGGACCCGAAGCCTGCCAGGCTGCTGAGCAGCGGCACCTTCAGTCTGCCCCTGTGGGGTGATGAGAGAGGGGGGGGCCCCGAGCTTGATGACATTTACTACGCTGGTTAAGAGCATGCCCCATTTGGAGCAGCCCTCCTCCCTAGGGTATGCTTCAGTTTTAGTTGTTTAAAAATACACCCTGAGACAGAAATTTCAGGACACCGAGTGACCTAGAATCAGTTCAAAGGTTACTCTGTTCCTTCCCAGGACTCAGGGATTCCCACATCGGTTTCAACTCCCGCCTCAGACAGTAAATTCCTTTTATGTGTCTGAGCAGGTTTGGACCTTCCAAAATGTTCTGGGGAGTAGAATTAGAGGAGTTCGCCCTGCTCCGTGAGGGAAGGAATTCAGCAAGCATAGATCTTCTGAGAAAGCTGCACAGAGGTTTTGATGCAATTTGCTTGAGAATATCACACTTTCATTTTCCCTTCAAGAGGATGGGTCAGTTTCCCATAAAATCTTGCTTACCCCATAGCATGAATTTGTGCTTAAAGTGCCGGAGGTGTACTCTGTTTATGACTCAGTACAAACAAGGAATCAGAAGGTGAGGAGGGTGATGTGGGGGAAATATTTTTGCAGTGGTTCAAAATGTCTTGCTGGACTTCAACATAGAAAGAATCTTTGTCTCAGTAACACGCCACCAATCTTCAGTGAAGATTTATTGTGTGCTTACTTTATATGTTCATCCGAGTAAATTCCCATAAAATCCAGTAAACTACTACGGTTATTCCCATTTTTCAGATAAAGAAACAGAGACAGGGAGAGCGAGTGATGTATCCACATGGTACAGCTAAGCTGTCTGCATCTAGGCCTTCAGCATCAGGCAGTGTTTCGCCTCTGCTGCTATTGTCCAATGGACCAGGCTCTGTTTACCTAAGATTTTGGGGGGTGCTCATTTCCACAAATGCCCAGGATGCAGCTGGCACCCTCCACTCAAAGTGGGGCCTCTGGATCAGCAGCATGGCAGCCCCCGGAAGCCTGTCAGAAATGCAGAATGTCAGTGCCCCTTCCGCCCCCTGCCCCCCGGGGCTACTGTACCACAAGACCCCTGCACATTCCCATGCACGGTCGAGTTTGAGAAGCTCGGCTCCCTCCACCAGAGAGCTGTACGTCTTTCGTACTCTCCCTCCCTGCCCTCCCCTCCATCTAATCTGGTCGAGTAATTTTAAGTTCTTTAAAAGTAACAATTACAGAAAAATCACAGGGTCTCAAAATATCTTACCAAGAAGTACTCAAAGCTGTATAACTGGAAACATGACAAGGGTTTCTGAGCATCTTTGAATTGCTTTTGAGACAGTCAAGAAAAATCCAAACATCTGAAAGACGACGAGTTTCAAAATGCACAGTAACATACACTTTATACACTCATGGGCCCAACTGAGACCCGGAGGTCCGAGGGGTCTCGAGACTCCGTTCTTGGTGAGGTTTGCACTGGGCCCCATTCCCTGAGCAGATGCCGCACAACATGGAGCCACCCTGTGGGAGAAGCCTTGTTGATGGAGAGGAAAAGTGAGAACCAAGCTGTCAACAATCCCAGTTCCTGCCAAACCTCATTTGTCTGCCTGCCAGCCAGGATTCTGAAAATGCATTTGGGAATTTGGACTTTTGGCTTTTACTGAATATGAAATTCTACTGTGTATATAGAGAGAGCCTTGATAAGCTGAGCCAGCTTAGGCATAACTATGATATGTTTTGTCTTATGCGATTCAGAATCTATTTCTAGAAGAGGTAATAATGAGGCCATTGAAAGAACTGAGAGGGACTGCCTCTCTCCCCGCACGTAGGTCCCCCTTCTGAAAGTCCCATTCAGGTAGTCCGAGGACGGCAAACTGTAGAGGAGAGGAGTGAGAACATGTGCTCTGGGGGCGGGGGCGGGGAGAGCTTTGGGAGACCACCGCGCTTTGCCAACAGGCTGGGGCGCCGCCGTACTTTGGGCGAGCACTGCTTTCTGGTCCTTAATAGGGGCAACATCAGAATGTGACTTAAGAAAACGGAGAGTCACTAAATACTGCCTGCCACTTCTGCCTACATTTTACTACTTGGACCCAGTGCATCAAAAGTTAAATTATTGAGGGTGAGCCTCCGTTTTGGCAAAATGGCATTAAATTGCATCATCGTTAGCAGTACTGGGTCTTTGTTCCTCAGAAGATAGATCTCCATTTGAATCCTGGTGTCAGCACTAGGATTTCTCAAAGCCTTTTTTTTTTTTTTAAATTTCAGGTTTTATATTTTTAATGTTCGCTTTTGTCACTTTGTGCTTATATAACGTGCAGTTTAAAGAGTACCTGCCTGCCCAACCATCACGGGGGTGTGTCCTGAGCTGCGAGCTGGGGCAGGGGCCTCTGCTAACCTTACTCTGGAGCCTGCGAGCATCAGGGCCTGGCCTGTGG
Source organism: Halichoerus grypus (assembly GCF_964656455.1). Taxonomy (NCBI): domain Eukaryota; kingdom Metazoa; phylum Chordata; class Mammalia; order Carnivora; family Phocidae; genus Halichoerus; species Halichoerus grypus. Next base: position 71,564,168 of record NC_135714.1, read on the forward strand.
CAGGAGCCGCAGAGGGAGACATGCTCCCTTTAAACTGAAATGTGCCTTTTCTTCCGAGTCATAGTTCTCTGCTGGCCTTATTAGCTTCAGAGTCGTAAGTGGCTAATGTATTTACTATAATGGCCTCAGACACTTTGGAAATAAACAAGGTTTTTTTTTTTTTTTTCCTTTGGCTTAATGCCTTTGTTTCTGCACCCCTTCAGCCCCTTCTATGAATCCTTTTAATTTTATTTTTTTTAAGTGCTTAGTTTTCACACATGTATACATCCGTGAACTCATCACCTCATTAAAATAGTGAATGTATGCATCCACTCTCCTTGTGCCTTTTTCTAATCCTTCCATCCCGAATCCATCCACTTTCTGTCAGTATGGATTACTTTGCATTTTCTTAAAAGATTTTATTTATTTATTTGACATTGAGAGAGACAGCGAGAGAGGGAACACAAGCAGGTGGAGCGGGAGAGGGAGAAGCAGGCTTCCCGCCAAGCAGGGAGCCCAATGTGGGGCTCGATCCCAGGACCCTGAGATCATGACCTGAGCTGAAGGCAGACACTTAATGACTGAGCCACCCAGGCGGCCCTCATTATTATTATTATTTTTAAAGATTTTATTTATTTATTTGACAGAGAGATAGCGAGAGCAGGAACACAAGCAGGGGGAGTGGGAGAGGGAGAAGCAGGCTTCCCGCATAGCAGGGAGCCCGATGCGGGGCTCGATCCCAGGACCCTGGGATCATGTCCTCAGCCAAAGGCAGACGCCTAACGACTGAGCCACCCAGGCGTCCCAAGCATTTTTTTTAAGGTAGCTGAGCCTAGAGCATAAGCCCATTTTTCTACCTAGAACCATGGGAATGCCTAATTTGTAATGAGTTTGCTTCACCTCTTTGGAGACAGAATAACAAAACTTAATCCTCATGAGGCTGCTGGGTAGCTCAGGGAACAGCAGTGATTCCTTACCTAAAGGAGAGGTCAGACCCCACAGGCAGCTCAGTCATACGTTCCTGACTCTGTCAAAAATTTCCCAACATTCACAGTTAAAAATATTTTATTTACGTTTATACAAAATACAGTCATGTACAGAAATGTACACAACATTTTTCATTCAGTTTACATTTCAAAAAAGGACAACTGTAATTTCAAATACGTTCTGCTTACATGTCGTGTAAACATTGTTCTGGGCCCATATTATTAACTGAAATTGTATCTACTCTTGGAGATTTTCAGGACAGTATGTATAGGTGCTTTCAGACTGAGAAGCGGATCTGCCGCACCAATTTCTCGATTTCTCAAGCCACGCGCATGAGCACAACAGAGCGGATTCCAGGCAGAATGAGAGTCCCTGGAGACAAAACTGCAACGTCTCAGCCATAGGAACTTGGAGATGTACATATTTCATTTTACATACACGTTTGTGTCGATCTGTAATGATCTCAGCTGATGTCCACACTCCTATTATGAAGGATCACAGGAGAGGAATGCAGATGCCCACAGGGGCACAACGGGCCAGTGCCACCACGCCGCGCCTGCCACACACGTCACTCTTGTCGGGAGCTTGCCGCGCTGCCCATGTGAAGTGTTAGGATGCACAATCTGAATAAACATCTGAAAATATGTTTGGCTAGTCTTATGACAAAATGTACTCTTCAGTACATTTTGAGGGTCAAGTGGAGAAAAAATAAAAGCAAGGGAATAAAAGGAAAGAAAGCACATTGTGAGTTCCGCCACACATACGAGCTTCACACTTGAGTACGGTTTTGTCTCTCCCTATTGATGTACCCGAGTGGATACAGGAAAAGAACATAAAGGAGGTGTTGGTCTTGGTGCAGAAACCACCTCTCTCCACTGAGGGGTGAAAAAAACCCTCCAGGAAGCAGTGTGTCGGGAAGATCCTTCTTGAATGCAAGACAGAATTTAGACTACAGCCAATGTTTCATAAGGCTATTGACAGTTTATGGCATTCGACTGTAAATATACCATCAAAAGTAGTAAGGTTAAGAAAAGTGGCATCTTCACTATCAGATTAAGAATCTCTTTGAAAAGGTTAATCAACAAACTGAAATCTGATTTTTCTTGTAGATCTGACCATTTCTGTATACTGGGCCCAGTTCTGTCTGCTGAGGAATAGGAAGTTGCAGAAAGAACCAACGTAATCGGTACCACGGCGGCCCCTATTTTATAAACCTAAATAGTCACCTTATTAGGAATTCCAAGCTCAACCACATTCACAAATGCTCAGCCCTCAGAGGCTCCAAGACTGCTCGCCTCAGGACAGCTCAGTACAATATTTATGATTTCAACACAGCCTTGCGACATTTGTCCAGGGCTAGAAATGCCACACCTGGGAGCAGGCGCACCCTGCAACAGCCCTCTTCTGCCACCACGCAAGCATTGCATCAGAAGGAGACAAAGCAAAAATTACACTAACATTACAAATAGAGACGTGGCTGATCCCCGCCTAGGCAATGAATAATTAGCTTTTGACTTCAAACTGGCAACTAGAGGGAAGAAATCTAATTTTTAGCTCTCGATGCATTATAGCTAGCAATTAAAAAAAAAATCAGTTCTCCAGTTTGAAATTTGGTTTGGTCTTCCATGGAAATTTCCCCTGAATTCAGGGAGATCACCGAGGTGGTGTGAGCTTGCTTCTACAGGTACAAGACAAATGAGCCGTCTGAAAAACTTCTAAGCAGGCCCTTCTCCTAAACCTTGCACATACATGTCTGAAAAGCGAAATTCAAACTGAATGATTCAGAAATGAAATGCAGTAATGATACCATACTGACTGAACATAAACGTCTATTTCAATGTTTACTCCAGACTGAACACACAAAAAGCAAATGCTTGTGAAAATTACAAGCCTCTGCTATTTCTAATTCTTATAGTCATACAATCAGGTTTATTCATGCTTTACCTTTACTTATCATTGTTATTAACTAACCCCCGACATTTATTTTGTTGGCGTGTGCTAATAAATACACACACATTCCCAAGAGAGCAAAGGAAAAACCCCAGTCCAGAGTATTCTGTGTGAAGCCAATTAAGATGCTGCCTCTAGGGCCCCAAGACCCTGGGCTGCAGAAATGGTTGCTGTGGAAACAAATTTGCCTCAGCATTTCTGGCAGCGCTGGAACCTACCGCCATGGCTTCAAATAGGATCGAGTGTAAACAGGGCTTTTCTGCCCTTAATCTGGGCGCCATTCTGTGAAGTTAATATAGATGAGAAATTACAAAGGAGAACACGACATTCCATACGCAGTTTATTTGACTGTAACTTGGTGTTTTCTTTTATTCAATCATACAAATTGGAATGGGGAGTCCTGGATAAATCTTTTACTTAATTTACCTTTGGCAGAAACAATAGATTTCAAACATTTAGTAGCTCCTCATTTATATAGCATTTTTTCTTTTAAAATTCTGTAGCATATTAGTATTTTCAAAACAATACTCTTAAACAGATGTGCTTTAAAGGTTAACTGGTAATGATTTGATATTATAGCTTATTTAAGAGAATAATTACTCAAAAAAGACAGACTAGACATGTATTTCTTTTACAAAATACAATTTTTGGTCATGTGAATGATTCATGTTCAGATTTCAAAAATAGAAAACATCCTAAAGTGCTTCATTTTATTTATAATATAACTCCTCGAAATTATAGTGATCTGCAATGTAAACAGTAGAGCAAAGAATACCAAACTATATATTCATGTACATTTAAATTTGTAGGATTATGTACCGTCTTTAAATGTGTGGATTAACACAGGGGACTTCCAACACACAGCTCATGCTTCTATATGATTATTTTTAAGAGCAAACTTAAAGGTATTCTTTTCCCCCGACTCCCGACTTAAAACAATTTCCAACTGACAGCTTCTGCCTCACTTCAGCCATGGAAAACACTGCTAGAAATCCAATCTGGCCAGTTTCTCAAGAACCCATTTCAAAACTGGCAACTGGTCAGTAGAGTTTAACGTTCTCTTTCTTTTCCTCTTCTTATCAAACCAAACAAAATGGTACCCTTTAAGAAGGCAACTCTCAAAACCTATGGGAGGGCAGCCTTGCTCTCTTGCTCATCCTGCGACAGTATCTTCAAAAGGCAGAGCCTGCCGAGATGTTCTCTCTTGGCAGCCGGTGGCTGGTGTGCAGACACTTGAGCTGCATCCCACAAAGCGCAAACCCACAAAGCTCCACCCCACAAAGTGCCAACATAGGCCTTGGACGGACAGGCAGAGACAGAATTCACTTTCCTCGATGTAGACACAGAGGTGAAAAAGTAACAACAAATCACAAGGGGACATCAGCACAGTAAAGAGATGAATGATTTGGTGTTTTAAATTCCCTGGTCTTCCCAAAAGGTCTAATATAGACAGCTTTGTGACACAGTCTCTGAAAAAATAATCCTAAGTGACCCCACACCATTATTTTTCTCTTTATACATGATCTTGAAAATAGTGTGATTTAGATACCACCTTGGACTGAGTTCCGAGGGCTACATTTACCTCTCAGTGAGGGGATTTAGTGCGGGTTTACTTTAAAAAAAAAAAAAACTTTAAACTCTGGTAAGTACTCAGAAGGCTTAGAACACAGGCTCGCTCTCTCTCTCTCATGATCCTCAACACTTAAGCTAAGAATTAAGCAAGATCCTTTATGTTTGGCTAGAGCCAAAATGAAACCAAGCCCCAAACAGGACGCCATAGCATACTGGTCTTGCTTAGTGTTGGATGCGAAAATCTGAGACTGATCAAGTGCAATCCATGTTCAGGAAGGAATTTTCCAGGCTCTTCACCCTGTTGCCTGATTTAAAAATCAGCATGAATACAGCTATATTCCCTCTGTCCTCTGCAGATGATCCAGTCCTGGTCAAGAATCAAAATTCTTCGTCAGCCGAGGAAGTCTTGAAGCAACACACCATCAAGCAGGTGATTGCGCCGCCGTGCTGGGCAGACGCAGCTTCCGTCTACCTGAGAACTGAAGGGGGACAATTCGCGCGAGTGAGGAAAGGTCACGAGAATGGCCAAGGCAGCAAACAGGGCTCCGACGCACGTTCCCACTTTACTGGGTGCAAAGAGAACTCGGACCTGCGTAGCAAGTTCGCTCTCCAGAGGGAAGTCCTGAGCTGGGTCGTATCCCAGTTAGACATGTTTCTCAGTCATCCAGGGAAGAACAGTGTGTATTCTCTGTAGATGAGTGTCTCTCCGTGTAGTGATTCATCACTGCCAGTGTTAGTGAAGCTTCCCCTAGTGTCTACGTGCGCCTGTGGGATCTTGACTTCCCCTTACAAAATTCTTAAATCAAAGCAGGTTGCCCTCTTCCATCCAGGCAGTTTCTGAGGCCGGCGCTGGAAACTGGAGCGGATCCCACAGGCCCGGAGGCAGAAGGGCTACGTGCTCTGCAGGTCCAGCTCCATGCTGCCTTCCAGTTGGTGCAGAGCTGCTCCTTACTAGGGGAGGCAGCTGGTCAGTTCAGCCTGCGCCTTCAGCAGCCCCCTCTGCTCGGGCTGGGGCTGCCCCCCTCACACGGACTTGGAATCAGTGTCTCTCTTGCTGATGAGCACCTCCAAGAGCCTTAGTTTTGCCTTTATGTGCTTATATTCATTGTATTCTTCAGCCATGGGAGTGCGGTCTTCCTTCTGGACATTTCTAATGGAAACAAAGGGAAAGGGGACTGAGGATCATTGGCTGTCTCTCCTAGATGATACTGCTCATCAGGTGAATTATCATGTAGAAACTCTGCAGTTTATCAGCCTGCAGAATTGGTGTTCCCAAGTGTCACTTGGTATCAAGACTGAAGCTGGGTTAGAAAAGCAGTGAAAGATCGCTTCCCCCCAAAAGTACCACACAACTGAATTTTTAGAGTTAATGTGGCATCCTGTAGAATGGTATGAAGGACTAAAAACTGTAGACGTTTTTTTCTCTCTGCTGCTGGTATGTATGAATGCACATTAAGAGTCTCTATAGACTGAAATCCTTTATTTACTCTTAATGCCTTTTCACTTTTATATATTTCATCTAATGAACCATTAAGTTTCTAATTAGCAATTGGCATACCCATAATTTATAGGTTTAAAAAAACAGAGTTAATATCCTACTTACTATAAAATTAGTCTTGGAATTCAGCAATTGGATCACATAATACTAATAAGCCTTTATAGCTTACTGAGTCATTTTATATGCATACTTTTTATATGTGCAAGTATTAATCAAGGGCTTATTACAGGTCAAGCACTGTGCTAAGTACTCTGTCCCCATGGCCTGGTATAACCCTCACGAGGATGTGATGAAATGGTGTTACTGTCTACATTCTCAACCACTGTGCAGTGCAGTCCTGCTTCTCATTTCACTTTGAAATGAGCATATCAAACATGCAAATACCAGGCTTCCTTTTCTTCTTATTAAAGAGAAAATATAGGAAAGGAGATAGCATGGGGCTTATTTAATTTTGTTCAATGAACTAAAAAACAGATTTTATTCATGCCCCGCCTTGTTCAAGTAAAGGGTGCTAGATGGCTTCTCAGTGCAGGGCAGTGAAGGGAAGAGCAATCTGATAGTTGCCCTCGCCCTGCTCTTCAAGGGACTTCACTCTCCTCAGATATGAAATAAGGGGACCAGATTTAATGATGTCTGAAGTCAGAGTCTTAAACTTGTATCATGAGGCACTTGGCTGACTCAGTTGGAAGAGCATGTGACTCTTGATCTCGGGGTCGTGAGTTTGAGCCCCATGTTGGGTGTAGAGATTACTTAAATAAATAAAAACTTAAAAAAAAAACAAAAAACCCAACCTTGCATAATGATTATAAATTCCCATCAGATATCCTTTCTTAAAACTTGTGAAGTTTACATCATTTTATATAGTTCCTCATGTACAAGATATCTGTGCATAAAGTGACTATAATTATACAGAAAAAAGATAGACAAACCAAGAATATGTTTAGAAAGAAGAATGGACTAGAACAGACATTAATCCTGGTTTGTCTTTGGTTATTATTCTTATTTTGCATATTATTTCTCTTGTCTGCCTATTGATATTTTCTAAATAGCCTATAATGCATGGAGAAAGAAAAGCAAATATGCAGGTATAAAAATTCATAAATCTTAAGAAAGTCACTATAAGAGAGATCCACATTAGGGATGCTAAAAAATAAATTTATATACTAATTGAAATAAACTGGAACACAACACATTTTAAATGCCAAAGTTAATGTTTATGGTGCTTTTATTTCCCAATACTTTTGAGAAGTATGAAAAGGGGATCTTTTAAAGAGAAACTATATTTACACCATTTAAATAATTTGGATTAAAATAAAATTATTTTGAAGTGTTAAAACTTAACTCCAACGTAAGAGATGCAAATCTCTTCCCTGTCCTGCCCTTGGCTCACGCTGCAAACTGGTATGAACTGTGTGCGGTCACCAGCAAACAGGGGATGCTTGCTGTTCCTTAGCATGATGTTCTACGAGGTTGATTACCTCCTGTCTTGAAACTCACTCGAGAAAGGCACCCTGTCAGTCTTGTGGACTTACTGCTTCTTGCACATTTTTCATTCAAACTTGACAACGATCACCTTTGCTTTTAAAATAAGCCTAAAAACACCAAGATTTAAAGTTGCCCTTTCCTTATTTCTCCTTCTAGCCTATTAAGACAACTCCCCCACCCCAAACCAAAACCAAAAAGCAGTGCTATCGGCTGGAAACATAGCTTCAAGCTGCTCATTTGAGATTACAATTTGAGGTGACAGGTTAGTTGTATAAATGTTAGCTGAATTTACATCAGTCTTGGAGACTATCCCCGGAGCATTTCTTGCTGAAGGACCACACAAACCTCCCCATCCCACAGTGAACCTCCAAGGGACTAGGCTACAGGCAGGCAGGATGCAGAGGGCTTCCCACTTGGGAGGCACTGCAAAGATCTGATAGGAAAAAAAGAGAGGTGTGTGTGTGTGGAGGGGCAGGAGTTAGGGCAAAGAAAACAGGCGCTACCTTCCATTTTGTCTGAAAAAATTGTCTTCAAAATCACGCAGTTTCTTTCGAATCCTTTTCTTTTCTTCTCTCATTTCCTGAAGGTGTTCCAAGAGTTCTGGTCTGAGAAGGGAAGAAAAATTTTAAGAAAATTGGGTTAAATCGAATTGTTATAAATACAATGAATGTGCAACTCGACAGGGGTTGTGGAGACAGTGGGAAGCGTGTAAACGCAAGAGCTGTTGAGGGAGCTGAGGGACAGGAGAAATGGAGGTTTTCCATCCTCTGAATGCCAACCGTCCCGACGACGGGTACAGCTCCCGGGGCTCCTGCAAAGCACCTGCTACTTATGAATCCTTAGGGCTTGTGGAATCCCATGGCACTTTATCGTATTTTGCTTTGAAAGGAAGAGGACATCAGAGCTTGGTACGTGTTAAATGAAGCACTGTGGAGTACAGAACCACTCAGTGCCATCGTAGAGACCTGGCTATTCCTGCGAGATCTCATGTGCTCCCTCCAGTAACGGGATGGAGAATACAAAACACGGAGCCAGAAGCCAAAAAAAAAAGTCACTGTTCTATCCACACGGATGTCCCCCAGCTAAGTCACCTGTGTTCTGCCAGACAACTGATTTAAATAGAAAGGCTAAAATATTTAAGAATGGTATTTTCACCAAAACATTTCACCACCACCGCCGAAATGACCTACATTGAAGCAGCGTGGAGGTTGGAGAGCCCAGTGTCCTGGCTGCATTTTGACGGGATTTTATCATCCATTGGGGAAATAAACCCATCAGCATCATCTTCAAATTGGTCCAGGAAGCAGCGGGCACTGAAATCAGTCTTCAGAGTGACCGTGAAGTCCGGCTTCATGTTGCCATCGTCCTCCGAACCCTCGTCTTCTTCCTGGAGATGCACAGCAACCCCGATACAAACCCAGTTACTTTTCCTGGCACTCTTACATTGTAAGTATCAGGTAATGGTCACTTAATTATCCAGACACCATATGATTTCTTCTGTATCTACACTTAGCAACACATATGTATGTTATATCGATATCTAATTGAATATCTATATGAACACGGTAAATAACACCAACACTAAACACAGCTACTCAGTGGGGGCAAAAACTATAACACCATAAAAAAATTTATGTATAGCACAATGAACAATTGTCAAGACTGAGGGTATGAAGGAACCACCGTTATAATTTATACCCGAAATCAACTGAATCCCAGAAGAATCTCAATATTCCCAGCTCTGGGATAATACATAACAAAATCCACTACCAGCCATCAGCACTTTAGGGATTCCATTAGTTGTGGACCTCGGAAAATATTTTTTATTAAGCTGTCAACATCTTCAGAAATTGAACAATACAGCCTTTCTATTTAAGAGTTATGATTATAAAATATTTTGTGGTTCCTGATGCACAGAATTTTAGGAAGTTTTGAGAGGATCAAAACATTTATGTTCCCATGATTGGAATCCTAACACTCTTTTAAGTTTTTTTTTAAGGAATTTCCAAGGGCCACGGCTGTATTTTTCAGCATCCAAGATTCTAAGAAAAGCATGATATTTTCTGTCTGTCTTGGCAATGCAATTAGAAAAACAATGAAGTCAAATTAGAGTTTCTTAGTGCCAATTTAAGTCTAAGGATGAAATCGTATCGGTCTGAATGGAAGATTTTATTTTTTAATTTTTTTAAAGATTTTATTTATTTGACAGAGAGAGACACAGCGAGAGAGGGAACACAAGCCAGGGGAGTGGGAGAGGGAGAAGCAGGCTTCCCATGGAGCAGGAAGCCCGATGCGGGGCTCGATCCCAGGACCCTGGGATCATGACCTGAGCCGAAGGCAGCCGCCCAACCGACTGAGCCACCCAGGCGCCCCTGAATGGAAGATTTTAAAAGAAGCAATTTACTGCTAAGATGTACAGTCAGATCAGACGAGAATATCCTAATAACTGAAAAATTTAAAAAGTGGTTCAGAGCACAGCTACATGAACAGCAGCAAGTATAGTGTCAGCTGAAGTGCTTCCAGCGCCCAGGCGGCAAGTTAGTCTCAGGAGGCAGGTGCAGGTACCACTGGTGGTCAAGGTCCGAATGCGCAAACTGCCTGCGGGGGGGTTTCTCACCATAAAGTGTGCTCTGTTTATAATGGTGCCTCTGACGAGAGATAATGTGGATAAACAAATAAACAAGCAGGCAAGACAAAACAAAGGACCAGTACAAAACTATGATGAAGGCATGAAGATAAAATTGGTAAAAACTAGGTGGCTTTTCCAGATCCTCTCTGCTGTGACTTCAGATCTTCTGTCTCTTTGCTTGGAATAAATGCCTCATGGTTAATTTTTAAAAATTGAAATTATTAAAGACATTTTTAAATGTATAGAGTAAAAGTGACTTTTAAATCAGTAATTTAGAAGTTTCTCTCTCTCTCTTTTTTTTTTTGGTAAAAGGAAGTAACAGTTCCCACCCTCTGCAGTTTTTAGAAGGATTGCTTGAGATAAGGTGTGTACCTGAGAGATGCTCCAGATCAACCTTCTGCCCCCCCATTCCTGCCCCGCCCCCCGGATGAGGAAGACCAGGTGGAACCACCTGACCATAAAGTCCGTGGAGGCAGGGATTTGGGCCTGTCTGTCCACTGCTGTCCCCAGAGCTTAGCATGCCTGCATATAGGAGGTGCTTAATTAACATCTGTCAAACAGTCCAGTAATACAGCTTTAAAAGAAAAATACAGATTACTAGAAGAGAGTATTACATCCCAAGACAGATAAGAAATAAAGTCAGGTGTCTAGGCCTAATCAGTTACATGCCAAGGTCTTAAGGGAACTTAAAAATGTGAGAATGTGTCTTGCCCATAGTGAGAACTCAATGTATTTAAAGATGAGGCTAAACAAAACTATTCTCAGCAAGTGGTAAAAAGTCATAGGAAAAAAAAAAAAGAAATGATAAACTATATCTTCAAATTATATGACCATCAAGTTGTTGTGGATATTGGGTAGATTCTAGAAGGAATGAACACATAGATAATACATGAACAATTGAAAAAGAGTCCATGATCAACAGTGGATCCCTTAAAACAAATGATGGAAACGAACCATTTTTCCTTTTTTGATAGGACTGGCATAATATCTGGATTTCAACAATTAATGAGGGGAGCTGATCTATGAAAGGAAGCTGATGGGGCACCTGGCTGTCTTAGTTGGAACATGTGACTCTTGGTCTCGGAGTTTTGAGTTCAAGCCCCATGTTCGATGTAGAGATTACTTAAAAAATAAAATCTTCAAACAAACAAAAGAAAAGAAAGCTGATTGTGAAAATCTGTGCGGAGTGATGATGCAATAGTGATGTGAATCTGAAGGGGAGTCTACAGCAGGTTCTTTACCTGACCCAGCCTTACTCAATATTTATCAATCACTTGGATAAAAGACACAAAAGTCATATTCACAAAATGCACAGATCATACAAAGTAGGCATGGATATTTGGTATGTTGGAATACAAAAATCTAGATTTCATCAATTTCACGGGGCTGGAATAGAAGTGTGACAAAAAATTCCAGGTCCTACAATTTAGGTTAGAAAAAATAGTTGGACATAGACGACAAGCAATCCACGGAAAGGGAAGCGAGGGGTTGCATCAGTCAGCAGTGAGATGGGACCATGGGGAGTGGCTCTCACCCGGGGGTGATGCTGGCCCTAGCAGACCTGGCAAGGTCTGGAGACAGGTTTGGTCACCACAGCTGGGAAGGGGGTGGCTGTCGGGCACTACGGGCATCCAGTGGCCAGAGGCCCCCAACGACAGCAAGCTGTCTGGCCCAAGATGTCTACAGCGTGGAAGCTGGACATGTGCTGCCCTAGAAAGAGAACAGTGAACTCACAACACGTAGACAGTCACGTAGGCACAGACTTGTCGAACAAAGGGCCCTGGCCGTCCAGATAAAGATCAGGACCAGTCCTTGGTCCACTATCTACCTTGCTGGTGAAGTCCTCTCTGGGTATCAGTGTATCAGAGGGATATAGACAAACTGGTGTGATTAGAGCAGAACCATGAGGTTGCTGGAAGGTCTGGGACCAATATCACATGAGGAATAGGAAGAAGAACTTGGAGAACAAACTTCCACAGGCCGTGGGTGAGAGTGGACAGGGCAGGTGACTGTAAAGGTATGAAGGGCTCTCAAGGAAGCAGCAGTTACGCTCACTCCATGTTGTTCCAAGAGGCAACACTAAGCCTATTATGTAGAAAGCAATACATCAGTAATAACTATGAATATTGTAATTTTTATCTTTATACTTATCAAACTTATACATTCTGAAACTGCATATTATGTAATTATTATTGTCTCTTAGTATTCTCATGATAATGATAAAACTAGTAATATAAGTTTTTAGTTCCTATTGATGCTTAGCCCATGGAATGAGTGACCTTCTCCATTGCCGTAAGCTTTTCAAGCTTGAGGATAGAATCACTTCTTAAAGGGATAGTGTCTCTATTCTGTCAGGTAAGTTCTAAAGGAAATTCTTAGGTTGGATAGGAGAATTGACTAGACTATCTCTAGGATTTGGGGGATGGAAGTTCTAGGGCTTCAGAACCTGAGCTGGTTCTATTTCACACACAGCTGGTTTCCTACCATAAGCATTTAAAACCATGGATGGCTTTTAAGGAAACCACCTTGATACAATCTTTTGATCTGTACCCACATCAAGTTCTAAATTGTATCAGAATTGCCAAGAATTAGTACAGTCCAAACACATGCTAATAAGCCCAGCCAGTTGGAATAAAATGAACTAAAAGACAACACTGTTTACAAAAGCAATGTAAGCATTGCAAAATTATCTGAAATTTTGACCACCACGCGGGCCAGAAGAAGAGCCATGGCCAAAATATACTTGTGAAGAAAATAAACTGAGCCGAACAAGAAGATTTGGAAGAATGCCCTCTTTTAAAAAGTGCATCATTAAATATATCTTCCATTCGTTTAATGAGGCAATTATTTATTGTCATATTTTGGATGTGTTAAAGAACACATTTTTATCTAGTAACAGTTCTATTGCATGCTTCTAAGAGAAATGCTCATTTTCAATACACACAATTGCCCAAATTTCTTCAATTACGGTGACTTCATTCTCATGTGAAATTACCAGCCAGACAAAATTTGTCTTCTTTCATCAACATCCAGTCTTATTATAAGAAAATAGCTCCAATTTTCAAAATATAATAGAGCATATTTGCCTAATTGTTATGTCTAGAGCATTTTTATAAAACAAGTTCTAGGTAAAATAATACGAATAGTGAGCATAATCATTGCCTAATACCTTAAAATTAGGTATATGAAATATTGAAGGCCCCTAAGAACTAAGAAAAGGACAAGAATAAATAGGATCGAAGACCAGTCACAGTGATGAGGACCAGGCAGGACAATGGAGCGGTCCCCAACTGGTGTCCCTCGTGGGAACGAGGCCCTCGTGTTCTGCGATACCATTCCTAGCTACAGTAGATAAATGCCACCCCAGGCTTCGGGCTTTCCCAGAAATATGAGAAGTGAAACTCCAATTGCTAACAAACAATCACTGATTTAAAAAAAAAAAAAAAAGAATCTGATTTTTCATTTCTAGAGCCCTGTAGAAGGCAGTCCAGTTCATTCAGTCGTCTAGAAACAAAACTGTGAAAGAGGCTGATGGTGGTCCAGGCCAGGTAGGTCCCTACAGAGACACGCAGACCTGGGAGCAGAGTCTACTTCCCACTCGAACAAAAGTGGCCACCGAGGACAAGGATTACCTGTATAAAACCCATAATTACTACTGCGGTAAAAAACCAGAGCATTGATTCCAGCGGCTGCTGGCGACGGCACTGTATTCACAGCTCAGGAGCAGGTTATTAACTTAGCCCTGAGGGGAAAGGCAAAAGGCAGGAGGAGTGGGTGAGACTGCACCAGCAAATCAGGCAAAGACAAGGAAGATACCGGGCTGCAAAATGATAGTTTTTTTGTTGTGTGCTATCTAGATTGCCTTTGTTAATGCCGGGCTTTCTAGAAACTCAGTAAATAAGATTTTTGGGAAAGTTACCCAATGAGTTCATTGAAAAAGATTCTGGAATACAGAAAATTCATCCCAAACAGAGGAAAACAAACAAAAAATATTGTGAACCACCCCCACCCCCGCCCAAATCCCTGAAAGCAAAATGAAAACAAAACAAACAACAAGTAACAAAAAAGCAGGGGAATGAGAAGAAACTCAGGAGATCAGCTCGGCCCTCGTATCAGTAAGAGGGGACCGTTGGTGGTTGGTTAGGAGCAGCTGATGATTTTGAGGAAACAGCACGGGAAACCAGCACCCGGGCCCCAGCGCCGCGCCCCCCCCCCCACCTGCATCCACAGGAGTAGGGGAGGCGGGGAGAGAATGGAAGCCAATTTGGGAGAGGTTGGCGGCGGGAGGTTTTCACCTTTATCTCCTTGAAGAAGGAAGCCGTTTCGCCCTCGATAATTGGCTGCAGCAAAGGGCTTCTCCGCTTGCTGGAGGGCGATCCCTGTGACAGGTGTGGACAAGGTGGTTACATCGTGAACCCCTCTCCCTTGCCCTCCAGGCCTCTGCCTCCTCCAATGCCCGAGGATTCATCACTGACTTTGAACTATATACCCTAGCCCCTCCCCGCCAAACACTCCCAGGAAAACCAGGGGCAACCAAAGTTCTCGTCCGACGTGCTGCTTCACTCCAGAGCCCACAGCCCCAAGCCAAGGAGGCTGCAGGAGAGCAAGAACAGCACATGAGCACGCCAACCGAACGCAGAAGGAGCCCGAGGAGAGGCACTGGCCTGCCCTGCCCCCCCCCCCCAACCGATGACAGCAGGAACGAGAACCCGGGAACCGCTATAAGCCTCAAGCATAACACCATAAGCTCCTCAGGGGCTTCAGAGGTTGCGTGGCCTCCCTGCTGTAATTCTCCTTATTTAGGAACACTTATTGAGGGGCACTTGGAGCTCGTAACTGGAGAAGGAAAGGATTGCTTAGATTGAATCCTTTCCTTGGTTAGTTTACTAATTTATTCTGTGAAAAATTTCTAGAGAAGTTGCTTTCTTCTAACACACCTGCCTGAAGTCTGGAACCTCCCTCATTCTGAGGGACAGATACACTGTTAAAAGAAATACAAAGATCATATCTTAGAAATAAACAAGGAGGGGCGCCTGACTGGCTCCGTCATTGGAGATGCAGCTCTTGATCTTGGGGTTGTGAGTTTGAGCCTCATGTTAGGTGTAGAGATTGCTTAAAAAAAAAATCTTTTTTTTAAGATTTTATCTATTTATTTGAGAGAGTGAGAGAGCACAAGCAGGGGAACAGCAGAGGGAGCTGCAGAGGGAGAGGGAGAAGCAGACTCCCTCTGAGCAGGGAACATGACGCGGGGCTCCATCCCAGGACCCCGGGATCATGACCTAAGCCGAAGGCAGATGCTTAACTGACTGAGCCACCCAGGCACCCCAAAAAGAAAATTTTTTTTAAAAAAGAAAAGAAAGAAACAAACAAACAAGGAGATTTAAAGCAGGAACCGAAGAGCAGCAGCTAAGATGACATGCATCTTAATAACAACATAAAAGCAAGGCTGTGTCTGTTTATTAGAAAGTTTAAAAGTCAGCAGAGAAAGCCCCCAGTGCTCCCAGAGAGGACAGCACTGGGCCAGAGGCAAAGGCTCCCCCAGGAGGTGAGAGGGCAGTAAGGCTCACTCACAAGCTGGGTGGAAATACTGGAGTACGGGAGGAGGGCGAGTTGGCCAGTGCCTGAAGGCAAGCTGCTGGTCCCTACTCTGGACAAAATCAAAATTCAGAGGCCAGAAGCAGCTATGTGTCAGTCAGATGACGGTGGCCACTGAGAGCAGCCCCACAGACACTAGCCTCCCTCCCTTTTCTTCCACCTTAGCTTCTCGATAGCCTCCAAAGAGAGGCGGCTCTCTGGAGCTCCTTAGAGGATCTCTTCCTGGATAGGATTCCCACCGGGGCTATCCGTCTCTTGGAGGGAGAGAGAAGACTTGGGACCGGACGGGCCTCTGGCCTGGAGGGGCCTGGAGAAAACACAGCCCCGGGGTGCTGGTGCTCCGTCTCCCGAGGAAAGGGTAGGGCAGTGAGCCCAGCACAAGTCAGAGGGGCGGATACGTCAAAGCACGTTGCTCAAAATAAAACAAAACTCTAGCTGCTTCAGATTTGCTCATCTGGGGCAACTGTAGTCTCCGAAGTCTTTGATACATTCTTCATTCACCAAGCTTATGAGCCATAGATTCATGACAGGTTCAACTATTACAGACTACTCCTCAGTGAGAAGGCAGGGTGGGGCTCTGTCAATAGCACCAGGGCCCATCCCACAGGCGGTCAACCGCAGAAAGGCGCTGTACTCACGATGATGGGTATGGTGTTGGCTCGGGACAGGATCTGCTTGACCAGCCGGTATCTGTCATACAGTGGCTTCATTACCTGACGTTCATTCTTGGTCACCTGAAAACAAGAGCATCAGAGCTAAGAAGCTGCCTCTGGTAGTCCCGCTATCAGCTGCTCAAGCATGCTCTGGGCCTGGAGGAAATACAGATGATTCAACTCCACTCTCGCCATTCTTGCAAAACTTATTTAAGCTGATAGTAGTTAGTCAGTGAATGTTTAAAATATCTACTTCAACGGCAGATCTTTGGGAATCACTCCATCAGCAGGATTGCTTTTCTTAAATCAAAGCTATGACCATGACTGGCTCCCTGTTTAAAACTATCCAAAGTGACTTCCTATTTTCCAGATCCAGGAGAGAAGAAAGCATGTATTTTTGTGATAATACTGTGCAGCTCTGTAATCAGATTTTTTTTTTTTTTTAACAAGTCTTTCTCCCCCATGAAATTGTTTTGTTTTTAAGGATAAGATTCTGGCAAACAGTAGGTTTTCGAGAAACATCTGCTGATAGACTGCATGGACGGACTCATGTCCAGTGCCTTAAAATCTGGCAGAATGCTCACAGACGTATAAAGGACTGCGTCTACAGGCAGTGGGGAGGAATCAGGCCCAACTCCCTGGGATTGTACTAGAAGCCCTTCATCATCTGCTGCCTCTTCTCCTTCCTGTCATACCTCAAGCTCCAGAGATAAACCAGGTTGTCTCATACCTCTTTGTCTAGTTCTGTATGCCCTGGAACGGCCTCCTCTCTGCTCCTTGGTTTGGAAGATTGCAGATCATGAGCCACCTCCCCCCATGCAGCCTTCTTCCAACATCCCCCGCTCACACACCTGCTCACACACCTCTGTGTCACCTACTGCAACCTGTGTATACTGCGTAACTTCACACATGCTTTGCTGGCGATGGAATGTGTGAGTCCACTCCAACCTGGTTCCCCATGTGATGTTATCAGGCAGTGGGGGCTTTGGCAGGTGATTAGGTCATGGGGGTGGAGCCCTCATGAACAGGAGTAGTGCTCTTATAGAAGGGCACTACCCCCGAGAGCTCCCTGGCCCCTTCTGCCATGTGAGGACAGTAAGAAAATGGCTGTCTGGGAACCAGGAAAGGGCCCTCACCAGACACTGAATCCATCAGCGCCTTGATCTTGGACTTCCAGCCTCCAGAACTGTGACAAATAAATGTCTGTTGTTTATAAGGCCCTTGTGTATGGTATTTTGTTATAGCAGCCCCAGTAGATGACACATTTTATACTCTATAGTAACTATTTGTTGGCGCATCTGTCTCCTCTTCAACACTGTAAGCTCCTTGAGAGCAGGAGCATGTGTTTTTGTGTCCCTGGAAACTGTTTCAGTGCCTGACATAATGGAAACATTCCACAGTATCTGCGAAGTGAGAGGATATTTCAAACATAAACATGTATGCAAAGTGTATAGGTATGCACACATTTCCCTTCTTTACTTAAATGCCAAAAGAGATGAAGAGTCTTTGTTTCAAGTTTGCGGTTTGTCTTCTGCACTTTATTTCCACTGGGCACATAAGGCAAGAGTTACAGACGTAAGGAAGGGCAAATGGTATTATGGGCCTGTTGGGTCTTCAACTTTGCAGACAACTGTGGGTTATGCACGAATGGATTATTCCTTTGTAACCTTTTATATTTGCCTTTCTCAAAGTGGTCAACAAGTGATCTTTGGACGAACTTCACGTGCCAGGATAGGATACTGCCATTATGCAGAAACATCTTGTGGACTTATTTTCTATGAACAGCAATAATAATAATCTTTTCTATTTCTCCCGAACATCACAATATTGAAAGGCAGATGGCATTTTCCTATGGCTAGCTACCATATCAAAAGGAGTTTTAAAACTGGTATTTCATAGAAGATGACTGTCCAAAATGAAAGGGAACACAGGAATTATTTTACGTCAGAAAGACTGAGGATCAAACCATAGGTGTTACTACTAGACACGCCTACTGCAAAGGCTAACATGAGACAACAGATCGTGTCAAGTGTCAGCAAGAATGCTGAAGAACTGGAACTCTTTCACTGCTGCTTGTGGAACACTCTGGACAACAATTTGGCAGTTGTCCAACTAAAGCTAAGCATGTGACTCCTCAGTTCCGCTCTTAAGTATAAAAAAAACAACAACCAAGTATGGCCGCTAGCTCACCAAAAGACACACCGAATAATGCCCGCAGCAGCACGACCTGTAACAATCATAAACTGGAAACCGCCCGTATGCCCGGCAACAGAACGGGTATGTTGCCCAAACTGAATACTGCACAGCAATGAGGATGAATGGGCCACAGCTACAGGCGACATCATAAATTAATCTCACAAAAAGACAGCCAAGTAAAATAGGCCAGACACTACAGAATATGTACTGTAAGATTCCACTTACGTAAGTTCAGAAATAAGCAAAGAGAATTTACAGCTTTAGAGTCAAGATAACGGTTTTCCTTCATGGAGTGGAGGTCATGGTATTGACTGGAAGGGGACAAGGAGCAGGGCTTCTGGAGGATGAGCAACATTTATTTCTTGGTCTAGATGCTAGTTACCTGGACTCGTTTACTTTGTGAAAGTGCATCAAGATACATATTTACAATTTGCGCTTCTTTCTGTATTTAGGTTTATACTTCAACAAGAGTTCAACAACAGCTGCAGGTAAGTCTGAGGAGTAGAAATGGAGTGGCTTGTATAATCTCACGTGTGAAACGATAAAATTCAGGACTGGAACACATGGAATACCTTTTTAAATACAAAATGTATCCATTAAATGTGTTGCAGATGAGGTTAAGGCACATCCTAATTGTCAACACATGACATGTGGTGAAATATTATTGTGCAAGATAAACAACTGATAGTTTAGTGACCAAAAGACATACGAAAAAAATAATAAGGAGCTAGCATTTCCCCACTGTGGACTCGCATCCTATTATTTGTTGCTTGGCAGAAACATTTTTGGGTTGTAAAAGGAGAGTCTGAATTTTAGAAGATTTGCTAGTAAAACCAGCCAGATGTGGCAAATTTGACAGAAGCCAGTTTCCTCTCTAATTCTTTGTTGAAATTGTCTAGTTGGAGCAGATGAAGAGGATCCTTGGTTTAATTCTTTGGCTTATGACACTGATATTTAGATTTTCTACGAATTGCTCATGTTTTAAATTGATGATCCTCAGGAACTAATCACCTGTGAGTGATTTGATAAAGTCCAGTTTCTGACTCTGGAGAGCTAAACCCATCATAATTCCACCAAAGTTAACACTGGCATTTGATAGAAGTGTCTAAACACCAGAAATATTAAAGATCTTTAAGTCTGAGGGGTGGAAAGAATTAACACTACTTGATTTACACCATAATTATTTTCATGATATATATCTGAAGCCAAAGGCTTGATGATACTAAAAGTTGATACAACTTTCACTCATCATAAAACCACATCACATGCAATTATCGGAACTGGATTTGTTAGTAGAGCCAAAATCTAACCCATAGTTCCATAAACAAAGCAGGGCCTTGGCTGAACTATTAAAAAAAAGGGTGAGCTGATATTAAATGGACCATGGGAAAACTGTTTGGAAGCTGCTGTCTCTTATTCTTGAGTCATTGGCTGCTCGGAGATTCTGTTACTGATGGAAAACAGGCCTTTGAATGAGCCAGTAAAATTCTCTGAGCCTCGATTTCCTGATTGGTAAACTGCAGAATTCATATTAGAAAATCTTTATGATCTATAGTTGCTTGGAAATGACTTTAGGCCAAGCATGTAATACATTGTATTTTCTATTACACTTTCACTCCTCTTGCCTCAAACCTTTACTAAATTTTCATTCAGGTGGTAGCTCTGAATGGTTTTCCAGTGTGTGGGAATAGGGTTATTACTAAGATGTATTTTTGCACACAAGTCAGAACAACATAAAAACCTAGATGCAAACATCTAAAGGGTGAAGGCAGCACCTCCCATTGTCTTTGCTTTTTTTTTTTTAAAAAAAGATTTTATCTATCTATCTATCTATTTATCTATCTATCTATCTATCTATCTATCTAGAGAGAACACACAAGTGGGGGAAGGGAGAGAGGGAGAGACAGAATCTCAAGTAGACTCCACGCTGAGCATGGAGCCCAAAGTGGGGCTCAATCCCAGGACCCTAAGATCATGACTTGAGCAGAAATCAAGAGTCGGACGCTTAACTGACTGAGCCACCCAGGCGCTCCGGTTTTTGTTTTTGATTAAAGAAATCTTCAACGACTGATCTCTTACTATGCTATTTGGTTGCTCTGTAAAGTCTCAGATAATATTTCCAGGTACCAAGGGAACACCAGCCAATAATTAATCCACATTTAAATAGAGGAAAGTCTTGGACACAAATTACAAAGGACCAATTAGACAACCGCATTTGCCTGTCTTTATCTTTTGTGAGGGTTTTTGTCTTAGCCTCGAATAAAACTTCCTTACAGCAACACCCATCCGGACTCTGTTACCTGGACAGTGCCACACAGGTGAAAGAGAAAATGACTGATCCTTTTAATGTGAAGATAAAGATAGAATTAGAACCCTGGAATATCAGAGCTAGAAAAGCCTTATTTTTTCATACGATGAAACAAAGCCCTGGAGAGGGTAATGATTTGCCCCAGGCAATAAATTTGGGTCAAGAACCCAGGTTCACGGACTCCCAGTTCAGTTTTCTTTCCATTCACAAATAAGACATGAAGTAAAGTAGGATCTTAACACAGTGAAGACATACTAGAAATGTCACAATGAAGCATTTTCTTCTAATAGGATCTGACCACGTTGTCTTCTTAATGTAGAGAATTCTGCCTTCCGAGCACAGAGCTCTGCCTAGGTTGAGTTCACAAGACCTCTAGCTATAAACAGTAGCATGGAAGCACCATTTTGTGAGACATTATGCCACAGGCAGACAAGAAACTATACAGCTTCAAAATCTTCTTAGCAAAACAAGTGGTTTGAGTTTGCAAGTGGAGGGGTACTCCTGAGTCATAAAACTACTAGCAGGAGAAGACAAATGAGATGGATTCTTGTAACGACTGCATCTTGGCCCATCGACTCAGAAAGAGGTAACTCTCTCCTCTTTATTATCAGGTAAAAATAATAGACTGGGCAAAGATCAGATCATCCCAAATAGTAGAGAGCCAAAGGGCAGTATTTATTTAAGGCTTCAGAGTTTGCATTTAAATTTGAACAGAGCGTGTTCAGTGTCACGTTAGTTCCCAAGATATTAAAACATAACATGAAAATATCCTGATGAGGAAGAGACTCAGGAAGAAACCAGAAGCTCTGAGCAAGCAACCCATTCCTTCTACGCTCTCATCAAGGAGTGGTCTGTAATATGGTGACCTGCAGTTGTGTGTTGTACTTTCTGTGATCATCTTTCGATGAGCTCTTTAAATGTTGAAAGGACGTGCTTTCTTAATAATTAGTAGGGATTTATGTGCCCCTGTGTAAATGAGTGTGTTTTGTTTTTCATTCACGTGTCACTCTGTGGAGTGCCCTGTTAAAGCAAAACGCCTTGTTTAAAAAATGTACAAGAGCCGCACACAACGGCTTTGGCCTGCGATTCTGACAGTCAGTCGCTCACTGTCCTTTCAAATCAGAATCTGTAGACTCAGCAAAAACCCATGAGCTTTGAGCACTTGCTTTTCTAAAAACAAACAAATAAACAAACAAAAGAGTGTTACCCAAATGGTATTTACAGTTCAGGGTCCATGGCAACACCACAGGCCTAAGAATGAAAAGTTTACTCTTTGATTTTTCACACTGGCCAGATATCAAATGAACTCTGCTTTTCCTGAGGAGGCTGGGGCATCAAGTTCCAGAGAGGCAGAGAGTCTAACCACGAACCAGCAACGAATGCCACTCAAAGTTCTAGAGAACTTGTTCCCTGCCCGATGAGATGCTAGAATTTCTGCAGACCCAAAAAGGTGTTCTTCCAACATCTAAAAGAACACTGAGAGGAAAGGAAATAATAGAGCAGGGCCAAGAACTAAGATTTCATATTCCTAATGATAAGAGAGCTAAAACAAGGTGCGTTCTCTCTCCTGAGTTCATCACTTAATAAGAAGTAGGCTGCAGACAGCAGAACATACACCTGTAGCAGAAGGGACAACATCACTGACTGGGCAGCCCCTGAGCCACCTGCCAAGCCAGCCAGCCCACTTCCTCAGCGCCAGACAGCCCACAGGTAAATGTGTCTGCGCGTGTCTGAACTGCCCGTTGGTCTCCATGACAACCTATAACGGACAGCTATGGACGGTATAATCAAAGCCCTGGATTCCTACCTCCGTAGCCCAAAGCTCCAGGGCTGGTCTCAGTAGGGCTGGGATCTGAATCTAGGATTGCGGACCCAAGTCCCTGCCCATCCCTTCAGCCCAGGCAGAATGAGAGGCTCTGTGTCCAACTTTGAGCAACAAATACCCGGCATCCGGGCCCCCAAATTGGCCGTAAAGGTTGGTACTAGAAAGCAGCTGAGAGATCGTGGGGCCTCAGGCAAAGAAGTCCTTAAAGGAGTCCATCAATGTCAGATGTGAACCCACATGAGAAAAAGAAGAAATGCTGAGAAGGAAAGCACACAACTCCCCCCCCCTTCCGCACCTGCCTGGTGGCCATGAGGAGATCTATACTTAAAAGGCGCTGAGCTGACAGTGGAGAAGGGCCTTCTCTCTGCTAGAAGGAGTTCAGTTCTACTTCTGCAAGTTCTGAATCCTCCAGGAGAAAAGGACAAGTTCCACAATATATCTGAGCTCCAGTGCCTTTACTATTTGGTTCAATGCCTTTAAAAAATCCAAAACACAACTTGGCCTGACACATGACCATTATCCCAGAGCACCAGTATTTTTCCGCTTTAGGGACAGGCCAGTAAAATCAATCATCAGCAGCTCCAGCCTTTTTTTTTTTTTTTTAATTTAAACCTGATAAATTCAGAACCAAAAACACCATGGAGGATGCATTCTACAGACAGTTTATTGGGCACATGGTATGTGTCAGGTCTTTGTGCTAGATGCCAAGGATCAGGTGCCCCATTAGGTCAACAAAATTCCTGCCCTCACAGATCTTAAAGTCTAGTGCATTCTTCTGGGACCTTCTTTATTCAAAAGAGTGTATTTTACATGAAAATACCATCTCCATTATATAGCCGTGCCTGTGACTGGAAGAGAGACCTCTGCATTTTGGCTATATACAAATCCTTCTGTGAATATAAACTTCACGCTCCATTATAGCTGCTCTTAAGAACTTGTTTTGTTGGATTCTAGACAACACTCTCCACAGAAGGTCACTGAGAGTAACTGACAAGTATCTGATTACGAGTTTCTCAAGGAATAGAGCAGAAGCCTCTCGTGCCACTGTCCACCCCCCCACCCCCCCAGGACTAATGACAAACACACAATAACCACAATTTGCTGAGTAACAAATCGCTTTCGATGCTTCCTGTTGCTATGAAAAGGCAAGTCCTATTTTGGATTCCTCACACTTTTGGTTTAGGATGGTGGCTGGAACTTCTCTACAGATAAACACTAGCTGCAGCTACATTGAAGAGAGATTGAATTTTAGGGCAAATCATACTAGTTTAACACCTTCATTTTAAGGACAAGAATGCCTCGAGCCAGTGACAATGTATGGGGGCAGACCTAGGGACGGAGGAGTCTCTAGGGCTTTGTGCACGTATCTGTAATCTATACCCCCTCCACCACTGTCCCCCTGAAGCAGGACAGTAGTGACTAAATGTTAGCTGCAAACTCATGTTTCTTTGGAACTCAAATCCAGCATCTGTTCCACAGCTTAAGTCTCTCCTCAGTTTAGCCTCCAGAGAGCCTGGGTCTGCTGAAAATCTGTAGGCATCTCCTAAACGTCAGGAAAACTCATATGTCAAATACCGAACACAGAAGATTCATTTGTAAAGCCACACAGTTGACCCCAGTCAGGAAACCCAGTACATTCACATACCGGCCGGCCGTGAATGCTTTCGTAATACAACAGAGCTTTCTGCAGAGCCACCTTCTCGTTGGCAATCTGGTCTTTGGTCATATCCTGAATAAACACAAGGAGAGAGAAACGAAAGGTGGGGAAACATGTACGAGCACTCCTACTTCTTTCTGTAGACAAATTTCCTCAAGTAAGGTTAAAAAGCATCCTCCTACAGTCGTTCCTCCGGGCTCTATTCAGAGCTCGCTTAGGAGTCAGCTCGTCCCGGCTTTCTGCCAGCGAAAGAGCTAGCACAGCAGAGTCGCCATCAACTCCTTGTGTGTCCCACGCGGCCGCAAAGGCAGGATGAGGTAAGCGGGGCTGCGAGGCACGTGGGGCTTAGCTGAATGGCCCAAGCCAGGACTACAGCCCCAAAGGTTCGTCTACAATCCTTCTACTCTAGAGTCATCAAACCGTCTGTTAACCTGCACGAGTTCTTTCTGCGATCTCTACATGAGAGTGTTCTGCTTTCAATGTGTCGTCATAAACCAAAGTACTAGCACTGAAAACACTCTCAGGCTGTTCCATCTGCTTCTCTAGACATCTAAGCGTGTGGGAGACCAGGGCGTGGGAGGTCTGAGCAGGCGTTGCCGCGTCCCTCTTCCCACCGGGACCCATGTGTCGGGCCCTGTGTTGCCACCATATTGACTAGCAGTTGGCTTGGGGCCGCCACCGAATCCCCACACCTTAATGTCCTCAGGACGGCTGCTTTCTGCCCGCTTCTCCTGGAGCTTCCTCTGGATGGATTCCAGCGTGGCTTCGACGCTAGGCTTTACGGCTTTATCAACGAGCTCTTGCTTCTTCTCGTCTTCTTTCTCAAGCTGGGAACCGAAACTCTTGGGGAGCGTGTTGCTTCGCTGCCGCATCCTGGGGCTTAGGTCCTCTTCAGATATCTTTAGTTTGGACTCTAGTTTGAAAACATTTGGGGGTGGTGACATATGAGAATTGATGTCTGCTGAACCCCAATTGTTTTTCTGTGGTGTTACTAACCATTTAGCCCCATCTTTTTTTGGAAAGTATCTAATTATAACAGTAGTCGAAATCCCTGGGTTATTATGTAAAACCTGAGAAAATGCTAACATCTTCTTGGATTATCTGGAATAATTCCCTAACCCAAATTCCTGAAAAAGCTTTAGCTATGTAACATCCATGCTTTAGCCACACCAACAGGTTTGCTGTTCTCAGAATGTGGCAGATGGTTCTATACCCACTCCCTTACTGTTTAACAGCATCGACTGACTGATCCAGCACCCCCAACTGCTGGCCAACTTTTTCCAGATAACTTACATACGTCATTTTGGCATTATTTTCCCTTTGTATTCCATTCGGTTGTTTATATGACTATCTCCTAAAAGACAGCATGCTTTTTGAGGGACAAGGACCCAATCGTTTTTATATTCCTCCCTGCTTACAGGTCTTCTCCTAACACCACAGGAAATAAAAATTCATGATTTAGGGAAATGGGGAAATGCTGCAGCATTTGCATCTTAACTGATCCGGGTTGCCCTGTGATGGAGAGCATGGTGAGACGTGGGGAAGGTGTCCTCTGTACACCGAGAGCGCTGGGAAGCAGTGTCAAGGAACTTGTCTTTCTGAACTATTTCAACAGGGGCACTCGGGATGTGGTGAGATCGTGAATCCTGCAGGTGGCTTGTCTTACTGAAACCATGGCATAGGTCTACAATGTCACCTACCTTTAAGCTGTTTCCGGAATTTGGCAAGGTCATTTGTCCATTTTAGAACCTCTGGGTTGGCTGCTTTGTCACTATGAGAAGGCTGAGAAAAGCAAAATTGAATGTAAATGTTTGCAAACTGGGGCAGGAAAAAGAAGATGAGTTTGATGATCAGTTTGTTATAATTTTTTTAAATTTTGTAAGATTTTATTTATTTTTTTCAGAAAGAGAAAGAGGGAGAGAGAAAACACAAGGGGGGGTGGGCAGAGGGAGAAGCAGACTTTCCACTGAGCAGGCAGCCCAATGCGGGGCTCTATCCCAGGACCCTGGGCTCATGACCTGAGCCAAAGGCAGATGCTCAACCTGACTGAGCCACCCAGGTGCCCCCCCCCCTTTTTTTAAGAGAAGATAATTTTATTGTTTTGGGTGGTGTCAATACATAGTTTTATACTATTTTATGTCTTTTTTTTAGGTTTGTTTATTTATTTGAGAGAGTATGCATGTGTGCAAGTGGGGGGAGGGGGAGAGAAAGAGCAGGGAAAGAGAATCTCAAGCAGACTCCCCACTGAGCGGGGAACCCAATGTGGGGCTTGATCCCATGACCTATGAGATCATGACCTGAGCTGAAGGCAGATGCTTAACTGACTGAGCCACCCAGGCGCCCCATGATTAGTTTGTTTTAAAGAGGAAGAAAAGGTTGAGTCCCACTGGAAAAAGAAATTCATCATGAACAATTAGAGAAAATGTCATCAGTATAATTCCATTATCTTTCTTTACATCTGGTTATTTTTGATGCTTTCAGAGAATTCCTCACAGGCAAAATGCTGGACTTCCGTGAAGTCCATGGCCCCTTTTCATGAGTTGTAGGGTTTAAGCTGTCAGGCTAACAGAATGGAAAGCAGAGGGGACATACATCTTACACTGGAATCACCATGCAAAGGGCCTTTCTGCCACTCTTGTGGGCAATGCTAAGATACAGCTGAGAGCAGAATGAGGTAAATACTAATGAAATTTTAGAAGATAATCTTGAATTAAGTTTGAGCCAAAATAAAGAGTCATTTAATGATTTTTCCCATTCCTTCACAAGGTTAAGTTTGTAAGAGGTCAACTAAAATGTTCAATCATATTTGTAAGAATACCCTGTGCAAGGAAAATGCTGATACATGATGTCTGGGGCATCTCAGGGTTTACTAGCCAGTTTCTTTCTTTTTTTTTTTTTTTTAAAGATTTTATGTATTTATTTTGACAGAGAGAGACACAGCGAGAGAGGGAACACAAGCAGGGGGAGAGGGAGAAGCAGGCTTCCCGCCAAGCAAGGAGCCCAATGCGGGGCTCGATCCCAGCATGACCTGAGCCAAAGGCAGACGCTTAACGACTGAGCCACCCAGGTGCCCCTACTAGCCAGTTTCTATTGCCTTTTTGTTTTGGGGGTCCCCAGAAATCTCCCTTAACTTTTGATCACTTCTCTGAGTTTCTAATATGCTGGCATGTGAGCATTGTCAGGGGACAGGAGCGGATAGGGACAACCCTGTGAGGAGACACTTACTCGGTACTTCCTCTCCTCTTCAAATCTATCTTCGAACTTTCGGATCTTCTTTTTAAGGCTCTGAATCCTTCGCGTGAGCTGGGCAGGTGTCAGGTCCTCCTGCTCGTCATCGTAGGACCCGAGAGAGGAGCTCCGGCGCCTGTGAGGGCACAGGGTGGAGCACTCGCTGCCTGCTGAGGGGCTTGGGGATGGGGATGCGGCACGGAGGGAGAGGGTCCAGACAGTCTCCATCTTCCCATATAAAAGAAAGGGGACTACCAATTCATCCTGTGACCCTGAGCTCTCTAAGTCCCACCTATCAAACAGGCCTAACTTTCTCTC
Organism: Halichoerus grypus; assembly: GCF_964656455.1. Taxonomy (NCBI): domain Eukaryota; kingdom Metazoa; phylum Chordata; class Mammalia; order Carnivora; family Phocidae; genus Halichoerus; species Halichoerus grypus. The sequence goes on from NC_135714.1 coordinate 71,592,048, forward strand.
ACTCACATTTACAATTAGCAAAGGTAGGACTGAAATATGCACTGCAGACCTGAGAGTTAAATTTTAGATAGCTCTGGAGAGGATGTGCTAGTGGAAATTCAGTATGCAGTGATGTAGTTGGGCCAACTGAAAAATTACAACAGAGCCTGTGTACTAGGATGGAGAATTCCCAATATGTTCTTCCACAGACTTACAATGTAGTTAAAAAAAATTGCCAGCCATCAACACCATTCCTATTCTTTCTAATGTTATGGCGATGATACATTTGCTTATCAGCAACACACACATACCTCATGAAAGAATGGGAATTTGGGGGAGAAGGAGGCACTTCTGTGTCATCCAGGTACTGCCTACTCTGCCCATAAGCATAGAACCGAGGAGAGAGCATGGGGTCACTGTCTTCATCCAGAAGCTGGCGAATCAGGCGCCCAGCCTGTGGGGAGAGGTGCGCTTCATCCGAGTCCACATTCTCCTGCTGCCATGAGAAGGTAGGGAGGGGTTCTGGAAAATAAGGAGGGGAAGAAGTCAAAATTGCTCAGGAAAGCATAATTGTTTCCTAAGTTTTCTGAATGGCTTAGGAGGCACTGAATTTAGGAGGCACTGAACGACCTCACGTTTCACATTTAAGGTTCCGATGAAGGACACTATGCCCCGACTGGAATCATCAATATATCTGATAAGTCCTCACTTGCTTTCCAAAGAGAATTTACTAGGCCTGCCCGGAGGAATGGCCTTGAAGAAGGAGAGCAAATGGTGTATGCTTCCAACCTCCCCCGCAGGTCAGAGGCAAGACCTTTTCCAGGTGAGGGTATTATGGAGAAGAAAAGCATGTATGCCAGGGAGAGAGAGATTTGGCATCGTGGGCTATACGTCCTTCACTGAAACAACCAGGGAGACACATTTGTCTTGCGAGAGCCCATTTACCTAGGAGTTTGCACCTTCCATTTGGGGCTTTCAGTAAGCTCTTCATGTGCTTCTGCTTAGTGTTGGGATTAGTATGTGTAAGATGCATGTTCTGCACTTGAAGTTTCAGAAGCTGCTCAAGACTACAGTTAACCTAAGATGCTTACATAAATTAGTCAAAAACAAAAAGAAAAAGGATGCCTTACAAAGGGTAAATCTGTACAAATTATTTTAGATAGTCTTTAAGAAAAAAAACGCACTGAACACAACATCCTGATTTGTCATTTTTGGAGTGAATAGGGTGACATTTATTTCTCTTTCCTTCAAGACCCATCTCAATATATTCCTTTCTACATTAAAAAAATTAAAGATAAATCTCAGATGATGTAGGGTATTTCATCTGTAGCAGTCCCTGTGTTTAAAAAAAAAAAAAAAGGTATGCTTTAAGTATACTTATGGATTACTGTGACTTACACAAGGCTGGGATCTGGCCATGCTCTGAAATTCTGGGATTCCTAGAGCAACATTTGTTCCTTCAGCTATCAAAGTGTTTATCAGATCTACAAAATTATCTTACACAAGTGCCTGTTCAGTATTTTATTTAAAAAGATCGTATCGGGGCGCCTGGGTGGCTCAGTCGTTAAGCAGCTGCCTTTGGCTCAGGTCATGATCCCAGGGTCCTGGGATCCAGCCCCGCATCGGGCTCCCTGCTCAGCGGGAAGCCTGCTTCTCCCTCTCCCACTCCCCCTGCTTGTGTTCCCTCTCTCGCTGTGTCTCTCTCTGTCAAATAAATAAATAAAATCTTTTAAAAAAATAAAAATAAAAAAATAAAAAGATCGTATCATAATCATAGAACATTAGAGCTGGTTGAAACTTCATACATCAACTAATTTAGTGATTTCTCAACCCCACTGCACGTTAGCATCATGAAGGGAGATACACAGAACTTCTAATGCACAGGTTCTCACCACCCCCCCAACTAAACAGAATATTTAGGTGAGGGCCCAGATACCTGCCCCCCCCACAAGCATACTTTAAAAGCTGACCAAGTGATCCTAAATGCATTCAGGTTTAAGAACCATGGATTCAATCCAACAGATTATAGACAAGGAAATTGAAACCCAAAGAATTTAAGAGCAAATCTAATTTAAGAATTTAAGAGCAAGTCTAATCAACGAGAAGAGTTGGGACGAAAACGAAATCTCCTGACTTGAGGGACAGTGCTTCAATTTAGTATGTGCCAGATGCTCTAGTCACAAGGATGGCTATCTGAAATTTTTGAAGATCCCACAGTAGGAGAGAGAAGCATATTAATGTAAAAAAAATTAACCTCATGTGGAATGAGGTCCATAGGTTCTCAAAATTTAAAGAGAATGAAGTTATCTGGGAACTCAGATGGTAATATAAATTATTTTTTAAAAAATTAAAGCAGTGTTAAAACAATTTTTTATCTGCTACTCTCAAAAAGTGGCAGGGAATATTCTGGTAGATATATCTGGCTAATACTGGAGGTGACCAGGAGGTGCCCCCTCATTTGCACTAAAGCTTGCAGGAGGCTCCTCCTAAGTGTCACGGCTCAGATATGGGCAGCTCCAAATTCTTGGCATAAAAGAGCAAAAAAATCGACGAGAAGTGAGGGAAGGAGAGGGCAAGAGGAAAATAATCCCTAGAGAAATAAGAAAAGTGTAGTGTTAAGATACTGAAAATGGAACTATGAAACTAGCCAGACTGTATTTTTTTATTTCGTGGTAATTCTTAGGACAGCAGTGATTTTCTGTAAGGACTAATATCAATAGAGCCAGGCAGGGAAAGGGTTAAGATGCAGCCGGTGATAACCTCATGGCAGAGTGGGAAAGGAGCAAAACAAGGTGGGGAAGGCCAAGGTGGTGTGGAGGGGACAGAGGGCACAGGCAAAGCAAAGTCTGATGTTGATATTGGCACGTGGGTGTGCTGGCTAGTTTGACATTTCTACTCATCACAGTTTAGTTTGAATAGGTATTACCTTAGTTCCTGAAATCCTTTAATTTGTCTGAACCTAGCAGAATATCTCTTTAAACTATCACAACTCATCTTTCAGTTTTCAATTATGTGGCCTCAGTGTACAAAATGAGAGTGTCTGTGACCACTATCCAAACAGGTCTCCAGTAAAAAATGTATTGTGATCCTGAATTAACGATACAACACTAATCATGGAACTGAGTTATGCTTGTTTGATGCTTTGTGGAGCCATTCATCAGATTTCCTTTGTGTTAACACAGACCCATTCTTGACCACTCACTTGACTGATAAGAAGACCCAATGTGCCCTTTTCTTAACGTCACCAGTAGTATATATGAAATACACAGCTGAAGCAATTCGAGCTTATGGGTGACATTTTCTCTTAAAGGATATAGTTAGCATAAATGAATTCACTAAAAATTGACAAATGTAAAACCATTATGAATTTCAGTTAACAAAATAAAAGGTTACGTTGCATCATTAGTATGCATGTAGAACAGAAGTGAAGTTTCTCACCCATGCAACATGAAATGCTTTCATTTCTCTCTCTTCTCTCTTTTTTTTTGTTTCCATGGGTTTATTCATTTACTTTATTGAAATATAATTAACATACAGTGTTATATTAGTTTCAGGTATATAATATTCAACAATTCCCTGCATTACTCGGTGCTCATCAAGATAAGTGCACTCTTATCCATATTATCTACTCCCCCCCCCCCCCCCCGCCCCCGGCCCCGACCTTTCCTCTGGCAACCACCAGTTTGTAGGTAAGAGTCCATTTTTTGTCTCTTTTTTTCCCTTGTTCATTTGTTTCTTAAATTCCACATGAGTAAAATCATATGATATTTGTCTTTCTCAGTCTGACTAATTTCACTTAGCTTAATACCCTCTAGGCCCATCCATGTTGTTGCAAAGGGCAAGATCTCACTCTTCCCTTTTTTTCTACAGAATTAAAATTTAAGGCTCTTATAATTTATAAAATGACACATAATATATAGTTCAATATAACTAAATCAGTAACACCAATATTCTTCTGTTTTAGTTTGTAATGATCTAAACATACAAGGCCTACTCATGTTTTGATAGTTGACACTTAGCTAGACAAAGAAGAAAGAACCAAAAAAGAACAGTGTAGTACAGGACAGGATGCCAATTGCATTGCCTGCCTAGAGATTCAGTTTTGAGGATGTATTCATTGACCACTCCCAGTGCCTAGTCTGAGAAATAGTTTATATTTTAATCAGTAATTCTAGAGCAATGAAATGGACAAAGATATTCCAAGAGAAGTATTCAAAGGGAAAATAAAAGATCTGAGGCTTCGAATTAGATTTTCATCTTAAAGCACTGCATAAAAGAAATGCGTTTTTATATCCAGACCAGAATTCCTTAAGTTCCGTGATTTTAGTCACGTGTCTTATCACAAAGAACTCTGGACATAAATATGGCATGTCTCTCTATGAAAAATTAATCCATCAGGACAGCTGACATCACAGCAGGTCAGAAGTCACAGAGATAAGAGCTGTACTCATGCTACCTAAGTAATCGAAAAGAATAGATCCTGGCGGAGTTCCAATTGAGACAGTACAGTACACACGGAAATAAAGGAAATTCACTGAAGGAAGAAGAAACATGGTCTGAGTAATATTAATGTGGTCATTGCGATATAGCTACTCTCTGCTTAGCCAGTTGGGTCCATCTGCTATACCAAAGAAAACTGGCTACTAAGATGATTTATTGAAGAAATCTGCCAGAATTAAGGGAGCTGATGTTTTCCACTTCTCATTTCCAACTACATGCTCTTTAGCGTCATTACTTCCTGGCACGATGTCATACCGTCTTTCAAGGTGGCTCCTCGGTGGTGCGAGGAGGTATGTGCACATCCCAGACACTGGAAGATGTAAACCCCACCCGGGAGGGAAATCCTATTACAGAAATTTCCTTAGTGTTCCAAAACGAGAACAATAGTAGTCCTATTAAATTGTTCAAATAATCTTGCAAACTCTCAGAGTTAGAAGGAACCTTAGGAGTCAGCTTTGTCAATCCCAGGTTAATCCTTACATTTCATATATCTGCTTTGTCTCTATTTGCAAATGTAATAAGTAGGCCCTTAATTGCTCCATTTAAGTCATTAATAAAATGTGTGGAACAGGCTGGAGCTGAGGACTTTACTAATGAGAATACCCCCATTTGTGTCAACTTTGATCTGTGTATCTGCATGCTTGATCAGTTACTAATTCACTCTGCTACCTGACTGTCTGCTATTCCTTCCACATCTGACAGGGCACTGGAATCCCTATTAAAGGCCCAGCTGAGGTCTTTTCAAATGCGACATTTCCTAACCCAGAGTCACACACACAAACACACACGCAAGGATGCTGGTTTGGTAAGATCTGTCCTTGGTCAGCAGTGGAGGACCCAGTAATTACGGACTCCTTCTCTGTGTTCAGAGCCACCCACTGTCGTTAGGTAGAACCAGGCTCTGGTTTCAAAGAAGTCCAACGTAGGCTGGTTTTTCCTGTAACTATACTTGGAAACATTTATGGAAGACAGTATAACATGAACTAACACTCACGTAGTGCCTGTTAGGTGCTTGTACTGTGCCAAGCACTTGGCAAATACTAGCTCACTTAATCCTTGCAACAAACTTACTAAGTGAACACTACAATATCTGTTCACTCATTATTATCTTTTGTTATGCCTATTTATTTTTATCTTTTTTAAAAAAACATTTATTGGGACGCCTGGGTGGCTCAGTCGTTAAGCGTCTGCCTTCCGCTCAGGTCATGGTCCCAGGGTCCTGGGATCGAGCTCCGCATCGGGCTCCCTGCTCAGTGGGGAGCCTGCTTCTCCCTCTCCCTCTGCTGCTCCCCCTGCTTGTGCTCTCTCTCTCTGACAAATAAATAAAAATCTTAAAAAAAAACCACATTTATTTATTTGAGAGAGAGAGACAGAGCATGAACAGGGGGGAGGAGGCAGAGGGAGAGGGAGAAGCAGACTCCGTGCTGAGCAGGGAGCCTGATGTGGGACTCATCCCAGGACCCTGAGATCATGACCTGAGCTGAAGACTTAACTGACTGAGCCACCCAGGTGCGCCTGTTATGCCTATTTAAAGATGGAGAAACTGAGGCCGAAACTGTAACACATTTACTAACTTGTCCACAAAGCTGCTAAAGCTGCCTGGTCTTAGCCATTATGGCCCACTGCCTGCCAGGATACATAACTGGCATTGCTGAGAAAGAGGCATCAGAGAGGAAGTCAGGAGATTTTGTTATCTTGAATCATCATTTTGCTTCTTTTGGCCTCAGCTTTCTTATCTATATAATGGCAGTGTCCAGTCAAAAGGTCTTTACGATCCCTTGCTTCTTCATCATTCTTTTAGAGAATTTCCAAAGTTATTTTGCACAAGTAGTAAGTAATAAATAAGAAATACAAAGTATTTTATGTCCTTTAAAAATGTTCTTTTAAGCTTAACTTCACCAGGACAATGTTAATAGAATAGCTGAGTATTTAAACCTCAAACCTTTAAACTTCCACAAATGGTAGCCCTAAATCAACATGAATTGGCTGATTAGGAACATTCTGATTATGAAATTCTGAAAGGCTTTACATAACAAATAATAGTACATTTGATTTGTGTACTCATTTAATTTTGGAGAGTGGAAGTAATAAAATGAAAGTATGATGTGGATAGGTAAAAAAAAAGTGCCCTAATACATAGCTACATACAGAGTGAGAGAAAAAAAAGGAAAAAGCATGTATTATGTATCTGCCAACAAGCATGATTAGACTCTGATGCTGTGTTCACTTTGAGAGGGTTCCACTCTATCTAATTATTAGGTTCATTTCCTTTTTTGTTGCCCTGATACAACATGCCCCAGAAGCCTGAGAACGTCAGTGCCATATGGGAGCTTCCACGGCTGAGGCTAGCGCCAGCAGGCTGCTCATTGAGTACCATCTCACCTGACATTCTACGCTTCTGTAATGAGAAAGAGAGTGTGACCTAAGGTGTGGGGACGGGGAACAGACCAGCAAACCAAAAAGAGGGGGTTACACTACATGCTGGCTCGGAGACTGGTAATGGAGACTTACAGGCGGATTCTGGCTCAGAAGGTTTGATTAACTATTACTTCCATTTATATATTTTGTTGCCCTGCTTTCACTTTCACAGTTTAAATTAGTGCAAAGTGGATTCTTTACTGCAAAGCTACCATTTTCTGTGTTTCTTAGTGAAGCTATAAAAAAAAGGTAATATTTTAGTGATTGGACTTATGGCTCTCATCTCATCTATCCTTTATGCAACAATTCCTTTATTTTGATTATACTTACTGTTATAATGTAAGGTGAAAATTTAAAATAAATATATGATAAAAAATGGCCACTGAAAGCAGTAACCAAATGATCAAAATGGCCTTGAAATGAATCCGTGTAGATTTTTAAGATGCGCAAGTTCAGGAAGTAATGCAGTAATTGGCAAAAGTTAACACAAGTCCTTTCATAAATTACATAGATAACGTAATTAGCATTTCCAAGCCTATTGCATTCCCCCCCATAAGCTTTTTAAAATTCCATCTTGTTTCCCAATATAACATAAAATGTTGGTTCCTTCATATTATTATTATTATTATTATTATTATTATATTTAGAAGAGAGTTCTTTACATTAAGTAATAAAACAGTTTTAAGGAAAGTTAGCTTCCAACCACACTGGAGGGAAATTTCATACTGCCCTCTTAACATATGCTGGAAGAGATCACAAATTTATGACTGACCAAGATAAAAATCACCAAACGGAGTCCATTTCAGGGGGGGATTAGACGAATCTCCCTGCCCCCTTTACTGAATATACCAAGATAACGTGGCTAATTTGAATTCTGTCCAAAAATCCTAGTTTTTGTCTAGAGTTCTGTGTGGAGACCGTATTACTGAAACCCAAATACAGCACTTGTTTTAGCTACTGCTTTTTTCTTTTATTTGGATAACAGCGGCTACTACGGGACTTATTTTTTTGCAGGGGGCGGGGGGGTTGTTTTCAGTGAATTTAAAACACACCTGAATATTCCAAAGTCCACAAAACAAAAGAAGAACAATAAAACACTACCCAGGAATGTATCACTGAAATTAAAAACAAAACAAAGCAAAACACCCTGCAATTTTTTCTAGTGACCGTATCATGAGCTGGGAAGGTCTGAGGAAATCTCCGACCCAACTGCCTAATTACACGGGAAAGGGCTAGAACATGTTTCTTGGATTGCAAAGAGGGAGAACTAGAATAAAAAAACAGTTTGTTTTCGCGTCACCAAGCCCTGGACGCAAGGAGCATAAAGGGATTGCTATTTTTCACCTTGTGGTCTCTTTAGACGGTCTTTTGCTCCTTCATCTAAACTCATTATCACAACGAGTACTGTTTGGTTTAAAAAGGGATGGGGGAGAAGACCAGGAAATCCAGGTGCTTCGGAAAAGGACTGATGTCTTGTAGCTGTGATTCTCTCTGTCACTGTGTTAAGTCGTGCTGTTGTTCTGAAACCAGGCACACGATTTCTCCCTCTTTGTAGCCTCCAAACACACCCAGCACACAGAGGCAGCTGGGCATGCATTTTGGATACACACTGAGATAGGTCTGGATGCAGACACAGGGATAAGGGAGGAAGAGCAGCCTGATGACACCGTAGCAAGCACCTTCCTAAAATGCAGTTTTGACAAGATGAGGACACCCTCTTCTTCCTCACAAGTACATGTCTAATGTTTTGCCAAAAATCTCTAGAAAAACCAACCTTAAACACTGTATTATTGCAGCCTTTCCCTCGGAAGCACTTTTTATTCAGTGTTCTCTCTGAGGAGCAAATCCCTTACGCTGGCTAACCTGGCTTTTAAAAAATTCTATCCATTAAAAACAAAGAAGCAAAGCAAACCGAAACATCTTTCTTGAAAAAATGGGAAGGAGATTTCATGAAGGAGGTAGCTGGTTGGCATGTCGCAGCGGGAAGAGCAGCTACACCCAGATGAGGTCCTAAGCGTGTACGGCTTGCTCAGTACTCCGCTCGGTACTACTAGAGGGGAAACACACACACACTCGCATCAGCACTCCTGGTGATTTTAAGAAATAAAGAAGGCTGCAAGGTGACGCTACGAGAGAGGGCAAGCACATTTTCTTTCTTAGATTGCAATTACTCCTGGCAACATTTAATGTGACACATTCCTATGCCAGGGAAAGGATTTGCAGTCATTTAGAAATGCAGTTACTCCTACACCCATCGCTTTCATACATCCATGTGGTGACGCGCCTCTCATTTAGGCTACTTTATATATGCTTTTCTGATATTAAATCATCCAAATAGCAGAAGATCTTACCTTCCCAGCTCTTCTCATCACACAATGCAGTCAGGTCGAGCTCAGGCACTTCGGAGACAAAGCTCTCCTGCTGGTCATCGGCATCTTGAGTCCTCTGCAGTTTGGTGTCAGGTACGCTGGGATGCTCCTGAATCTTCATTGTGGGGCTCTGTAATAACAGCACAATGTCTCCAAATACCTGCTGCTCACCAAAACCCACAAACGTCTGCAGCAATTCCTCTCCTTCTGGATGAAACCTCCCAAGCTGTGGCGGTGGATGCACCCAGCCCAGAAATCAAAATCATAGCTTGATGCCCCCTGGATCCTAGCTGGCCACTTGCATGCAAAAAGCAACCGTTCATCTGTGCTCCTTTAACTTTTCTTCTGTGAGAAAGGCAAGAGGATTTCCACGAGCTGCTGCTCTGGGTAACTGCAGGTAGCTGACAGTCTTGATGGTTACTGACTGGGGCCGGGAAGGAGGGGAAGGAGTTTGTGTTTCCTTAAAGGAGTAGGGCTCTGCAGACCATAAACAACAAGAAAAATCCTGCTACTGCTGTTGCTAAGGCTGGGGAAGCAACACAGTGTCTCCTGCGTGCAGACTTCTTTGCCCCTTAGGGGAACAGTCCTGCAAGGCCGGGAACAGAGGCTGTGTGCACGAATGCTCTCCTGCTGGCCCCGGCAGGCTTAGATCAATTAAGCGGGGCTAGCTGCACAGTCCCAGATTTCCTGTGGTTGTTTTCGCCCCAAGTGTGGGGAGGACAGACTATTTATGGAGGAGCGCTGGGCATTAAAGCATTGTTGCGCAAATTCAAACAGCACAGGGGTTTGGCGGCTCATCTGGGCTAGCAGTAAGGAATAAGGACTCTGGAAATGAGCCAAAATTACACAGGCAGCAGGACTTTTTTTTTTTTTTTTTAAAGTAAAAAAACCAAGAACTGGCAAGTCAGCAATGCATAATTTATATCTTACAAATATCCAACTGTCACTTGTTTTCCTACAAGTCATCTAGTCTGAATATTAAATACTCAGCTACACTTGGTTTTGCTCGTTGGGGGCACCTACACCCAGGCTGAGATATCTGGGGGATGGGAAAACCCTCTCCCAAAGGCTGCTATTTTAACTAAGTGATTTTATGTGAACAAAATTTGCATTGAAATTCATTCTTTTTTTCCTTGCTCTTTTGGCATCTTGTAAACCCAACCACTGTCACTTTCCCTTCTCTCCTAAGATTATAAACACAAGTGTTTACTGACAAATATTCTTCTCAAGTAGCACAGATCTGTACAAAAGATTTTCTTGGAGAATAACTGGAAATTTATTTTAGCAAATATAATAAAAGAAAAAAACCCAAACATCTGGAAGTCATAAATGATTCCATTAATGCATAAGAAATGCTCTTCTGCTTAAAATAAGCACTATTAAGACTTCAGCTACTTTTAATAGCTATTCAACCCACTTTGATATCACCAGGGAATAGACGGGGCTTTTACTATTGTATTTCCACAAAATGATGCGCAAGGACCGGTATTTTCTTCACCACATTGGGAATACAGTTCATGATGAGCTACCAAAGTCAGATGAAAACGCCAGGTAAAACTGGGGCTTTAAGATACTTTCAAAATGCTGCTTGTCTGTTGGGGGAAAAAAATCGAGTATGCATTTATGCCATAAAAGTTATTTGTTCCTTGAGCTGAATCTTAAGTGGACCAGGGCTGAATGACCAAATCTGGCACTCAGCTTATTAAGAGCTATAGGGTCAGTCACCAACCGTGTGTGTGTGTGTATGTGTGTGTGCGTGCGCGCACGCATCTGTGTGTTAGAACCTGCACACCGCAAATACACATTTTCTCAAAAAAGATTTCTAACACTTGTTCCACTTAGAGACATACAAAAAGGAAGGCTATAAGAAATATGATTCCATACTGTAAGCCCAGCATGTTGTCCCTGAGGAGTGTTTTTTGGCCCCTGACACTGCACTACAGTGGGACGGACAGGGATCTTTCTAACAAGCAGACCTGCGTGGCTGATATTCACTGCGCTTGGTGCTCGGGCTGAGCTGCTTCACTTCTCTGAGCCTCCATTTCTTAATCTGTGAAATGGCATGAACAATTCCAATCTAGCAAGGTTCCTTTGAAGATCTGGGAAAAGGTATGCAAGGCCACTAGCACAGTGCCTGGAGCATAAGATACACACAGGTGAGGCCCTCAGTCTTTTCATCATCTAGGCACCATAAGAAGATGAGGAAAACACTGCCACATCTCAAAGTACCAGGGAGAGGTGTTGGAGACGAGCCATGTTCAACAGCAACTCAAGGGGAACCGTGCTACCTCAAAGAGGGGAGTTCCAGATGCATGATGAACAAACAGAGAAAAGAGCCACTCGGGGTCCCACCATGAGTCAGCAACAGCGATTTTGTTTTGGGGACAGTGTGGGTGAGAGGGGTTAGGAGGAGGAGCAGATGCAGAGGCAGGCACCCTGGGGTTTGCTGGTCATAGCAGGGGAGGACAGGATGGAGGGATGGCAGGTGATAAGGGCATCGGATGAGCGGACGCTGGACTGAGAAAGGCCTTGTATGCTCGGCTAAGTTTGGATTTTAGCCTGTAGTTGATAAAGGAAAGCCACGGAAGGATTTTAGAAACAGAGTAACAATGGTGAAATGTGTTTTCCAGGCTGAGGCCTTGCAGATGGGAGTGAATGCTGGTGGGAAGACCTACAGGCCTAAGCACTGGGTTCTGTAGGCAGCCTGTGTCCCTTCCCAACGCCAGACACTGGCTTTGCTTCCTGCCACGCCTGTGTTCCCTCAGGGCACTTGGAGTCCTGTGGTGCTTGACACGACACATGTGAAAAGCTGAAACACATACACACTAATGTAAAAATGTGTACTTTTTATGATTGCTCCATCTGTATTAGCACCCATTTCAAAGGAAATTGAGATTATAATTTTTTTTCTGCATCTGAATTAGTATCCATTTTAAAGAAAACTAAAATTAGAAAATTAATTTTTCCCCTCCAAAATACACAGATTTCTTCATTCCTTCTATGACATGGTTTGGTGCACCCCCTCTGTGCTGGGCATTGTGAGCCATGCAAGCTCCCTACACTGAGAGAGCTGGTATTTTGTGGAAGAGGTTCAGGAATGCTCAGTGGGGTTCTGAGGGCAGTTGACTTGGGCGCAGTACAACAACAGACCATCTTGTGGATTAGTCAGCTGCCCTTCACAGTGTTCAGATGAAGTCTGGGAGTCGGGCATGTGGGAGAGGGAGAGATTACCGCCCTGGGTAGGAGGCTGGAATAGACAACCCCTAAGATTCTATTATTCTAACGAAGAGAATCAGGTCACATGATGTGTATATATATATATATATATATATATCACATGATATAACAGGGCCACTGTGTGCTAGAGACACGAAGATAATATTTACTCATTTATTCAACTAATAATTTTTGCATACCTACTACACGCTAGACAGTTTTCTAACACTGGAGATACTTCAGAGGACAAAATAAAGTCTGTCCTAATGAATCTTATAGGAAGTGACAGTAAACAAAGAAAAAATGTCAGATAGTGACATGAACTATGGAGAAAAATAAAGCAGAGTAAGAGAGATGATGGAGGTGGGGGCCATGGTCTGCTATTTTCTATCTGGTGGTCAGGAAAGGCCTTTCTTATGAGGTGACATATAAGCAGAGATATGAAGGAAATGTGGGAGTGAGCCATCAATGGGAAGAGCATTCCAGGAAGAAGGAAAGCAAATGCAAAGGCCCTGAGGCATGGTCACTGTGTAGAGATCACTGTATGTGCAGTCACCATGTAAGGGTGTTTAGGATGTGCCACATATAACAGGGTATCACTCACACTATAGACCTATGTTCACCCGCATAAGCTTCTGGACTTTTCTGGCTGATTTCCTACACAGCAGGGGAAGGGTCTCTGCTGCATCAACCACACCAGCTTGCATAGCACGGACACGTTGGCCCAGCACTCGCCAGCGCATCCACACGCTCGGCTCTGTCCTGCTGTGCCGTGATCAGTCCCTGTGGTTACTGCTCTTTTACCTGCCTGCTGCTCCTGGAGGCCTGGTTCCCAATTTCCGGCCTCACGGGTCTCACCAGAACCTGCCGCGGTTGCCACGCTGGGGGATGCAGCGTGGGCTGCTGGTGTGGGCCCGGGGCTTATGTGCATATGGGCGCTAGGGCTGCTGCTCCGTGGCCACCCACGCTGAAGCTGTTCAGGCTCTGCAGCAGTACCCCAGCATGAAATCTACTCTTCCCTCAAGGACTCATCAGCCTAGACTGGGCGGGGTCCCTCTCCAGACTGTTCCCCACTCTCTCCTCATGCTTGTCCTATAGCACTGCCCTGGTCTACTTGCTTGTCCGCTGCTTCTCTTAGGTCGTTCATGTTCAAATGTGAAGGACATTCTCAAATACCAAAATATTTCCAGTTTCAACTTTTGTTGTTTACACATCTTATGTCTTCAGTTAAATCACAGAGTAAATGAATTACAGCGGTCCCCCTTATCTGGGGGGATACATTCCAAGACACCCAGGAGATGCCTAAAACTGAGGATAGTGCTGAACCCTACAGACACTCTGCTTTTTCCTATATATACACACCTGTGATAAAGTTTAATTGATACATTAGGCACAGTAAGATGAACAATAACTACTAATAAATAGAACAATTATAATATACTGTAATAGAAGTTATGTGAATGTGGTCTCTCTCTCAAAACATCTTTACTCTGCTCGCCTTTCTTCTTGTGATGGTGTGAGATGGTAAAACGCCTACGTGATGAGATGAAGGGAGGAGAATGACGTAGGCGCTGTGATGCAGCGTTGGGCTACTAGTGACCTTCAGATGATATGTCAGAAGGACAATCATCTGCTTCTGGACCATGGCTGACCAGGGGTAACTGAGACCACAGAAAGTGAAACCACAGATAATGGAGGACTACTGCAATTTCACAATTTTCAATTCAGGGATCCTTGTGCTGCAAGGTCACACACCAAACCCCTGTCAAAAATGATGTACCATACAAAAACACACTACATCGGGCGCCTGGGTGGCTCAGTTGGTTAAGCGACTGCCTTCGGCTCAGGTCATGATCCTGGAGTCCCAGGATCGAGTCCCGCATCGGGCTCCCTGCTCAGCAGGGAGTCTGCTTCTCCCTCTGACCTTCCCCCCTCTCATGTGCTCTCTCTCTCTCTCTCACTCTCTCAAATAAATGAATAAATAAAATAAAATCTTTAAAAAAAAAAAAAAAAAAAAAAAAAAAAAAAACACACTACATCTTCATGGCTCTTAGGAGAGACAAATATGGTATGGCAGATAGGGGATGGGCAGAGATCTGAGTTTCAGTACCAGCTGACCGGATGCAAGATCTTGAATGAAAACCTCTCTGTACTTTGGCTTCCTTTTTTTAAAGCTTTGTTTTTTCTGTCACACAAGTGTAAGACTTCATAGAGTTGTTATGAAGATTAAATGAAAAACATGTATAAAAATGGCTAGCCCATAGTAACTGAGAAAAAAACGCTATTTCCAATTATTTACTACCTCCCTTTCACATTCATTCATCTGCAAGTATTTACTGAACACATACTATGTCCTAGGCAGTGGGATTACAGGAATTAACGAGGTATGGAATTTAGTGTGGAAGGAAGACACTGAACGTATAAGTGCCCACGTCACACATGTTATAACAGAAAAAAACAGGCCGCTAGGGAGCCAGTACTCAGAGAGCTCACCTTGCCTGGGGCTTCAGGTGATAGCCCATGTTCAGGTCAAGGAACTGCTAACTAGGGGCGCCTGGGTGGCTCAGTCGTTAAGCATCTGCCTTCGGCTCGGGTCGTGATCCTAGGGTCCTGGGATCGAGCCCCGCATTGGGCTCCCTGCTCGGCGGGAAGCCTGTTTCTCCCTCTCCCACTCCCCCTGCCTGTGTTCCATCTCTCGCTGTCTCTGTCAAATAAATAAAAATCTTAAAAAAAAAAAAAAAAAGGAACCGCTAACTATTAGTCTACTCACCTGATCTTTGTCAAGACTTGCCCCTGTCTAACTGGACCTGGCTTTTCCAATCCTCAGACTTCACTGATCTTGCTCCTCCCCTGACTTCAAATAGGTGGTGAATTTTTGTTCCGTCCCTTCTCCCTCCCTGCACAGGATATAAATGAGTAGCCTAAGAGCTTACCAGAGCCAGGAGCGATGAGATCAGAGAGTGTACTGTGTAATGCAGTTTGCACAGGAAGGAACCACGCAGCGTTAATACAAGAACCACATGGAACCATAAACATTTACTGTTTGGCCTGACAATAAAGGAAAGTGGACATAACAGAGTTCCAAAATTCATGTGAATTGCAAAGCTTCCGTAGCCTTTAGAGACTGGATGAAATGGGAAGTGAATCTAAACAAATAGAGCTTTTAAATTATTCTGGTTCTAACATTAAAACCAGTAACAAAATCCTAATGCTTCCATGGAATACAGTGAAGTTGAAATAACACAGTGATTCATTTCATAAGTACTTGTTGACAGGATATTTCAGAATTTATCTCAAACCTGCTCAGGGCACATAAAAGCCTACACTTAAGATGTTTGATAATTAATATTAATGCTCAGTCTTGATTGGAAAGCCTTGTCTTCTCTCTTTCTCTCTCTCCCTTCTTTTACTTTTGTTTTGAAGGAGGATAAAAAAGGGAAATGGTCTTTTGTTTATTATGAATGTCTTACTTGTTATCAAAGGTATGCTTCTAAGCTCTTCTTTTTTTTTAAGCTCTTCTAAGTAGTAGGCTTAGAAAGCATAATGTAAAAATATTGCAAAAGAATTTAACACTTCATTAACCTTATACTTCTGACATAAAATGACCTCGCCCAAATAAGGTAATACCCTTCTAAGCACTCAATAATTCTTACAGGTTTTGCTTTCTTGATAAAGAGATTAAATATAAGGTTACAGTTTTAATATTCTGGACTTCATACAGAAGCATGAAATATTTCCAATCAGAAAATAACTCATCAGAAGGAATCAAATTGAAGCATAAGATTTAAGCTCTATTGTAAACAGAACTTTGAAAATCTGTATTTTCAGTGATATCTTTTGGAATCTAGAAATTGCTAGTTTTAAGGACGACCTTTCTCCTGGGTACTTCCAGATGTTCACTGAGCTTAAAAAGAGACAAAAGAACAAAGGCTCTGGACTCCAACATATTCAGGGAATAGGACGCTAGGCTCTTCCTTACATTAGTTCATTTCATACATCCCAAAAGGTATATTTTAATAAAATGCCCACCTTTCGAAAACCTACCCATAAAAATCATACTTGAATTTCACTGGCCATCTGAGATCTTGAGCAGATTCTCTTTTTGGGTAAGATTAGTTGATTAAAAAAACTAAAAAGATGTGCAACGAAGGGATAAATCCATGCTCACTTTTCAACACATGCATTCAAACAAAAACACATCTAGGGCTGCAAAATGCTTATTTCAAAAATAAAGTCACAGTTGTGCCTGCATTTGCGTTTGAACTGCAGATTCTAAGACCAGCTTCTCTCTGCCTCTGTGTCCCTCTGAGGAGCATCTCTGAGACTGGGTTTAATGTTCCACATTCTAACGGAGATGCTAGTCAAAACAAGAAAGACCGACCACCTTTCCTCAATAGCTGGCATTTGTGGCCTTAATCTTACATGAATCTAAGAACTTACAAGGAAAATTTTAAAGGATGGTATTAATGACGACCAATTGTCTTCATGGAAAATGAAACTGGAAAGAGCCATCCACGGTGAGCATGTAAACACTGGCTTCTTAATCTCAGGCTACAGGAGACGTGAAATAAAACACCGCTTAGGCAGAATTCTAGGAGGGGTAACCAAAGTCTAGACTTATTTTTCATCTCTGAAATTTAGGAATTGTTGTGATAGTACCAGAACACCAGATTAACTATTTAGGTTGTTTAATAAGTTCTAGAAAGTGCTACACATATTAAGTAGTAAACAATGACATTGCACTGTAAACAAGGGAAAGGGCTTTAAAAATGGAAAACATCTTTTCACGGTCTGTCCCTAATAATTAAATATATATATCCTTTAGTGAAAAAAGCACATGCCTTCCCGAGTAGAAGCATCATCCCAATCTTGTGGAGTGATGTCTTGTTTTTCTCCTTTGGGGCAGTTGTAAAAGAAACCTGACACGGAGAGCTTAGGCTGGATTTTAACTCACTGCTTAATTTTATCTCCTAGCTGAACGTATGATGACGACCATGATTATTAATAGTGAATGCTTAAGGAGTGCCAGCAGTGGGCTGGGTGCTGATTGGCAACTGCACATGGCTGACACATGTAAGAATAGGACCTGGCACATGGAAGCAGGATTTGAGATTCTTTCCCCATGATTCATCCACCGCCATGGGAGCTGTCCACAAACATACCAAGGCAAACTGAGTTCAGCACAGATTTAGTTTGGGTGCCGCTTGGATTTATGAGTTAATGTTATGAAGTCCATCCACAAAGGCTGCTCTATACCCTTTTATCTCATAAAGGAGAACAGGCATAAAAGGGAGGAACTGAGAAGACCTCTCTAGGAGGCGGGCAAAGCAATTCTTCTTTAAAGTCACGTTCAATGGCGTGATGAGTAAGTGCTTGCTGTGAGCAGAGGAAAAGAGCAGAGAAAGGGTGAAACAAGAAGGAAAACAAAGCAACGCTATCATGGGGGAAACTGTGCTCTGAAAAAAGGTACCTGGTGTCAGGGAAAAAAATGTCAGCTGGATGCCTGGGTCCCAAGGAAGGAAGCTTAAAGGAGTGGGAAATAAGAGATGAAAGAGGAGGCTCAGCAGCTGTGAAGTCAGAAAGAGGAAGCATTCCCCTCCTATTACCTGGCTAGGCTGATGAAGTAGACATGACAAGAACTGAAGAGAGGGAAAAGGACGAGTCCACAGCACCAGCGGGGAGTGGCGGGGAGGTGGCGATTCATTCCCAGCAATTTTATGCCAAATTGTACACGAGGGTGCGTTTGTCTAAGAAGGGGGTCCACAGCTTTTAGAGTCTTAACCTCCGAGACTGTAGAATTCCAAGGCGGGTAGGGGACTGCAGCTGTTCACTGCCTTGTAGCTCCTAGCCCAGTACACATACACAGCAGGACTCAACAGATGCTCCTAACTCCATCAGTGAATTAGGACAATGTCCAATAAAGAATCACTGGGTTAGAGGGAGAGGTCTAGATATAATTCATATTTCAAGGGTCAGAATTCAAGAACAGGTTGAAAAAAGCTTTAAATCTTGTCCAAGGGAAAAACTGATAAAAATACTGAAAGAGGAGTTGGAGGCATTTGGATGTAGATTACACACACATACGTGAATGAAAAATGGGGCTGAGCACACCGAATGGAGGCCAGAGTTGGGAGCAAGGGAAATCACGTGGGGTCAGCATGGCGATGCCCTCAGAGAACGAGGAAGGTGGGAAATAACCGGAACTTGAAGATCTAGACAGCATAATGGAGTTAGATCTTTTTTCTCCATGGTTTACTTAAAATGAGACAAAACTCAGAAAACAAACTGGGTTTAATAACTCACACTGAGTTTATCTTAATTTGAAAATTAATGAGATAAATCTCGGTGACAGATCCACTTAATGCATTGCCTATTTATTGCAATCACTTAAAAATGCATAAAAACATGGAAAATCAAACCAGTAGCTTTGGCTTTTTGTTTTGTTTTATGGAAAATCTAAAGGGAACTCTCCATGTTGCTGAAGTTTCTCTTTGCAAGCAAAATAAAAGCATTTAAAAGCAAAAAGAATATGATTTCTCAAGGAATCTTTATGTTTCAGTATTTGCCTTTCTGATCAAACCCAGTCCTGTCAATCTCATTATCCCTTATTGACAGGCTAATAGTGCTTCACGTGTGCTCTCAGGAACGTATGGACAGCCCAGTTACAATCACAATTTTGTTAGCTACTCACCTCAAAATGCTGGGTATGTCTGCTGCCTTTTTCATCTTCTTTGCTATAAACAACAGCAACAACAAAATATCATAAAATGTCAGTTTTAGAACAATGCTTTTCATCCAGTGAAATTATGATTTCATTTATTTTAAAAGTAGGCTGAGTGGCTCTACATTAAATTCTTGTAAAATTCAGAAACAAGACAAAACAAAATATCAAAATAAAACAAAACTAGAAACACAACCACGAATGGGGTTATTTGTCTTTAACAGCACCACAGCAGATTTTCTATTCTAAGCATTTTCCTTGCTATAAAATACTACTGATAAACATACAGACCTCTAATTCTATTCTTTCTAGTTCTTGTAATGCACATTGTATTAAGTGAAAAAAAAAAAAAAAGCAAGCTATTCATGCTCTTAGTAAGCAATGCGAGGAGCAAATGCTAAAATTACCTTTCATCGGACATCAGTTCAACATCGTCAGGTCCAGCCCTCTCATGAGATGGTGTGGAATTGAGGCTTTCCATATTCTGTAACAAAACAAATTGTAGGGGGGTGGGGCGATGGGTTAGCCCGGTGATGGGTATTAAGGAGGGCATGTATTGAATGAAGCACTGGGTGTTATACGCAAACAATGAATCATGGAACACTACATCAAAAACTAAAAATGTAATGTATGGTGACTAACATAATAAAATTAAAAAAATAAAAACAAACAACAACAACAACAAAACAAACTGTGGTTGCCCAGTAGGAATGGTAAGAAATATGCAACAGCCGATCCTCCTTTATTTAAAACAGAAAGATCAGACAATATGCTGGTATAAATGAATTCTAGTCCTCATATTTCTATCTTTGTTAAAACTAGTAAAACTATAAAAGTTTAGTATATGCTGTTT
Organism: Halichoerus grypus; assembly: GCF_964656455.1. NCBI lineage: Eukaryota > Metazoa > Chordata > Mammalia > Carnivora > Phocidae > Halichoerus > Halichoerus grypus. Next base: position 71,612,104 of record NC_135714.1, read on the forward strand.
GCATAAAATTGGATGTTGAATTTTACCATCCCTTTAATGAAGATATCGGACACCATCACAAAATGATCATTGTATCCTATAATGTCCTTCTTAGATATCAGCCATACCTTACAGTTAAACATAACAAAACCCAGACTGTCAGAACATTAGGGTAGAATTAGAACTAGGACTGAGGAATCTGACCTTGAATCTTATCAGAAACCAATGTAACATTCATTGCTCATTTAACATATTTTCAGGATAAATTGCCAATATAATGTGGGATAACATATAGCTTGTACCCAAACTGTAAACTATCCATGAATAGAAATGGTGTTAACTTAAGAACCTTTCTTTCTGTGATATTTAATATTAATCCTTATAATAGCTAAGATGGAAAAAATATAAACAGGAAACTTACTTTGAATAGCATGTATTTCAGGCTGACCTAGAGGGCTTAATACTTATCAGGAGGCATACCTGTAAGGTTTTTGTGACATGGCCAATACTTTCTGAATACAATTCAGGTGACTGAGCACATCATAAGTAAGCCATCACCATGAAGGAAGATTACAAAAAAGCAAAAAGAGCTCATTTATATTCAGTAAACCAAAAAAAAAAAAAAAAAAAAAAAAAGAGCTGCCTTAGAGATCTGAACCTGAATTTCATTGAACTCAAAGATTCATATCTGCTTTAAAAGGACATTAATAAGCACAATCCACCTATTCTAGGTCATCAGAATAACACATATTGAAGCAACATGTGTTCATCTACATATTTATAACCTCCCATCGTGAAAAACCCTTTACAAAGCAAATCTGATTAAGGTTCTCAATAATCCCATGAAATTGACATATATAAAAATCCTCACAAAATAAACACATAATTAGAGTAGAAAACTAATCTTTGGCTTGGTAGATGAATGAATTGTTTTCCATTTATGTTGGTTTGGCCAACTTATCTGGAATTCTGAAAGTTTAAAACCCTGGGCTCTATCAGACAGTAGAAACAAAGGGAGACACAGCATAACGTAATAGAATGGTGGCTCTGGAGCCGGAATGTTTGGGTTTGAATCCTAGCTCTATTATTTACCAACTGTCTGACCCTACTTGACCCTCAATGTCCACATCTGGAAAATGGAGATGGCAATATTAACAGAATTACATAGGCGGCCTTGGAGATTAAAGGAAATAATGCACGTAAAGAACATGAATAATACCTGGTACATTTAAAGGATATTAGTTATTGTTGTTGATGCTATTATTATTTCTAAAACTATGAAATCCACCTCCCCCCAAATATTTCACTACTATTTCTCCAGTTAAGGTAATGCTCTAGACACTGGAAAGAGTGTCTGTGTCTGCCATTACTAAACACCAATTTACATGCTTAGATGATTTACACAGTTCATTTTAGAATGGATCTGAGAAATAAAAATTATGACAACATTCAATTATATTTACATTTTTATAACTCTAAAGTTTGAGTTAGAAGAGGCCTCTCTAAAATGGCCTCTTATAATTGCTATTACCTGAATGTGATCTTCCTGATAAAGGGGGTTATATCTATGACAAAGAATCTGTGTTTGTTCTCACTGGTGATCTTCAATAGATTATCAAAATCTTTAGTGTAAGATCTAGTGCAATAGCATTAGGTTTTTCTAAAGCTCTGAAACCTGAATTCCTAGGGAAAGCATAACCCTCTACCCTCAGATCATTTTAAAACAGTGTCAATGAAATACATTTTTAATTATATGCAAATGACTATTTCAGAATAAAAAAAAAATCTTCACATTAAGAGTAGGAAATATTCAGAAAGAGGGAAGAGAAAGTAAACCGTAGTAGTATTATATAAATTTAGATATTTCAGTAAGAAGATTTTTTTTCCCTATACAAAAAGAACCAAGATATAATTGCTTATAGGTTTTGAGAATTACAGAAAAAAGTTATGTTATACAACGGAAAGCTTTGCAAAAAGCAGTTGTAAAATGTGAGAAAGTCTGGCTGATCTCCAGGGTTAAAACTAGTAAGCAGTAACTTGGACTCCCTCCCCCACTCGCTTTTTAAAAAATGTTTGATCCCTATGTTTAAGAACTCCCCAAGGATCTGTTTTTTTATGGATGTAATCGACAAAGGGTGACTTTCATTCTTGTTCCATATTCCTCTTTAAGGCTTTATAATAATTCCAACTTTCATGTTGTCCACACATTGGAGACTGTTGAATATTCATGAGCTGCTTTCACTAACGCAGCAGGCAAGCACACCGCGTTCCTTCCTTCGCTAAGGCTGTTGCCCCTATACCTTTTGGACACAGGAACATGTGAAGAATGTGTTACAACTGGCAACCTATCTCAGCTTTCTTCAGAATGAAACAAACAAGGGTAGTAAAGGTCTCTGAACACAGTAGCAGAAGTACCTATTTCCATGGATGCAAAACATACAATAAATTCTGACTTCCATTCTTCGCCTAAGGTTAAGATAAAGAAAGAGATCAGGAATTCCCCTCACTTCAGTGAGATGGGAGAAGGGGAAAATGGGATGTACAGGCCAAAAGAACAGCTGAAATGCAGAAGGCTTCCACTGTATGGGAAGAATGTTACTGGATTTCCAAATGTTCTGCAGCTATAATAGTACTTGCCTTAGGAGAAAATACGGATTCGATGCCTTCTGAAGGTTTTGAACTGTTTTATGTCCCAAACACTTCTCTAGGTGTGGTGAAAGAGGAGTTTATTAATGTTTGCACTTACGAAAGGTTAAAGTAATAAAACTCTTATAAAAATTTGTTACTGCATTAATTTTTACTTTAATTGGTCTTCTAAACTCAGGATCTTTTAAATGGGTAATTTTAAGAAAGAGCAAAGAACAAATTATGACTTTAAGAATAATTTAATGAAACTGCTTCTTGAATTGCATGAAAAAAAAAACATAAAGCTTAGTTTATAATCCATAAAATTCTGCTTAAGTTAAGTCTTACCAGTGACTTTCAAAACACACAGATGTGCTATGATAGAATTTAATTGGACAGTTTTTGGGTGTCAGAAGGAACTGAATTTTAAGAACCACCCTCCTCGGGGCGCCTGGGTGGCTCAGTTGGTTAAGCGACTGCCTTCGGCTCAGGTCATGATCTCAGGGTCCTGGGATCGAGCCCCGCATCGGGCTCCCTGCTCCGCGGGAAGCCTGCTTCTCCCTCTCCCACTCCCCCTGTTTGTGTTCCCTCTCTCGCTGTCTCTCTCTCTGTCAAATAAATAAATAAAATCTTTAAAAAAAAAAAAAAGAACCACCCTCCTCAATTATAAAAATAACCTCAAATCTAAAAAGAGCAAAATCGGGGCGCCTGGGTGGCTCAGTTGGTTAAGCGACTGCCTTCGGCTCAGGTCATGATCCTGGAGTCCCGGGATCGAGTCCCGCATCGGACTCCCTGCTCAGTGGGGAGTCTGCTTCTCCCTCTGATCCTCCCCCTTTCATGCTCTCTGTCTCCCATTCTCTCTCTCAGATAAATAAATAAAAAATCTTTAAAAAAAAAAATAAAAAAAATAAAAAGAGCAAAATCCTTGAAAAAATTTGCTTTAGACTGTGGGATTTATTTTCAATTCTTCCCCTTGGCCCCCTGTCTGTTGTGGCATTGAAAGCTGGGCTCAAAACCTGTTTGACCACTGAAGCCCTTGAAAACACTTGGAGCAAAAACAAATTTGTCTTCTAAAGCTGTAAAATGCTGACAAGGCCTTTATAGAGGACACTGAAAAAAAAAATGCTTTCCCTCCATATACAAATAGCTCAATCTGAAGGCTGCAGAGAACACTGGGAGTCAAAACAGGTTCATTATTCTAAACTTAGGCTCTAAGAGAAGGAAAATATTTGATATATTCTCATCAACAAAGGTTTAATGTGCATCTGAGTTTCTTTTTGTACCCTTTAGTACATTTTATGTTTTATTGCTTAAAGCAACTGTATAACTTAATCCATATTTAAGAAGAACTATTGTTAGGATACGAGGATGCTGATAGAACTTGCTAACTATCCACCCAAATCCACTCTACCTTCCTTCCAGAAATGACGTAGCCACATGCCCAGCAACAACGCATTCCCCAGTCTCTCCGGCAATGAAATATGGCCATGTGACCGACTCCTCTCCAACAGGATGCGCGATACCATGTGTGTGGGTTCTAGGCCTGGCCAATAAACTACCCCAGCAGGTACATTCCTCAATGCTCATGCTCTCCTTCTGTGAGCTGGAAAGGAGATGAAAACCACCATAGTTCACTGGAAGCTACTTGAAGATGACAGAGAGGAACTTGGCCTGGGTTCCTGAAAAACTGCACAGAGCAAGTCCTCTACTCTTCTCCCTGGCCCTCAACTTTTTTTTAGGTTGTTACGGGAGAAGGAACATTTACTGTGTTCAAGACATTGTGTTTTGGGTCTTCTTGTTACGCAAGTTACCCTAAAAAATATGGCAACCATTCATGCACTTTTTTTCAACACATTTTTTTGATGAGTGCTGAACTCTGCTGGGCATTGGGGTACAAAGGTGAGAGGTGAACCAGACAGACACTGGTCCTTGTCATGACTTCTGTATTTTGGTTACTCCTCCAACTGGAGTTTGCTACACTGTTAATATTATCTTTATTTCTAAGATAGGTTCTTTCTGAATGATAATTGCTAAACGTTAATTGGCAAAACATAAAATTCAAAGTGGTCAGCACATTCTTTCCTTATTCAATAGTATGCAAAGGAAAGAAATTCTAGATGTGTGTATAAATGTGGTGAGCTTAAAAAGTTAGAAGAGTATTTGGGTGCCTGGGTGGCTCAGTTGGTTAAGCGACTGCCTTCGGCTCAGGTCATGATCCCGGAGTCCAGGGATCGAGTCCTGCATCAGGCTCCCGGCTCAGTGGGGAGCCTGCTTCTCCCTCTGACCCTCTCCCTTCTCATGCTGTTTCTCTCTCTCTCTCTCTCAAATAAATAAATAAAATCTTAAAAAAAAAAAAGAAGAGTATTTATTTTTCTTAGATGAAGGGTAGGTTGTGGTTAGAACATAGGGACAGACCTTTGGTGTAATGTGAAGGAGGTAGTGGGGCAAACCGTTCAAGTTTCTGATGAAACAGTCTTTAGATCAAAGTAAGTTACAATCAAACCCCTCCACCCCTCCTCTAGGCTCCATCCCTTATCAATTACTCAAGAACATTGATCCTGCAATGGATCCCCTTCTCTTGCACGTCATTCCCTCCCTCTTTTGGTTTATCTTACACAAATACTCTGCCATATCACTGTGTTGTTTTTTTTTTTTAAAGATTTTATTTATTTATTTGAGAGAGAGAGAGCACGAATGTGGGGTGGGGGCAGAGGGAGAGGGAGAAGCAGACTCCTCGCTGAGCGGGGAGCCTGACATGGGGCTCGAACCCAGGACCCTGAGATCATGACCTGAGTCAAAGGCAGATGCTTAACCACTGAGCCACCCAGGCACCCCCATGTCACTGTCTTAAAACCCCTCTCTTGATCTTACATTATCTCCAGCTGCTGCTTCATTTTTCTTCACCCCCTAAAGAGCCAAACCTCTTCAAAGACTTACCATACCTGCAGTACCTAATTCATTTCCCCCAATTCTTTCTTGAACCCATCTAACTAGATGTTTTCCTCTCTCTTCCACCCAAATCTACCATCAAGGTAAATGTGGGTGAGCTATATACATGTGAAATTACTATTCATTCACTATTCCGATTTCTGTCTTCTGATTTGCTCTTAACTGACATCTAATAAGGCTCTTGCCCACATGTTTGCACTGAAAATTGCTAGTTGCTCCTTCTTAATCTTTTTTGCTTATACCTTCTCATCTGCCTACCCACTAAATGTTGGTATGTCCCAAAATGCTGTCATAGCTCAGACCAGCCCAAGGCTTTAAGTGCCAACTGGTGCCAAAGACTTCCAAACTTATTCCATCTCTCCCCTGAACTCCAGATTCATGTATCTAACTGCCTACTTGGTTCTTTACTAATAAACATCTTAAGCTCAACATATCCAAATGAAACTTTGATTTCCGCCCCCCCCCGAATCTGCCCCTCCAATAGTTTTCTCCATCCTTCCAGTTAGCTATTTCAAACGTCTCGGAGTCATCCTGCATCCCCCCTCTTTCTTCACACCCACATCCAATCTATTAGAAAATCCTCTTGTTTTTACCTTAAAATACATCCATAGTCTGACTTTACCACCTTCACAGCTATCATCCTGGCCTAAATTGATATCATCTCTTGATTTGATTATGTCAATTATTTTGCTTTAGTGTTTGTTCATCCCTTACCACCTCTGGGCTATTCTCCCCCATCCTCCTGGCTATTCTTAACATAGTTGCTAGAGTGATTCTTTCAAAAGGTACACCAGAAAATGATTTTCTTCTCTTTGATCCTCTAATGCCTCCTCATCTCACTCAAGGTAAATCCCAAAGACCTAAAAATGGCTACAAAAGCTTAAGTGATCAGTACCCTTGCTACATCTCTGACCTCATCTCTTAAAATCATCCTCCACTCTGCTCCAATCACAGCAGCCTCTGGCTTATCCTCAGCAGGCTAAGCCTGCTGCCCCCTCTCCCTAGATAGCTTCTCCCCAAAGTTCCTGATGGCTCACTCCTTCACCTCTTTCAGGTCCCTGCACAAATCTTCTCAGTGAGGCCTAACCCCAGTACCCTCTGTACAACATCAATCCTACACCTCCCACCACTTCCTCTCTTTTCTGCCCGCTTCATTTCTCTCCACAGCATGTGTCACCATCTATTTATTTTCTTGTTTCTTATTTGATCCTATAAAGAATGTAAACTTCATGATGGCTGACAATGTGTCCATTTTGATAACGATTGTGCCGTTGGTTCCTAAAAGAGTGCTTGTCATATAGTTAGCTGTATAATTGAAAGAATGAATAATTTTAAATCAGTGGCTCACAATGTTGGGCTTTTTTACATTATATGGATACTACCCAGAGAGTCACTGTCAGGTAGTTTTTGACAGGAGTTCTTGCTGAGTCGTAGTGCACTGAAAACAAAGGATGAAAATCGCTGCATTAGGCAGAGGACTGTTTTGCAGAGGTAAGGCAGCGCGGGCCTGGGAGCGGGTGCAGACATGTCGGGTGGCTGTTTTGATGTTCCAGGGCAGTTATAACAAGGGCCTCAGTGGTGTGATGGCAATAAAAAGGGACAAGGGGAACCTTCATAACATTTTTAAAACAGAGTCAACTAAATTTGACAACTGATTGAAAAGCTGGAGGAGGGACTAGGGGCAAGTCCAAGAAATGACTTAGAAAAGGGCTGAGAAGATGATGGTGTGATGAGATCAGATGGCTCTCCTGGTGAAAAAGAGATCAAAGAGGGACAATGAGTTCGGTTTTAGCCCGTTGACTTATTTTCTTTCTTTCTTCCTTCCTTCCTTCCTTTCTTCCTTCCTTCCTTTTTCTTTTTTTCCTTCCTTCCTTCTTTTAGAGAGGGGGAGGGGCAGAGGGAGAGGGAGAGAGAGAAATCTCCAGCAGACTCCCCACTGAGCACAGAGTCTGACACAGGGCTCGATCTCACAACCCTGAGATCATAACCTGAGCTGAAACCAAGAGTCAGACGCTTCACCGACTGAGCCACCCAGGCGCCCCCAACACATTGACTTTCTACGGTGAACTGGGGAGAGCTTCAATCAAATGTTGACTTGCAAGTCATTTGTAGAGCGGTCATGTCTGACACTATGCAAGTGGAAAAGCTCTCAAGTGAAGTGCTAATGGAAAGGAGAAATGGGACAAAACCTGGGGAACATCTCCATCCATGTATGTTTTGTGGAAGATGAGCCAGTGAAAGAGATGACATGGAAGAAAGTCACTGGGGATGAGAGGGCATGGAGAGGTCAGTGTCACAGAGGCTGAGGGAGAGAGTTCTGAGAAAAAGGGACAAAGTGTCAAGCCCCACGAGGACTTGAGGAGTCAAGGACCAAGCAGACATCAGAGCACAGGTGTCTTCAAAGGCCATTTCCAACCCCATGTCCAAAGAGTGACATGGAGAAAGCAGTTTCCTCAGAGAAGTGGACGTAGCATCTGGGCTACTGGGGTTGATGAGTGAGTGCAGACTATTCAGACCGTCTGATGGCAAATGAAGGAAACAGACTGGTCATCAGAACAGAGGGGGAAGAAAGGGACTTATGTATGAATTGTGTTCAGTTTTCTCTATTCTTTAGCACACTGAGTTGCTTTTAAATCTCACAAAAAACCACAACGACCTATTAATATTCCCACTTTACGGATGAAGCAACTGAGGGACAAAATATGCCCACTTACCATAGATATTAAGTGATAAAGTTGAAATGGAAACTCAGGTCTGACTGTAAGAGCTATGCTCTTACCTTGAACCCTGCCTGTGATTTCAGAGGGTGTACAAAACATTAAATAGATGTTGTTTATTTTTTGGTTATTATTTTTAAAAGATTTATTTGAGAGAGAGAGAGCATGCAGTGGGGTGGAGAGGGGCAGAGGGAGAGAAAGAATCTCAAGCAGACTCCTCACTGAATGCAGAGTCCAACATGGGGCTTGATCTCAGGACCCTGAGATCATGACGTGAGCTGAAATCAAGAGTCGGGCACTTAACCGACTGAGCCACCCAGGCGCCCCTAAATAGATGTTGTTTATGAAGAAGAGAGCTACTAGACTATGTTTTTGTTTTTTATATAATGAGTAATGCTTATTATAGAATTAATGTCACATGGAGAACATTTGAAGAACAGAGGATAGAGTAACAGTTGCTTCTAATACCACTATTACCACCATCATACAATCACTTTAGGCACATTTCCTTGCAGTCTTTTTTCCTGGGAATGAACATGTGTACATATAATTTATATACACACACATATACTTATATAATATATACACATATATATGTATACATGTATGAATGTACACACTGTGTATACTGCTTTATAATCTACTTTAATATTGAGGGAGGATATAGGGGAACCCCACCTCCACCACTTACGTGTGACCTTGGACAAATTGTTTACTCTCCTCTGCCTCATTCTCCTCATGTTTAGAATGAGAATTATAATAATAATAAATCCACCTTCTGGATTATTGGGAGGATTAAAATTGATAATATATACAAAGCACTTAAAATATAACTTGTCAATGGTTTTTATTTTATTACAAAGTCTTCACAATCCTAATTTTATTGAATTGACGTACAAATGTTGCTTATCTGATCTCGCACTTTTGAACATTTAAATTGCTTCTAATTTTCCATGATTAAAGAAAGCCTGTGGTGAGCAAATTAATACCATTTTTTTTTGCATATTTAAGTAGAACCGAGTGGCAGAAGTATGATTACTGGATAAAATGCATGACTGACTTATGACTTTTGATTCAAGCTGTTAAATCGTGCCCAGGAGAGAAAGCTTTTAGAGATGGAGCCTTTTTCTAGGCCAACAGAAATGAGCCAATGAAGAGGAAGCCAATGAAAAGGAAAAGTGTGTGAGTGTATGTATATGTTTGTACACGTACATGGGTGCGGGGTGGGGAGATGGATGTAGAAGGTAGAATTTACAAAGATACTTCTAGACTTTAGAGTTTAACCTGAGAAATTAGAAAAATCATGTTATCATTTGAGCAGGTGAGAAAGGAAAATGAGTAGAGTTCTAGAGACGTTTTGAAGCAGGAGTGAGGGAAGTTGCTGAAACAAGCTGTGTATCTTAGTTTTTCAAAGTAAATCAGGAGACAAGGTTTTCCTCTGAGAATGACTGATGGGCACAGGCATGAGCCAAGAGTTTAAAGAGGGAAGAAAAGTTTGGGACTGTGGCAATAATTAGAGATAAGGCAGAACACTCTAATGTCACTTACTACCCCTAATTTTTAAACTCTGAATTATCTGTAGTCTCTTGGTCTCTGCTGGTCATGACAGTCTCGAGAGGTGAAAGCACAAAGGGGAACATGCCCAGACAGTTCCCGCTTTAGAGATTCTAAATCTGCAAGATGCTTTTTTTGGTCTACAGCATATTCTCCTCAGTTGTATTGTGGGCTGGTGTGATGAGTGTGAAATTATTAGTCACTGTGTTCAGTTACTCTCCTCTCACTTTCTCTGGAAAATGGCTTTTGTTCCCATCTCTTCACCCAAACTGCTTTTACTAAGTGATATCCAGCTTGCTAATCCCAATGGTCAAACTCTCAGTCTTCTGCTTAACCCATCATCTGATCTTTTCTGCTCCTTGAGACACTGTTCACTTGGCTGCCATGGCACTAAACTCACCTTGTCTGTCTTCTACTTTGCTAGTCTCATAAGTCTCCTCCCCTGGTACCTTCTCATTTCCCCATCCTCTAAATGTTGGTGTGTCTCAGGGCCCACCGTCCCTGAGGCAACTTCTCTTTCCTGTCCACATTCACTCCCTTGGTCATCTCACCCAGTATACTGGCTTTAAATATCCTCCATCTGCTGATGACTCCCACACTGTATCTGCAGCCAGGATTTCCTCCCTAAACTCTTGGCCCAGAAATCCACTTGCTTCCTTGCCATGCTCTCTTAGATATCTAATGGGCACCTTAATCTTATGTCCAAAACTGAACCCAAACTTCTGTCTGTCTTCTCTATCTCAGCTAAACTGACAACACAAATCTAGTTTCTCAGGCCAAAAACCTTGGAGTCATCTTTGACTCCTTGATTACTTTCACACCACACAGGTAATGTCAAGAAATCCTGTCAATTCTACTTTCAAAACACATGCAGAATCTGTTCACTATGTCATGACTACTGCAATGTACCACTCCGGAAGGAGTTTAGTCATGTGAGCAGTGCCCCCTAGAGTAGTGCATTGTACAGCCTGCAAGGAAATACATGCTGGCTCTGGTGTGACCTTAGTTCAAACCATCATCATCTCAAATCTAGATTATTGCAATAGCTTCTTAACTGGGTTCCCTGTTTCTGCCCCTGCCTGCTTACTGTCTATTCTCAACATAGTAGTTGAACCAATTTCAGTAAGCCAGATCACTTTTCTACCTAGAACCCTCAACTGGATTCTCATCTCACCCAGAATGAAGGCAGAGTCCGCACAATGATCTATGAGGTCCTACTTCATCTGCCCACCCGCTCCCATTACCTCTTTAATTTTGCTCACTCTCTTCCAATCACAATGGGGTCTTTGTGGTTTCTTGAATGTTCTACATAAATGACTGTCTCAGGGCCTTTGCACCTACTATCATAGTATAGCCTGCTTCCTTACTTTCTCTAAATCTTTACACTCAAATGTCAAATTCTTGGAAGGTCTTCCCAGACCACTCTATTTAAAATTGCATCACCTGCCCCCTCACAATTCCTATTTCCTGCTTTATGTTTCTTCCTAGTAGTTATCACTATCCAATATATTTTGTGTTTTACTTACTTATCTTGATTATTGTCTGTTTCCCCTACTAGGATGTAAGCTCCAGGAGGACAGCTACCTTTGCCTGTTTTTCTCACTGCTTTATCTCCAGGATCTGAAATATTTCCTGGCACATAAAGGCATATAATTACATATAATTCTCCCTCCTCCCTTGCTGACCCAGCTATAGAAATAAATGTTTAGTCAGGGTGTAAAGAACTTGAAATGGAATAGGAAAAGGTGTTGGGGGAAGAGTTGGGAAAAGTAAAATTAGGAGGTTAAACATAAGGGACAAGTTAAGATACACAACTTTTAAGATGTAGTCTAAATACTTGCTATGTTCCCTGGCTCTTTGCTTTGTGGTTACCTGTGAAGATTAGATTTAAAAATTTATGGAATATGACAGTTAGAAAAGCTCTTAGAGAACACCCTCATTTTAGATGAGGAAGTTTTTCTTCTGAGTTGTGCTGGCAGGTTTTTAAATTATTCACTGCAACAAAGACATGGTCCACTTAGCTCACTTATGTTAATAGGTGACATTCACAATCCTGGAATGAGGAAACTGACAACTAAGGTGGGGGCAAATCCTTTCACATAAAAAAGACTGGATAGCATTAGGCTCTCCCATCCAAACATTTTTAAACAGAGAATATGTCTATAGTTTTATCAGTCAAACACATATTCTAAGGAATAAATGTACTTTTTCACTTTTATTAGTTATTACCACCTAGCTAATTTAAGACACCATTCCTGGTGGGAAAAAAAAATTAATGGGTTAAATTCATATAAAAAGGGATTGAGATAGAGAAGCACATCTTTCCAAAGAAGTCAACTGTTGGAATATTAGTCATTGTAAATCTCTTTGGCAGATAAGCAAATTGTGAGCCAAATAAAGTGCTAATGAAATTAGCACCAATTATTTTATTTAAAAATTTACTTTCCTCCAAATAAGAATTAAGTTAATGTTAAAAACATTTAATGTGCAATGGTTCCAAAGCTTACATTCTTTATTTGGAGTATATAAGACATGGGCCTGCGGTAGGTGATTGCTTCTGTCCCTTCTAGCTGGTTACTTTACTTCTAGAAACAGATTATCAAGACATTTGGAGGGAAAGGGGCGTCTGGGTGGCTCAGTTGCTTAAACGTCTGCCTTCGGCTCAGGTCATGATCTCAGGGTTCTGGGATCGGGCGCTGCGATGGGCTCCCTGCTGAGCAGGGAGTCTGCTTCTCCCTCTCCCTGCCGCTCCCCCTTCTCTTAAATAAATAAATAAATAAATAAATATCTTAAAAAAAAAAAAGACATTTGGAGGGAAAAAAAGAAATTAACATGTTTCCCTGGATTTGCATTTACGTATATTTTATTTAGGGCCAAACTGGGAATCTTCTCTAAGCACATGCCGAAATTGACAATGGAAAACAGATGGCCTGTAAGTTTGCTAAATGTATAGAAAACCCAACATGGAGCTAAAAGCTTGTCAGAGATCGAATAGATCGGAGCATTTACACATTGAACAGTAAGAATGGGCATTACTTTTTTTCATTATGGGGACTCCAGCTCATGTCATGTTATAAATTTTATCTTTAGTTTTCGTTGTTGTTAAATTTTTTAAAACTAAAGGGACTAAGCGGACAGGCTTTGGTTCTCACTTCTCAGAGAAAATGAAGCATACGCAGAAGAGGAGGATGTATACTAATAGTTAAACTGAATAAATATTTAGTTATTGACAGAAACCACTTGTAATAATTTATATCAAATCAGTGATCCAGGGTTCAGGTCTGAGGTAACTCTGTAAGAGGCTGTTCTTTTTTGTTTTTGTTTCTGATTAATTTGGAAGAAAATACTTTATAGAGTATAGATTTGAACTAAATTTCTGAACACAGATTTCTGTACACAAAGATAGTTGATCCTCTTTCCCTATGTAGTTTTCTTTCACCTGGCTTTAAGTTCATTAATTTTTTTTTTTACATCATATATATGAGAATGAACAGAATGGGGGAAAATAAAAAATGCTTTAATGACAATATTCCAAAAATACAATTTAAAAATACTCAAAAGAATGAGATAAAAATCATTTGAATAACATGGAAATCAAAGTGTGCTGTCTCTGTTTCTTTTGACAGAATATAATCTTTCTCAGCTTTGATTTTTATATTTACCAAAAAGAAATACAAGTATGTACACTTAGTAGCTCTGAGGCCTTCACAACTCATATCCTATAGTCCTATGAAGCTCATGATTGAAATTATTATTTTTTTACAAAGCAAGGGAAAGAGATGTGATATTTCCTAATTGGTTACAAGTAAAAGTTTTATAGAATTTTCACTTACCACAAGACCATCTTGATTTTCATTGAGTTCAGAAAGTTTGGAACTGGATTTCTGACGTTTAGGTTTGCCCCTTTCTCCAATATAACCAGAAGTACTTTCATACAATTTTTCCACTTCCTGAGCATTCAAAATACAATCTTCAAGGTTGTTGAACCCAGAAGGAATATTTTCTTTGTTGATAAGTCCCCTTGAATTAAAAAAAAAAAAAAAGGCTTAATTTTAAAAGGTAAAAGGGATATTTTAACGACACTGTCACTGCATCACATGGGAAATCAGAAGAGTGCCCAGAAATTCCAGTTTGCCTCTTCGATCAAAATCTGAGCACAGTGCTACTCCTGAGACCACTTGGTGCCAAATATATCACGTTACAAGAGAAATTATTCCTAGAGGCAAACTGGCAAGGACTGTGTTTCTACCAATGAACAACTTTTGAGGTTGTACCAAAAGTAATTTGTATTCAAACAGGGAAAACAGTGCAATCTTACAAAAAAATTTCCCATTATTAACAGATTACATACACACACATACTTTATTTTATTTTAAAGATTTACTTATTTGTTTTAGAGAGAGAGGGAGGGAGAGAGAATGCGTGTGTGCACGGGGGCAGGGGGTAGAGGGAGAGAGAGAATCTTAAGCAGACTCCCCGCTAAGTGCAGAGCCTGATGCGGGGCTTGATCTCATGACCCTGAGATCATGACCTGAGCTGAAATCAAGAGTTGGACGCTTAACTGACTGAGCCACCCAGGCTCCCCTGCTATACACACATTTTATAATACAATGTGTGGACAAAAATCTGAAAAGGAAATATGATGTCTTTTTCTCTTGAATGGGACAAACTGATTTTCCCAAATGATAAAGACATTTTAGCATAGTAGAGAAGCATTAATAACAAACTCTGACTGCATGTGATAATCTTGGGAGAAATAGTATAAATTAAAAAAAACTGTGGAATACAAAGCATTTTAACTAAAGTATGGATTTGTTACTTCCCAGTACAAGGAGTTTCAGGATGTAAACTTCTAACTGGATGTCCTTCATGACTTAGTTTATTTTTCTTTTAAGATTTTATCTATTTATTTCTCAGCAAGCAAGCACAAGCAGCGGGAGTGGGAGAGGGAGAAGCAGGCTCTCTGCTGAGCAGGGAGCCCGATGCGGGACTCAATCCCAGGACCCTGGGATCATGACCTGAGCTGAAGGCAGATGCTTAACCAACTGAGCCACCCAGGTGCCCTGTTCTGACTTAGTTTTAGAAGCAGATATGAATGTCATAACTACAGAATTTAATTCACTTAATATTCTTGAAATTGTTCTGAGTATTTTAAACATTCCCTTAAGGAGTTTCCATAAAATTAAATTACTTAGCAAACTGTTTGTTTTTTTACTACATCACAAGACAAATTAAGCCATCAGGGTAGCATCATGGCGTGCCAAGGTACAAATGAATGAGATCTTTCCCTTACGGTATGACTGAGTTAAGGTAACTCCCTAAACACTTACAGTTCTATTTTGAAATAAATGAGCTCTAAAGAGCAAAACAGATGACTATATTTTACCGTCAGTTCAACCACATACAAAAATGAAAGATAATGTTAAATATTTATTCTGCCATCTAAATTCACATCCTATCTTAGATGGGCTTATCCTGGAGGGAAAATTATGAATTAAATATTATCCTAATATTTTCAAAGTTACACTATCTTTGGTGATTTTTAGCACTCCATATTTAATTTAGTCTTATTTTACATAATTTTTATTTATTTTTTTTTATTTTTTATTTTTTTTTAATATTTTATTTATTTGACAGAGAGAGACACAGTGAGAGAGGGAACACAAGCAGGGGGAGTGGGAGAGGGAGAAGCAGGCTTCCCGCTGAGCAGGGAGCCCGATGTGGGGCTCGATCCCAGGACCCTGGGATCATGACCTGAGCCGAAGGCAGACGCTTAACGACTGAGCCACCCAGGCGCCCCTTATTTTACATAACTTTTAATGTAAAAATATACACTTAGTAAAATTATAGAAAAGATTTATGCAACAAATATTAGAAATACCCTCAGTATAAAATCATAGAAGGCAGAGGAACAGTGGACAGGGACTAACATGCTGGCACACATACTTATGCAGATACTCTTCAATCTCCCCTCCACGCACTGAGTGTTGCCTTTCACGGATGGCTGGATGAGTTTGGTCTCAACTTCAGAATTAATTATTTTACTATATAAATTCTGTCTATCACTCTTTATACTTCTCCTAACTCCTAGGGTATACATCCTTTATAATTTTTTATTGAGGGGTTTTTATGTTTGAAAGCTGTTATGACAGAATTGTGTTTCCCCCCAAATTCCTCTACTGAAGCCCTCACCATCTGTTAATATGACTGTTTTTGGAGACAGGGCCTTTTCAGAGGTAATTAAGGCTCAATGAGGCCATAAGGGTGGGTGCTGTAATCCAACAGAACTGGTGTTCTAATAAGAGGAGGAGGGATGCCTCGGTAGCTCAGTTGGTTGGCTGCCTTCGGCTCAGGTCATGATCCCAGGGTCCTGGGATCGAGTCCCACATCAGCCTCCCTGCTCAGCAGGGAGCCTGCTTCTCCTTCTCCCACTACCCCCTGCTTGTGTTTGCTCGCTGAGAAATAAATAGATAAAATCTTAAAAGAAAAAAAGAAAAGAAAAATAGGAGACACCAGGAGAGCACACACATGGAGGAAAGGCCATGGGAGGACACGGTGAGAAGGACCCATCTGCAAGTGCAAGAGCGAGGTCTCATCAGAAACCAACCCTGTCTGTACCTTGATCTTGGACTTCCAGCCTCCAGAACTATGAGGAAATAAATCCCTGTTGTTTAAGCCTCCCAGACTGTAGTATTTTGTTATGGCAACCCTAGTAGACTAATACAAAAGCTAAAAACCAGTTTTAGAAATTAAAACACAAAGTTTATTTTATAATCTTTTTGAATAGTGAATGAATGACTGGAATAAAAGCTGTCAAAACAAATACATGGAAATCTGTTCAGCATGCTCATGTGGAAATCCTGTTCTCTTACATAAAAGAAAAAGTCTCTGCTTTTGTGCGAGTCAACACCTTTCAGCCACGATACATATGTGACTATGAGGAGTGCTGGTATATAATTCCTGCCTGCAACATTCTGACAGGTTTCAGTCATACTTGACATCACTGAAATCTGACATGAATTCAGATTTCTGGGGCCTCTCACTTTATCTGAAGTTTCTTCCTTACCATCCCTACAAACACACTTAATGTTCTGGCAATACTCAACTATTTATCATTCCCCTGATACAGCACTGGGTTTTTTTTGTCTTTTCTTTTTTTTTTTTCTTACTTTGCAGTAGGAATTTAATATAGTATTTCTATAATAAATATGTACAAATTCCAGTTTATTGTGTTTTGGACAGCTGAAACCACTTTCACCTAAATTACCCTTTGCTTTTAAGAAAATATTTATTATCAAATTTTCACACATACAGAGGAGACACTATCACAACGAATTTCCATATACCCATCACCAAGGGTCCTCATTTCCATGCACCTGGCAGATGGCAAGTTTTTTAAATAAATGAATTAAACTGAACCCCTTCACATATTGAATGTATTGCTTAAACTTTGATATTTTTATAGTAGCAATATAATATAAGCCTGATAATGTTTCCTTATAAATTTAGACAAAATAAGAAATCATTTGCACTAAAATGAAATATTTGTAAGTCTTAGTCTATCTTCTGTATTTATTTCAAAAAATCTGCCATGATGACTTTAGTATAGACTTAATGACTCTAATCTCACCCTGAAGTATGGTTATCATTGACTTCAAGGATATATTTTTTTACTTGGTTGCAGCTTTAAGTTGTTAGGAGGCAAAATAATAGACAAAAATACAATGAATTTCTAATTTTTAAAAACCCTTTTAAACCATTCCATAAGGTTAATAGTTTTGAATAGAATAAAGTCTAGCTTAATCTTTATTTTTTAAGCAAAGCCTGATGAAAATCTTTGATAAATGAATCAATTATGCATAGGTATATACTAAGAAAAACATACTTACTATAGGCTATGATAATGATTCTCAACCTTTGCCCAATCAGTGATATGTCGGTATAGCTCCTGGGGACATACTGGAGAGAACCTTCATGGGGACAAAAGTAGTAGGTCTGGGACCCTGAGAGATAAGCGCCTTGCTCCTCCCCAGACCTGGCGAGCTCAGAGAGGCAGTGCAGCGTGGACTGGACTGGGAGTTGAAGAGAAAGGACTATCAAGACATGTTAATTACCCAGCATGTCAGGTTAGGAAGACACCAGAGGCCTAGGAGGCTGAGGCCAACAGGGAGCATAGGAAGGGGACTTCTGTGTGCCCAGACGACGCACCAAGGAAAAAGAGTAATGTGAGACTATAAGTTACCGTGGCCACACACAGTTTTCAGCCCGAGATTTACTCACTCAGTGTCCAACTCTAGTCTGACCACAATGAGTGACCAGCATGAGCAGTGAAGGAAATACCAGAGAAGAAAAAATAAGGGGAAGGCTAGAGTTTCACAGGTTGTTAGATTAGTCGGTCTCTACCGTTCTTCATCTCCTTTTGTTCTCCTGATATTGACAGTAAAATATGATCAAGAGAACTTAGAAACATGCCTGGATGTGGGAAACTCTAAATTCTGCAGGAAAGGTTACTCTATGTTTCATATTTTTCTACCGCCTGTTCATTTGGACCTTACCCCACTGTGCTGTCCCCTGCCCGGCCGCCACGCAGCATCAACCGTCAACACGACCACCGTCTGCTCTGTTCTCTCTCTTGTCTTACTACCACTTCCAACCTCTGCCTGCTATCCCTCTGTCCAAACAAAGAGGGTGGAAAGCATGATGTCGTGACACATGTCGTGACACACTAAGGGTATTTTAAAAATGCAATGTGTTGCTACATACTATTTGGCAAAAAATGAGACGGGGGATAAGAACAGTATTAAATAATTTGTACTTGCTGTGTAACACAATATAGGCAGTACACAAGTTAATTTTACTCCTAAACGTTTTCTATAAAGCTTAGTTAGTAGCTAATTTTAAATGTAAATACCTCCTGTATTATAATTTTCCTATTTTGTAAAGGTAATATTATAGCACTCCCTCCTATCCACCAGCCACAAGACAAATTTTTTTTTAAAGTGCTCCTTATATCACTTAAAAAGTCAGTGGTCTATACCACTGATACTGTTTTATTCCTAAAATTACATTTGCTAGTATGGCCCTTAAACATCTTCATGATATGCAGCATGGTATTTATTTATACCACTTATCTTTTGCGTCTTTCTTTAAGCAAAAAGAAGTTTCCTTTTTTCCCCCCTAAGATTTTGATGTGCATTATGAATCCAGGTGAAAAGGAATGAGGGGAACTAGGGTCTGATTTAGTCTTTGACATTTAATAAGGAGTTCAAAACGATAACTTTATAGAGACTAAATGCTATAGTAGATACAAATAAACTTAAAACTTTCAGGAAAAATATATGAATATAACTTTATTTTCCTTGGCATTTAAATGATGATTATTGAAAAATATAGATGATAATTGTTTATTTGTATTTTATCAAGTCCTCTAATGAAGAATAAAGTTTCTTATGATACTATTCTTGAAATTCATGCTGTGGGAAAGCTTAAAACTAGTCATTATGATAATAAAGAACTTAAGCATTTCCTCTTCGATTAGACTTAAGCTCAACCTTTCTGATACTAAAATGTAGTCAACTGTGAAAGTATTACGGTGATATTCTAGTATTGCATCAGGCCAATACAGTACGGAAATCTGTTGATTTTGTAAGTTAGTCTAACAACCAAATGAATGTTGTCTCATAAGAAAAAAACCACCTCTGTGGTGCCTGGGTGGTGCAGTCGGTTGGCCGCCTGACTCTTGGTTTCCGCTCAGGTCAGGATCTCTGCTCAGCATGGAGTCTGCTTGGGATTCTCCTTCTCTCTACTCCCCACCCCCACCCGCAAAACACGCACTCACACACTCTCCCTCTCTCAAATAAATAAATAAATCTTAAAAAAAAAAAAAAACCCGCCGCTGGACAGGCATATGGCAATTTTCTCCTCCAGTGGTCCAGCATCCCTCTAAAGAAGATATTCATGAGGAAGCCCTAAAGTGTATTAAATCAGAGGTGGCTTCCTACAACATACATCTAGACAACACAGAACATCCAGACAAAACTGAAATGTTCATTTAGTCACCTACAAATTTCCAAATGTTAGCTAAGTTTAGAATAGTCAAAAAGGAATTTTTGAAGTTTTAACGGGAATACTGAAATGGGAATGGTTATAACACAGTGACTAATTCAGGTGTATATTTTTAAAAGGAGAGGAGAAAATGCAAATAAGACACTCTAATGCCAACTCACACATCTCTGCCACGTCGAACTTCATCCTGTTCTTTGGACTGACGGCGGCGCTGTCTGGCAGATGTGGCCGAAGATGCTGATGATGTTCCAGATTCCGAGTCCTCTGAACTTTGGCCTCCAGAGCCATTTACATCAAAAAGGTGCTGTTCTACTGCCGACCGGATGGTTCTTTCTAAGAGTCTAATAAAAGCAGAACACAGAGTCCATTAGGCAATCAAATTTATCAGTGATTGCCTTTAAAAATTTATATCCATAATTTGGGAAATATCAGCATTTGTTCAATGGTAGATCTACCACAGCTTCATGAGCAAAGACCACATATGAGACATCTCAAAATATCTGCATCGTGTGTTAAAAATAAAACCAAACCTGACAAATGCTACCACTTTGATCACTGGGTTTTTCATCTTTGTAGGTCCAGGATGACTGAAATGCTCACAGCAAGCCTGGCAACAATTATCAGAGGCATTCAGGAAATAAGGGTCATTTAATATAAGGCAGAATGAGGAAATATTTTTTTCCTCATAGAATAATAATAGACCTATTCTTACAAAGGTGAGTTCCTTCGGATTTCATACCAGCTCTGCAGAGGCAGACAGTATGCTTTACAAAGCAAATGGGCACAAATGATTTTATGATACCTATTATCTATGTAGAATTCTTTAAGATAAAATTATGCAGGGAATAATGTTATTAAAAAGGAACACCTCACCAGAACAATCACTATTTAGAACAGCAAAATCTTTCTGAACCTCTATGCAATTAAATTGTGATGTATATAATTGAAGCTGTTATCATGCAAACATCCCAATATGTGTTACTGAAGATGGCAGGATAGATTTACTTCATTTAACATGAGGAAATACTTAAGCACAGGGGTTGAAGAGTGCATGGTGAGATAGATAGGGTATCCTTATTAAAGCTATATAATCTTTTAATGTGTCTAAGCCTTCTTTTATCACCACATTATTTAATTCTGAATGAGCTGGCATGGAAAATTCTAAACATATACTCCTCAAACCATGTCTTCCTGCACTTGAAAAAAGAATCACATCCAAACTCATCAAACTGTAGACATTAAGTATGTGTAGTTCTTTGTATATTAATTATACTTCAATGAAGATATTAAAAATTTAAAAAGAACCACATTTGTTTTTAAAATGTTCAGATTAAGAAATACATTCACTTAAATAAGATGCGTTTTGAAAAATTTAAGAAGTTTAAGAGTTTCCAATTGTAGTTTTATAATAGACGCATGGTAATCTCATTAAAACTATTTGAAGACAATGAACAAGCGTAGTCTAACTTGGGCATTAGAACTTCTATATTTAGGGGTACCTGGGTGGTACGATTGGTTGAGTGTCCAACTCTTGGTTTCGGCTCACGTTGTGATCTCAGGGTCGTGAGATTGAGCCCTGAGTTGGGCTCTGTGCTCAGCACAGGGTCTGCTTAAGACTTTCTCTCCCTCTCCCCCTCTCACCCCAACAAATAAATGAATGCATGAATGAATGAATAAATGAATCTTTAAAACAAAGAGTTTTTATATTTAGAACTCCACATCCCAATGATTCAAGATTACTTAACTGTGGTCTATAGGAATGTGAGTGAATTAATGTATACATACAAACTAACTCCACACCTTTTCCAAACTATACAAGACCTATAAGAAGTAAAGGTTATCAGGAAATACACAAGAAAGAACATATCAGTCTTGGTATAATTCTGGAATCTCTTTAAAATTCACAAAGCTAAGAGAGGTCAGTCCTGCCCTCTCATTGCTTCCTCACCTAACAAAGAAGGAAAGAAAAATCCCAATTCATCCTATTAGATCCAAATTCATCCTACTCAGTGCTTCTTTAAATTATCCCCTCTTCCTCCTTATCACATCTTTCCTCCTCTTCCTCCTGATCCCTCTTGATGGAAGATGCGCTAAAAAGGCCCATTTACATCTTAGCAAGGAAGGAAGAGAGGTGTGTGTGAAGGAAAATCTTTGAGCAAGAAACTATTCACAAATATTTATTTAGTGCCTAATATACACCAGGCACTTTTCTAGGTGTTAGGGATAAAGCCATGAATATGACAAACAAGGTCCCCATGTTTATGGAGCTTACATTGCTATGAGGCAAGAGAGGTAATAAAGAAATCCTGAAATTTCAGAAAGTGATAAATTCTCTCCAAAATGTTGTACAGGATAGGAGAAGGACTGCGGATAGTCAGGGATGGCTTCTCGGAGGAGAGGACATTTGAACAAAAAAGTGAATGATAAGAAAATGAATGGTCAGGCTGAAAAACAGCCAGTGCAAGGGCTCTGGGGCAAATATAAACTTGGCCTATTCCAGAAACAGAATGTCACGTGCTTGAAGCATGATGAGCAATGTGGTCAAAGAGGGAGGCAAGGGTAGGTAACTGGAGCTTGGATTTTAGTCCAGTTGGTAGCCTTAGGAGGAAAGAGATACATGATCGGCATCATTAGTAGAGCACTGTCCTGCCCTGTGGATAAAGGACTTGTTGCCATCACTAATTTGCTTTTGATTCTGTGTCCCTCTTAGACTGTAAAGTCCCTGATGGCAGAGCCCGAAGCTTAGTTGACATTACACACCTAACACTATGTTGGCATATCGCAGGTACTCAATAAATGTAGGCTGATTAAAAATAAGGAAGGAAAAAATAAAGACACTGTTACTACTTTAACCTTTAATAGCGTCTTCCACTCTAAGATACCTCCCTAAACACGTATTTTGCAAACATTAATAGACTCTGACATTATTTTGACTGAAACAAAAATCTCGCATGTTCAAATGGTTGAGCTGTCTCTAGTCACACACCCATGCAGAAGCTCAAACACGAACACTTCTTATTTAGTCCTCTTCTCTCAGTGGTTTTAAAAATCATCATAAGTTGCTTACTGTATTAATCTTCCAATACTACACACCATTAGAGTAGCTTTTTTTCTGTTTGATAAATGGGAAAGGGAAACCCAAATAACTTACTCTCCAGTTGTCGAAACATTGCTGACTTGGGATACATGCGTGCTGTGGAAAAGAAGCACAAAGAAAGAAAGTCAGATTAGACAGAGCATCAGAGACTGTGAACCAAACATCTGAAGGGGATTCCAGACTAAAAGTATTAGCTAGACTCTGAATGACCCTTGCACAATGTTTAACCCATCCCCTGACAGATGCTGATTTTCACTTGTTTCTGGAATTAGAGGATGCCCATGGGTGTTTACTCCTAAACAGTGTCCCCCCACCCCCCATTTTAAAGATGTCCATGATAGATTGTTTCAAAGTGACCTTTAAAAACCATCTCCACCTCTGCCCCTACTATCCTGGCCCTCACCCTCTTTCAGCGTCTTTTTATTTACCCAAAATATTAGTATAATGCCACTGACTGCCTTCCTGCTACCAACTCTACCCATTCCCTGCTCTCCCCAGCCCAAATCTCTTCCCTCCTCGTCCACTCCCTCCAGACCTGCAGACAGAAGCGACTTTCTAAAACTGCTCAGAACAGGCAGACAGCAGCAGGGGACAGAGAACAAGGAACAACACTGGTTTCTACAAAACTATTTCTTTCTTTTTTAAAATATATTTTTAAAAAAGATTTTACTTATTTATTTCAGAGAGAGAGCATAAGCGGGGGGAAGGGTAGAAGAAGCAAGCTCCCCGCTGAGCAGGGAGCCCTACGCGGGGCTCGATCCCAGGACCCTGAGATCATGACCTGAGCTGACGGCAGACACTTAACTGACCGAGCCACTCAGGCGTCCCCACACAACTATTTCTAAGCCACCTTTCTTCCTGAGTTCCTCAAGATGGAGAATCCTTCAAGATCTATGTTTCATCGCAACACCTAATTTATGGCCCCTTTATTGAGCACTTATAAAGTTCCTCTACTTTTCTATTTCCTCCAAAGCCTGAATTCCTTCAAAAGCATTACAAAGTAGTCAAACTAACGTGGAACAATGAACTTATAGAACATTATCTGATAAGCACCCTCCGGAACTTCACCCCTCTTGCCTGCCCCCTGTGTTCATATAACCACAATGAGGTCGAGGCCGGCAGCAATTTTAGCAGTTTCTCAGTCTGCCCTCCCATGGTTAGTCAGCTTCTAAATCAAGATTCAAAAGTCTGTTTAAACGTCTATGCTTGTCACACTATAGTTTTACCTAATAGATAGAATAGTTCCCTTTTCTCCTCCTTCTTTGTAGAAAACACCTGAAGAAAATGACAGGTGTTAATGACCGAGGCTGATGGCTGCCTTTCAATCACCCCAAACATCCTTGGATATACCATGCAATTTTGAACATAGGAACATTTTTTTTAAATCATCTGTTGGGTTTTTCTCCCATGTATGTGGGTATCTCATCTCTTTCCACTCAGAATCTAAGTACCTCAAGGGATTGTATGATATCTCTCTTTTTCTTTCATTATACTCTCTGCCACTATCATAACCACCATCAGACCCAGCCTAGCACTCATTATCCCAGAGGTGATCAACAGACACTCACTCTTCAGCCCAGATAATTTCCTTAAAAAGAGCTGTTGCTGTCTGTCATGGCCACAAACCACAGCCAAATCCCAGAAGAGACACATAAAATAATGCTATTGTTCACAAGGGAAACTGATGAGAAAAACCTTAATGAATGAGTAAATAAGCAAATGAACAAATACACTCTAATGCTTACTGAGTCCTTACTATGTTTCAGACACTGTGTCAAGTATTTTGTACATATATTTTCTTGTTTGCTATTTACAATAACCCATGAGGTAGGTACTATTGTTTTCTCAATTTTCAGTTGAAGAGGTTAGAGGTTAAGTAACTTGCCCACAGTGACAGAGCCAAGAAGTAGATGAGCTGGAACTTGAACCAAGAAAGTTTTAGCTCAGTCTAAGCTCTTAATCACTACACTAGACATTCAATCCATCACTCACTAGAAGAAAATCTCACTAGAATCATCTTTGTAGACGGAGGCTTGGATTTGGTGTTTTACTTTGCTTTTAATCACAACCATTTTTCTCATCTGCCTCACAATACCTGTTATTCACAGTGGTTCCCAGATTACATAACCAATAATATATCCTTTGCTATTCTCTGTCCTTAACTGGAACAGGCAGTCCCTGCTTTTGATGCTTTGTGGCTCACCCTCTGTAAAGTCAACACTGTGTAATTAACTCCTGTATTTCACTTCTCAATGTAGTTACACAGCCTCAGTTTTGGGAGCAGAGCCCCTTTCAATCACCCCAAACATCCTTGGATATACCATGCAATTTTGAACATAGGAACATTTTTTTTAAATCATCTGGCAGAGAAAGAGAAAGAGCAAGAGAGGTAACACAAGCAGGGGGAGTGGGAGAGGGAGAAGCAGGCTTCCCGCCGATCAGGGAGCCCGATGCGGGGCTCGATCCCAGGACCCTGGGATCATGACCTGAGCTGAAGGCAGTTGCTTAACCAACTGAGCCACCCAGGCGCCTCCCTTCTACACACTTTTGACCTGAACTTCTTTTTGCTTATTAAAGCACACACTGATATTTTTATGTTTCTTTTGGGGAAGTTGGGCGTCAGGACACAAAAAGAAAGGCGAGGAAGAAAGAGACAAGAAGATGACATCAAGTAGAAACAGGTTCTGAGATTACTAACTCTACATTGGTGCTTCTCAAATCCTAAGGCGTATCTGAATCATCCAGGATCTTGTTCGCACACAGACTCCAATTCAGTAGGTCTAGGTCTCAGGAAGGGGAAGCTGAGATTCTGCCTTTCTAACAAATTCTACAGTGATTCTGATGCTGTTGATTTGTGGAAGACACTGATTAGCAAAGCGGTAATTCCCTGCAACTAAGATTCTTCAAGACTTCAATTACTTAGATATCACAATAGCTATTTTTAAACATTCTAATCTACGTAATGAGGGTATGCACTGGAAAACTTATGCTAGCGTAAGTGAATAAAAGGCAACACATCAAAATTTCCCTCATAGCTTAAAGAAAAATGACCTAAGCCTTCTAAATCAGTCTTTTTTTTTTTTTTTTTTAAGATTTTATCTATTTATTTGAGAAAGAGAGCACAAGCGGGGAGGGGGGGCAGAAGGAGAGGGAGAAGCAGACTCCCCGCTAAGCAGGGAGCCCGACATGGGGCTCAATCCCAGGACCCTGGGATCGTGACCTGAGGTTAAAGGCAGAAGCTTAACTGAGCCGTTTCCAGAATGCAAAATAAATGAATAGATCAATGACAAAAGCAAGGAATTAAATCATATTCAATTTTGCTAATATATTGATCTTAGGTCAAATTTATGATAATTTATACTTTTATGTTTCTCTAATAGGCCTTTAGAATTTTTGGTATACTTAACGTGTCCATATTTTCATGTTTTTTAAGCAGAATTTCTCTAAAGAAAGTATTCTGAGAAGAGAACATGTTCCATTGGGAATCAGAAAAGAGAAGTTCTGGTCTTGGCTCTGCAGTTAATTAGCTGAAATCATAGATTGCTGGTTAGCCTGGCTGCTTTGGATAGGTTTCTTCATACCGAAAATAAAAGGCTTGGCTAGTGATCCCTGTGGTTTTCTTTTAGCTCTAAAAGTTTACTGCCCTAAAGTTTAAATCACTACAAAAGATTATAATTGCATAATATATTATGACAGTTTCAGTCATAGTTATGGTTTATTAAACACCAGTATGGCTTTGGTCAGGTATCCAGCCACCTGCATAGTTCCTGTGGGATGTGCTTAATAACTCACCAATAACAAGATTTCTAAGAATATTTAATGACAGACATAGGGCCTATTTCCATAGCTATAATTCACTCATGAAGGTAATTCTAAGAAAATGACAAAAGGGCAACAAGCAAATAAGCTAAAGTGAGAGATACAGACTTCCTTCGTCTACATGGAACTTGTTTTTTATCCTCTGCAGAAAGCGAAGAAAAATGAATTTTTTCAGAGCCCTTGACTGATTTGCTAACAAAGTTTCTTACTTATGCAATATAAACACTTGAATATGGAAGGGATCATCTCCCAATGTTGTGAAGCAAGTATTCAAAACTGAAAAAAATAAGCCTCTATGCAGACTCCAGAACTATGGTCAATTTCATTACCCAACCCTACTGTGAGTGATGATGCAACCACATCCGCTATTGGTATAGTCTTTTAAAACAGATTCTAAGCCTACTCTGCAATATATTCTATGACATACTTAAATATATTTAGTCTGTATCTCTATTAACAAAACCCAAACTACATTTCTGGAAGCTGAATATGCTCAACAATATTAGTCTATAAATTTGCATGTGATAAGATGCACAGAATGCCTGTTGACAAGTGATTCTTTAATTAGATCTCTTGACTTGAAATAAAGAAATCTACATATAAAAAGAAAGAAGTTTCAAATCTACTAAAATCCGACATCTTGAAAAAGCATGTGTTCTCTTTTTTTATACATTCTCTTACTTCAGTATGTTCTCTTCTGTGGTATACAAATATTATTGTGGTAAAGTATTATTGTTTCAATAGGAACTGTTAGGTCGAACAGAATTATCCTTTTTTTCCCTCTAGAATATTTACATTTAGTCAGTTTTTTCTTTTTAATGAGTAAGGATTTAAAAGACAATTATGTGATGTTTAATTCAGCCTAAGGATGAAGATCATGTAACTAATCATCAAAATAGCATGAAGCTCCTAATTTGTCTATTTAACAGAATACAATATTTTTAGTATTATTTTAAAATACTAAAAGTTAATATGCAGCATCAACACTATAAGATGAATCTAACGTTATTTCTTACAGTTGTATAACAGATTTCTAATTAAAACTTTTTCATTAAAACCATGTCTTCCGTGGACAATGTCATACATTAAAAGAAATACACTTGGGGTGCCTGGGTGGCTCAGCCATTAAGCACCTGCCTTCAGCTCAGGTCATGATCCCAGAAAAAAAAAAAAAAAAAAGAAATACACTTGATCTTCAATATCCACTTTGTTTTAACTTTTAGCTATGATTATGATATACAGAAATTTAATGATGCATTTATAGGTATTCAAACTTTGACAAAAACTGTATTACCCTTTTGTGGTGGTGTTATAGACAGTTTGGATCTAAAAAACCTCACATTCTGGTTTTAAATCAAATACTATGCATATAATACTAGAACATAAATTGAAAACATACTACATGGATATTAGTAGGAGGAAAATATTTATTCTCGTTC
This sequence comes from Halichoerus grypus, assembly GCF_964656455.1. Lineage (NCBI taxonomy): Eukaryota > Metazoa > Chordata > Mammalia > Carnivora > Phocidae > Halichoerus > Halichoerus grypus. The sequence goes on from NC_135714.1 coordinate 71,640,348, forward strand.
TTTATCAAACCTCACACTTCATATTCCTTTAAGTATTAGGACTATTTTGAAGAAAAAAACTATCTTTCATTCCTACATTTTGATGATCTATTAAATATCTTCTTTCTTTTTTTTTTTTAAAGATTTTATTTATTTGTTTGACAGAGAAAGAGACAGCGAGAGAGGGAACACAAGCAGGGGAAGGGGGAGAGGGAGAAGCAGGCTTCCCGCTGAGCAGGGAGCCTGAAGTGGGGCTCAATCCCAGGACCCCGGGATCATGACCTGAGCTGAAGGCAGACACTTAATGACTGAGCCACCCAGGCGCCCCGATTAAATATTTCCTAACAAATTAAATAGAGCCCATCAAAATATCAAAATACTCACCTTTTGGTATAGCTTTTTGTTCAGGCCCTAATTATTGGAGTTTTCAGTTTTACATATTTAGCATGTTTTTGCATAAAAAGAAATTCACAGTTTTAGTTTTTAGACTAAGGTCTTTGTAAAGCAAAATTCTGAATGAAATGAATAGTTCACTATGTATACTCATTTATAGATGAGGAAATTGAGCTTCAAAGAGGTCTAATATCTCATTCAAGTTTACACAGCTCTGATTCTATCTCATGTAATCTGGCTTCAGTGTGTGTCCTTAATAAGGACATAATCCTTATTCTCAAATAATGCTGCTATTCATATAAACCTTTGGCTATATATCTAGTTATTTTCTTAGAACAGATTACTCAAAGTACTTTTTTGGATTCAAATGGAATTCTCTTCTTTTCAAAATTTATACATTCCAGGAAACTTTTTATTTCTAGATTTTCATGTTTATTAGTATGAAATTGCAACAAGCAGTCTTTAATCTTTTATTTATTTTTTTAGATTTATTTATTTATTTGAGAGAGAGAGAGAGAGAGAGAGAGAGAGAGAAAGAGGGAGCAAACGAGGGAGAAGGAAAGGGGGAGGGAGAGAGAATCTCAGGCAGACTCCTGAGTGTGGAGTGTGGAGCCCCATGCGGGGTTCAATCTCATGACCCTGAAATCAGGACCTGAGCTGAAATCAAGAGTCAGACTCTCAACCGACTGAGCCAGCAGTCTTTAATCTTTTAAGAACTACTATATCCCTTGACCACAAACTTCAATTCTGATTATTAGTTTTGTTGTTTTTTTTTCTTAAGTTTACCAGAGGTTTTTCTAGTTTATAATTTTCATTTTTATTCCCAAAGAACCAGTTTCTGGATTCAAACATCAGTTCTGCTCTTTTTTCCATTTATTATTATTAAAACCTTCTAAATTTCTAAGAGGTTGCTTTTCTTCTTTTATATCATTTCTTATTCTGATTGCGTGGCTCATTTATTTTCATTCTTAAGAAGCTGAAGTCACCTCTTAAAAAGAGGTTAGATTCACAAATTTTGATATGTATGTTCCCCCTTTTTCTTATCAATAGTCTACACTAGTTTTTATTTCCTCTGAATTTTTTCCTCTCTTTAGGAGAGTCTTCATTGGTTGACTGGAAATTTTTTGGTATCAATTACACCATGGTTAGAATACATGACTGTTAAAATTTCTACTTTTTTTTTTTTTTAAAGATTTTTTTTATTCATTTGAGAGAGAGAGCACAAGTGGTGGGGGGGATGAGGGGCAGAGGAAGAGGGACAAGCAGACTCTCTGCTGAGCAGGGAGCCCAATGTGGGGCTCGATCCCAGGACCCCAGCATCACAACCCAAGCCAAAGGCAGATGCTTAACCGACTGAGCCACCCAGGCACCCCAAAAATTTCTACTCTTCAAGAATTTCCAGATACAGCTGAATAATTTTTTAGAAAGTAGCAGGAAGTTTTGCGCTCTACTTATAGGGTGCAAAGTTTAGTATGTAATGCTCATTCATTTTAAATCTCATTGATTACATAAAATTCTCAGGGTTATTTATTTTGTAAATTTTATTAAACAAATATAATTGTATGTATAAGTTCTATGCTTCAAATGTGTTTGTTTATTCTTCTTCACTTAAGAGTTTAAATTTCTATCATTTGAAGCTGTGCTATTTTACACATGCTAATTTATAGCCTTTATGTGTTTAGTCCATATTAAATAAAGTCCAGGTTTGTCCTGTTTCACAAATTTGGCACTGAACTCTAGTTGTCCTGGTATTGATATTGCCCTCTCTGCTTTCCTTTTGTTCACATTTATCAGATATAAATTCTAAATTTTTATTATTAACCTTTCTGTGCCATTTTGTTTCAGGTATGGCTCTTTGGGGCAAAATATAGCTCAAGTTTTGTTTTGTTTTGTAATTTTAGTTTTTATCAAAGAATTTGACCATTTATGTTTATTGTCATAGTTGATGTATTTATTCTAGTTTTGTGTTTTTGCTTTATGTTTTCTAATTTGGGAGCTTCCATTTCCTATGATTTCTGTCTTTGCTTTTATCTTCTGAGGAGATTTACATTATAGAAATCTTATACAATTTTCTACTAGTGGTTGCTTCTTACACCCATATATCTCTAATTATTAAAACTAAAACAAAAACCCCCAAAATAAACAAAAAAACTCAAAACTCTTGACTCCTGCTTCTATTCTCCTACCTTCCATGCAAGATAAGAAATTCAGAATTTTATTACTTTCTTTGTCCCTCCACCAATGAGTCTAATCGGTTTCTACCACTTAATTAAAAAAATTTCTTTTAAAACTCACCTCTCAGCTGGGCATAAACTTTGATTTCTACTTATTCATATTAGTATGTTTTTTCCCTTAGAATCATAATTTTTAGGTTGACTTTCTAATCTTTGACCTTCATATCTAGCATTATTTCTATCAGTTTTTTCTTACCCTTTGCTCTTCATTTTGGAGGAGCTTCTCAAGTTTCTTTCTCATCATGTACTTGATTTATTTTTAATAATTTCTGCTCTTTACTGTTTACCACATACTGCTAATACATTTCTAGGCTCTCTTTTTCCTCCTTATTTCAGCTATTCTTCTATGTCTCTAAACTTGTAATTGTAAACCTATTCTGCCCTTACAGGTTCTTACTTACGTTTCAGAGAGGGTTGGTTATGTCCTTAAGCATTTTTTGGAAGAAGACTAGTAATACTACTTTTCAAGTTTTCTTCTGAATCATGTAAAAAGAAATTCTCTGAAATCTGTTTTTACACTGAGTCCTCAGGGTAAGTCATCCTTTCTCTTAGTTTGTAATTTCTCTTTATAGGTCCCAAATAATTCTTTGTGTTCTGTGGTTCTTAAGGAGAATCCATCAATCCAGGCAGGGTCATTACCAACACCCTGGGTGGGTAGATTGTTCCTTGTTTATTTCATCATCCTTTGGCTGTGGGCAGATGCCTCCTCATGAATTTAGATTTTAAGAGCCAATATATGAGTCTGCCCTAGAACAATCTATGATGCATAAATAGGTGACTTGCTATTTGGTCCAATTTTCTGACTAAGCTGGAGAATGAGGAATAAATTTGTACTTTGTTTTTGTACAGTGTACTCTTGAAAGCACGCATTATGTCCAGTAATCTTCCTTCCTTTTTTATCATCTCAAATGCTTTAAGTGACTGAGTATCCCAGGGGGATAGCTTTGTATACTAAATGTGCTAGTCTTTGAATAGATGTTGACATAAAGAAGCTAATGGGGGCACAGAGGTGAAAAAGAATATGTGGTTCAGCTCTGAATGGTTCAGAAAGTAACTTTCTGTTTAGTTGGGGGAATGTCACTCATTTTTCTGGTTGGTGCAGTAGACAGAGGAAGGAATCCAATTTAGTTCCCCCCGCTCCCCGCTTCGTTCTCTCTTTGTGGCCATCTGTATTGTTTAGATGGTGGAACATGAAGTCTATAAGGTGATAATATGTTTCTCAGCCCATCCCAGTGATGTGACCTTTGATATATGGGTTTATCATTGTTACAAAGCTGTCTCTAGTTGTCTTTGATATCATCATTAGAATTTAAATGAGAAGCTGGGAGTAGTTACATTAGGTAGAGCTGGCCTTTTACTTGTTTAAATTAAAGGTTTACATTTTATTCAAATCTGAAGTTCTTATAAACAGAAGTCTATAGGAAGGCAGGGAGACTGAAGAATGAAACAAGAGCTCTAGATAGAATGGCCATAAAGGTGTCATTTCCTGTGAGTCAGTTTTTCCTTTGCTTTATCATGCTGAAGAAAGACATGAAGAGAAGCATAAAAAACATAAAAATTTACATAATTTATCAGTATAGCCTAAACAATATGCTTAACATTTTAATTAACATTGATAGAATTAAACTCAGAATCTATACTTGTCTCTAGTAAAAAATCTGACTAGCTCAGATATCAAGAACTCAATAGTGAATCCCTAGAGAATTATATGATGAACATTAGCTAAGTTTATAACTATTCTTCAGTATAAAATACTTATATTAGTGGTCTGGTTTAGTGATTTTCAGCTAGGGGTATGCATGAAAATCTCTTATGTGACACTTTTTTTCCCCTCAAATTTCTTGTGGCAAAACACACATAAAATTTACTATTTAAACCATTTCTTAGTTCAGTGGCATTGAGCATATATTGTGAATTCATTCCATTCATCTCCAAAACTCTTTTCATTTTATAAAACTGAAACCCTGTACCTATTAAACAGTAACTCCCAATTCTCCCCATCCCCCCAGCCCCTAGCAACCACCATTCTGCTCTGTGTCTCTATGAATTTGACTATATTGTACTTCACATAAGGGGGATCATACAGATGTCTTTTTGTGACTAGCTTATTTCATTTGACATAAATGTCCTCAAGGTTCACCCACGTCATGTCTATCAGAAGTTCCCTTCTTTTTAAGGCTGAATCAGACTACACTGTGTATATATACTGCATTTTGTTTATCTATTTATCCACTGATGGACACTTGGGTTGCAACCACCTTTTGACTATTACAAATTATGCTGCTATGAACACAGATGTACAAATATCTCTTTGGGACTCTGTGACCCTGTTTTCAGTTTCTCTTCAGCTTTGCCAACGCTTGTCGTTTTTATTTTTCAAAGCAGCCATCCTATTGGGTGTGAGGTGATATCTCATTATAGTTTTAATTTGCATTTCCCTGATGATTACTGATGTTCAGCATCTTTTCATGTGCTTATTGGCCATTTGTACAACTTCTTTGGAGAAATGTCTGTTCTTTTCCCATTTTAAAAATCATTTTGTTGTTGGGCGCCTGGGTGGCTCAGTTGGTTAAGCGACTGCCTTCGGCTCAGGTCATGATCCTGGAGTCCCGGGATCGAGTCCCACATCAGGCTCCCTGCTCAGCAGGGAGTCTGCTTCTCCCTCTGACCCTCCTCCCTCTCATGCTCTCTGTCTCTCATTGTCTCTCTCACAAATAAATAAAATCTTTAAAAAAAAAAAAAAAAAAAGCCCCCCCCCCCCAAAAAATCATTTTTTTGTTGTTGTTGATTTTTTGGAGTTCTCTATATATTCTGGATATTAATCCCTTATCAGATAAATGATTTGTAAATATTTTCCCCCATTCTCCCTTTCCTTTCTGTTGATAGTCTTTTATTTTTTTGATCTGTAAAATTAAAAAAAAAATTCATGAAGTCCAATTTGTCTATGTTTTCTTTTGTTTCCTGTGTCTTTGGTGTCATACCTAAGAAATCGCTGCCAAATTCAGGGCTGTGTAGCTTTTGCCTGATGTTTTCCTTTAAGAGTTCTTACAGATTTAGTTCTTATCTTTAGGCCTTTGATCTGTTTTGAGTTAATTCTTGCATATGATATTAGGTGAGGGGCCAACTCCATGCTTTTGCATGTGAATATCCTGTTTTCCCAGCACTTATTGTAGAAAAGACTATCTCATGATATTGAAAATATGGATACCCAACACCACTCAAAGCTCAGGATCTTGGCCAGTGAGACCCCAGAACCTTTAAAGTATACAAAGTACGTATCATAGTGATGGTGTTATCAAAAAACAGAACATAACAAGTGTTAAGAAAAATATGGAGCAATTGGATTCATACATTAGTGGAAATGCACTTAGAAATGGTTAAGATAGAAAATTGTATGCTATGTGTATTTGTCACAATTTAAAAAATAATTAAAAAATGGTTAAAATGATATATCTTATGTTATTTATATTTTGTTATTTATATCTACCCTCCCACCCCCCAAAAAAGAGCTCCAAAGAAGTTGTACAAATGGCCAAAGAGATGATGTGCTTCCTCAGTTTAGAAACACTGTTCTAGTAAAAAAAAGACAAGGGAAACAAATAATTTTAATATATAGTTATTTGTGTCTGAAGACACCCAAATATCTAGTTGACTTTATTATCTGGGGGGAAAAAAAAGTAGATAATCAAGTAAATAGCCTGCTTATTTGTTGCACTTGTTAGTCTACAACAAATATAATGCCTGATATACTGCACTTTTCAAAACTACCCCATCTGATGAGAGATTTTTACCTCAAAATGATAGTTGAGAAAACATACAATAGAGTTAAGAAGAAAAAGAAACTATTAAAAAATTTAATAAAGTGTGAAAAAAAATCATAAACCTACAAATTCTAGCACAAGTTGTTTGGAAAAGTAATCCCCAAAGAGCTAACTAAAAATGATCTATAAGAACTTTTCTACATATCAGGATAGGAGTTGTATGATATAGTTTTCAGATTCCATCTAATGTCAAGTAATGCTTTAATCTCATTTTGTCCAAAGCTAAATTTTTCTTCAACGTAAATCTATAGTTAAAAGACTTTCATAAATTAATGATTCCTGGTTTCAAGGAATAAAAATATTAAAATACTAAAGAATGAGTTTCTATTCCAAAAGCTTATTTAGATATAAATCTATCTGATGTTCCTGATACAGGAAAATTAGAAAACACATACTGACACTGGCCGTAAGCAATTCCAAATCTGCTAAAATAGTAATTTAGCTTCAATTTGTACCTGGAGTATTAAAACTTGGGCTGAAATTGATAAAGACTGTCAATTTCAGAGTTTCAATGGAGCACAAAATGAGAAAGGAAAAGCAGAGGAAGATTAGCCCAGTTGCTAAGACGTAGGTGTTAGGTGAGCAAGGAGCCACCATTCAGAGGCCAGGTGAGCTGTTTAGAGCCTAGTGAATAAGACTGGTTACAGGTATGTAGCTCCCGAAGCACATTTAGGATTTTGATGAAGCACAGGGAGAGATGGGCCTTATATAGAGGCTATATCTATGTATCATCCATATATACAAACTATATGTATAATCCCGGAATCCTTTAAGAAGAAGGAATTCAAGAGTAGAAGTTGGATGGGATGAGGGCAGGATCTGAACCCGGCCATAAGGAATGTGAAGGTAGTACAGGTGAGATGGGCATCGATAGAGGTGCGGAGGAATGTAGAGTAGGGATTGAGAGCCTCAGTCCCAGTGGAAATAAACACAGAAATCAAAATCCAAATTTGCAGATACTGAAGACCCAGACAACTAAAAGTAGAACTAGCAACAGATCCTAGCCAGGTCAGACTGGATGACAGGCAAAAGAATTCAGACAATAACAGGCTGGATGTGGCACGGAACGCATATAGCAAGCTGCTAATCTGAGCAATTGAGGTAGGGGTGCTTTTCTGGGAGTCCAGCAGAGAGCATGAGAGCCCAGGATATGGACATCCTTGCCAAGAATGTTCTTCACCTGAAGTTTGCAGGTTCTTGTTAATTTTATAGCAATCTTGCTAAGGGTTTCGCGTAACTTGATCTTCCCTTTCATTTCCTTAATCACTTCAACAGGGTGGGTAATCTCTAATGAGCATCTGGGGAACAATGACACCTACTGTTTGAGCTACTGTAGCTGCAGTCATCCTGCCACATGAGACGCAGCAGTACAGATTTGTAGCTACTGTTTCTTTCCTTTGCCAAAAAAAAAAAAGAAAAAGAAAAAAGACAAATGGTTCTGGTGAGTTAGGCTAGGGTGGAGAAGTGCTGAAATTACAGAAAACAGAGTTCTTATCACAGAAGATATTTAATCTAGAATGAGAATATATGAGTGCACGTCTATTTATAACAGTCCTACCTTACTACAGAAAAAATTGAAGGCAACTGAAATGTACAGTAGACTACCATGTGGCTCAGCCATGAGTGTTTCTAACAGAGAATCGTAATCACAGAAACTGGAATTCTACACGGTGAAAAGTAGAGCAAGGTAACAATTGAAATGGCCTCCCTGGCTCCCAGTTCCTGCATCCCACTTGCCTTCCCTTAGCCATAGAAAGGGCCTGGAACCTCCACTAGTGCACTGTAGGTCCTCTGCATGCTCTCCATCTCTATACTGCACATACAGACTCTACCTTCATTATAAATAATGCACCTTGTCTCCACTCCAAGAGCTGGATGCTTGTCTGATGTCCTGTATCTGAATTACTTTATGGATCATCTCTTCTCCTCCCTCTGACACTGGAGCCCTGCTTTGCTCTTATCTTCTGTTTTGATCTGGTCTTCCTGAAGACTGCCCACTCCCAGACCTGCAGACACTGAGTTTTGCTGTTCTACCTCATGCTGGACCTTTCAGAATAAACCACCAACTGAATATCCCACCACTGACCAGCTGTCCCATCCCCATCCCCTCTGCCTGGCTGCCTGTGGCTGGATCTACTTCTGGTGAGTACCCAGCTCAGCTAATGTGTCTCATCTCTTGTTTGGATCTTTCCTCTCTGTCTCCCCCCCCCCAAAAAAAGCCAAAAACCAAAACCCCAAAAAACCTTGACCAGTCAACACTGTCAAAATATAATACATAGCACTCAGTATTCAATATTCCTAGTCAGGAAAGATATCATTTTACAGCTACCAATCACTTTTTACTTTTCAAAGCCACAGGAAATATTATTTCAGATTTTAAAGAGCCAATTTAGTTTTTTGTCATGTTGACAAATTGTTATGAAATTCATGAGTCTTGCAGTAACTGCCCTTTCTGAGAATTGTAGGAAGGGAATCTTAATAAAGTAGGAGAGAAAGGAACGGAAGACAAAGAGGCTACAGAAATGAAACTATATTTAAAACATTTAAGCACTCATTTGTTCTCACTAGAGGTAGTGCAAAAAAGTGCGCTAGTTTATAGATTAAATTGTCAGTGGACATGTTATGTTTCTAGTTCAAAAATCTGGAAGAACTTTAATCATAGTTAATAATCATGTATTCTTTCTTCCACTTAAATTCTGTATGTTAGAATAACCCAAGAAGAGTTAATCTCAAAGCCACCATGCAAATAATTTGAAAACAAAACAAAAAAAGCTCCTTCCAAACAGATTCATATTTTACTAATAGATTCTCCCTACTTCATGTCAAGTAGATAATAAAAAAAAAGTTAAATTAACTTGTACCAACTTACTATTTACATAATTTCTAAGACTATCATAGAATGTTATTCAGAAAAAGAAACTACATTTGACATTTTAATTTCAGGACAAATAATAATTATTTTTTCATTTATGAAATAGCTCCACTTACTTAAAATTTCCAAAGGAGTGTCTGCTGGTAACTTCCTTTTTCTGTAACTTTACCTCTCCTATACAATGTGGGCTAGTATGCATATTCATTCTTTTTTCCTACTTTCATAATATTTTAGTTTTTATGACTTAACATTGAAAAGTCAAGTAGCTTCTACCAAGAGTTACGGTAAATACATTTTCTTTACATTCTTTAACTTTCATTTTTCAAGTACAGAATTTCTTTTTCAAGACACATTATTAGTCTAAATAATTTAAAAAATCATATTAGAAAATACAATTATGTGTCTCTTAAGGTCTTAAGACTTATAAACCCATTTTTCCCATCAGCTTTTTAAAATTGTTAAAAAAATAAAATTCAATACTATGTAAAACATAGACTGATGTTATTCAGAGGAATAAAAATAAGACAGAGGACAGTTCTCATTTGTTGGCATGATCTGGTGCTGTAGTCTTCTGCACCGTGTAAAACTTAATTTCCATTAATAGGAGAATCATTTGTTTGATATTACTGTGTGTATTTACACAATGAGTACCGGAGTCACCATGCACTCAGCAACAACATCCTCATATGTTTATAGCAGTTGTGTAGTTGAGGTAGCCTACAAACCAGAATATGCTGATTTGGTCGGCAGGAAACCAAAGTGAATCAAACGGACCACGATGTTGTCTCAAACTAAAACCTCAAATGTTCTCTTTTGCCACAATGTGATTATGCAATATGCTTTGAGTTGCTGAAGGGTGGAACAGTACTGAAAAGCAGTTACTTGGCTAAGACTAAAGTCCTATGACACATTTCTGAACTACTGTTGGTTGAATTAAAGCTTAAATCTAACTCTGGGACTATTACAACAAATCAGATTCAGAAATAAACAAACTACGTATCACATATTCTGACATTCCTTTTAAAAAAGTAGATTTCAAAATTGAGGAAAGAGTTAACATCTACTCTGAATTCTGTAAACTCACCTGTTTTAATAGTTGTTATTCTGGCTTCATAAGCTTTAGAAAATAACCCCAAACCCCATGAACTTGCTGAATACTTAGTTTCACCCTCCACTACTATATAGAAAATGATCTAACATAGCTGAAGCTTTGTGCTCACCCCCCCCCCACCTGCATATATGCATGGAAGAGAATTTTTAAGATGTAGGTAACAGCACAATCATTAGGCAGTTTCTGAAATTAAAATGGCTACCTTGATATTTCTGAATTTAAAACAAAATATCTTATTGTAATCTTTTTAGCTCTATTAAATTTAAGATTTCTTAAACCAAAGAGAAAAAAACACAGCATGAACAATATGATGAAGGGTTCCAATAAGCTTAGTTGGGCCACTGTGTAGAATATTCTATTGAAAAGAATTAAAATGGGCCAATAAACTCAAAGAAACCCTACCCCTCTTCCATTCTCTGTAATAGAACAACAAAAATCAAATAAATACCTCAAATAGAAAGGTGACATAGGTCTTTCATCTTCCTGTGAACTAAAAGGAAAATAAATTTTGTATTAATTTCTGTTAATATTTTAACATATCAATTTTACTAAAACTCTGTTCTTCCTGTCAGAAATTTTATTTTTACACATTAGAGCTAATCTCACGATGGAGTAAAGTTAGTAAAACATACTCTACCTTGGACCTAGCCAAGGTCAATTACTTCTTCATGGGAGACCATCAAGAGAGGTTTCTCTCAAGATTAGCCTCAGGCAAAAGTAAGTCAACGTCACACTTTCAAGAGCTTTTTACTACCTTATTTCTACAAGCCTCATCCAAGTTCCATATATTATACATAAACCCTTAAAGTGATTGCATACTTAATTATCTCAATAAAGTTAATTATAGCTCATTACCACGATGATGAAAGTAAGAAACAGCCAACAAAATATTCCTGTTAAGTGTGAACCACTTCAGGAAGGATGTCCTAGCAATGAGAGACGTATCAGTAAACACTACTCTTGCTCTTTGTTCTCGGTAGTTACTTTAAGTATTAACAAGTATGGATAACATGTAAGGACATAAATGAAATTATAGAAATAGTTTACAGTCTTCAACCAACACAATAGTTTACATTCTTCAAAAACAATATGAAGCTTATATAAAAGTATTTTTAAAAATATAAGATATATACAATATTTTTTTTTCCTTTAACATGTGTTTTTCTTTTGACAAATGACTTCAAAGCAAAGACTGAGTCTCTTTCCCTTAGTGTCTGCTGGAGGTCTTTGAACTTTTTTGATCATGCATTCATAAAATTTGCTTTTAAACAGCACTCCCCTCAATATATGACTAAGTATCGACATCTACTAATTACATGCATCATTAAACGGATAAAAGTAGAAATATAAACTATTATTTACTTTTTAAAAGTAAAAAGAGGCTCTAATATTTTCTTCTTGTACCTCTGGTTAATCTTGTACACCACCTGGGGTGTCCACCACCTTTGGGGAAGCAACTAGATAACTTCAGCTTTCCCTCTCTCTTGGCTTATTTTTTATTTTCTAAAGGATCATTGATGAAAAGAGAAAAGTTTGCTCAGTTGGTAATATCCTGGCAAAATCTTACTACACAGTTACACTGTAAAACCCATACACACAAACACACCTGTCCTACAAGTTGAGAAGGTCTTAACATTTTAGTTGGAAGATGGCACATAAACTATAACATACTATTTTTCATTCTTGCATGATTTTGGTTTCCAATTTCATTATAGTTTAGCTATTCTAATGTTTTTGTTGCCAAAGACTTTAAGAATGTGCCAATTCTTCCTAAGTGATGGGTAAATGATGGATCAGCTTTGTTATCGACTCTAATGTGGTTGGACTGAGGGCACAGCTTAGAGAGTCAGGTTGCAGAGCTGAAGAGTTAGGGGTGACATGTGGGAAATGTCCACCTGGAGCAGGGCTATTACAGGAGGGGACTACTTTAAGCAAAACTGGTACAAGGAGCTTACATAGTGGTTTCAAAAAATTCATTGAAAACCCTGAACAAAACAAATTATTAAAAATATTGGAATTGAGTTTCCTAATCAAGTATTCACTGTCAAAAAGTACTAATTATGACCAACACCATGCAAAAAGGCTGCAACTAAAAACCTCTAACGATTTTATTATTATAGGAACATTGCCTCCATGTGTTATAAAAGGGGCACTGTACTAAAAATTTTTATGCCCAGAACAGATCCTTAACTCTAACATGTAACAAATTTTAATGAAAATTAACAAGGGTACCTTAGTGAAGATTCAATTAGCAATATGGTTGGTTTCCTTAGAACTTAGAAGTGCTTTTGGGAGAAGATTTAGATGGTGCAGAGTTCTAAACACAGCTGTTCATATGTTTTGGCTAATGTTTATTTTGTGTGCGTGTGCTAAATTTCTTTGTAGCAAACAGAGGCAATCAAAATCAATCCTTTCTTCTTTTACATCTTTTCTCCCTCACACATTTATTCATTAGCCAGGTGCTACTTACTGGGGGCTCCAACATTAATTAACTCATGTAAATCCTCATCAAAACCCTTTCTGGTACTTGCTCCTCAACTTGAGGTAAGTGGGCTCAGAGGGGGCACATAGCAGATGCAGGTCACACAGCTCGTGATGTGTGAGTTATTGTATTACATGTTAGTCCATTTTTGCCCGTTACCAGCTTCCCTTCAGCCTTAAGCTATCAGAATATGGTGGGATGAACAGGTGAAGAAAATCGATGCGATGGCCAGTCTGCACGGCAGCAGCCCTCAGCAAGATCTCGTGGATTTTATATCCCCCATGTCATGCTTCTGATTATAACGACTCTACACCAACCTTAGTCCATTCATAGTGCACGATGACTGGCAGCATGTGGAAAGTGAATATTTTATTAAAATGTACTGGCAGTCTAAGAATGTCTCCTGATAGAAACACAAATTTTCAATCATAAGCAAGAATTTTTCAGGCTGTATCTGCCTGAAAACAAGGTAAAGTTGTCAGTGAGAGACAGAATCAGAAATTCTTAATTTGGATATGTCCCTGAAGTTTGACTAGTTTTACGTGTTCTAAAAAAAAAAGTGCAAGTACTGCAATTTAAACTAAATGAAACAGATTCAGTACTAGATTTGCTTAATCAGTAGTAGTCAACAGGGCAGCAATCCATGCACAGTACTCAAGAAGAACAATATAATTAAAAAAGAGAAAGAAAAGAAATCAATTTTGATAGTTAATTAGCATATTTCTCTTTTCCTTTTCATGACAGTACCCTTTCTTTGGGTTTTTGTAACTTGACAAGGGTATAAATTTTGAAACAAAATGGAACTAATGCAAATTAAGTCAGTTAATTCTAAAAATCAATTTAATGCACTAATTTTAAAGGCAATTTTAAGAAAAAAGTGGCTAAGGACAGGACAATTCTTCCAAATAGAACTGAGAAAATAAACTTTTCTACAAAATTTACATATCAGAATACAAGACATTTGAAAAAAAGTCACCATTTCTACATTTGCACAAAATGGATATTTTACTGTTGTTACAGGCCCGCAAGCATCTATTTATAGAGGTTATTTATGCCTGTTCCTGGATTTATCTTAATTTAATGGCATGTCCAATGATATTAAATGAGTCATAATTTTTGGCCTAAATTTTAAATTGAGAATTCTGACTCATTTTTAATTTTTAAAAATAAGCACAAATCCTGTGAATGAAAAAGGGAGTGTGTGTTATGAAATTAAGTCAATGACAAACTCTAATAACTTGGAATTCATTCAATTTCCTCCTTGGTTACTAGTATAAACCCCAGGTTTTAATTATTTCCTGTTTGTTAACTCTGAATAATGGCCAAGCTTAAGCAGCCAATTAGTTTATCATTTTTTTCCTCTTTTTTAAATTTGAACATACATTTAGAGATTTGGGCAGCCACCTCATGTATGTCCGGCAGTCAGGTGCTTAATGTCCTCAGACATGTGGTCACATAATCTCTCAAAACAACTGCCTCTGGGAAGAGCATTTATCAAATAGACCCAAGTAACAGTCCAAATCTAGGAAGCTACAACTGAGAAGGGCAATAACAGATACTATGTTTTTAGTGGGGTCTTAATCAAATTTATTTATAGGGCTCTATATTGGTAAATGCACAGAAATGAATCACACCTAGACTTACAGTTTCTTCATGAGCGGCACTAATTTCTAACCTGAAGCCACAGGATACAATGTCTATCAATTTAATTACACAGCAAGCTAACGGGTATCACAAAATGTGTGGCACTTTCTATGTCTGAGAAAAATCAAATACTGTTGGGAGAATCCTCAGAGTGTGGTATTCAGAAGGGACCTTCCACAGCTGGATCAAATCACCATTCCATTCAATTCCCTTCTGAACTGTTCTGATAAATGTTCCAATGAGTCCAACGTTCTAATTGGTTATTGTGGCTGGATACCAAAACAAAAACAACAACAACAAAAAACAAACATCATCTGCATATTTAGGCACACACTTAAACTAAATTTTCAAGTGATTTGAGCTAGAAAAATAGTTTGCAAGTGTTCCTTGAGTACTGAGGAGTACTAAAAAAAACCCAGGTAAATGCTAAGGATTAGGTTCCATTATGGGAGAAACGAGGAAAATCATCTATGGGGGCTTAACACAAAACAAAGAGCAAAAGGGAGAGACTAAGCGAGGGAGCAAAAGGATACAATTAAAAGTATTAAGTAAGCTTTCTTTTCCTGGAATTCGAGGTTTTCCCTCATGTTGAGGAGAATTTTCTTAGAGAATGATGAGGTGAATAAAGTTAGTACATTTTCTTTCCTTCCTTCCTCTGCAAAACCCCAAGTGCCACACTTCCTTGAGCATTTTCAATTTATGCCCAGGCCCAGGCATGAACCATGGACCACTCCAATCGGGGAGTGATGGCACAGCTGGTGTGCTCAGAGTTTTGGGTTGGCCCCATTCAGGGGTATGGAAAAGAAAAACAATCTCCCTGTTCTTCTTGGGAAACAAATGTAAATGTTTTCAGGCTGGCTCATAGCTAAGTGTTTGCAGCTAAAATTCTGGGGGGACACTTCTGTAGATGTATGCATATACTTTATTGTAAGTTTTGTTTGTTTAGTTGTATTATTTGCATGCTGTGACTAAGAACACAATGCCTCTCCAGTAGAAATAAAAACAAATTAGTGAAGTTTAAGAGCAAATCAATTTTCCTGACAAAAGAGTTAATGCAAAGAGCTGAAGCTGTTAATATTCACAGGACATGAATTTTTAGCCAACACTAAGAGCTATTATTTTTGAGGCAACATAAACAGACAAAACAAAAAGACTTCCAAAAATTGAGAACTTTTTTCTCAATAAGACAGGAAAAGGTTTTTACCACTTTCTTGATCGCCTAGTGGAAATCTGAAATATATTGGTTATGGGTTGAATTGTGTCCCTTCAGAAAGATATGTGGAAGCCTGAACCTCCAGTACCTTAGCATGTGACCTGATTTGGAAATAGGGTCTTTACAGAGGTGATCAAGTTAAAATGAAATCATTACAGTGGGCCCTAATTCAGGATAACTGGTGTCCTTATAAAAAGGGAAAGTTTGGACACAAACATAGACATGCACAGGGAGAACACCGTGTGAAAACAGAGTTGTGTCTGCCACAAGCCAAGGAACTCCTAGAAGCCAGGAGGGAGGGCTGGAACAGATCCCTTCTCCAGAGCCTTCAGAGAGCACATGGCCCTGCCAACACACTGATTTGGGATTTCTGGCCTCCAGAACAGTGAGACAATAAATTTCTGTGGTTTTAAGCCATTCTGTTTGTAACAGCAGCCATAGGAAATGAATACATCTACTAAATTTTTTCCCTTAAATTCAGAAATAAGAACCTGCTTAACAAAGGTGTCTCCATCCTACAAAAAGTTGTCTCTGAAAATTCCTTTATAGACCCGCTATGACTAGAATTGATTTCCAGCACTGACATGGGCATTTGATTTCTAGGCTTGTAGTAAACTCCCATTCAAATGAACTATCTTCAATAAGTAGTCCAGGTACAATATTTAAAAACGAAGTTTTTAAAGAAAAACTTTTGGCTATGTTCCAGTTAGAAACACATTTTACATCTTTATGCATACCCATAAAATGGACACAAGTTCATGAAATTATTCTTTGTTTGGATATTTTCTTTCTTTCTTTTTTTTAAGTAGGCTCTATGCCCAGCATGGAGCCCAACACGGGGGGACTTGAACTCACAATTGTGAGATCAAGACCTGAGCCAGTATCAAGAACACACTTAACCAACTGAGCCACCCAGGTGCCCTTGTTTGGATATTTTCTATTGTGTTACATTTTAGTTATGTAAAATTATATAAAATACTGGTCACAACCGGCTACATTGATTTTATGACCGCTAACAGGTCATGACCCACAGTTGAAAAACACTGTTCTAAAACACTATGCTAATTACACTTCTCCCTTGCTTGATATATATAATGCACGCTCAATGAATGTTGTTGAATTAAGATCTATGTTCCCACAGGACAGAAAGAAAACACTCCTTCTCTGCCCCATTGCCAGAATCAGCTCTGGGCCAAAGAAGTCCAGATTTTGTCCAGTCTGGATGGCAGATAAGCATAGAGAGGAAGCGGTCCCAGATAAATCTAGTAGTGGGCATGACAACATAGTTCCAGAAAGCCTTGGGGAAGTTGACAGAGTACTTCTAAATCTCTTTTAAATGTTCTTTTCCTGGTTAACTTGGGGACACATGGTCTCTTTGGATTCCTCCCGATTTTATGACTGTGGCATTCTTTATCAACCTGCATCCTGTCTTTTAGATTCAAAAAACGTACCTGGAGGGAACTAATGAACATCTCATTCTATTTCAGTCCCATCCACCTAACTGCTTCCATCTCTGGATGCCCTTCTGATGAACATCATTCAGAGATTTGAGGGGAGGGAGGGTGTGCACAGTCAGGGAAGAGCCTCTCATCAGGGAGGGGTAGGTTCCTTCCTCTAATTGTGTCTCTCCTTACAGTCAAAGTCAGGAGTGAAGCAGAACTACCTGCTGACTGACACAGCCAGGAGGCTCACACTGCACCTCACAGGGGATCTTGGCTGGAGACATGTGTTAAAGTCACAGAATGGAATTCCTTTTAAATACTGAAGTCATGTTAACAAGCCAACTGCTCTCCTTAAAGAACTTTATCCCTTATCTCCACATTTGGTCAATCACCAAATTGTGCTGATTCTACCTAAAAAAAAAAAAAAAAAAAAAAGACAAGTTTCTTGAACTTGATCTTTCTGTTTCCACGGTCTTCGTCTTTCCCAGAGCCAGGACTCTTTCCCTGCCACCCATGCCAGTTTATCTTTAATATTCCACCAGGTTCAAACTCCTAACTTAAAAGCTTCTCCCACTTTACCATTGCTTTGGGGTAAAATCCAAATGTCTAAATCTGGCACACAAGGTCCCTCCCAATCTGAGTCTAACGTACCTATGGAGACCACTCACTACACTTTCGTCAGTCCTCCTCTTTGTACATGCTGTTGCCTCTGTCTTAAATCCTTCCTTCACCTCTCTCTGCCTGGAAAATATTTCATCTTTCCGCTCAAGTGTCATCTAATCTGCAAAGCCATCTCCAGCACCCTGGAGAGGGAGATGCTTCTTCTTCCAGGCTCTGATACACTGTTCATAGCTATAAATGAGCAACCCAACACCAGAATTCACGAGTTCAGACGCTTGCCTCACTTCCCGGATGTGTCTTTATGTTTGTACCAACACTAGCACCTAGCAGGGTACTAGAACACTCCAGGTGCTCAGTAAACGGCCAGGTAAAATTAGCATCATCAAGACTTTGCTGAGGGCTAATGCTACTGTTTGATATAATATTTTGAAAACATGTACTCTTTATTATTTGTAAAATTAATTGGGCCAGCTAGAAACATTTTCAGATACGTGCATGTTGATTGTTTTAAGTTATCCTGTTTCCTTCTATTTAAAACTTCATGAAATCACAACTATGCCGTGGGTTTTCTCCCATCCTTAAAGACAAGAAATTAATTTCTTTTCTTCAGCAGCACAGTTGAGGTGGGAGCTCTGCCCCTATGCCAGTAATGTAAATGCTGTGCTTTCTGTGGTGTAGAGTGAACCCAGAGAAGGATGTGTTCAGGCAAGGTAACATGGCCTTGCCACACACTCTGTTTGTTCTGGCTTGAGAGCAGGAAAAGAAAATTATTTCACTTCACTGCAAACCCAAAGGTTGTTTGGGGCTTAAAGAAATTTTTGGTTTAGTCACAAAACTATTTTCAAGGCAGCTGGAAGCTTTCATTTGTCTTTGAGATTCTTGTTCAGAAAAGTGATGTTTACCGTTGATTGCCTTAGGGAGGCAATAATTTAGAATGCTGCATACAGTCACTTTCTTTGTGGCGCAGTTGATATTAGTTGATGAAAAAATATTTTTAGAACATTAATACGTTAAAACATTTTCTAATCTTTAGTTAAACAAACTCAAAAGAATATGAGGATACATGCAGGAGGGAAGAAGGAAAGAGTAAGTTATTTTTACTAAGTTTTAAAATATAATTACCATTAGGGCGCCTGTGTGGCTCAGTCGTTAAGTGGCTGCCTTTGGCTCAGGTCATGATCCCAGGGTCTCACATTGGGCTCCTTGCTCAGCAGGGAGCCTGCTTCTCCTTCTCCCTCTGCCCCTTCCCCCCCCCCGCCCCCCGCTTGTGTGCGCACTCTCTCTAAGTCTTAAAAAAATTACCATTATAACATTATTAGTGGTTTGTTAATATAGTTTTTATTTAACAGATATTTCCCAAACTGTTAAGTCTGAAAATGGATTTCTCGAGGGAGACAAAAATATGCAGAAAGCAATGCAAATTATCGTCTCATTTTTCCCCTAACAAACCCTTCCTCTGCCAGATACAAGGGCTCATTCAGCATTTTTTGAGTGGCTACTATGCATCAGAGCCAATGAGGGGTGCTGCTCAGGCTAATAAGATATGGTCTAAATCCTTACAGAATTTATAGATCAGGGAGAAACAGAAACTTGAAATATGATAATGACTATGAAAAAAGGATACACAGCTACCACGTGTTGAGGGCTCACCATAGTAAGTCAAGACTTTGGGCTAAGAGCTTCATAGACATTTCCTCAGTCGATCCTCAAAGACACCCTTGGAGAGAGGTATCACTGGATTTTCTCAGATAAGAAAAACAAGTCTTGGAAAGGGTAATTCACCAGCGGGAGGCCACAGAGCCAGGCAGGGCTGAGATTCAAATCCAAATGTGTGGCAGCCAGAGCTCCAGACCTCACACTCAAGCCCCACGCAGTCTGGCAGGTTAGGTGACATGAGCGACACTGGGAATGGGCTTTGAGGGTCATGGAGACATTATTAGGAGGAAGGGAATGGACAGGGAACTCTTTAGCAAAGAGAAGACACCGTGTGAAGGCAGGAGTTGGCACGCAGGGAGCTCAGCCCCGTGGATGAGTCAGGGGCATGCCAGGCAGAGGCACCGGGCCAGGCAGCCCTGGACTTTCTGCTCAGTCAAGGAACTGAAAATGAAGGAGAGTCACTGATAAAAATACTACACAGTGTATCAATGGTCTACTCTGGCTGGCTGCTGGTTCCTAATCTTGGTTTCAGGGGCTATTTTAATCTAGACGGTGAAGTTGTATTTCTTTCCATGATCATTTTGCTGACAGCAAAATACTGATGTATCATCTTAAGCTCTTTCTAAACCCTTAACTTTTTCTAGCATTTTAATTCCATCCAATATGATCTGCGTAAGGCAGTTCAGTTCTT
The DNA here is from genome assembly GCF_964656455.1 of Halichoerus grypus. Lineage (NCBI taxonomy): Eukaryota > Metazoa > Chordata > Mammalia > Carnivora > Phocidae > Halichoerus > Halichoerus grypus. The sequence continues at coordinate 71,660,507 of NC_135714.1, forward strand.
TGTTTTTATTTCCATAAAGTTTTCTGATTTTTGTTCTTACAGTTGATGAGAAGATACATGATTTCCTGACCCCAAACCTTAAAGGTTTTATCAAATGTATCCTGTGTCTTTGCTCTCCCCCACCACCCACTATTTTTATTTCTTTACATAGGTATCTTAATTTTGGAAATCGACTTCTTGGGCTTCCTACTCTTCCTCCCTCCCTCCCTCCCTCCTTCCTTCTCTTTCTCCCTCCCTCCCTTCCTTCCACCCCTCCCCAACTATTTCCCATTAATATGCCATCCTTATGCGAGAAATAAAAGTAGTTTCCACATCTGGCTTTGTGACAAGCTGCTCAAGGGTTATAATGTAGTGTCCAGATGAGGCAAATCTTTAGAGACAGAAAGTAGATTAACAGTTGTCTAGAGTTGGGATAGGGGGATTATAGGGAGATTGATGGTTGTTTTAGTCAGTTTGGGCTGTTCTAACAAGATACCACAGATGGGTGGCTTGAACAATAGAAACATTTACTTCTCACAGTTCTAGAGAAGGGAAGTCTAAGATTACAGTGCCAGCATAGTCAGGTTCTGGTGAGGATTCTCCCTGGCTTGCTGGCTGCCAACTCCTTGCTATATCCCCCTATGGTGGGGGGGGGGGGGGATGGGAACGAGTGAGCCCTCTGGCCTCCTTATAAGGACACCAATCCTGTTACAGGAGTGCCACCTCTATGACCTCATCCAAACCTAATTAGCCCCCAAAGGTCCCACCTCCAAATACCATCACACTGGGGATTAGAACTTCAACATATAAATTTTTGGGGAACACATTCAGCCCACAATAGGGGTTGACAGCTAAAGAATACAGGGTTTCGTTTGGGTAATGAAGATATTCTAAGATTGCTTGTAGTGATGGTTGTACAACCTTATGAGTATACTAAAAACCACTGAATTGTATAATTTATGTAGGTGAATTACGTGGTTATGTGAATTATATCTCAATAATGCTATTATCAAAAAAAGTAATTTCCAGTTCTTCTTAAAGAACAAATAATCCTTTTAAAAGGTTTTATACAGTACAAACTATTTCTTGGACATTCATTCTGATCATCACATAGATATATAATTATCATAGGAAAAAAGGCAGGGTAGAAGGTTTTAAACGTTTCAAGAAATTTGATTCCATAGTATTTTTTTATTTTACTTATTTTTGACATTTACTTTTTTTTTTAAAGATTTTATTTATTTGACAGAGAGAGACACAGCGAGAGAGAGAACACAAGCAGGGGGAGTGGGAGAGGGAGAAGCAGGCTCCTCAAGGAGCAGAGAGCCCGATGTGGGGCTCGATCCCAGGACCCTGGGATCATGACCTGAGCTGAAGGCAGACGCTTAACGACTGAGCCACCCAGGCACCCCTCCATAGTATTTTTTTTAAAGATTTATTTATTTGAAAGAGAGAAAAAGAGAGAGAGAGAGAAAATTTCCAGCAGACTCCCTGCTGCGCGTGGAGCCTGACTTGGCACTCCATCTCATGACCCTGAGATCATGACCTGAGCTGAAATCAAGAGTCAGACACTTAACCTACTGAGCCACTAGGTGCCCCAATTTTAATGACATTTTTAATGTTTTTTTTTTTTTTTTAAAGATTTTATTTATTTATTTGACAGAGAGACACAGTGAGAGAGGGAACACAAGCAGGGGGAGTGGGAGGGGGAGAAGCAGGCTTCCCGCTGAGCAGGGAGCCCGATGTGGGACTCGATCCCAGGACCCTGGGATCATGACCTGAGCCGAAGGCAGACGCTTAACGACTGAGCCACCCAGGCGCCCCCATTTTTAATGTTTTTAATGACACTTCCTGCAAACCATTCTTTAGGTCACTTTCCAATATTCATCCAATGAAATGGAATACAGTGCTAGAGCATCACCTTCACTGTGTTAAACAGTCTTGCATTCAAGGAATTGAAAGGCATTGCAAGTATAAAAATTAAAAAAAAAAAAACACAAGAGAAAAGCAATATGCTACTCTTTATATCTGAGTAGTTTTTTTTTTTTTTTTTTAAAGATTTTATGTATTTATTTGACAGAGAGAGACATAGCGAGAGAGGGAACACAAGCAGGGGGAGTGGGAGAGGGAGAAGCAGGCTTCCTGCCGAGCAGGGAGCCTGATGTGGGGCTCGATCCCAGGACCCTGGGATCATGACCTGAGCTGAAGGCAGACACTTAATGACTGAGCCATCCAGGCGCCTCTGTCTGAGTAGTTTTATCATTTACAAATAATTATCATATTCTTTAACTCTAAAATTGCCCCCATAAGTAAGTATGTCAAGCATTATCATCCCATTTTATAGATGAGGAAAATGACCTGACCAAATTCATATGGCTAGCTAGCTGTCAGTATCTGGATGTGTTTTTTGGATAGCAAGTTTACTACCCTTCCACTGCTTTCTCCACTGCTTTATGCTGAATACCCAACACCTCTACTTTTTCCATAGTTTATTAATTTTTTTTAAAGATTTTATTTATTTGACAGAGAGAGACACAGCAAGAGAGGGAACACAAGCAGGGGGAGTGGGAGAGGGAGAAGCAGGCTTCCCACGGAGCAGGGAGCCCGATGCGGGGCTCGATCCCAGGACCCTGAGATCACGACCTGAGCCGAAGGCAGATGCTTAACGACTGAGCCACCCAGGCGCCCCTTTTCCATGGTTTAGACGGGGTGATCTCTGTAAAATTTAAAAATGTCCTCATCTTAGTTCATAATATCTTTTTTATTTTATTTTATTTTATTTTATTTATTTATTTGACAGAGAGAGAACAAGCAGGCAGAGAGGCAGGCAGTGGGAGAGGGAGAAGCAGGCTCCCCGCCAAGCAGGGAGCCTGATGCGGGGCTCGATCCCAGGACCCTGGGATCATGACCCAAGCTGAAGGCAGCTGCTTAACCGACTGAGCCACCCAGGCGCCCCAATAATATCTTTTTTATTTTCTTTATTTGGAGTAATTAGCAAATATGTAGACTCTAGAGAATCTGTAACTGTCCTATGAGAGTAGAGCCTGCAGAGATCTTATTTGTTCAAATATAGACTAGTGATGAAGTCTAAGTTTAGATACACAACCCCATAAGGGTTAACCCAGATTTGCTGTAGGCAGCTTTTAACTCCCTCTTAGACTTTCTCTGTGGAGGGGGCAGGAGGGTGGCGTGAGCAGGGAGTGCTAATCAAGTGTCAAGTCAGGAATAATACAGGTTTATAGATAAATTAACTGGTGGTGTCACCACCATGGCAGTAGAGGGCTCTCTAACACTACATAGAAGATACACAAGCAGGACCATTATTACCTGGGGTGCTTCCTGGTTAACTCCCACATCATCCCCATGTTACCAGTTTTCTTGTTTGCAAAAGGTTATTCTAATAACCAGTACTTAGTAAGACCAGATGAATTCTGCTGATAAGAGGTTTCAGTGAAGTTTTCCCCTGCTGGGTCCCTAATACATGTTAATTAACCCTGTTGCTTTGTTGTCTTCTCAAAAGAGCCACTGCAATTTGAAATTATGATGTATTTCATCATCATAAAAGAAGGAATCAGTAACGCATATTGAATATCAAAATCTGATAGATGGAGTAATGAACAAGAAAAGTACATAAATGTTGTTAATCTCAGTTTGATAAGTAAACCAAGGAAAGAATAGGATGCTAACACATGAAAGTAGATGCCAATGCATTAAAACCAAAGGAATCTAAATTAATCACCAGGGTTCCTAACTTCATCTTCCATCATCATTCTTTGTGGATATAAATTGAGTTAGTGGCTAGTGGAAAGTTAACCTAGCAAATCAAAATAATGTTGTGAAAGTTGAGAGTTTTGTCACAGACATAAGACTCAGGGTTAAGATTTGTTTCTTAGCCTATCGAAGTCTTTCTATACATAAAATAGAGATCCTACCTACAGACCCACAAAATATAAGTAAAAAAGTCCCCTGGGATATAAATCATGCAAAGAGCCTGAGGTATAAAGTAAAGCCTGCAATCTGATAAAACATACTATCTCTTTAGTGACAAAAGGTAAACCTGGTCACCTGAGAAAAGAAAACTTTTTTTTTTTTTTAAGTAATCTTTATGCCCAATGTGGAACTTGAACTCATGACCCTGAGATCAAGAGTCACATGCTCTACTGACTGAGCCAGCCAGGTGCCCCAAGAAAACTTATTTCAATTCTTAATTTAATATGGTTTCCCCATTTACCTCTGATATTATTTTATTTCTTTGGGGGAACCTTTTCAGATGGCAAGAATATCTATATAGTGCTATGGTGTATTGAGTTTTATCCTTTGGTATAAGAAGTACATATAGATATTTTAGTATTTTTAAAAATAATGAAGACAGTCTAAACAACTCAATATATATGTAATAAGATCCCATCTTTAAGCCATTTAAAGTAAATTGTAAGAACTGAGTTCCTCACTTTACAGAGAGTCACATTCTAAACATTCAACCTCTGCAGTTTTTTCTAAAGATCATGAGATTCTAAACAGTCAACTCCATCCTTGAAGGTCTACAAATTACATTAGGTAATAAACAGATGGCAAAATACATTAAAGGGAACCAAAGTATTTATTTTATCCTTCGATTTCAACCACATGTGTTATTCTCACCTCAGTCACAGATTAGCAGTAAAAAATTTATCTTCTACATACTTTCACAATATGCTAAGAAAGGCTAAAAAGTCACTCATGGAAATTGCAAGCTAAGCAGACATTAGGGTAAAAACATGCCCTCTGATAAGATCATACACATATGAGGTTAAATAAAACACAGGGTAATATTATCCATGTAGGTACATCTCTATTATTATGCTAATCATACTGTCCATTACTGAACTCACCACATGTGTTGTAATTGCCTGGTAGTGTGACTGCATCCGCACTAGCATGTGACCTCTTTGAAGCAGAGCTTGCGTCTTAATTACCTCAGTATCCCTGGTAGTACAAACTGTTTAATATATTCAACAATATTGTAAGCATGCTTTGTTGTTGTTGTTTTTTATTTATTTGAGAGAGAGAGAGAGAATGGGGCACTGGGGCAGAGGGAGAGGGAGAGAGAGAGAGTGAGAGAGAATCCAAGCAGACTCTGCACTGGGCGTGAGCCCCATACAAAATTCCATCTCATGACCCTGAGATCACGACCTGGGTGGAAACCAAGAGCCAGACGCTTAACCAACTGCGCCACTCAGGTGCCCCTAAGTATGCTTTGTTCTAACAGGTAACACTAACACCTAGTAGATGAAAGCATGAAAAAAAAACACTTATAAAATCATGATATTAAAGATGTTATTTGGGGACATTGAGTAGTATAGTGTTAGATTCTTATATATACCTGCTGTCAATGGCTTTACACAAGCTATAATCATTAACTAGAGTTTAGATAAAGTGTTTCCCTGAGTGTGTGGACCATTTGTGTCAGATTTGCTTTCAGGAAGCTTTTTAAAATGTATTTACTTTCCCTGTCACACCCAGATTCAGATTCAGTAAGTCTAGAAAGAGGGCAGCTTATTCCTATAAGCTGATTTAAAAAAATTAGTTCCCCAGGTAATTCTCATGCACTTAAAGTATGAGAAGCATTGGCCACTCTGCTCAGTACAAATAGGGAACATGAATTTAACTGATATTTCGAGCTATTCTTTTACTCACCCACTTTTAATTCAGTTTCTAACCCCTTACTGCTCTGTAACAGAACTGAGCAAAGCACTCATGACATCAGTCAGCATGCATACCACAAGGCTCCGCAAACTTCATGCTTCAGGCAGCATTAACAGAGGGGGCGGTTGGCAACAGTCATCATTACTAGAGACTCACAGAATTCCTTAGCCTAAGGTACCGAACTGGGTTTGGAAGAAGCAATTACGCATGGGAACAGGAAAGTTTTCTGCATTGGCACCTAAATTCACAAGAGATCCTTAAGAAAGAGAACTACACAAACCTGCTCCTTGCCTTCAGGAGGTTTATAATCAAAGGCAGACATAGGCTGTAAGTGAAGACTGCAGGGTAATCAATCAAATTAAATTCTCAGAGCCAGAGAGCAGTGAATGCACCAATCAACATTCTTGAATGCAAATTCAAATTATTCCTCTTACATAGGCTTACTGATAAGGACTAATAATGCAAAATAATTCTGGAGGAAATTATGCTAATTCGATTTCTGCTTTCATTAACTCACTAAGCAGTATTTCAGTGGTATAAAGATCTATTTTCTTAATAGTTATATTATCAAGAAGCTTATCACAGAGTCCACTAACAGCCAATATTATTCTCTAGAAAATGATTGCTTAAGACCCTTAAGACTGAAGTCATTGTAAGAAAACCAAGTGCCCAACTTTAAAGTTGGAAACCAAATCAAGTCTCCAAAAAGTGTCCATTAGTTTTAGTGTGTTGCACACTTCAAAGAATGTGGCCCTTTCCACTGGGTTAATATAGAAAAATGTCAGATTTATCCATAAACCACTGTCTGTTCCCTTGGGTTATTGATTTTTAGAAAAGGAATTCCTGGGACACCCCATCAAGTTCCCATTGCAGTGCTCTTAACATTAGAGTGAAAGAAAAACCACCACACTGGTCTCTGTCACAGTATCCATCTGCAGGAAACACCCTGCAAATAAACACTGAATTTTTGTTAACCTTATTTTCACTGTTGAAACATGAACATTCAGTAAAATATTGGTGGCAAGGTTTTTAAAACTGAAACTCATTTTTGTTTAGATTTTTTTTCAGTCATATAAACTGTAATTACCACTTGATTTTTAAGATCATTTTCACTAATAAAACCCTTTGTAGTTTTCTTAAAGGAAGCATTTATATGGAATCAAATGGCACTGCATGCAAAGCGGTTAAAGTTGAAGTATAATAATACGACTGGTAAAAGTAATTCTAAAAATCATAAAACGTGACGTGGGGCAGCTCTGAGACTTCCTCTGTGCCTCAGTTTTCCTATTGTGAAACTGGAGGATGGGCTCCAGTCCTCACAGAGGTGACTTCCAGCCTGACCACACTCTAGGATACATTATCCACTTATTCGTTCACCAGCAGTATTGTTGTTGTTGTTGTTGTTGTTGAACAAACCCCTTTGTTTAAATTTACCTTTCTCTGCTTTGGTATAACTCCTCCACCCCGCCCTCCACAGTCCATACTACAATCATTAGCGAACAAAACAGAACCGTGTGCTCAGTCATTCTTACATAGCAGTTTTTTAAAAGGTGTCATTTGTGTAATAAATCTATCTAGAATTATTTATGGGGAAATTCTGACCTTCGCATTATTGTCCATGTATTGTAATGTACTTATTGACAGAAAATCCTTGCTTAGATCTGGACTCCAGAAGGGAGAGATCCTAACCGGCATTTTTACAAGGTCTCTAGCCTACGGACATCCTATCAAATGAGCCGAGAGCTTGCCACAGCTTCACAACACTGCTAAGGAGCTGATTCAGTTTTTTGGTAAACCTGTTCTATACACTCCTTCTGAGGTCAGAGATATTTTGTTACGTGTATTTTCATTCAAGGAAGGAAAGAACGGAACACAACATAATCAAGTGAAAAGCACAAGAAATTGGACATCAGTGTCAGCAAAAGCAGCAGTATTAATAGTCACATTCTCCTGCTCTTAGGGCAGGACAGAGGGTGCGACGGGCTCTACACGTTTGCAGCACGCTCCTCCAAGACGCCAAGTCCTGGCGAAGTTACATGGTTTCATACTACTCAGAAAACACAGAATAGAATAAAATCAAAGAAACAGGAAAGAGTACTACCTTTGCAGTGGCATGATTTCACAGGCCATCCTTGTAGATGAATTTGCCCGGGACCCTCAGAACTGGCTCGTCCACGCCACCTTGGCCGTCCGTGCAGGAAACGTCTCCTCACGGCGGCGGCGGCGGCGGCGGCGGCGGCGCTGGGCTCGGGGCCTGAGGCTGCGCCTCACAGCTGGAGCGGCAGCTGGCCCTGCAGTTAGCCCTCGTGCTGCGGCTCCGGCCGCCAGACTTCTTCAAGCAACGCTCTCTAGTCGGCGGCCTCCCTACATTGACGCTGCAGTCCACTTTGACCTTTTGTTCCCGGGAAGCGGCCGGACCCTCCAGCCAATCAGCGGAGCAGCTGCCGTAGCGCTTCAGGGCGCTTTGGCTCCGGCTCCTGCCGCCGCTCCTCCTCCTCCTCCTGCTTCTCTGCGGGCTTGCCTAATTCTGGTAAGTCGAAACTTTCCTCTTAGCAAATCCACAGACAAGCTTGTCAGTCTGGGGAGAGCAACCAATAACTGCAGCAACAGCAGAGTCCCTTACCTCTCAGTGTTACAGAGACTGCCAAGGAGGAAATCCATTTGTCAAGGAAAGACACTGCCTATGAAACTAAAGGTTTCCGTGACAGAAGGCAAGAGCTAAACTCCATCCCCTCTCTTCCGTTAAATAAATAAATAAAAAAAAAAAAAAAAAAAAAAAAATCCAAACAAACCACTGGCATTGGAAGGCACGATACTTTTCTAGAAGGAAGGCATGTTTCTAGACCCTTGCCCTACCCACATTTATTTCCTGCTGTTTGTTTACACTGCAGTGGTTACTAGTCACTGGTGACATCACCCAAGGCACGTAGCTCACACTTCTGGGGAGAATACATGTCCTAAGATTGTCCAGCTTCTCAAGGGATCAAAGCGTCTACTCCCATGGAAGTTATTTCAACTTACTATCTCTGCATTTTATCTTTAAAAAATTGAATGTGTTTATTTGCATAATCATTTCCCTCTAAGAACATCAACAGCATGTTTTGGTTGGTTCTTTATATATTTATCTAGTGATCTATTTATCTATCTAGCTATTTATTTTTTTTACAAGTAACACCAAATCAATTTTTCCATAAGGTCTGCTAAATGCCTGTTAATTAGCCGACCTTCCCTTGCAGTTTCTGCTTCAGTACGGAATACTAAAGTGTTATTCTGAGGATCATAATTGCTAATCCATAGATTCCATACATTGCAAGAACAGTTAGAAGTACATTTTAAAAAGATTTCTTTCACATCATGAGGGCTGCAAGGAGTTATAAGAAAGCCCAGAGCATCGCTTTTCGTGGAAGAAAGGGCAGAGGGCTAGAGTCCATGGTGTTGAGAAACAGTGGGGGCTTACTGGTCCTAAAGGTAGCCTCCTCCCCTGTAGTTTTTCCCAGTTATTTTTCACAGACCACTCGTAATTCTGAATTTAGAACACAAAGTCCTAGTGTGTGTCCTTTTCTTTATTATACCTGCTAATAAAAACATTTCATTGTCTGACTAAATCCTTTACCATATTTATGAAAATGGATTAGTCATCCTGAAACTTGTGTTCAGATATTAAAATAGAATATTAATAACTAAAATCAGCCTTTTAAAACAGTAGAAGTTGACTTAAGTCCAGAACTTACTTTAATTGAAATGAACATATTCTTTTTTTGATACTAGATTTGAAACTTCTAATTTGATTCTACAACAACTTAGTTCTGTATATTTGCATAAGTTTATTTTAATTTTTTTTTTAAAGATTTTATTTATTTATTTGACAGAGAGAGACACAGCCAGAGAGGGAACACAAGCAGGGGGAATGGGGGAGGGGAAAGCAAGCTTCCCGCGGAGCAGGGAGCCCGATGTGGGGCTCGATCCCAGCACCCTGGGATCACGACCCGAGCGAAGGCAGACGCTTAACGACTGAGCCACCCAGGCGCCCCACATAAGTTTATTTTTCAAAATGCCTTTACATCTTACCGAACACTTTGACAAACTGCTTGAGTTAGAAAAGCACGATTATGTACCATAACATCTACTTCATTGATGAGTACTGTAGGCACTTGAAAATTAAGTAATTTGTTCAAATTTACATAGGAAGTCAGTGGCAGAACAGAAACTGGATTCAGAGCTTCTCAGGTCCGCTCCGGAATTCTGTCACCTCATACTGCTTACTCTATTCTATATGTATATGAGTTTTTAAACATTTTGTCAGATACAGATAGGTTTAGAAATACAGCTGGCCGTTGAACAACACAGGTTTGAACTGTGCAGGTCCACTCACACAGATTTTTTTCTTTCTAATATAGTACAGCACTGAAAATGTATTTTCTCCTCCAACTGATTTTAATAAATTTTCTTTTCTCTAGCTCCCTTTATTGTAAGAATACTGTGTGTAATACATCTAACACACAAAATACGTCAGCTGACTATTCAGGTTACTGGTAAGGCCTCCAGTCCACAGTATGCCATTAGTAGTTAAGTTTTGGGGGAGTCAAAAGTTGTACATGGTTTTTCGACTGCACAGGGGTTGGTGTCCCTAACCTTCGTTGTTCAAGGGCCAACTGTAGTTAAAGTTCAAATGACAGAAGTAATATTTTGTCTTCTCTGAATTTTACGAACACATCAATACTAAATGGCTAAAATGAGTTCAACAATAAAGGACCCAGCATCATAAAAATATGCTAAATTAAACTACAATTTACATTCGATGTATACTAAAAGTGAAATATTGATGAATAGGGGCATTCAAATTTTAACATCTAATTCCACTTATGCTTCCTGATAAATTAAGTCTACCTATCAGCATTCCTCTAATGTGCCATATTACTAGTGAGATGTCAATGGTTATTTTTAAAAATTACCGAACGCTGTAACTCAGTAATCACATGCCTTTTCAAGTTTCATCATTTATTTATAACAATTCTTCCTCTTTTGGACTCTCGGGTTTCTTTCCTGGGCATTACTTGATGATCATTTAGGAATTTGTACCTGGACCACAGCTCTTCCTCTCTACCACACCCACTGCCAAGGACTCTCTGGATCACTTATCTACCTTTGTTACTTCTGTTGCTAACATCCTCAAGTCAGTTCCCCAGTCAGCCAGCAGGAGCACCATTCCCCGAACTCTGCCGGTGCTAACTCAAACACTTGATATCCAGACTGCATTTGCTCCACACTTATCCTCTTCCCGTGCATCACTTAACCCCCACGCTTCTGCCTCCCCCGTTTCTCCTCCTCTTCCTTAGCTCTCTCTTCAGTAACAACTGTTCCTCTGTCTGCAGAGAATAACCTGCACCCAAACCAACTGGCATGCAGCTTAAAAAAAGGCACATTCCTGGCTCTCCTCAGCATTTAGTTATTTCTAAAACGGGTTCACTAGCTTCCTCCACGTCTTCACCCTTTCTAAATCCTGCCAGCTGGATTCTCTACAGCCAGACTGCTAAACATTGCAAAAGAAAGTCACATAACCCTGGCAACTAGTGGTACTAAAAATTCATGCTATTTAACCTCAGCATGAACCCCAATACTGTGCAGCAACCTTTTTAGTTATCTTTAAATGATTTTTCACTGCATTCCCATAGAAACTGCTGCAGATCTTCAGTGCCACAAATCTGAACCTCTCTCAGTCGCTAATTACCTCGCCTCCAAAATTTATTGAGAAAGCCAAGATCATCAAATATGAGTGAGTGAGTACCTTTGGTCTTCTTTGTTACACGTCAGGGTTTGAGTGCACCCCTGCTCCCCATATATAAACATCACACACACATCTTGCCTTCTTCTATTTGACTTCTTCTAGTCTAGGAGAGAAGGTCTCACTAACAGGATTCCAATTTCTTATCTACCTTTTGGATCTCATCATTTCCTCCTTTCTCTGGAAGAAGCCTGATCTCTCCTAGATCTTAAATCTGCCCCCCTTCCAATGGGCACCCAAGTAAGGGACCCCAGCCTTACAGAGTCTTCCTCAGCGGCCCTGCCTCTGGTGCTGGAGTGCTGTTTCCCCTCCTTCCCACTACAAACTTCCCCAAAGCCTGCCTCTGCCCTTCCCACTTCCGCATAAATTACTGACTCCCCGCCCCATGCCAACGGACTTGAGACTTCATCATCTTTCTGAAACTGCTTTAAGGCCGCCAATGCTCTTTTGACTATGAAATCTCAATGCCTTTTCTTGGAGCCCTTTCTACTCTTTTTTTTTTTTTTTTTTTAAAGATTTTATTTATTTATTTCGAAGAGAGCGAGCAAAAGCGAGCACAAGCAGGGTGAAGGGCAGAGGGAGAAGCAGGCTCCCCACTGAGCTGGGAGCCCAATGTGGGACTCGATCCCGGATCCCGGGACTCCAGGATCATGACCTGAGCCGAAGGCAGACGCCCTACCGACTGAGCCACCTAGGCACCCCCCTTTCTACTTTTTTCAGAAACACCCACCTTTGGTTTTCTGAGTCTTTGGCTCCCTGTAATCTTTCCTGGGATTTCCCCAAATGTCCCTGATGATTCCATCCTTTTATTTCATTTGTCTTTCCTCCTCTTTTACCAACCCTCCCTGCCTTGCCTTCCAGCCCAGCACCATTCAGTACAGACATTTTATTAGGGCTTAATAAATTGGGCTCCGGAATTAGACTCCTGGGGAGTGTATCCTGACTCTACGACAGACAAGCAGTGTAAACTTGGGCGGGCTGTATATAAAACTCTGAAGTTGCTCTGAGGAATAAATGAGATCATGCACCTAAAACAAAAAGAATAGTGCCTGGCAAATAATAAGTGCTAAGTCATTATTAGTATTATTATCCTAATCAACACTTTCAAAGCCTCATATTATCTGATCCCCACATTTCTCCTCCTCCTGGCCCCTCTTGTTAATGATGTTGTTATTCTCTATGAATCAGATTCAAAGCGTGAGTCATCTTTCCTTCTCCTCCCTCGCCTCTCCTTAAGCAAAGCTGTTGACTGTCCTGTCTCTTTAATCAGCTGGCCTTGGTCATCTGCAGTAGGGTGATGATCCTTCTGCCTCCATTCAACCGATCTCCAATGCATACATTGCACTATCAGAGTGAGTTTCCTACTGTGACCGTGATCTGCTCACTCACCACTCACCCTTCTGCTCAAAACCTTCATTAGCTCCCACCACCTCCTCAATGAACCCCGATTCTTTAATATGATGATTAAGACTCTCCACCAATTAACCCCACATGCCTCCTCCAGTTCAGCTGCTTATATTTCCTAAAGAAATCACTCCAGACAAACCTGGACACTATTTTCGAATCTGCTCTAAACTTTTCTACCGCAAGCATTTGTTCATGCTGTTCCCTCTGGTCTGGACTACTTTCCCGTTCCACTTTCTCCTGGCAAAATTCTACGTATACGTCAGTGAGGCTTAGGACGGTTAGAAGAAATCTCTTTCCCCTTTTAAGTCCTATAGCCCTTTACATCTCTAATGATATTTATCTTTTCTCCCCCCTGCCCAGTTTTATTATTATTTGAATCTATATGTTATTTCCCTATTGTAATATAAGATCTCTAGGATAAGAACTCCATCTTTCCTGTAGCAACTACACAGAACACTAAGTGTTGAATGAATGCATTGATAGGTCAAACACTCTTCCAGAAACAGAAGCATAGCTCCTTTGATTAGATTTTAATTTATCTAAGCAGTATTTCCATCCCCTTTTTAACATATCCCATTGTAGGCCTACACTTAAGATAAAGTAGATGCCTGATGTAGGTTCAGATAAAGAATGATAACCAGTAACTGATGAAAGAAATAAGTCACTGAGTTTACACATTGATGTGCAATTAGAGATGTACAAAGTAAGACTGTAAGATTCTATCCAAAACTTTTGAAAACTTTTAAGCATTTTATATTATCCAGTTTCTCCTGGACTGTCTATTTCCTTTTCTACACTTCAGCTGGCTTGTAGACTTCTAATTTTCTTACATAATTTCTTCACCGTATTCCAAGTGTTTGGTAATACGTGTGTTTGCCCTTGTGCTATCAAGAGCAACCACTGCTCCAAAAATGATGTGGCTTCGTTTGTTTCAATTTCAACATCAATTTGAAGCAATCAAAGAACCAAGAACATTTCTTGGCCACATTAGTTTGCTTTCGTATATTGTCTTAAAATCAGAGTGATTTACTTCCTAAGACAAAAGGACATATTAAGACAATTTCTTCCTTACAAGTTCGGTAACAAGGTGCTCCTTAGGCAAAGTTTCTTCCTCATATTTTTATCAATCTTTGTAAAAAGCACTAAGGAGCAATGGCTTCCAAAAGACAGTCACACAGGACTTATAAATGGTAATGACTAAATCTGATAGGAGTTTTTCATAATCATGAAGCCCATATTTTTAGGGTACATAAAATTTCGATACTCTGGTATTGCTGCACAGGATCCTGACTAAACTTGCTCTCTGACAATCTGTGTTAGAACACTAGTGAATTCCAGGGCTCAAGAGAACATCATCCTCATCCAACAACAACAAATGTCAAAAAAAAAAAAAGGGGGGGTGGGGTGGGGAGGAACTAGAGAGGTATATATGCAAGGCAACTATCATTTCTTAAGAATCTATGCTGTGCTCATTTTAATAGATGTGGAAAGGAAGAAGTTAATTAACTTGAACACTCAGTAAGTGGCTGACATGAAGTCAGCATCTGAACACTGCAGCATTTCCACTATATAATAGCTCTTACAGATAATAAAGTATTATAATTACCTGTTGATATTACATATTATCAGTAAGCTCCAGGAAATAAAGAATCTCTTCTTTTCTTTTCATCTGAGGCTCATATTTAGATGAGTAAGTGTGTGTGTGCGTATGTATTACAATATCTTATAATGCTTGTTTGAACCAAAGACATACACTGGACGAGAACAAACCTCTTCTGCTATGCTGAGTCAACATTGTGTGTGTGTGTGTGTGTGTTTAGTGGTAGCAGCCAGTTGTAGTTGAAAGGGGGGGAAGCAAGTTTTGGGGTGGGCTGTTGAGGGAAAGAGGAAGATAGAAATAAAGATGGAAAAATGAAGCTTTATGTGGCATTCTTAAGTGTATTCCTCTTACTAAGAAATTAATATATGGAAATGACAGATGGGCTATCACTTGTTTTTATGTAAAAAAAACTATAGCATTTAAGAATAATTATTAAAACCTTATAAAAGATTTATTTTAGAAATCAAAACAGTGACACTCAGAATAGGATCAAGCTAAGTGGAACAGGGAATTTCTAGTTAGGTAAACTATTTCCTTTGGTAACAACAGAACTCAACCTGCTTGCATTACTTAAGGCCAAAATAAAAAAATATATAAGAAAATCAACATAATTGTTATCTCATTTATTAGACTTATCTATGGAAGAAGATTGCTGAAAAAAATCCCATGGGGATAGAAATTATATAATTGGTTTTCCAAAGACACCTCTTTAATTCTAATGGTGGATCTTACTTTCAATAATGTGTGGGGGCTTACTTCACTAAAATATATCTGACCAGCTTTGCTGGACCTCAGATGGCTCAGAGGCTTCATTTATTCAGGTGCTAAAATCCTACAGAGTGGCAGGGACGGAGTGTCAAGGAGAACACTGCTTTAACAATAAGGCAGGGTTTCCAGGCCTGGACACCTGGAGATACACTACTCAGGCTGCCCTTCTTCACCCCCTTGGCAGCTTTGATTTTATTAACTGGCTCCAACATTCCTAATAGAGAAAATAAGATTTAGAACATCCACCAGGAAGACTGAGTAATGATTTCAAATCAAAAGACAAGTGTTTATATTTCATGGTACATGAATACACAGTTCTATAGAAATTCATACAGATTTCTCTATTTTTTCTTTACAAAAGTGAATTTCTTATAACAACTGAGGGACTGAAATTTCTCCATAAAAAGTGGCTAAAAATAAATTCTTTGAGACAACTTACATAATTGTTCCCCAACTTTCTGGGACAGGGAAAAATCCACATTTTTGCCAGATGGAATCTCAGTTAGCGATCACTGCCAATAAATAAGGGCTCGAGCATATTTTCCTGGAATGGGACTCCGTGGGCATGACTTTCTCCAAATGTCCCTCAGGAGTCCAGATAATAGTGTTTCTGTTCTTACAAAATAAGTCATGCCCCACACAACAGCTGCTACCACACCTGAGATCAGCCGCCTTAAATTGTCCCAGTGAACTTTCACCCTGTTAAATGATATTTCCTGGCAGAGGAGAAGCAGGTTTCAGCAGAGCTTCCTTAGAGAAATGTCAAAGCTGTTCAGTGTGATATGGTAACCGACAGTCTAACTCTGTATCCATATATCATAAAACAAACCTCATACTTCTGAGACTTGAAACACCGAGCACAAGCACAAAATCTCTCAATGTTAACACACTGGCTGGTCATATTTATTTACTTCAACACAAAGCATTGTGCTTTGGGGCGCCTGGGTGGCTCAGTCGTTAAGTGTCTGCCTTCAGCTTAGGTCATGGTCCCAGGGTCCTGGGATCGAGCCCCACATCGGGCTCCCTGCTCAGTGGGGAGTCTGCTTCTCCCTCTCCCACTCCCCCTGCTTGTGTTCCTGCTCTCGCTGTGTCTCTGTCAAATAAACAAATAAAATCTTAAAAAAAAACCCAACAAAGCATTGTGCTTTGCTCTGAAGCAACCCAATAAATAAATAAGTGAAAATATATTTAAAAACAAAGTAAGGGGAAGTAGCGATTATTTGTATTGCCAAGAATAGGTCACATAAAAAAAAAAGGATCACAATCATGGTGCTTTAAAGTGTCAACATCCCTACTACATTTAAAAGTGCTTTTAAATTCAATGTCTCAGAGAATTGGGCCCATTGCATTAACTGTGTACATGTTATACGTTCTCTTTCTCTGGTGCTAGTCATGTATGGAGCATTATTAGAATTCACAATGAAACCAAAACAACTTTTTTCCTCGTTGAATTTTAGTGAGGAGATACATACATTGAAAAAAGAAATTTCAAATAAATCAGGAAGTAAACTAGATGTATAAATTACTAAATAAAGCTAATAAAACCAATGATCCCCTCCATAGGCAATGCAATTGATTCACTATTTAAAGAGATAAAGAGGGGCGCCTGGGTGGCTCAGTTGGTTAGGCAACTGCCTTCGGCTCGGGTCACAATCCCAGAGTCCTGGGATCGAGTCCCGCATCAGGCTCCCTGCTTGACAGGGGGCCTGCTTCTCCCTCTCCCTCTGCCGCTCCCACTGCTTGTGCTGTCCTGCTCTCTCTCTGCCAAATAAATAAATAAAATCTTAAAAAAAAATAAAGAGATGAAGAAAATGCCTTGAAAAATAAATTATAATTCCACAATGACTTTCTAAAATATTACTTCAGGAAGACAACTCTAAAACATAAATCAATCCAACTTTAAAAGTCTAGAAACAGCCTAGTAAGATACTTTTGAACAAATATGAGTACTTCTGGAAATAATATCATCCTAGATTTTAAATCACTCTATAAGAAACAGATAAATAGTATAGAATTTGGCCAAACCAAGTAATAACTGAATGGATTCTTTGTCAATAAGTGTAAATGAGATAATATTATCTCTCTCTTCCTTTTCTGTCCTTTAGTCCATGACCAATGCCTGTTCTTTTACATGCTCCCCAACCCCCCCATTTAAATTTTTATTACTCAACCTCTGAATTATAGCTTTTTCTTCTTAAAAGGTTTTGCTGAGTTTAGTCTTTTCCACCCTAAATCCAGATTGCACACGTTTGATATTCCCAAAACACTGCTTTAAAAATGTCAGAAAGTTCTGAAAGTTTTTCATAGCTTACAAAGTAAAATCCAAATTCTATACACACAGGGCCCTTCCACCCTACTCCTCTGTTTTCACACTCATCACCTTTCTCTCCTTCACTTGCCTGGGGTTCCAGGCAAGCTGAACTGTCCTCGCCTACTGTCCTGTCTGCTTTCCTGCAGTTTCTATTTCAGGCATTTCTCCTAGCTTGGAATACCCTTCTGGCCACATACCCACTGAACCAAAGCTTAGCCTGTCTGGGTTTCTCATATGTTGCTCCATCTGATTCCTCCATTCAGGGGATTTTATCTTGAATGAGTGAAGCCATAATTGCCAAGTCCAAAAGGAGTTGTCACTCTACACAATTTCTCTAAAATCTGACAATTACTACTTCCTCCTTTAAACATTTGTCATCCTTGATTTAAAAAACAAAAACATTTTTCTTATTACAAATTATACAGTATATGTTCACATAACAAATTTACAGAATACAGACAGGAAAGTAAAAGTCAAACATAATCCATCACTTACCTAACCAGTGTTCAATGTGATTGTATATATTCTACTTTTTCCTATTTATATATAATACATATCATATACAATTATATATAAAGATGGGACAATGTGAAGGTACTTAATGTTACTAAACTGTATACTTAAAAAATGGCAGAAATGGTAAATTTTATGTATGTTTTGCCACAATAAAAATATTGGATAATGTACTGTATACTATTTTATAACTCATTTTATATAGTAATCAGTGATATATTTCTAATCCTCAAAAATATTTTCTATGCTTGTCATATTAGATTTTTATCCATGATGATGATGCTTTTAATCATTTGGTTCAAATAGTGACTACCAGATTTCTCCACTGTAGAGGAGAAACATTATCTGTGAGATGATTATTTGATACTATGAAAGTTTAGACTCCAGATATATTGTGAGCATCTACTTTGAAGGCAGAGATAATAGGACTTGCTGATGGATTGGTTGAGAAAGAGTAGAGAAATCTCAGATTTTTGGCTTGAGTAACTGGGTGAATAGTGTCACAATTTATTGAGATGTGGAAAAACTTGGGTAGAAATGGGACTGCCTTTTTTTAGACAGAAGTGTGAATTGGGAGGCCTGTTTTATACAACTGAGGGTGAGGTATTTATTAAATATCTGAGTAGACTTATCAGGAAGCCAATAAGCAGGACTAGCCTCATGGGCACAGGAAATGTGCAGTCTCCTGTGGCCGCATGCTGGGTTTAATACTCTGGTGTTGATGTCTTGAAATTTTTAATAGCTTTTTTTTAAAGATTTTATTTGACAGAGAGAGACACAGCAAGAGAGGGAACACAAGCAGGGGGAGTGGGAGAGGGAGTAGCAGGCTTCCCGCGGAGCAGGGAGCCCGATGAGGGGCTCGATCCCAGGACCCTGGGATCATGACCTGAGCCGAAGGCAGACGTTTAACTACTGAGCCACCCAGGCACCCCGAAATTTTTAGTAACTTTTAACAAGGGGCTTTGCTTTTTCACTTTAGGTGGGGGGCACCCCAAAATTTAGTAGGTGGTAGCACCAATTGGATATATCAATTGGGAGTATGATGGAGAGGTTGGAGGAAAACCAACCTCTGGAAGGTCTGGAAACAGTCTAGAAAATAAGACAGATTTTGCAAATAAGACTAAAAAAGGGTGTCCAATAAGACTAGAGGGAAAAGAGAAGAGTGTGGTATTGCAGAAGCAATGTGAAGAGAGTTCTTCATAAGGGAGTAATCAGTTGGGTCAAATGCGGCTGAGCTAGAGTAAGGTAAGAACAGTAGACTGATCTCTGGATTTGGCAAGATGGAGACTGTTGGTGTCCTTAATAGGAACACTTTCAGTGTTGTATGGGTTGAAGAACAGGAGGAATGGTTATGAAGAGAGCAAGTATGTATACTCCTTTATCAGAGATTTGCTCTAAAGGAGAAGAGAGATACTGTTTCTGGGGAAGTATTAAAAAAGTGTTGTGAGCTATTACAGCATGTTTCTATCTGATGGGAAAAATCTAGAAGAAAGAAATTGATGTCACAGAGGAGGGAGGTGATTATTGGAATACAGTCCTTGGGTCAATGAAAAGGAATGGTATTCAGAGTACAAGCACAAGGGTTGACCCCAAAGAGGTGCAAGTTTAGTTCATCCACTGTAATAGGAGAGAAGGCAGAGTATAAGGGTACAGATATGAATACCTTTGCAGATTTGGGAGGTAGGAGGGTAACATCAGTCTTTTGTGATTGTTGTGTGAAATAAGATAAAAACTTTGGATTGTGCTATAATATTTTATAGATCTAAGCCGTGTCCATTTCTCTATTGAACTGAGGTTCATGTTTTCAGAAAGCAAAGGCAGCGGTGAAAGAAGAGAAGAGTTAGGATGCTAACTTAATTTTATTTTTGTTTTTCTACAATCAGGTTCAGATGTTTGATAAGGGAACCAAAAAGACAATTCCATGGGAAAAGAATAGTCTTTTTAGCAAATGGTGCTGGGACAACTGGATATCCACAAGCAAAAGAATGAAGTTGGACCGATGCCTCACACCACATATAAAAACTCAAAATGTGCCATATACTTAATTGTAAGAGCAAAATCATAAAACTCTTAGAAGAAAACATAAACATAAATCTTCATGACTTTGGATTAAACAATGGTTTCTTAGATAAGACATCAAAATCATAAACAGCTAGAGAAAAAAATAGATTACTTGAACTTGATCAAAATTAAAAACTTCTGTGCTTCAGGGAACATAATCAAAAAAGTGAAAAGACAATCCTCAGAATATGCAAAAATATCTGAAAAATTGCATATTTGATAACAGATAGTACCCAGAATATATAACTAATTCTTCCAACTAGTAAAAAGACAACCCAATTTAAAAAACGGGCCAAGTATTTGAATTGCCATTTCTCCAAAGAAGATATACAAATGGCGATTAACACATGAAAAGATGTTCATTAGTCCTTAGGGAAATGCAAACCAAAACCACAATAGGACACCATTCTACACTTAGCAGAACGGTTGTAATAAAATAGACACTAACAAGTGGTGACAAAGATGTGGAGAAACTGGAAATATCATACATTGTCAGTGGGAATGCAAAATGAAGCAGCCACTTTGAGAAATAGTTTATGGGTTCCTGAGAAAGTTAAACATAGGTTACTATATGAACCAGCAACTCCACCCCAGGCATATACATAAGAGAACTGAAAACATGTGTTCATAGAAAGACCTGTACCCAAATGTTCATACTAACATTATTCATAATAGCCCCAAAGTCCAAGCAACCCAAATGTACCTCAACTGATGAATAAACAAAATGTGGTGTCTGCATTCAACAGAATTTTATTCAGCTTCAAAAAGTCATGAAATACTGACACATTATAATATGGATGAACCTTCAAAGCATGTGCTAAGGAAAGAAAGAGAGGCAGAAGAACATATATTCTATGACTGCATTTATATGCAATGGCAAGAGTCAAAGCTTCATAGAGATGAAATGTCACTGACCATTCACAAAGAGGAACAAGGGCACTCCAAATAAAAGGAACAATGTTAGCAAAGATGCAGAGGTGTGAAACTACTATGGCATCTTTGAAATAATGTGGTTGCAATGCAGCCTGAGCATAGGATAAAGAACTGTGGTAGAGTAAGTGAGGTAAGTAGATTGAGCCAAATTTTTAAAGAACTTGAATACCTTGAACTTTATTCAATGAGAAGTCCTCTTGGCTTTTATAGCGCTCTCTTATGCCTCTTCTAAACCTCTTGCATTATTTATTTTTGTTAACTACGGATAAATTTGTCTCACTTAATAGACTGGGAGACCCCTAAAGAGAGCATGCCTTAGTTCTTTCTGGCTTTGCAGAGCCTAGTGCAAAATGTGCGGTACATAGAATGTGCCCACTAGGATTTTGTTGACTTTGAATTACTAAAATAAATTCAGTTAAGGCCACAGCAGTCCACATATACTTTGGTGATTTATAGGCTACCAAAAATTATCTGCATATATGACAATAAATTTCCTTACTGTTACCTACCTTCTCTTTCATCAACCACTCATACTATAAACAAACTACATTTTGGCTAATTGAACATAATAAAAAAAAAAAAAGAAAGAAACCTTACCAAGAACACAATTAACATTTTGTATGTTTTATGTATTGTATGCTGTATTCTTACAATAAAGTAAGCTAAAGAAAATGTTATTAAGAAAATCATAAGAGAAAATAAAAAAAAGAACTTTAAAAAAACTGTAAATAGAAGTTTGGATCCCAGTGAAATGTCAAAATCTGAATAGTCAGAGCAATTGTAATGAGTGGCAGATTTTGGTGAATGGGTAGAGAACTATTTGTTCTTTAATAATCAAAATACTTAGAGAAATATCAGAGACTTTCATTTTAAACCACAAGAATAAAAGGAGATTGAGGTTAAACACTGGAAAATATTTTTAATAGATATTCAGCTTATAGGAAATAGTTCATCTGAGAAAACCTTGGAATATTTATTGTGGGAGCCAGCGGTGGTTAAGAACAGATTAGAAAACTATCTGTAGAGATAGAATTAGATATTTTTTTCTAACCAACTCTGGGACCTTGGGGCCTTTTACAAACCTACTTTTCTATAAACCTTTGTTAGGAAGGCCAGAGAGTGGGAATGCCCTGTCGGGGAAGTGTGTGGGGAGGCTTACCACTGTGCTTTTCACGAGGCAGTTTCAAACTCTTTCCCCACGTGGGAGCTACTGCAGTAAAGCTTGCAAGGTCAGCAATACAGTTAAAACATTTGGTAATTTTTCAAACAGTATGATTAGGAATCTTGTAGCTAAGAATCCTAATTTCATTTGATGTTCACTAGTCAGTTCAAGATTCTGAAACTCGGCTCCACATATCAGAGTGTGAGACACTACGGGGAACACACATGTTCAGGAAATAATTGGAGTGCCCTTTATGAAGTACAAACATGGGATAGTTATGACTGCTTTCTGTGGCTGGCTGGACTTGAGAAATGAAGTCGGGCGCCTGGGTGGCTCAGTCGGTTAAGCGACTGCCTTTGGCTCAGGTCATGATCCCAGGGTCCTGAGATCGAGCCCATATCAGGCTCCCTGCTCTGCGGGGAGCCTGCTTCCCTCTCCCACTCCCCCTGCTTGTGTTCCCTCTCTCACTGTGTCTCTCTCTGTCAAATAAATAAATAAAATCTTAAAAAAAAAAAAAAAAGAAATGAAGAAAGTCATATTTAATTTCAGGACTTAATAGATTAGGATGCTTGACGGACAATGGGTACAGTTAAAATTGTTGAATATTGATTCATTATTAATATCATTTAAAGTCTGAATCTTATGACGTATACTACTGTTAAATCTCATATAACAGTTGTTTGGCAAACATCACGAGGCACACCCTTTCTGCCACAGGGTCAGAGAGTTGCAGAGACTGGTTATGAGCCTCATAAAACAATGGATTGCTCCTGTATAAATAAGCAACATGTTACTGATATAGGGACAATATCAGGGTCGGAGCCCTGGTGGGGAGATGGCCTAGAGATTAAGTGGGGAAGATAAGAGAGCAGAGTTTTGACTTCTGTGGTAACTCTAAGGGTAGGCAGTACAAGGTTCCCTGGGGTGAGGGGAGTACTTTCCAAAGACCCAAAGAGAGAAAACTCACACATAAAATTCTACTCTTTCAGAATCAGACCTCAACCTCTGAGAGGTGTAGGTCAGCTAGATGAAGAGAATGGAACTTAAACTGAGCACATGTAATAATAACATCACAATAGGAGCCAAGGCAGCGGCAACAAAGTAGGTGCCTGTTAGGTAGGTCCCGTTGTGGATGCAAAAAATACCCAGAAGACACATTCCCTCTCCACCAGGCAGTCACAACCAGGTTGAGGAGGAAATTATAAACACACAAAAGGGTAAAATAACTGAAGACAGAAGACAGGCAGGAAGTAATTGTAAAATAATCAAGACATATATTAATCTCAGCCTGCCAACAAAATATGTAATCTTGGGTAATTCGCCTAACTCAAAAAATATTTGTGAAATGAATAATCTTTTCAGAATCATGATTTCTTCAGCCAAAGTTACTTTTCAGATACAAAAAATCTTTTTTCAGAGCTACTCGACAAAACTGTGATATAGACAAAAAATGTCACATGCAGGGTTATTATAATTTTTCCAGCATTGAGGTATCATTGGCAAATACCAAATTGTAATATACTTAAGGTATAAAATGTGATGATTTACGTATACGTTGTGAAATGATGACCACAATTAGGCAAATTAACACTTCCATCACCTCACATAGTTATGATTTTGTTTTTGTGATGGGAACAATTAAGATAAACTTACCCAGCAAATTTCAAGCATAAAATATAATATTATTAACTACATTCATCATATTATACATTATATCCCTGGAACTTATTCACCTTATAACTGAAAGTCTGTAGCCTCTGACCAATATCTGTCCATTTCCCTCTGCCAGTAGCCCCTGGCAACCACTGTTCTACTCTCTCCTTTTGAGCTCAACTTTTTTAGATTCCAAATATAGGTGAGATCACACAGTATTTATCTTTCTGTATCCGGCTTACTTCACTTAGCATAATGTCCTCTGGGTTCATCCATGTTGTTGGAAGTGGCAGGATTTCCCTCTTGTATTATGTGTGTGTATACATTACATTGTATACATACAAGAAATATATACAGATACACATACACTGAATATACATACACAATGGAATATTACTTCTACCACATTTTCTTTATCCCTTTATCCACTGACAGATACTTAGATGGTTCCATATCTCGGCTATTATAATTAATGCTGCATTAAACGTGAGAGTATAAATATCTCTTTGAGATACTGATTTCATTTCTTTGGCCATATACCCAGAAGTGGAATAACTAGATCGCATAGTTTTTGAGGGACCGCCACACTATTTTCCATAATGGCTGTACCACTTTACATTCTTACCAACCCAGTGTACAAAGGTTCCCTTTTCTCCACATCCTCACCAATACTTGTTATCTCGTCTTTTTGATAAAAGCCATTCTAACAGGGATGAGGTGATAGCTCATTGTAGTCTTATTTTGCATTTCGTTGACGACTAGTGACATCATTTTCATATATCTGCTTGCCATTCCTACATCTTCTTTGAAAAAAGTCTAGTCAACCTCTTTGCCCATCACCCATTGAACCCATTACCCCCCTCCCCCACTGCCCACTTCCCTCCCCTCTAGTAACCATTAGTTTGTTCTCTATGGTTAAGAGTCTATTTTCTGGTTTGGCTCTCATTCCCCACCCCCCATACCCAGGTTCATCGGTTTTGTTCCTTAAATTCCACATGTAAGTGAAATCATAGGGTATTGTCTTTCTCTGACTTATTTTGCCTAGCATAATGCTCTCTAGCTCCATCCATATTGCTGCAGATTTCATTCATTTTTATGGCTGAGTAATATTCCATTTTACACACACACACACACACACACACACACACACCACATCTTTTTTTATTCATTCATCAGTCAATGGACACTTGCATTTATCCATAATGTGGCTACTGTTGATAATGCTGTTATAAACATCAGGGTACATATATTCCTTCAAATCTATATTTTTGTATCCTTTGGGTAAATAACCTAGTAGTGCAATTGCTAGGTCATAGGGTAGTTCTATTTTTGACTTTTTGAGGAGCCTCCATACTGTACTCCAGAGTGACTGCACCAGTCTGCATTCCCACCAAAAGTGTAGGAGGGTTCCCCTTTCTCTCCCCAGCCTCGCCAATACCTGTTATTTCCTATGTTGTTAATTTTAGCCATTCTGAGAGGTGTGAGATGATATCTCACTGTAGTTTTGATTTGTATTTCCCAGATGATGAATAATGTTGAGCATCTTTTCATGTGTCTGTGGGCCATCTGTATATCTTCTTGGAAAAATGTCTATTTATGTCTTCTGTCCATTTCTTAACTGGATTTATTGGTTTTTGGGTGTTGAGGTTCATAAGTTCTTTATATATTTTGGATATTAACTCTTTATCAGATATGTCATTTGCAAATATCTTCTCCCATTATAAAGGTTGCCTATTAGTTTTGTTGTTTCCTTTGCTGTGCAGAAGGTTTTCATCTTGATGAAGTCCCAATAGTTTATTTTTGCTTTTGTTTCGCTTGCCTCTGGAGACATGTCTAGTAAGAAGTGGCTATGGCCAAGTCAAACAGGTTGCTGCCTGTGTTCTCTAGGATTTTTATAGTTTCCTGTCTCACATTTAAGTCTTTCAGCCATTTTGAATTTATTTTTGTGTATGGCGTAAGAAAGTTTCATTCTTCTGCATGTTGTTGTCCAGTTTTCCTAACACCTTTTGTTGAAGAGATTTTTTTTTCCATTGGATATTCTTACCTGCTTTGTCAAAGATTAGTTGACTATATAGTTGTGGGTTCATTTCTGGATTTTCTATTCCATTCCACTAATCAATGTATCTGTTTTTGTGACAGTACCAAACCGTTCTGATTATTACAACTTTGAATTGTGATGCCTCCAGCTTTGTTTTTCTTTTTCAAGGTTGCTTTGGCTATCTGGGGTCTTTTGTGGTTCCATACAAATTTTAGGATTGTTTGTTCCAGCTTGGTCTTTGCCCAGTTTTTATTTATTTATTATTTTATAATAATTATTATTTTTTTGCTTTGGAATTGTATAAGTTCCTTGCAAATATGCAAATATTTTCTCTCATTCCAGAAAAGACTGCCTTTTCATTTTGTTGATGATTTCCTTTGCTATGTAGAAGCAATTTGATGTAGCCCACTTACTGATTTTTTTTGTTTCCTGTGCTTTTAGTGTCATATCAAAAAAAATCACTGCCAAGACCAATGTCAAGGAGCTTTTTTCCAATATTTTCTTCTAGGAGTTTTATAGTTTCAGGTCTTATGTTTAGATATTTAATCCATTTTGAGCTAATATTTGAATATGGTGTAAGATAAGGGCCAAATTTTATTCTTTTCCATGCGGATATTCAGTTTTCCCAACAATTTATTGAAGACTATCCTTTCCCCACCACATAGCCTTGGTGTTTTTGTCACACTGTATTTGTGTGAGCTTATTTCTGGGCTCTCTATTCTGTTCTATTAGTATATGTTTCTTTTTATGCCAATATCGTACTGTTTGATTACTCATAGCTTTGTAACAGTTTGAAATCAGGAAATGTGATGCCTTCAGCTTCATTCTTCATAAGATTGCTTTGGCTATTTGAGGTCTTTTGTGTTCCCACATCAATTTTAGGATTTTTCTATGAAAAAAGTATGAAGGAACAAATTATCTTTTATTTATTTTATTTGTTATTTTATTTTATATTTTATTTTTTTAAAGATTTTATTTATTTATTTGACAGAGACAGAGATAGGGAGAGCAGGAACACAAGCAGGGGGAGTGGGAGAGGGAGAAGAAGGCTTCCCGCTGAGCAGGGAGCCCGATGCGGGGCTCGATCCCAGGACCCTGGGATCATGACCTGAGCCGAAGGCAGACGCTTAACGACTGAGCCACCCAGGCGCCCCTATTTTTTATTTTTTTAAAAGATTTTATTTATTTTTTGACAGAGAGAGAGACAGTGAGAGAGGGAACACAAGCAGCGGGAGTGGGAGAGGGAGAAGCAGGCTTCCTGCTGATCAGGGAGCCCGATGTGGGGCTCCATCCCAGGACCCTGGGATCATGACCTGAGCCAAAGGCAGACACTTAACCCACTGAGCCACTCAGGTGCCCCCGAAGGAACAAATTATCTTAAGATGTAACAAACATAACCTTCTCTGCAGATAGCATTTACTTAAAACAATAGTTGCATTTTAGCAATTTGCAATCAAATGACTTTCTTGTTAGAGTATACCCCTTTCTCCTTATTCCAGCAATTGTTTGTTTGGTTTTTGGTACTTGTATTTTTAAAACAATGTTATTGAGATATATTTTACATATCATAAAATCCACATTTTCAAGTCTACAGTTCAGTGATTTTTAGTAACTTTACCAGTGGTCTAGCTATTACCATAAATCAGTTTCAGAACATTTTCATTCCACCAAATAAGGTCCCTCAGGGCATTTACATTAATCTCTGTCCCTCCCTGGTCCCCCAGCCCCAGCCCCAGACAATCACAACTCAACTTGCTATTTCTTTAAATTTGCCTTTTCTGGACTTTTCATATAAATGGAATCATACAATACATGGTTTTTTGAGTCTTCATTCTGACTTTATAGAAAAAAACTAGAGATTTTCCTTTGGCCTTTAAGAAAATCACACATTTAAAGAAATACATTGCCTTTCAAAAAGACCATTACAATAAATAGTATTTAACAACTAAAAACCTAAAAATATTAATTCTGTTCTCTATTTAAATTCTAAAGTTAAAAAAATCCTGAAAGTAATAAATATAGTGCTAGGAACATGAAAGGATCATTTATCTACTTTACATGTTGAAACAGATAGTAAGATGGCTATCCCTGAAGCTTCAAATTCTTTTAACATCTCAAACGTTACCTGTAATAGAACCTTTCCTTTTTCTTTTTGAGCATGGATATGTAACTTCCCCGTCCAGGAAAATTTTTAAGTGGCCTACTTCTTAACATACTAGTTAATGTTTACAGTTTTTCTTCCTCAGTATCTTTAAAAGGAATATCAGGTACACTGAAAGGAGCTGGAATGTTCCAGCCTTGCTTAAGGGATGCACTTGTCCAATAACCTCCTGATTTCTGTGAGTGCCTCTAACCCACCAAACTTGTACACTGTACTTACACTGTGGAGGACAGGCATGGACTCCTGTGAAGCGGGCATGCCAGATCAGAAATTATGCTTTTCAGTCTACCATGAATTTTAGTAACACACACATCTTAATTACAAAAAAGCTTCTTCTTCTTTTTTTTTTTTTTTAAGAGAAGAAGAGAGAAGGTGGGGTGAGGGGGGAGAGAGAGAATTCTGAGCAGGCTTCACGCCTAGCACAGAGCCTGATGTGGGGCTGGATCTCACAATCCTGAGATCATGGCCTGTGCTGAAATGAAGAGTCGGATGCTCAACCAACTGAGCCACACAGGCTCTCCTACAAAAAAGAATTCTTGGGTGCCTGGGTGGCTCAGTCGGTTAAGCATCTGCTTTCGGCTCAGGTCATGATCCCAGTGTCCTGGGATTGAGTCCTGCATCGGGCTTCCTGCTCCGCGGGGAGCCTGCTTCTCCTTCTCCCACTCCCCCTGCTTGTGTTCCCTCTCTTGCTGTGTCTCTGTCAAATAAATAAATAGAATCTTAAAAAAAAAAAAAAAAAAAAAGAATTCTTAACAGTATTTTAGTAACTGCTGCTGTGAGTTTTAGAAAGCTAATGCTTTCACTGAATTAAGTATTTCTCTTTGGCTTAGAATTCAGTATAAAATAGAGCATTCCACTGAACTCTAACAAAATCAAGAGATACTTATCCTTAAGCTTTTTTCATTAAATCACTCCAATTGTGAGAGATTCTATGAGGATCAGAAAAATGATTGTTGTTTATACGATTATATCCTCAATGTCAATTTTTGACAATTGTAGAAATATAGAAAAAAATGATATTCATCTGAATAAATAATGTTCCAAGACAGAAATCAGCCAATAAGCAGTGATATCCAGCTCTTCTCTTGACTCACAAAACATTACATTTTATGTGTGTTACTCTCTCTGCTTTTATTTTTGCTGCCACCATCTGAAGACTAGAAAATAATGAACACATGCTACTAACGATTCATATTTCTACTACATCTTAAGAAGAAATGAGACTATACAGAAGAATTGAAACAAAGAAGAAAAAGACCAAAGTGAGACAACCTGGGGAAAAATACTGAATAAGGCCTCAACTCTAAACATTCAAAGTTATCAAAGCATACTGTTAGCCAAAAATCGCTCCTCAAAAGCCTGAGAAATCAGCCTTAACCTGCTGTTTAAAAATCACAGGACACTTCACCATTCTGGAAATCTCAGTACCAAAGGTTCTTTCTTGGTTGTTAACTGATATGGTAACTCTGCTGAAAACCAAACGATGAAGTATAAATGTAGCGCACTGATTTTAAAGTGCAAACAGAATTTTTTTTTGTTTTGTAAAGTAAACCAAACTCACCAGATCATAGGTCAAACAAGAATAGATTTTGCTGAATTTTTTTTTTCTATTTTTCAAAGAGCAACTAAAAAATAAAATTTCAATACTAGGAAAAGCCCAGCTAAATGCTTCTTGACAATTCCTCAAAGTTCATAAACCAAAGTAAATCTTGTATTAGGGGCACCTGGGTGGCTCAGTTGGTTAAGCATCTGCCTTCAGTTCAGGTCATGATCCCAGGGTCCTGGGATCAAGCCCCACGTTGGGCTCTCTGCTCAGCAGGGAGTCCGCTTCTCCCTCTCCCTCTGTGCTCTCTCTCTCTCAAATAAATAAATAAATAAAATCTTTTAAAAAAACTTGTATTAGATAATGGGCGTACAGTAATATATTTAATACACATTGCCAATCTTACTGTTTTAAGACTAGTGCCACTAATGAACTGTTAAGGAAAAAAGTAGAAACACACACACTTTTAATTTATTTAAAATTTATGAACTAACCAATAACTTGTTCTGGAAAGTAACCGCAAATGGAAACCACCTCATATTCATTTTTGAAATGAAAATTGGCATAATATTCATTCTATTACTTCAAAGATACATAAAAGATTTAAAGTTTATTTTCAGTTAAATTTATTTTAATTATCTCCACCTGTCTTTTGACAATTTGTCTCACAATCTATTAAGAGGTATGTAAAAAGCAAAATCTCTGCATGGACACTATAGATTATGGATAGAGACGAGAACTTGGATGAGTCACTAGTGCATGACAGTGAGCAGCAAGGTTTCTATCTAAATCTTTAAGGTTGCCAAGTGTGAAGGAGTCAGTCTTCAAGGCCATACTTTATGAACTTAGAAAGTGTATAAAAAAATTCGTAAATATTAATGCACATTTGTTTCAACTGGAGATATGCTGACCAGTGGAACAAAGAGTTGCCAGAGCAACATTAGCTGTGCCTTCTCTCCATAATCGCACTTTTTTTTTAAAGATTTTGAGAGTGAGCGAGCGAGTGAGTGAGAGAGAGAACCAGCAGGGGGAGTGGCAGGGGGAGAGGGAGAAGCAGGCTTCCTGCGGAGCAGGGAGCCCGATGTGGGGCTCGATCCCAGGACCCTGGGATCATAACCTGAGCAGAAGGCAGACGCTTAACGACCGAGCCACCCAGGCGCCCCCTCTCACTTCTTGGTTTGTATCTCAGAAATACAAATTCATTCTCCAAACAGGAACCTCTTTTCTTGTTACCTTTAGGAGGAACAAACTTTTTTTTTTTTTCCCCTTTCATTTTCTGACTGGATGAATAAAAATAATGATATAAACAACTAAAATTTGCATTTTTCTTTTCATTGTTTCACATATAGTGTTCCTGGCATAATTCTCTGCCAAGTAATTTGGGAAGATAACATCTACACTAGCTCTTGTCACCCAGCCACTTGACCCTGATATTTAAACTAGAGAAAAAAACTTTAAAAAAGCCCAATGTTTCTATCTGTGTCCATTATTCTTTTTCAGAACTTTCCTCCCTGCCCGAGGCCAGTTCCTCCAAGGATGACAGCCTTGCCCCTCAGTGGTGAGGGCTGTGCACCGCACATGCCACCCCACTGCCCGCTTTGGCACAGCGGCCCACCAGGGGCACAGCCTGCCTTCCTGGTTTCCGAATTCCCTCCGGACACCTTGTTCCATGATCTCCCAGCTTATAAATCAGCTTCTTTCCCTCCATGGACTCTGCCTGTTACGCACACAAACCTGCCTACATTTCAGTCATTATTATAATACCCCAAACGGAGTCAAACAAACAAACAAAGCAACCCCAATCCTTTCTGGACCGAGTCCACCCCTGGAAGCAATAGCCTGTTCTCCGCCCTCCCTCAAAGCACAGGCTTGTCGGCCTGCCCCATCTCGGAGGCTGGCAGGTGGTAGTGGATCGGCTGCATGGCCTTCTCGCTAGTCTCCCACCAGCACCCTCAACCTCTCCTTCTGCACTGGTGCCACAGGAGCTTCTCGAAAGTCCACGTCTGCTTAGATCATTTGCTGCCTTAGATTCCTGCAATCACGTTCTGTCATTTTCAAGAGAAAATCCAAACTCTTTAGTATGGGGGATAGTTTTTCACGATCTGATCTATTCAGCTCAGTCTCTTAGCCCGCCTCTAGCCTCGCCTACGTTCTCAACTCCAGGCATCCCGAACCCACGGCTGCACCTGCAGTTCTCCAAGCTGTCCTCCCCACCCTGTGTGCCCTGGCACCTGCCTTTTTTCTTCCAGGAGCACCCTTATCTCGATTCCCCTGCCCAGGAAACTTCTACTTATTCTACTAGTGCTAGCTCACAAGGCATCCTCTTTCTGAAACCTCTCTGACCCTCCTCACCCAACGTGGTCTCTACCCTTCCTCTGGCCTCACACAGCACCTTGTGCCCTGCTTGGAAGCTCTTTAAGAGCACCAGAATCTTAGGACTTTTTCACCAGCCCATTTCCCACTGCTTGGACCATGATGGGCACCTGGTGTATGTGTGCTTAATAATCATATCAATTTTTATTCACTTTTCCTCTGTCTCCCCAAGTGCAGGACTTGTCTCTCATTGTCTGAATTGCCAGCACCAAGCAAGTAAATGCCACATAACTAGATCTCCGTAAAGATGAACAACTGTTGAAGGAACCAACAGTATAACTTCCTCCAAACTCTCCTTGTCCCATTGATCCTGCAGGTGATAAAAGATTGTTTTGCCTAATATACCAACTTATCATGGTTCCCATCACCTACCCCACTTAGCTGAAACTTTCACTGGCTTCCTAGTACCTGTAGGATGAAGCCCAGGTCCCTTGCTTGGTTCTTTTGCATAGAAATGCACTTTCCTTGACCTTCACACACTCTCTCCTCCTCCTTCACATCTTAGCTTAGGCTTTCCCTGCCTACTCAAACTAAAATTGTCTCTGTGTGAGTCTGTGACATTAACCTGATTTAATTTCTGAATACCCCCACTTATTAGAGCTGAAATGATCTTCATAGGCTTTTTTTTTTTTTTCCTGAGTGTTTTCTTATTGCCCCCTTCACTAAAATATAAGGTCCATAAACACAGGGCCCTGGTTGGCTTTGTTCAATGCTATATCCCCTGTCTGACTTGGCCCCACTCCATTTTCCCAGCCTTACCTCCAACCAATTCCCCACATGACACCTGTTTGCTATTTCCCAAATACTTCCTGATGGGGCCTTCTTTTTCTTCCTATTTAAATTCTCTTCATCTTTTACAGAAATTCCCTCTTTCATAATGCAATCCAAAGTGGTATGCTCTTAACTGTATTATTTATCTGTTTAATGTCATAAATATCTTTCAATTTTCTAGAGCTCTCTGTCTTGTAATGGATTTAAGAAATAGGTTTTAAGTTATAACAAAAGATTAAAAATTCTTAAAAGGAAAAATTCTATATGCTAGGAGTTAATAAGATTCAGACCCATCTCACCTATTTTAAGAAAACTGGAGGCCTTCTTCAAGTATACCAAAGAGGTTTGCTTTCAGGCATAATTTGCAACATAATAGCTAAAAGGCTATATTCCAAATTTGTTAGTGACAGTTGGTCCTAGTAACAACTCAGAAGTTTATTTTAATTGCAAATAATATTGGCCACTGAACATACTATGAAAA
The DNA here is from genome assembly GCF_964656455.1 of Halichoerus grypus. NCBI lineage: Eukaryota > Metazoa > Chordata > Mammalia > Carnivora > Phocidae > Halichoerus > Halichoerus grypus. The sequence continues at coordinate 71,693,728 of NC_135714.1, forward strand.
GGAAACCAAAAAGTAACTCTTGCAACTTTTAACTCTGGGCCTAGCATAGTCCAACTGACTAGATAATTTGTCTAAAATACAAACAAAAAAATAAATGTAAATAAAATATAACAAACCACAAACACTTCTAGTGATAAGAACTTTTAGTCAAAAACATGTGGGCCTAAACATCAGAGCAGACAATACAACATATAACATGTAAACAAAAGAAACATGCCAACCTGGATACCAACTTTGCAACATTAGCATCCTCTGCTGAATTCATGTCATCCCAGCAGGGTTTTCTACGACTTAGCCGCAGGCTGACCTGAGGAACGCCATCACATAGCTCTGGTTGTGGAACTCTGTGGGCCTGAATAGACCCCTCACTCCTGGATTTGGGGATCTAGAAAATAAAATTTAAAAGACAGAGAAAGAGAGATTTTAAAGATCTTTCAAATTACGTTATTGAAGATGATTTATTCTGATTTATTAGTAACCTATTAATAATATTCTAGAAAAATATAAACCTAGTACAGAATTTAAAATACTTAAAAGAACTGTCAAATGGCAAGGGGCACAGGGAAGGGGAGAAACCAATACTTCCAAGGGGAACTTTCAAACCATACACAGCCCACGTCCCTCTCCTGGATTCTCATACAAATCTTCCCCAGGCTCACCCGCCCTCCCCCCCGCTGCCCTGCCAGAATAACATTCTGTGTAATGACAGATTATGACAGTATATCTGACTGGCAACTTGGAGTGAGGGAAAGAAGAAATAGGAAAAAGGCAGGGGAAAAAAAAGGGCCGAGAACCACTGAAATGAAGGATGCCAATGTCAGAAAGGCATCCAGAAATAGTTACTACTATCAAGCAAAATACACACCAGTTCGCTAATAGTTTCTGTTGTAATCTTCTTTTATAGGGCAAAGTATGGCCTAATACATTTTTAACTAAGGAAATATCTAGGAAAAAACCCACCTTTTTGGTTCTTTTATATCTCTGGAAGCATGGGCCACAGAGTGCCAAATGAACACTGGTGTACTGACGTCTCTTATCAGAAGTTATGTGCTCCTTCCAATCCCAGAAATACCCTCATGCTTTTATATTAGATCAGAAAGAATGTGAATACAACCCATGTCCTTATTCTAAAATTGTATAAAAATCATGTGAGAGTTTCAGGAAAGATTGAAACCCTTGGATCAATTGTATTTATGATACTGGAAGCTTTTTCTCATCTCTAAGCTTTCTTATGCTTGTCCTTCAACTGGAATGTCATCTGTTCATCACTGGCTACTCACCAACTGCCTAGGACCAAACCAAATCTTAACTTCCTTTGAGGTTGAGATAAGAATCCACTGCCCACAGAGCTTCTCTAATTAACCTCAGGTCTTTTTTTTTTTTTTTTTTTTAAGATTTTATTTATTTATTTGACAAAGAGAGACACAGTGAGAGAGGGAACACAAACAGAGGGAGTGGGAGAGGAAGAAACAGGCTTCCCACTGACCAGGGAGCCAGATGCGGGGCTCGATCCAGGACCCTGGGATCATGACCTGAGCCGAAGGCAGACGCTTAATGACTGAGCCACCCAGGCACCCCTTAACCTCAGGTCTTAATAACCTTTCCCAACTTTGAATTCCTATAATACACCACCACAAAATCTACACTTGATTTCATGTCATCTGATACCTTCACCTTAGATGTTTTATATTTCTAGGTTATATGGCTTCAACCAGATGCCTGGAGACAGAGATTATAGTCTCACACTCTTCCTCTTTTTCCCCTCCCCCCCTCCCTCTCTTCATCTTACGTATATTATTATTTTTAACGTTTGAGCCATCAAGTTTAGCAAAGTTTTGAACCCATTAACACTTATTGTCAGACAATACAGTCTTCAACTACAAGATATTCCCAAGACAGTGACTGACAAAGAAACTAGGATAACAGGCAATTAAAAAAAATAATACAGGGATAATTATAAACATAAATATTTAATAAAGTCATACCTCTATGAGGATTACATAAAAATAACATTTGAAAATAATTTAGCAAATAGTTATATTTAACACAGAGCAAAGTAAACACTCAGTAAAAACTAGCTTTTATTAACATTGTTGTTATGTGAAATTTGCCCAAATCTGATGATTACTAATAAATTGTTCCAATGCATTTCTCTGTAGAACTTTTATAAGATCATGAAAATCAAGGAAAACAAGGCAAATTTTTTTTTAAAATTATGAACTATAGTTCATTGAGATATTTGCCAAGACTACTTATGAAAGAAATATTAGGGGCACCTGGGTGGCTCAGTCAGTTGAGTGTCCAACTCTTGATTTTGGCTGAGGTCCTAATCTCAGAGTCCTGGGATCGAGCCTGGCATTGGGCTCCAGGCTCAGCGAGAAGTCTGCTGAGATTCCCTCTCTCCCTCTCTCTCTGCCCCTCCCCCCGCTTGTGCTCACTCTTTCTCTACCTTTCTAGAATAAATCTTTTTTAAAAAAGAAATATTTAGATAAACAGCAAGAGAACATCTGAAAAGTACAAATATATACTATTTATATATTTCATAAAGGGGCTCCTTTTGCATGTGGCTATTTTTCATAAGAGTAGGCAAGAAAAATAAACACACTGAAAAAGCAGTAAGATTTCAAACTAGTTAGCTAAAAAAAATCTCATACCCAGACTTAATTCTCTCAATATTAAAACAAATACAAGAGCAGTTGTTTGGCAACATTTCATGGTGTTAAAAAGTTCAGTGATAATTTGGGGGTTCTAAATTCAATTGTTTACGCAGTGGAGAAATAGTCTAAGGTAAAAAGGCAATATGCAACTGATTCCATTTTGTCAGTTTATATTAAAATAGACTACATAATGCAAATCACTTAAAACTCAGATACCAGAAACTACATCAGCAACATTATCAAAGTATATTTTTGTGATGATTTAATCTCTATAGAAATAAAATAGACATGATTATCATTAATCATGAACTTCAAAATATAAACTCATAATTAATATATACCAAAGTAGTACAAAGAACTGAATTTGTGCAGAACATGAAAATACCACATGAAGTTTGAGAGAACAAAATTGTTAGAAAAAAATAGCTCAGTAACTGTAAGACTACTAGAACTGTAGTGCATATACACACACACACACACACACACACACACACACACACATACATACCTATATATTTTTAAAGGAATGCATGTTTTTAAAGGGGATTAAAAGTCTTGAAAATATACCTTGAGGACTGTACATTTTCATTACAGAAATGACTGTAGGAAAAATAGAGTGATAAAATTTTAAAACCTGTTACCTTACTGATGTATGAACTTTGAGAAAAGGAAAGAGATCACTTTCTTTGCCTTAGCTGGAACTGAGATTTTTAGAAACACATGATTTGAGCCTTGGCCTTATTGGGTAGGTAGGAGGGATAGTTTTATTTTTATGCTCTGGGTATCCATCTCAGATTGTGTAAAGTTCAGTGGTTGACTTTGAGATGGTACTCAAGGCTCCTTTCATCATAACTCTCTGAGGAGGAACAGGACCTCAGTCATCCAAGGCCAAGGATACAAGGAGACATGTTATTACAATGTAGCTTAAAGCAGTGGTTCTTACCAGGAGCCAGTTTTGTCTGGAGACATTCTTGGTTATCATGCTGGGGGTGAGGGTATGTGGTACTGGAGTCTAGTGGGTAGAGGCTAGGATTGTGACTAAACATCTTACAAGGCACAGGACAACCTGCCATGAAAAAGAGTTATCTGGCCCAAAATGTTAGCAGAGCTGGAGCTGAGAAACCCTGCTTCAGGGAACATAAGAAGAAACCTGTATTGATGCAACTCCTCTCTTTATATACTTTTCTTCTGGTTCCACCCTCCCTTTTTTGCCAATTGGCATGTTAAGATGTAATGGGCCCAGATAGGTTTAGCAGAAATGGGCCAAGGAGGTCACCTAGACCTGCTCTGTCTAATCAAGGGCTGTTCCTGATTCCATGAGGTTCAGCCAAGCTCTGTGGGGCAGGGACTCCAAATAGGACTAAAAGCCTTACTCCGGGGCGCCTGGGTGGCTCAGATGGTTAAGCGTCTGCCTTCGGCTCAGGTCATGATCCCAGGGTCCTGGGATCGAGTCCCGCATTGGGCTCTCTGCTCCTTGGGAGCCTGCTTCTCCCTCTGCCTCTCTCTCTCTCTGTCTCTCATGAATAAATAAATAAAATCTTAAAAAAAAAAAAAAATAATAAAAATAAAAATAAAAGCCTTACTCCGATAATGGAGCTAATGTGCTTGGAGAGACCCACCTGCAGCCTCCCTCATGATGTGTGGCTGCAGTAGGCAAACGACCAATGGTCTGAGATGCCAACAGGGGTGGCCAGCTTTCTCTTTCCACTGGAGATACCCATTTTTCACACCACATTTTGCTGCTCTATTTTTGTGATTTCTCCATGATAACTTCTGTTCTTGAAGGTGAAATCTATAAACGCCCCCAAACCATCTATAGAAAACATTTTGCTCAGAAGAATCTGCCATTGACTGAGTTAAGGATCTATGCACATGCTGTGTGATTTATGTGTACCACTGAAATACTAAGAACCCCAGGGATTGTAAAAAGAGCACATTCCATGAATGTATTTGCAGGCGCAGAACAGACTAACACAAGGAATTTGAGCTGCTTTAGATTTTGAGACGCCATGGGAATAGAAACACAAGAGTAACTTCTGACAATGTAAAATTAGGAAATATTCTCTTAGATGTTGTTGCTATTGTTATAGAGATTTAGTGAACATTTCTCTGTGTTAGGCATGGTTCCAAGAGATTTATGTCAGCTAATCCATTTAATTGTCACAACAACTCAAAGAGGCAGGGACTATTATTGTTACCATCTCACCAATGAGGAAACTGAGGCATCAAGAATGTGAGTTACCTGTCCCATTGAGTAAGGGGCAGAGCTATGAACCCAGAGAGTCAGGCCTCAGTACTTGTGCTTACCACTATTTTCTGTACTTGGTTACATGTGAAACATTAGAATTGCAAGAAGAAAAGGCACTTTTGGATGAAAGTCACATTACAGATTATCAGTTGATACCATAAAGCACATTAATTCCTGTGTAAGCAATACTCTTGTTTTAGACTCATTTATATTCATTTTCAAAACTTGTAAGTTAATTTTAAAAATAGCTATGGTATGGAAATGGGAAGACGGGGCAGGAAGCTTTTACTTGGAGCCAGGTGTCCTGGGACATGGGCTCAAGGAAGTCTCATCTTAAGATGCTCACAGAGAAGTCTGTACACCGTAGTAAGCTGAGGTCTCTTCACATCAACACAGTCCAACTGCTGTTTTACAAAGTTACTCATTCACATCCCTGACTTCAGGTCTTTTATCAGGAAAAAAAAACAGGCAGAAGTAACTGCAAACTGAGCAGTTTAGGAATTAAGATAGAAGACTTTCATAAATTTTTCTTCTATTAGCAATATAAAAATTTGCTTAAAAATTTTTGATCATTTTTAATTATCAAAATCAATGATCAAGCAATGAGAACGTTTATCATCCCATCCCCAAATGCAATCTTTTGGCTTCAAGTTCTTGCTAATTTAGAGGACAGGATTAAGCAGGGTGATGGGGCCTTAAAACAGGATGTTCTGGAAGATTATTCCAAAGGGATACCATGGACACTAGAAGGAATGCTGTGAAGCAGTGGTTCTTACCCAGGGGTGCATATCGGAATATCCTTTGGAGATTTTAAAAAGTACACCTACCTAAATTCATCCTACCACTCTACTTCTCAGTCTCAAGGAATATCTCTGAGATGGATGCTGGGTAGGTGTATTAAAAACAACAATAAAACACCTTAGAATAATATGTACTGCTGAATCAAAGTTTTTAAATTTGCCAAGAAGTAAATAGTTTCTCTTTGAGGGTTTTGAAAATAAATGTTAAGGCAAAAAAGATTAAATTAAATGAACATTAACTGAATTGTTTGATTATAGCTGGTCATATTAAGTTTCATGTTTATATCAGAAAAATTAGGTGGAAAATTAAGAAATTAGATGTTTATTTTAGAACCACTCAGTTTTGGGGACCTGGGTGGCTCAGTTGGTTGAGCATCTGCCTTCGGCTCAGGTCATGATCCCAGAGTCCTGGGATCAAGCCCCACATCGGGCTCCCTGCTCAGTGGGGAGCCTGCCTCTCCCTCTGCCCCCCCTGCCCCCCGCTTGGATGCACTCTCTCTGACAAATAAATAAATAAAATCTTAAAAAAATAAAAAACAAAACAAAACAAAAAACCACTCAGTTTTTGAACTGAAGAGAGATCTACTCCAATTGCCTTATTTCAAAAATGAAATCCAGGGATTCAGAGAACTGAAATGAGCTGCCCAAGATTGTATAGATAGTGGGAAAGTCGGCTATTAAGACTTTTCTCCTGGCCAAAGTGACAGTGAAAAATAAAGTAATAACATGTAAAATCCAGGGCAAACGGAATGATCAGTGGTAGTTCAGGGAGGCCACATGCCTGCTGTGACCCAGAAGGAAAGCAGATGGCAACACCTTGGGCCAGGAGCACACTGCAACAGTGTGGAGTTGGAAGCTACCTCATAGAGTCTCATCACCAGCCCCAGCCTGATGTGAAGGTTTTGTTTATTTCAGAAAAATACATTTCTATCTTGTTTAAGTTGATGTTGTTTGGGGTTTATTTATATGCAAGGAACCCTAATCCAAACTGATGTAACATTTTGCTCAAATACTACTTTATCAGTAAAGCCTTCTTTGACACTATATAATATTCTCCCTTATGCTCTACTCCCCTTTACCTTGACCTTGCTTTCTTTATCTCCACTGCACATAATGCCATCTGACATACTGTATATTTATGTTTATTTATTTGTTGTCTTTTCCCCCTAACCAGACATAAGTTCTAGGAAAGCAGGAGCCCTCATGGGTTTGTGTTACAAACATGGTGGGATGCAGGGATGGCCAGGGGAGGGCCACAGAGGGGCACGGCCCATCTTAAAGGAAAACCCAACTGCTTACTTTTACTGGGTTAAAATGTAGTCACATGGTGACACACTGCTGCCTGGGAAGTTAGGGAATGTAGTCTTATAGCTGTATATCAATGTACCCAGCCAAGGAAGGGAGGGAGAATAGCTCTTGGGAGGCCACTAGCAGTCTTGACCACAGATATAAAAAAAAATAATAATAATAAAGAAGTGTCTGAAAAGGATGTCTGGGGAGGAGCATTCCAGATAGAGAAAAGAGCAGAGCAAAGTCCTGAGGAAGAAGCATGATTCCCAAGTCTGAAGAACAGCAAGGAGGTCACTGTGGCTGGAGCTGAATGAATACAAACATTGGCAAGAGATGAGGTCAGTGATGTAGCAGAGGGCCCAGATCATGTATACTTAAAGACTTTGGTTTTTACTCTGAGCAAATAGAAAATTTTTGGAAACATGTTGAGGAGAGAAGTAACATGTCTGACTTTCATTTTAAAGGGGTCCTTACTGGTTCATGGGGGAAAAGACTGTAGAATGGTCAGAGCAATGCAAGCAGACCAACTAGGAAGTCATGGAGATGCTCGTGGCTTGAATCCAGGAGCTGGGGAGAAAACTTTAGATTCTGGTTGTATCCTGAATGTGGAGGCAACAGGATTAGCTGATGCACTGGACATGGGGCAGGCAGGAGTCAAGAATGATGCCAAAATTTTTGGTCTGAGCACTGAAAGGATGAAACTGCCATCATGGAGTTAGAAAAGATAGCAGGAGGCACAGATTTTGTGGGTAAATCAGGAGTTTATAGCTTTGAACACGCTAAAAACTTTAATAACTTTGGACATTCATAGTTTGAGATGCACATAACATAGATGTAAATGTCATATAGGGAGTTGAATATAGTGGTTGGAGATGAGAAACTTCAACTGAAAATACAAGTTCGGGAGTCATCTATCAGTAATTGGTATTTAAAAACTAAGTAATTAGAAGAGGTCACCTAGGAAGTGAATCTAAATAGAGAAGGGAAGAGATCAGACTAAGAACTGATATCCAGAGTATGCTGAGCTTAGAGAGAAGACCCAGAGAGACTGAGGAATGGACAGTGAAGGAGAAGGAAAAACACAGAGAATGTCCTGAAAGGCAAGGGGAAAGGGTCTCAACAAGGAAGGGATATATACAGTTGCCATGTAATTCAGAAATTCTAAAACATATATCTACATATAGACTTGTACATGAATGCTCAGAGCAGCATTATTCACTATAGTCAAAAAGTGAAAACAATTCACACATCCATCAACTGATGTATGGATAAGCAAAATGTGTCTATCTGTACAATGGAATACTCCTCAGCTATAAAAAGGAATGAAATACTGATGCATGCTATAACATTGATGAATCTCAAAAATATTATGCTAAGTGAAAGAAGGCAGACACAAAAGGACACATTATTCCATTTATATGAAATGTCCAGAACGCACAGATCTACAGCGACTGAGAGTAGCTCAGTGGCTGCCAGGAACTGACCAATGGGAAGTGACTGCAGATGGGTATGGGGTTTGTTTTTTGGAGTGATGAAATGTTCTGGAATTAAATGATGTAGACAGATGCACAACTCTGTAAATATACTAAAAATTACTGAACTCTAACTTTAAAAGTTAATTTTATGGTATATAAATTATATCTCAGTAACACTGTTATTTAAAAAAGGAAGGTATGATCAAGTGCATCATATGCTGCTGACAGGGTGAAGAGGATGAAAATTGAGAACTGGGGGTGGGGGGTGGGGAGGAGCAAGAGGGCAGAGGAATAGGAGACCTAAATTTTATCTGGTCCCAGGAACTCAGCTAGATAGGGATCAAACCATTCTAAACACCTACGAACTCAACAGGAGATCGAAGAAAAGAATAGCAGCAACTCTCTGCACAGAAGCGGCCACTTTCTGGAAAGTCTCTTCTGATTTGTTTAGTGTATATTTTTCTGGGGTCGTTGTTACCCTGTTAGCATTTTGTTCTCCCATTCATCTATTCTCCTCTGGACAAAATGACAAGATGGAAAAAATCACCTCAAAAAAAAAGAACAAGAGGCAGTACCGACTGCCAGGGACCTAATCAATACCGTCATTAGTAAGATGTCAGAACTAGAGTTCAGAATGATGATTTTAAAGATACTAGCTGGGCTTGAAAAAAGCATGGAAGATATTAGAGAAACGCTTTCTGGAGAAATAAAAGAACAAAAATCTAACCAAGTCAAAAATCAAAAAGGCTATTAATGAGGTGCAATCAAAAATGGAGGCTCTAACTGCTAGGATAAATGAGGCAAAAGAGAGAATTAGTGATATAGAAGACCAAATGATGGAAAATAAAGAAGCCAAGAAAAAGAGAGATAAACAACTACTGGATCACGAGGGCAGAATTCGAGAGAAAAGTGATACCATAAGACAAAACAATATTAGAATAATTGGGATCCCAGAAGAAGAAGAAAGAGAGAGAGGGGCTGAAGGTATATTGGAGCAAATTATAGCAGAGAACTTCCCTAATTTGGGGAAGGAAACAGGCATCAAAATCCAGGAGGCACAGAGAACCCGCCTCAAAATCAATAAAAATAGGTCAACACCCCAACATCTAATAGTAAAACTTACAAGTCTCAGAGACAAAGAGAAAATCCTGAAAGCAGCTCAGGACAAGAGATCTATAACCTACAATGGTAGAAACATTAGATTGGAAACAGACCTATCCACAGAAACCTGGGAGGCCAGAAAGGACTGGCATGATAGATTCAGAGCACTAAATGAGAAAAATATGCAGCCAAGAATACTGTATCCAGCTAGGCTGTCATTGAAAATAGAAGGAGAGATAAAAAGCTTCCAGGACAAACAAAAACTAAAGGAATTTGCAAACACAAAACCAGCCCTACAAGAAATATTGAAAGGGGTCCTCTAAGCAAAGAGAGAGCCTAAAAGTAACATAGACCAGAAAGGAACACAGACAATATACAGTAATAGTAACTTACGGGCAATACCATGGCACTAAATTCATATCTTTCAATAGTTACCCTGAATGTAAATGGGCTAAATGCCCCAATCAAAAGACACAGGCTATCAGATTGGATAAAAAAACAAGACCCATCAATACACTGTTTGCAAGAGACTCATTTTAGACTCAAAGACACCCCCAGATTGAAAGTGAGGGGGTGGAAAGTCATTTACCATGCTAATGGACACCAAAAGAAAGCTGGGGTGGCAATCCTTATATCAGACTAATTAGATTTTAAACCAAAGACTGTAATAAGAGATGAGGAAGGACACTATAGCATACTTAAAGGGTCTATGCAACAAGAAGATCTAACAATTGTAAATATCAATGCCCCTAACATGGGAGCAGCCAATTATATAAGCCAATTAATAACAAAAGCAAAGAAACACATCGACAACAATACAATAATAGAGGAAGACTTTAACACCCCCCTCACTGAAATGGACAGATCATCTAAGCAAAAGATCAACAAGGAAATAAAGACTTTAAATGACACACTGGATCAAATGGACTTCACAGATATATTCAGAACATTCCATCCCAAAGCAACAGAATACACATTCTTCTCTAGTGCCCATGGAACATTCTCCAGAAGAGAACACATCCTAGGTCACAAATCAGGTCTCAACCAGTACCAAAAGATTGGGATCATTCCCTGCATATTTTCAGACCACAATGCTTTGAAACTAGAAATCAATCACAAGAGGAAAGTTGGAAAGAACTCAAATACATGGAGGCTAAAGAGCATCCTACTAAAGAATGAATGGGTCAACCAGGAAATTAAAAAAGAATTTTAAAAAATTCATGGAAACAAATGAAAATGAAAACACAACTGTTCAAAATCTTTGGGATGCAGCAAAGGCAGTCCTAAGAGGAAAGTGTATAGCAATACAAGCCTTTCTCAAGAAACAAGAAAGGTCTCAAATACACAACCTAACACTACCTAAAGGAGCTGGAGAAAGAACAGCAAGTAAAGCCTAAACCCAGCAGGAGAAGAGAAATAATAAAGATCAGAGCAGAAATCAATGAAATAGAAACCAAAAGAACAGTAGAACAGATCAATGAAACTAGGAGCTAGTTCTTTGAAAGAATTAACAAGACTGATAAACCCCTGGCCAGACTTATCAAAAAGAAAAGAGAAATGACCCAAATAAATAAAATCATGAATGAAAGAGAAGAGATCACAACCAACACCAAAGAAATACACACAATTATAAGAACATATTATGAGCAACTCTATGCCAGCAAATTACATAATCTGGAAGAAATGGATACATTCCTAGAGATGTATAAACTACCAAAACTGAACCAGGAAGAAATAGAAAACCCAAACAGACCTATAACCACTAAGGAAATTGAAGTAGTAATCAAAAAAATCTCCCAACAAACAAGAGCCCAGGGCCAGATGGCTTTCCAGGGGGAATTCTACCAAACATTTAAAGAAGAATTAAGACCTATTCTGGAAATGTTCCAAAAAATAGAAATGGAAGGAAAACTTCCAAACTCGTTTTATGAGGCCACCATTACCTTGATCCCCAAACCAGACAAAGACCCCATCAAAAAGGAGAATTACAGACCAATATCCTTGATGAACATGGATGCAAAAATTCTCACCAAAATACTAGCCAATAGGATCCAACAGTACATGAAAGGATTATTCACCAGGACCAAGTGGGCTTTATCCCTGGGCTGCAAGGTTGGTTCAACACCCGCAAATCAATCAATGTGATACATTAATAAAAGAAAGAACAAGAACCATAGGATCCTCTCAATAGATGCAGAAAAAGCATTCGGTGAAGTACAGCATCCTTTCTTGATCAAAACTCTTCAGAGTATAGGGATAGAGGGTACATACCTCAATATCATAAAAGCCATCTATGAAAAACCCACAGCGAATATCATTCCCAATGGGGAAAAACTGAGAGCTTTCCCCCTAAGGTCAGGAACACGGCAGGGATGTCCACTATCACCACTGCTATTCAACATAGTATTAGACGTCCTAGCCACAGCAATCAGACAACAAAAAGAAATAAAAGGCAACTGAATCGGCAAAGAAGAAGTCAAACTCTCACTCTTTGCAGATGATATGATACTTTATGTGGAAAACCCAAAAGACTCCACTCCAAAACTGCCAGAACTCATACAGGAATTCAGTCAAGTGGCAGGATATAAAATCAATGCACAGAAATCAGTGGCATTCCTATACACCAACAACAAGACAGAAGAAAGAGAAATTAAGGAGTCGATCCATTTACAACTGTACCCAAAACCATAAGATACCTAGGAATTAATCTAACCAAAGAGGCAAAGAATCTGCACTCAGAAAACTATAAAATACTCATGAAAGAAAATGAGGAAGACACAAAGAAATGGAAAAATGTTCCATGCTCATGGATTGGAAGAACAAATACTGTGAAGATGTCAATGCTACCTAGAGCAATCTACACATTCAATGCAATGCTTGATGGGGATCAAAATACCATCCACTTTTTTCAAAGAAATGAACAAATAATCCTAAAATTTGTATGGAACCAGAAAAGACCCCAAATAGCCAGAGGAATGTTGAAAAAGAAAAGCAAAGCTGGTGGCATCACAATTCTGGTCTTCAAGCTCTATTACAAAGCTGTCATCATCAAGACAGTATGGTACTGGCGCAAAAACAGACACATAGAGCAATGGAACAGAATAGAGAGCCCAGAAATGGACCCTCAACTCTCTGGTCAACTAATCTTTGACAAAGCAGGAAAGAATGTCCAACGGAAAAAAGACAGTCTTCTTCACCAAATGGTGTTGGGAAAATTGGACAGCCACATGCAGAAGAATGAAACTGGACCATTTCCTTACACCACACACAAAAATAGACTCAAAATGGATGAAAGAGTTAAATGTGAGACAGGAATCCATCAAAATCCTAGAGGAGAACACAGGCAGCAACCTCTTCGACCTCAGCCACAGCAACTTCTTCCTAGAAACATCGCCAAAGGCAAGGGAAGCAAGGGCAAAAATGAACTATTGGGACCTCATCAAGATAAAACGCTTTTGCACAGCAAAAGAAACAGTCAACAAAACCAAAAGACAACCGACAGAATGGGAGAAGATATTTGCAAGTGACATACCAGATAAAAGGCTAGTATCCAAAATCTATAAAAAAAAAAACTTATCAAACTCAACACCCAAAGAACAAATGATCCAATCAAGAAATGGGCAGAAGACATGAACAGACATTTTTCCAAAGAAGACATCCAAATGGCCAACAGACACATGAAAAAATGCTCAACATCGCTTGGCATCAGGGAAATCCAAATCAAAACCTCAATGAGATACCACCTCACACCAGTCAGAATGGCTAAAATTAACAAGTCAGGAAACGACAGAGGTTGGTGGGGATGCGGAGAAAGGGGAACCCTCCTACGCTGTTGGTGGGAATGCAAGCTGGTGCAGCCACTCTGGAAAACAGTATGGAGGTTCCTCAAAAAGTTGAAAATAGAGCTACCCTACGACCCAGCAATTGCACTACTGGGTATTTACCCCAAAGATACAAATGTAGGGATCCGAAGGGGTACATGCACCCCGATGTTTATAGGAGCAATGTCCACAATAGCCAAACTATGGAAAGAGCTAAGATGTCCCTTGACAGATGAATGGATAAAGAGGATGTGGTATATATATGTACAGTGGAATATTATGCAGCCATCAAAAGGAATGAAATCTTGCCATTTGCAATGACATGGATGGAACTGGAGGGTATTATGCTGAGCGAAGTAAGTCAATCAGAGAAAGACATGTATCATATGATCTTACTGATATGAGGAATTCTTAATCTCAGAAAACAAACTGAGGGTGGTTGGAGTGGTGGGGGGTGGGAGGGATGGGGTGGCTGGGTGATAGACATTCGGGAGGGTATGTGCTATGGTGAGCACTGTGAATTATGTAAGAATGTTGAATCACAGACCTTTACTTCTGAAACAAATAATACATAATATGTTAAAAAGAAAAATGAAGAAGATAACAGGAAAGGAAAAATGAAGGGGGGGAAATTGGAGAGGAAGACGAACCATGAGAGACTATGGACTCTGAGAAACAAACTGAGGGTTCTAGAGAGGACGGGGGTGGGGGATGGGTTAGCCTGGTGATGGGTATTAAAGAGGGCACATACTGAATGGAGCACTGGGTGTTATATGCAAACAATGAATCATGGAACACTACATCAAAAACTAATGATGTAATGTATGGTGATTAATCATAATAAAAAAAAAAAGAAAATTGAGAACTGACCCCTGAATTTGGCAATATGGCGTCACTTGACAAGAGCTGCTTCATTCCATAGTGGGAATGATTAGAGTGGGTCCAGGAAGAAAAGAGAAGAGGAAGTGAAAACAGCAAGCTTATATAGTTCTTTTAGGAAATGGGTGATTGCTAAAGAGGGCTGTGGAGTCAAGGGAGAGGGTTTTTTTTTTTTTTTTAATAAGATGGGAAATATTATAGCATATTTCTATGCTAATGGGAATGATTCAGTAGACAGATGAAAAACTGATGACCCAGCAGAGGGAGGAGGGAGGAAAGGATTCAGGGAGTAGAGTGCTGGCTAGAGTGTGTGAGGGTATGGGATCTGGTTCACAGTGGAGGGCTGCTCTTGGACAGGAGCAAGCTTGGCACACCTCCTGTGACTGGAAGAAAGGAGAGAACATGGCATGGGGGCAGGTACAGAGTGGATGTGAGGGTGGGAATAGGTGGATATTCTCTCTTCATGTTCTCCATGAAATAGAAAGTAAGGTCATTATCTGAGAGTGAAGGGTGAAAAGGGGAATGCTGGAGGCTAAAGATCAAGGAGGAAGTATGAGACAGTTGTTTAAAAGAGAGGAAGAGTGGAAGACTGGAGAGAGTGGCAGTACTGCCAGCAACATGAGGGCTGACCTGAAGTTGGTACTCATGTACTTAAAGTGAGACTCAAACCTAAAGTTAGTGGAGGGAAGAAAATGACAAAGATCAGGGCAGAAATAAATGAAACAGAGACTAAGAAGATAATAGAAAAGATCAATGAAACTAAGAGCTAGCTTTTTGAAAAGATAAACAAAATAGACAACTTCTAATTTCACCTATAAATCTTATGGGATAAATAAACCATAGTTATTTGCAAGGATAAGGTTCGTAAACCAACAATAAGGATAAAATATTAGTTAGAATTTTTGGAAAAAATAGGATTACTATACATATGAGTTCTGCCTGCATGATTTGAATAACAGAGATGGTTAATAAATAGCAAAACCCACACACACACACAAAATAGATAATTTTAGCTAAACTCACAAAGGAAAAAAAGACTCAAAATTAGAAATGAGAGGAGATATTACAACTGAAATACAAAGGACCAATTACCTGCTAAACAAAATGGACAACCTAGAAGAAATAGATTCCTAAAAACATACAACCTACTAAGAATCATGAAGAAATAGAAAATCTGAACAGACCAATTGCTAATAAGGAGTAAAGATTAAATCAGTAATCAAAATCCTCCCAATAAACAAAAGTCCAGGAGCAGACGGCTTCACTGGTAAATTCTACCAAATGTTTAAAGAAGAATTAGTACCAATCCTTCCCCATCAAAACAGGAGAAGGAAACATTTCCAAACTCATAAATTTATAGTTCAGAAAGCCCTGATACCAAAACCAGACACGGATATTACAAGAAAAGAAAATTACAAGTCAATATTCCTGATGAACATACATGCAAAAAATTCTTAACAAAATATTAGCAACCTGAATTCAATATTAATTAAGAAGATCATACACCATGATTAGGTGGGATTTATTCCAGGAATGCTTCATGGTTCAACATTAGCAAATCAATGTGCTACATCATATTAACAAAATGAAAGATAAAAATCATATGATCACCTCAATAGACAAAGAAAAAGCATTTGAGAAAATTCAACATAGATTCATAACAAAAACTCTTAAAAAAATGGGTATAGAGAGAACATACCTGAACATAATAAAAGCTATACACGATAAGCCCAACTTAACATCATACTCAACAGTGAAAAGCTAAAAGCTTTTCCTTTAAGATCAATAACAAGGAAAAGATGCCCACTCTTGCCACTTTTATTCAATGTAGTGCTGGAAGTCCTACCTAGAGCACCTAGGCAAAAAAAAGAAATGAAAAGCATCTAAGTCAGAAAGGAAGAAGTAAAACTGTCTCTGCAGAGGACATGATCTTATATACAGAAAACCCTAAGACTACACCAAAAAAGTGTTAGAATAAACTAGTTCAGTTAAACTGTAGGATATAAAATCAATATACAAAAATCAGTTGCATTTCTATATACTAATAATAAACCATCAGAAAGAGAAACTAATCATATTCACAAATGTATCAAAAAGATTAAAGTACCTAGGAATAAACTTAACCAAGGAGTTGAAAGACCTGTACATTGAAAACTGATGAAAGACACTGAAGATGACACAAATAAATGGAAAGATATTCTGTGCTCACGGATTAGAAGAATCTACATTGCTAAAATATATCCATACTACCTAGAGCAATCTACAGATTCAATACAATCCCTAACAAAATTTCAATGGCATTTGTTACAGAAATAGAACAAATAATCCTAAAATATGTATGGAACTACAAAGCTGCCCAAATAGCCAAAGCAATCTTGAGAAAGAATACGTCTGGAGGTATCACATTTCCTGATTGCAAACTATATTACAAAGCTATAGTAAACAAAACAGTATGGTAATGGCATAAAAACAGACAATAATGGAACAGAATAGAGAGCCCAGAAATAAACACATGCATAGATGGTCAATTTATTAATGACAGAGGAATCAGAAACATACAATGGGGAAAGGACAAGCTCTTCAATAAATGGTTGGGAAAACTGGACAGCCACATGCAAAAGAATGAAACTAACCCTCTTATACCACACACAAAAGTCAACTTAAAACAGGTTAAAGACTTAAATGTAATACCTGACACCATAAAACTCCTAGAAGAAAACAGTGGTAAGCTCCTTGTTACCAGTCTTGACAATGATTTATTGGATTTGACACCAACAGCAAAAGCAGCAAAAGCAAAACTGAACAAGTAGGACTATATCAAACTAAAAAGCTCCTACACAGCAAATTAAAACAACAAAACAAAAAAGCAACGTACTGAATGGGAGAAAATATTTGCAAATCATCTTTCTGGTAAGGGATTAATATGGAAAATATATGAAAAACTCAGTAAGAGGTGATTAATGAATGTTCAATATACTTTCCTTACAAAAACAAATTTATAAATTACTTCATTGGCTTTTCTTCTCCCCGTCATCCCAAACATATAGCTGATACATCAGACAGATTTATTTATAAATTATATATTACAAAACTATAATCAGTTTTTCCCTACAAATTCTTTATATTTAAATGGAACAAAATAGTATTTTCAAAAAGTAATTACACTCTCCTTAATGAGCATTAAGCAAATGAGTTCATCAAAGCATCTTTTGATAATGTCATTCATAAGTTCTTGAAAATTATTTATTTATATTATCCTCTTCTAAGCATAATTATGGGGGAGGGGATGCAGCCTAGGTTTCTCCAAAAAATGAAAATTAACTCCCCAGGGAAAGATAAGTGTGTGCAGGATTTCATGCTCTAGGACTTCTCATACTGCTCCACAATAGTTGGGTTGCTTCCCCTGCAAAACTTCTAAAGGTCATCCTTTCTTCTATAATTGTGAACAGTAACTACCACTATTATCCGGTGATCTGTTTGCATTTCTATGATAAATCCATAAGTGAAGATACATTTTCCACAGGGGGTAAAAGCACCTCCCACATCAACATCAGTGAAGGAATACTGCATTTAAAGCTCTTTCTGAAGGTGCTGTTTTGGTGAGCAGGACAGCACATCTGCATTTGCATGTATTTATCATTCTGTGTTGTGTGCATGACTGCCAAAAATGATTAAAGGGATAAAGCAAATGCTATTTATAATCCAAGTTTTTAAAAAAAATGTTATCCTTTCTATAAACAAGAAAAGCTATGGAATGTTTTGCACTCTTCTTGCCAAACTCAAACTAATGAACACTTGTCCGCCAAGCCGCCTGGAAACTAAAAGACCTGGAGTCATTGAGGTCTCTTGCATTTTGCAGGAAATCTCCTTTGTTAGGGCGCTGCTCAATGTGACAAAGCGTGTTACTAACTATTTGGGTTTACTAACTATTTGGGTTTACTAACTATTTACTAACTATGAGGTATTACTATTTGGGTTTAGTAAAATGCACATCCTCAATGGGTTAAAAACCATTTCCATTATCGTAAGTATAAGCAAATACTTTGTTTTAGAACAAATTCATTTACAGGGAAGAGACTGGCTTTGAACTCTATCTCTCACTATCGCCAGTTACATGATTTTGGGCAAATCCTTTAACGTCTCTGTGGTTCAGTCGCCTCATCTGTGTAATTAAAAACCTACACCTCATATGATGTTATGGATATTAAATAAGATAATTCATGTTCCATTAGTGCCTGGAATAGAGTAAGCATATAATAAATGATAGAATTGAGAGCTATTAATTTAAACAATTATAAAATAAATTATAATTTAAATAATTATAAATTTAATAAAAGACTTCAAAACTTGGGAAGACATGTCACTATTACCAAACTATCCTAGTGGTTTAATTTTACATAACATTGCTCAAATTTGACAACAATGGAGTTTAATAAGCATTTATCGAACAATTATGACATGCTGGGCCTCGGGCTAGGCCCTGGCATCATTAATGATGTTGGATGTAGTCTTAAAAAAGTGGATGCTCTAGCAAGGAGACAGACACATAGACTCCTACCTACAGTAATAAGCACAATTAAAATAATAGCTAACTGTTGGGTGCTTATCAAAAGGTAGGCATAATATTTCAGCATGGCATATATATTTTCTCATTTCCAATTAAAAACAACCCTACAAAATAAGTACTATTATTTCCATTTTATAGATGAGCGAGCAGAGATAGAGAGAATTTAAGAAACTTGCCTAAGGGGCGCCTGGATGGCTCAGTTGGTTAAGCGACTGCCTTCGGCTCAGGTCATGATCCTGGAGTCCTGGGATCAAGTCCCGCATCGGTCTCCCTGCTCAGCGAGGAGCCTGCTTCTCCCTCTGACCCTCCCCCCTCTCAGGTACTCTCTCTCATTCTCGCTCTCTCAAATAAATAAATAAATCTTAAAAAAAAAAAAAAGAAACTTGCCTAAGGTCACCCAGGAAATAAGTGATGAATCTGGAACTTGAATTTATGGTAATCTGACATAGGAGCCAGCAATCTTAACTATCATGTCACCCTACCTCTTATATTTTTAAAACATTTGATATCAACAGATATTTATTGAGCGCTTACCACCTGTGGGGCACTAAGGATACAGTACCATAAATCAGCCCTGAATTCTGTTCTCTGGAGCTTGCAGTCTAGTAGGGAAGACAAATATTACTCACCTAATTGCATGAATATATATATTTGAGCTATGTTAGGTGTTAAGAAAAAACTATTAGGTGTTAAGGAATGCATAATGTATGCAATGTTATTGGAGAATATACACAAGGCACACAATTCTGCCTGAAGCAGGTGAGGAAGGAAGGCCTTTCAGAAAATGATAACAGGAGAAAATATATAAAATAAGAAACTTGAAATGACAGCATGGAGGAGAAGGGAGGTGATGGCATGAGCTGAGGCTACAGGTTGGGGCTGGAGTAAGCCTGTTAAAGGCCTGTGTACTGTGCTAATGGGTTTGACCTTTATTCATTATTCAGTGGGGAAAAGGCATTTTATAATAGCTACTCTGGCCATGGTGTGGAAGGAAGGGAAGACTAGGGTGATATTGATATATTTTTTGACTGAAATTCCCACAAGTACTAACCTTTATTGATAAAATACTGGATTATATTCATACTTTTTTCATCTTTTTAACTTTGATATTCATCAAATAAAGCACGTTGAATGCAATTATTGGTTGCCTTCTCAATGCTCATATCCCTTCTTTTCCTATGCCAATGTCCCCAATTTCCACTGGTATCCCACCAGGTTCCCAACCAGGTGACCTCTCTGGTGGCTCTAGGAATGAATTATGTGATCTAGATCAAGCCAATTGGTGCACTCCTATCTCCTAGCCATGGTAATGTAATCAGAAAGGTGAATCTCAGGAATTCTCCTGGGAATGTTGGGACAAAAGGTGCTCTCTTGTCAATACCAGTTCTGCCAAACACTCTGATTAATGAATGACCTTTAAATTGATAAACTAGAGCTTTCAGCAACAAAGTACCATGTGATGATTCCAGAGTAAATATGGCTTGTGTTTAAATCAGACACATTTTCATTTGAAATAGAGTTCATATGGAATATATAAGAATACCTTTAGATTAAAATAGCAGACAGAGTCCTAATTTATTTAAGCAACAAAGGGAATTTATTGGCTTATATATCAAAAACCCTAGAAATACTGTGTGGTTCTGACAAAGGTTTATATCTACCAAGGATCTAATTTCCTTTCATCTTTTTGAATTGATCTGAAAATCTGTACTTGAACTTGTTTTCCGCTTCACATTAAAACTCTTTAATTGGATGTTTACTCTGACTTAGCAAATGTAAGTCAGAAACAAAGTAAAAGCAGAAGAAACACTGATCAAGATTATAGTAAATCTTTGAAAATCTACTTTCCCTATCCACATTGTCCGTTATTATTTTTGTCTTAGCCTGTATCGAAGTAGAAGCCAGAGAAATGATTCACTCAAAAACTGACTCATTAGATGAAAAGGTAAAAGTTGAGAAAACAGTGTGATTTCTTAATTACAGGAATTGAAAGAAGAGTGCTGTTCTAGTGGGCACAATTATAAGAAAAGAAAAATATTAAACAATGGGGAATGTGATTTTGAAGTAAAATAATAAATTCATCTGCTTATAGCTAATAAATAATCTATGCCTTATAATCATTATGTAAGTTTTAAAATGACAATATAGTTGTAAAATAGGCCAAACAGAATAAAAAAAATTCAACCTGTAAATTCTGAGCTTTAGTATCTGATAATGGCAATAGCAACTGATGAAAATGATTAGTAATGATAATAATTAGGTGTTTACATTGATCTATCACAATTATGATTTTACATTAGGAGTTGAAAACTGTTTTTGCAAAAGGCCATATAGTAAATATTTTAGGCTTTATGAGTTATAAGGTCTTTGTTGCAACTACTCAACTCTGCCATTACAGTGTGAAAGCAATTGTATGTAAAGAAATTGTATGTAAACAAATGGGCCATGGCTGTGTTCCAACAAATTTTATTATTTTTTTCAACAGAACTTTATTTATTTATTTATTTTTGTATTTATTTATTTGACAGAGAGAGACACAGTGAAAGAGAGAGCACAAGCAGGGGGAGTGGGAGAGGAGAAGCAGGCTTCCCGCCGAGCAGGGAGCCCGATGCGGGGCTCGATCCCAGGACCCTGGGATCATGACCTGAGCCGAAGGCAGATGCTTAACGACTGAGCCACCCAGGCGCCTCCAGAACTTTATTTACAAAACAGGTGGTGGACTGGATTTGGGCCATAATTTGCTGGCCCTTGTTCTACATCATTCATTTCTTTCAGCTTCTTTTGTCTCTATATGTATGAGTGTTCAATCACCACAATTTGTGCATAAAATTTTATATTAAATTATTTTAAATTATTTGACTCAATTTTTTACATAAATGATACAAATTGGAAGGGAATTGTCATTAGGAAAAGGGTAGGATGCTGGATGAGTTTATTGTTCATTACAAATTTTAGACTTAGGGTTGGCTACAGACAGTACCACACAGTATGGCTACAACAGAAAACTCCTATCTTACTGGCCATCAGCTAGGGGACTGAGTTGGAGGTGAGCAGAGCAACCTTAAAGTGAGGGAGGAAATCTTGGGAAGGAAAAAGCCAGATAAAGAGAGCCCCACATTGTGTGTATAATTTTTACCCATCTCTGGCTGTTCTCTGAGCTATGTGTACACAGGTCAGACTATAAGCAGCATTGCTGAGGAACAAAGAACTGAAGAGAGATTTTGATCTGTTGTTTTCCACAGGGAGACAGAGCTTGCATTTTTTTTGTACAAATCAAAATCAAGAAACTCTACAAAATAGTATTAATGGTATCCTTAATATAATAATAATTTATAAACATATGAAGAAACAGGCAAGTGTATCTCATACAAGAGTGAAAGGTAACTGAGAAAGTCTGACTGGAGATCCAGATGTAGGATTTGGCAGACAACGATTTTTCAGCAGCTATTATTACTGTGCTCAAGGACTTAAAGGAAAATATGCTCATAATAAATATGTTCAAATAGGAAATATCAGCAGGAAAACAGATTCTATAATATAAACCACCAAATAGAATTTCTTTACAAAACCCCACAATATTTGAGAGAAAAATTCACAACATGGGCTAACAACAGATTTGAAAGGACAGAGGAGTCATTAATGTCTAAGACAAAACATGAGATAATATCCAATCAGAAGAACAGAAAAATAATAAAGATTTAACCTGTGAGACAACATTAAAAGGTCTAACACACAGCTACTTGGAACCCCCAAAGGAGACAAGAGAGGCTGAGGCAGAAAATAATACTTAAAAAGAAATAATGGTTTTAAACTCTCCAAATTTGTTGAAAGACAAAAATTTATAGTAAAAAAAGAACCATAGTAAACTTCAAGCAGGATAAAAGAAAACCAAGTTAAGCATGTCATAGTCAAACTGCTGAAGAACAATGATAAAAGTGAAACACTGAAAGACACTAGAGGCAAATGACATATTACATATATGGGAACAATAACATAATGATTCAGAACTTACAAGAAAAATGAAACAAAAGAGATCAGAAGACAATAAAATGAGTTTTAAAGGACTGAAAGAAAAAGAAATTTAAACTGTAACTATAGAAATCTTCACTGGTCAAAAATATCCTTCAAGACTGAAAGTTATATAAAATCATCTTTAGATAAATAAAACTAATATGTCAATTATACCTCAAAGCAACAACGACTCCCCTACCACACAAACCTAAGATTTCATCACTAGCAGATGTATACTATGAAAAATGCTGAAGGAGATTCTGTTGAACAGAAATAACAGAAATGGATGGCTTCTGGAATGAAAAGCACCAGAAATGACATCTACATATGTATATGTAAATATGAAGGACTTTTTTATTTATTTGAAGTACATATAACCCTTTAAAGCATGAATTATAACATTGTGTTGTGGAGTTATAAAGATATACATATACTAATTATAGCATTAAGTAGTGAAAGAAGATAAATGGATCTATGATTATAAGGTTCTTACATTTTATGTGAAGTAATACAACATTAACTCTCAGTAGACTGTGAAATATTAAGGATGTATATTGTAATCCCTAGAGCAGCTATTAAAATAACAATGCAAAGGCCTGGGTCGCCTGGGTGGCTCAGTCGTTGAGCGTCTGCTTTTGGCTCGGGTCACGATCTCAGGGTCCTGGGATCGAGTCCCGCATCGGGCTCCCTGCTCACCGGGAGGCCTGCTTCTCCCTCCCCACTCCCCCTGCTTGTGTTCCTGATCTCGCTGTCTCTCTGTCAAATAAATAAAATCTTTAAAAAAAAAAACAAAAACAAACAAAAAAACAATGCAAAGACCTATAGCTAAAAAGCCAATAGATAACCTAAAATGGAATTTTAAAAAAACCTCAAGTAACCCCAAAGATGGCATAAAAGAAACAGAAACAAAAACAGAAAGAACGTACAGAAAACAATAAAATGATAGACCTTAATCTAACCATATTAATAACTGCACTACTAAAAGGCGGAACTCTGTCAGAATGGATAAAAATAAAGACTCACAGACTATAAGATATGCTCTTGAAATATAAAAATGCAGAGTTTGAAAGTAAATGAAAGAAAAAGATGTATCATTTAAAAGGATGCATAAGAAGGATAGAGTGGTTTTATTAATAAAAGATGAGGCAGACTTTGAGACAAAGAGAATACCAAAGATAATGGTGAGTATATCTTTATGACAAAAAGTCAATTCATCAGGAACACATAACAATCACAAACATATATACGCCTTAAAACAGAATTTCATAATAAAGTAAAAATTGACAGAATTATCAGAAGAAATACATAATTCTCTAGTCAGATTTTATTTATTTTATTTTTAGTCAGAGATTTTAATAGCCACTAAGCATGTCATAAAACAAGACACAAATATCTCCAAAGATATACACAATTGTTAAAATAACCTTTAAAACATAACCATCTTGACTTCACTGATATTTGCAGGTTATAATTAAAAAATTGTAAGATACACACTTTTTTCAAGTGTGCATGCAATATTCACCAAGATGGATCTAACACCAAGTCATAAAATAAGTCTCAGTAAATTTAAAAAGATTAAAACCAGGGCACCTAGGTGGCTCAGTTGGTTAACTGTCTTCCTTCTACTCAGGTCATGATCCCAGGGTCTGGGGATGGAGTCCCGAATCAGGCTCCCTGCTCAGTGGGGAGCCTGCTTCTCCCTCTGCCCCTTCCCAGGCTCGTGCACTTTCTCTCTCTCTCTCAAAAATAAATAAATAAAATTTTAAAACAAACAAAAAAGAATGGTCAAAAACTTAAAAAAAAAAAGAAAATATTAAAACCGTACAGAATATGTTCTCTGATCACAACAGATCTGTTTAAAAATTAATAACAATGAGGTATCTAGGAAATGTCCAAATATTTGAAAATTAAACATCACACTTCTCAATAATCCATAGGTCATTCAAAACAGAATAATAAGGAAAACATGCCCAAAGTTTCTGTGATACAGCTAAGGAAATGTTTGTATTAGAAAAGAAAAAAATTACGTCCTAGTGTTCTATCTTAAGATACTACAAAAAGAGCTAAGTAAACCTATACATACATGTTAGAACTACAAACCTTCTAGAAGAATATCTTTGTGACTTGAAAGTAGGCAAAGATTTCTTATGATTGAGAAAGCAATGACCAAAAAAAAAAACAACACAAAAAAAACCCCCCAACAAATTAGACCATCAAAATTAAAATCTTTTGATTACAAGACGACACCGTTAAAGAAAATGAATAAAGTTTCAGTGTGGAAAAAATACTCACAAAACATTTATCTGATAAATGATTGGTTTCCAGAATATAAAGCACTCCTACAACTCAATTAAAAAGAAGAGAA
Organism: Halichoerus grypus; assembly: GCF_964656455.1. Taxonomy (NCBI): domain Eukaryota; kingdom Metazoa; phylum Chordata; class Mammalia; order Carnivora; family Phocidae; genus Halichoerus; species Halichoerus grypus. The sequence continues at coordinate 71,718,942 of NC_135714.1, forward strand.
CTCAGTAGACAAATTGGGCAAATGATTTGAATAGACACTTTAAAGAGAAACATATGGGATGGCTAATAAGCATATGAAAAAGTACCCCAAATCATTAGTCATCAGGAAAATACAGATTAAAGCCAAGTAAGATACACATTCTCCAGAATGGCTAAAATTGAAAAGATGGAAGAAGTCCTAGAACAGAAAAACCTAATTAAAGCAAAAAAAAAAAAAAAAAAAAAAATCAGAACAGTTGTTCCTTCTCAGTGGTAGGGACAGGGATCCACTGGGGAGGGGCACCAGAGAACTTTCTGAGGTATTGTCAATGTTGTACAACTTGATAATTGGATGTTTAATTATCCAAATGAATACAGGTGTGTAAATTTTTAATATCCATCAAATGACATATTTAAGATTGTATATTTAACTATACGGAATTTTATATAAAAAGTAAATATTGAACTCTAATGAACTTTATACTCAAGTATTTAGAGGTGAAGTGTATGGATATATGAGACTTAAATTGAAATACATCAAACATAAAATGGATTAAAATATGGCTAAAAGATGAATATATAGATCCACATGTAATAAATACACAGGGTAAAATGTTAATTATATTCTGTGTGAATTAGTATACGTGTGCTCACTGTAAAATTCTACTTTCTATCTTAAAATTTTCATAATAAGGGCGCCTGGGTGGCTCAGATGGTTGGGCGTCTGCCTTTGGCTCAGGTCATGATCCCAGGGTCCTGGGATCGAGTCCCACATTGGGCTCCTTGCTCAGCAGGAGTCTGCTTCTCCCTCTCCCTTTGCCTCTCCCCTGCTTGTTCTCTCTCTGTCTCTCTCGCAAATGAATAAATAAAATCTTTAAAAAAAATTTTTTTTTCATAATAAAATATTGGGAGAAATATATAAATAAGAAATCAATGTCGTTTTATTCACATTGATTTCTAATATACCAAATCTGGTTTTCTGAAAACATATTCTCTGGTAAAAGGAACCAAGCCACCTTGGAGGAATGGCTAATTACAGGTCTGTGACAGAAAAAGTATAAGGTAAGCTCAAGATTAATGAGTACATATTAGAAGTACACAGAAGCCAGTTTGAAAAGTCTCCCACAAGCAAATGTGGGATATTTTAAACAACCAATAAGCTAAAGGCTGATAATTCATTGAATTATAAAAGAATCTATGAGTCCATGATAATAGTAAAAAGACAACAGGGGTGGGATGGGTGACACTATTCTTTACAGATGGTAATAAATATAGAAGAAATATTAGAATTAGAAAGTTTGCATCCCCAGCAAAATAAATGATTTAAACAAGGATCATCAATACATGCTTATGACATTATTATGTAAGTGGTGCTGGACAATAGGATATTCACTTGGTGTCTAAGAATACTTATCACACATGGAGAAAAGTCATTTTACAATAGAGAGATCTGGCAGACACTACCTCAACCACGTAATCAAACTTAGCATCATCAAATAATGAAATATGTAAACATTGTATGTTTCCAATTGTAATGCAATGGGAAGCACAAAACAAAAAGATTAACTTCTATCGTATGTAAGTGATGAATCACTGAATTCTACTCCTGAAACCAATATTGCACTGTATGATAACTAGAATTTAAATAAAAATTTGAAAAATTAAAGTTAAAAAAAAGATTAACCTCAATCTACTAACGAAGAAACAGTAAGATAACTCTAGACTGTGGGGCATTTCACAACAGGAGCTGGTAAATTATTTCTGTACAGGCCCAGAAAGTAAACATTTTAGGCTTCGTAAGCTGTAAGGTCTCTGTTGCAACTATTCAACTTTGTGTTGTGGTATGAATGGGTGTGGCTGCGTTCCAATATGACTGTATTTACAAAAACAGATGGTGGGTTTTGACCAACGGGCTGTAGTTTGCCCATCTCTGTTCTGTCCCATGATAATTGTCCGTGAGTCTGGGAAAAAAAAAGTCAGTATCAGTAAAGGAAAAAAAAAAAGGCAGAAAGCTACATGGCAATAAAACTCGATGTTTGATCCTTGATCTGATTGGACTGTAAAGACATTTTGGGGACGAATGGGTAAATTTGAGTAAGGACTAAAAATTACATTTATTTATTGTATCCATGTTAATTTCCTTCAATACAATAATGGGATTAAGATAATGTCCTTGTTTTTAAAAGACATATGCTAAAGATATATCTGAAAATTGTTTTCAAATAGGAGAGATAAAGAAGATATAGCAATATGTTAAAAGCAAAATAAGCTATCTACTAATCTGTGTTCATCAATAAAATGGGTATGTAGGAGAAATACCACAGCAGTTCACTGAAAAGAAAACAAACAGCTCAAAGGTCAACACACAATGGAAATTTTCTTGAAAACCATAACTACTTTTTGAAACTTCAAGGAATATAACCAAGTTTTATTTTACCCAAAACCACTTTTAAAGTTTTCAAACATATAAGTTAAGTTCAATTTTGCCAAGGGTGTTAAAATACCAACACCAAACTGGTCTTGTCTCCATTTTCAAATCTTGAAGAAAGAATGATTCCCAGGCAGTCTTTAATTTTTGCTAAGGTCTAATTGATAAACATGATACTATGCTTGTATTTTCCCTGTCAAAGTCTGTAATGAATCTTCAGTCAAAATATTTTTATGTTAGTCTTAGCACTTTATGAGAGAAGTTCCCTACATTTTCTCAAAATATCCCAAACTAAACTCATCCTCCTCTTAGCCCTAAATAAGCTTTTCTTCCTTTAGTGCTCTTGTTGATGAAGGCAAGAAACATCTACCCACTCTGATCTGGAAGGCATTCCTCTGAGGCTTTTACCTATTTACCTTCTTTTCCTTCCTAACACTTTTGTTTAGGCCTTTCTTATGTGTCATTTGGACTGTAGCTTCCTACCTTTTTTTTAAGATTTTATTTGTTTGCTTGTTTGTTTGAGAGAGAGAGGGAGAGAAATAGAAAGAGAGAAAATGAGAGGGAGCATTTGGGAGCACATGGGGAGGGAGAGGGAGAGAAGAATCCTAAGCAGACTCTGTGCTGAGAGCGGAGCCCAACACAGGGCTTGATCCCATGACCCTGAGATCATGACCTGCGCTGAAACCAAGAGCTGGACGCTCAGCCCACAGAGTCACCCAGGCACCCCTAGCTTCCTACTTTTTAATCCACTATGTCTGTTGACAGGGGTGATCTGAGCTTATTCCCTGATTTAAATTGTTCAATGGCTTTCTACTTCCTATAGTCTATAGGAAACTCTTCAGACTCTTTAGCATTGCATAACTGTACCAGACTACTGCAGGTCATTTCCTGCCACTTCCCTAGACACACTATACACAGTAAGACCAAGATTTTTCAAGTCTATAAACATGAACATTCTGTCCTATACCTCCCTGCCTTTGTACACTCTTATCTGTTTATAAACACGTCTTCTTAAAACACTTAAGTTCTATCTTGGCTACTCAGTACAAATATAATTTCTCCATGACTTCAACATAGGCAAAGTGGTAGTCACCTGCATTCTTCTTAGCTTGCATATTACAATACAGAGAAGATTATGTTTCCTCATTTGTGCACCAAAGTGATCTATATGCTAATGATTCTTAAATTTGGATCTCTGTCCAGTCTTCTCTTCTAAGCTCCAAACCTATTTCCAACCATCATCTTCAATTAACATCTCCATTTAGAAGATGGTGAAACTGAAGCAGAGAGCTTACAGAGCACACAATGGCACACAGGTTCAAATGCTTAGGTATATGGTCTCCAACCAGCTCATTCCCCAGAACAGGAACCTGAGAGTCATCTTTCACACTTCCCTTTCCCTTCATCTCTCACACCAAATGCATCACCGAGTTCTAATTCTGTCATTAACAAAGATCTCAAATAAGTCTACTTTTCTTCATCTCTACTTACTCCAGGCTTCCATAAATTACTGCTTGGATGACTGCAATTGCTTCCTAATTGGTTTTCCTATTTCCACTTTGGCTCTCTCCTGACTGTATTCAGCATATAGGAGCCAGATTTATATTTTCTAAACATAAATGTGGTTATAGTTTTCTGTATTTAAAGTATATCAATGGTTTACCATTTCATTTTGGTGAAATTTCCAATGTCTTAATAGACTATAAGGGCCTTTCTTTAGCTTTATATGGAGATACTCTCTGCATCTCTCACAGGGCTTCAGACTCCTCCCAGTGGCCAGGTTCACTTCATCTAGCTCCAGAGCCTTCTCACACTATTATGAAGTTTGAAATTCTCTTCCCCAACACCTACTCTCACTCCTCTTTGGTCCCAAAAGAAATGTTCACTTCCCTCAAGAGGTGTTCCCTGATGAATCAGCTTAAGTCAGGTGCCCTTGTTACATACTGCCAGGGCACTCTATTTTCCTTCCTAGCAATTTACACAATTTGCAACCAAATATTTGAATATTATTCTACATTCCTCACTAGGTTGAAAACTCCATGTATCAAGTTCAATATCTAAATGCTCAGCTTCTAGTTCAATGCCTGCTGTTAAGACAGACAATTAAATATTTTGAAAAAATAAATTAATAATTCAAGCTAAAATAACACAGGCTGAATGCCTGGTAAGACAAAGAGAAGAAATAATCAAAACAGACATAGCTCAGCATGAAATGACCAAAAGGACTAACATCAGAAGGCGGACAAAATTTAGAATATGTAAGCAAAATCACTATGGGCCAAGATGCAAAAGAACCAACTGTAGTAATATGTATAATTTATGTATTTACATTCTCTCCAATTATGCCAATTTTCAAAACCCAAGATTAACTCTAAACTGAGATTTTGGTATCTAAATTTATGTTTTAATCCTGAGCTTATGATCTAACACAAATTATTTCTTTGCTTTCTTCTTCCCTAAGGACACAACATTTCTGTTGTGAAAATAAACAGTAATGATTAAAATTTAAACTTTAATAGCAAAAGCAATCTTGAAAAAGAAAAGTAAAGCTGGAGGCATCATAATTCCAGACTTCAAGTTATATTACAAAGCTGTAGTAATCAAAACAGTATGGTACTGGCACAAAAACAGACACATAGATCAATGGAAAAGAATAGAAAATCCAGAAATAAGCCAACAATTATATGGTCAATTACTCTTCAACAAAGCAGGAAAGAATATCCGATGGCAAAAAGATGGTTTCTTCAACAAATGGTGTTGGGAAAACTGGACAGCAACATGCAAAGGAGTGATACTGGGCCACTTTCTTACACCATACATAAAAATAAACTCAAAATGGATTAAAGACCTAAATGTGAGACATGAAACCATAAAAATCCTAGAAGAGAAACAGGCAGTAACTTTTTGACATCGGCCTTAGCAACCTCTTTCTAGATATGTCTTCTGAGGCAAGGGAAACAAAAGCAAAAATAAACTATTGGGACTACATCAAAATAAAAGCTTCTGCACAGCAAAGGAAACAATCAACAAAACTAAAAGGCAACCTGTGGAATGGGAGAAGATATTTGCAAATGACATATCTGATAAAGGATCAATATCCAAAATATATAAAGAACTTCTACAACTCAATACCCAAACAACAAATGATCCAATTAAAAAGTGGGCAGAAGATATGAAGAGATATTTTTCCAAAGACATCCAGATGGCCAACAGACACATGAAGAGATGTTCATCATCACTTGCCATCAGGGAATTGCAAATCAAAACTACAATGAGATATCACTTCATACCTGTTAGAATGGCTAAAATCAACAACACAAGAAACAACAGGTGTTGGCAAAGATGTGGAGTAAAAGGAACTCTTGTGCACTGTTGGCAGGAATGCAAACTGGTGTAGCCACTCTGGAAAACATCATGGAGCTTCCTCCAAAAGTTAAAAATAGAATTACCTTACCATCCAGCAATCGCCCTACTGGGTGTTTACCCAAAGAATACAAGAACACTAATTCAAAGAAATACATGCACCCCTATGTTTATAGCAGCATTATTTACAATAGTCAAGATATGGAAACAGCCCAAGTATCCATCAGTTGATGAAGGGATAAAGAAGAGGTGGTGTATATACACACAATGGAATATTATTCAGCCATAAAAAGAAGGAAATCTTGCCATTTGCAATGACATGGATGGAGCTAGAGTATAATGCTTAGAGAAATAAGTCAGTCATTCATATGTGGAATTTAAAGAAACAAAACAAGCAAAGGGGGAATATAGAGAGAGAGGCAAACCAAGAAACAGACTCTTAACTATAGAGAACAAATTGATGGGAGGTGGGGGGGGGCGCGCGGAAATGGGAGAAATAGGTCATGGGGATTAAGGAGTGCAGTTGCTGTGATGAGCACCGGGTGTTGTATGGAAGTGCTGAACCACTATATTGTACATCTGAAACTAATAAAACATTGTATGTTAACTAGAATTTAAGTAAAAACTTAAAAAAATATACAAAAAATAAAATATAAAAACTTAAAATGAAAAAACCCCCAAAACAACAACAAAATAAACCTACGGAGTAAATAGTTTGGAAAGTACAGTATCCTATTCTGTAGTATGAATGAAACAGGGGAATAAAAACAACTTTGCCCAATGTCAGACCAATATCATAATACAGAGTAATGTAATACAGAATTTTTCTTATTGGTTATTCTGTTCTAAAATCTATTCAATAGACCATAGACAGATTAACCTTAATAAACCCTAACCCTCTGGTCATGTCACTTCTTTTAGTCACAAACCTTCATTACCAATATTTTTAATACAGAATTAATTCACGTAACTACTTAAGAAAAATACTAAGATTACAATTGAGAGCTAAAAGTACCTTCCCTTGAAAGATACTTCATAGAAGAGAAAATGTAAATCATACAGAAATACATGGAATTCCATTAGTAATAAATAAAGTATGTGATTTAGAACTGGGTCTTATTTTTCTGTCCTCCTTGCTCACAAAGATAACATCTAATGTTGGTAAGGTATGAGCAATTGGTACTCTCATATTTTCCAGTGGTTGTGTAAATTTTTATAACTCTTAAGTAAAAATTTAACTTAGCAATAGGTTTTAAGGGCCATAAACATATAACTTTTGAACTACTGAACTCACTTTTAGCAATCTATCCTGTGGATATAATTCTAAGAAATAAAGCACATACTGAATGGTATTTGACCAAATAGTACTTATAATATTGAATAATATTATAACACTGAAAACATCTGGAATATAAAATATGACAATGATCATCACTGTTATTATGAAGCCTTACCAACACAGAAGATGCTTATAATAATACATTAAGGGAAAGTAAAAGAAAATTGCTTTTAAAATAGGAATATATCTGTCTCAACTACATCCACATACATGTAGGAAAAAATTGCTTTAAGAATCTTCTCTAGCATTTATAGAGCTATTTAATGCCTATAAATTCTGGGTACAAGAATCCCCAACAAACAAGTAGATTTTATATCTGCACATGATAGCATGGGGCAATGAATAAACATGTTATCACAATGAACAAAAAGTCCAAACTCTCCAGGCCTGATGATATGAAACTTGCATGTAATTTTCCATAGCAATAGCCATCTTGTAGGTAAGGTGTCAAATTCCTAGGATACTCCACTAAAGCCTATTTAGCTTATTATATTGAGAGTATGGTAGGCTAGCGTGATAGAGTGCTGTATATCATATGCTTAGTTGACATATAAAATGGTTTTCAGGATGGCTGATGAGAGTAAGTTGTATGCAATTGGATTTCTTCACATACAAAACTTGTCTAATACTGGTATCAAAATAACAGCTGTCAACATGGAGAAAAATACGGTCACTATAAAACCAGTTCAGAGCTTTCACACTTAAGAAAGACTGAGTTATTGGTTAAGAAGTAAAATAAGAAGAAAAAAAAAGATAACTTTCACTAAGCCCCACATGTGTACTCCATGACCCAGGCTATATATCAATTACTTACATATATTATCATTCATTCTCACAACTACTCTGCAAAGGAGGTAGTATAATACAATGTAGCATATAGGACTACAGTGATGGGAGGCAATATGAGGGTAAAGAGTTTGAGCTTCAGGATCAAATATCATCTGGCACTTTTCTATACAACCTTGGGAAAGTTAACTAGGCTAAGCCTCCATTTTCTCATCTATAAAGAAGGAAGAAAAATGCAGTAGACTGACTCCTGTTTACCAAAGATTGGTAAAGTTCCCTCCAGATGCATCCTACGGTTGTATTTCCTGTCCCCATTGTGACTGGGTTGGGTAATGTGATTAGTTCTGGGCAATGAATTATGAGCAAAAGTGATAGAATTACTTCTGGGCCAGAGCTTTTAATTGTCAGTGCAAGATTCTACAGGACCTGCGCGCCTGGGTGGCTCAGTCGTTAAGCGTCTGCCTTCGGCTCAGATCATGGTCCCAGGGTCCTGGGATCGAGCCCCGCATTGGGCTCCCTGCTCGGTGGGAAGCCTGCTTCTCCCTCTTCCACTCCCCCTGCTTGTGTTCTCTCTCTCGCTATCTCTCTCTCTCTGTCAAATAAATAAAATCTTTTGAAAAAAGATTCTACAGGACTCTTTTTCCTCGGGCACAGTCACTGGCTACATTTGAGACGGGCTGCTCTGTCAGTGCAGGTTGCTGGGTGACAAGCTGAAGCAGAGCCCCCTTGTCAATCTAAATTGGGCAGGCAGCATAAGCAAGAAATAAATGTTTTAAGCTGCTAGGATTCTGGGATTGCTTATTATTGAGGTGTAACGAAGGCTCTATGGACTGATAAAGGTCATTTCTATCCTATAGTGTTGTGATGATTTAATGAAGTAATATTAGAAGTATTTTCCACAATGTCCAGCATAGAGTAAATAGTGTCAGCTACATCATGATTATGTTATTATCTGTCTTTTATAAATTAGAATACTGAGATATTAAGTATTCTGCAATGTACCTAAGGATACACTACATTAAATGACAGAGTTGCTTCTGTAAGACTATAAAACCAGAAATCTTTTCATTAAAATCACCTTTTTCTTGTCATGTGACCTAGCAAAAAAATAAAAGCCCTCTTGTAATTACCTTTTTGTTCATATATGTGCCTTTTTTGTTGTTGTTTCAAAACCTTCTGTTACAGAAGAACTGATTTTCTTTTATTCTCTAAATTTGTTTCCTTTTAGTTTGCTGTTCATTTAATAAATTTTATCACATAGCATGGCAATCGTTATGCAAGATTTAATAATCAAACACCTCTATAGTTTGGCTGCAACCTGTCTTTCAGAATTTATCTTCTACTACTTCCCTTCATAAACCTTCTGCCCATAGTGTATAAATCTTACAGAACATAGGATGCTCATTTTCTCCTTCTATTCTTTGCTTATGCCACTCCAACTGAAATCCTTCCTCTGTTCAGTTGTCCAATTCTTCTTTTTAAAAAATTGACTTAAATTCTCTTTCTTCTACAAAGCCAGCTGTAATCAATTTCTAGCACATACGGTCTATTTTACTTATTTGAAACATAATTTCATAAGATTTTATAAGATAGCTGTGTACTTGCAGAGGAAACTGTAAACCCTGGAAACTGTATTCTGGGAATCCCTTGCCACTAGGGTTCTGGTTAATTTCTTCCAATGAGGAATTCTCCTGAGATCTGGAAGGCAGAGGAAAGGATGACCTACTTTGGGTATAATAACTAGCTCACAGAACTGCCCAAAAGCAATTAGATCAGAATCAATTACACTGTCACATTTTTGAAGGAATTTACTGTCAACCCCTTCAAACCACATTTAACAAACGAACAAACCATCACCACTACCATGAAAAAACATCAGCACAGACTTAAGAAAAGTCTCTGCTGTTCAAGAGTTAAAACAATCCCCGAGTCACCAAACTTCCTCAAATAGGCAGCAACCTATAGCTTAAGAAAGACACACTCCCTATACCCACTCCAAGGGCAATAATGAAAAGGAGGGGATTCTAAAATGTGAAGGCAGTAGCCAGAGAAAAAACAGACAATGGAGTTCCTTGCAGAAAGCATAATCTAAGCCTAATCAAAGCACCTTCATGGCTTCCTATGCACATGTACATACTGGTGTGTGAACGGGATTATGTAGTGTCCCATTTGTATATGGATGTGTGTGTGGAGAGAGGGACAGTCTATCTTTTTACTTCACAGATTCTCAGTTCAAGAGGAACCATGTCTAGCTCTGACAGAGTACTGATACATCACCCAGAAATTTTAGAGCTTGAGCTCGTTGTAATGACTGGTTGGTTCTTTGGAGTTTCATCCTTGCAGAAGGATTGACTGTGTTTTCTGTACAGTAAGAGAAATGGAAAAATCTATTTGGCAAACAGAAGGGTAGGCGGGATAACAATAATGCTATGTATTCCCCAACTCCTATTTCCCTTTCCTCTTCCTGGGCACATTGGAAAATTACATTTAGCAGATTCCCATGGATGTTACTGCGTTCTGAAATGTGAGTAGAAGGGACAGGTGTTGTTTCTGTGCTGAGGTGGTTAAATGCCTGTGAACTTTGCACATGCTTCTTCTTTTCTTTGTTCACTGCCGATATTAGAACCAAACACTTTTTAGAAGACATAGCTGAAGGACGGAAGCAGCCTGTGTGTGATCTGAATCACTGCTTTGAGGCTTGCTGCTTACAAATTCCTCCCTACCTCCATCAGACAATGACTGGAGTGGGAAATAAACTTTTTAAAATAAATCCAGCGGTTATAGAGATTTTTGTTATAGCAGGTAGCATTAATAACTTTGATTAGACTTTGGTCATAATTGTAGAATAAGGCAAACGGGAAAAATGGAACAAAAAGGCCAGTGAGATCTCTAGGGTCAGTGAAAAATCAAAGAAACCAGGCTAAAACTTGATTGTTTGCAAAACAGGATGGTGAACCCAAAGGCTGATCTGAGATCCGAAAGTCATTCTAGTACATGTGATGTTTTGTATGCATGTCTAGTCTCCAACCTAGTTCCTTCAGGTAGGAGACAAAGGCTTTTCAAATTTGTATCCCTATCACCTGGCACAGAATGTAATGATGAAACAGCCAACACTTCAGGGTGTTTATCAAAGCAGGGCAGATATGCAAGAGGAGATGTTTGAGGCTGGAGAAGAAGGTCAGGGATCAGGTGTGTAAAGCCAGTCTTAGCAAGTTGGGTACTCAGGACCATGAGACCGGGCTGGCTATATACTAGATTCCATGGGAGTGCTAATCTACAGATACTCTCATAAGGTCTTTCTTTTCCTTGGCCTATAATTACAATTGCGTATAGTATCTGGAAAGAGGAGTTAAGTGAGCCAAATTACTGGAATGAGAGATAAGGTAGGTACATCATATTTTGCATTATTATTTAAAATAAGTATTTAATCCTGTATTATATTCTTACTTGATTATATACATATAATATATATTTTTGATTATATATAATGATATATATAATATACAATGATTATTATATATATACACTTGATTTTCTCTCTCTATATATGTGTATATATATAAAATAAAATATCACAAAACACACAAAAAATATGATCCACATAATTGAATCTACTGGTCATTAATTCTAAAGAGATTCCAAGAATTCTTCAAATAGTTCAGTGGTGACCTAGGAAATCAAATAAAGAATATGCTTATAATAAATAAAAGATTTAATCATAGATATAACTCTAATGATAAATGAACAAAATTATTTATTTTGTTAACTCTCATGCTGCTAGGCACTGAAGGGATAGCTTTGCAAAGCGATTTCCTAAGATAATGGAAGAGGCAAAAAATAAACAGAGAATGTTATCATCCAACACCTATCAGGGAGATGGCAAGATACAAAGCATTTTCTATCTAGTAAAATAAACATATATTCATACATACAAACATATGGGGGCAGAAAAAGCAGATGGAAAATTATTTTAAGAAAAGCTCAAGAGAGATTAAATCAGGAAAAGATACATAAAAAACTCAAAGTCTTAAATTCCAGATATAATTATGTGTTTAATGGTTATTGAACCCATTCCAATGAAAAAATGTACTAAATTTGACTAGTTTCTTACAAAAGCAAATTTCCCATAACCACACACACACTCATTGCTTTCATATAGAGTAAGAGAGAAAATTGATTAATTCATTTGCTCATTCTCAAGTATTTATCAATGGTTCACTACGTGTCTGGCATTGGGAAAATATTACCAAAAAACAAAATAAAACAAAACAAAACACACAAAAAGGAAGGAAGGAAGGAAATGACATGATCCTAGAAAAGAGTTGTCGAATATAATAAAGGACACTCAACACATCAAAGAAGGCTTTTAGTAAACAGAGCAAATACACTCAAAAGAACAGATCATCAAGCTTCAGTATCAAACCACACAAAAAACATATTTACAATATATGGTTATGGAGGAAAAGTTGACAGACATTAGAAAAAAAGATCTACCTTACGAATAATAGATACAAAGAAGAAAGGAAGGAAAAATAAGAGATCAATGAAATAGAAAATGATGATACAACAGAGGATCAACAAAACTAAAATCTGGTTCATTGCAAAGACTAATAAAGTCTCTGGCAAGCCTATCAAGAGCAAACAGGAAAAAAGGTCCCAAAAGATAATATTAGAAATGAAAAAAAGTTTATAACTACAGATAAAATAAAGATTTTAAAAGTAAGAGGAAACACTGAAATACTTTATTCTGGTAAATTTAGGTAAAATAGTAATATTTCAGAAAATATAACATCAAAACTAATTCAGAAAAAACAGAAAACATGAATAGGAGCATTAAAGATACTGAATCAGTAGTTAAAAATCAACTCGCCAAAACAAATTTTAAAAACAATATTTAAATTAAAAATTAAATTAAAAATTAAATAAACAAATTGAAAAAACAAAATTTAAATTAACCAATAAATCTCACCAGGCCCAGACAGTTTTATAGATACATTCTGCCAAATATTGAAGGAACTGATAATCCTGATCTTAACTATTTCAGAGATTAGAAAAGACTCTCCTCACCTCATTTTGTTAGAACAGCAAAACCTTTACACCAAAAGCAGATAAAACATAGATGCAAAAATACTAAACAAAATAGCAGCTATCCAAAACTTGCAAGGTATGTAAAAATATGTACCAAGGGCACCTGGGTGGCGGTCAGTTAAGCGTCTGTCTTCGGCTCTGGTCATGATCCCAGGGTCCTGGGATGGAGCCCCCCATTAGGATTCCTGCTCAGCCGGGGAGTCTGCTTCTCCCTCTATCCCTCCTCCTTGCTCGTTATCTCTCTCTCTCTCACACTCTCTTAAATAAATAAAATCTTTAAAAATAATGTTTAAAAAAAATTTGTACCAAGATCAGCTTCAGAACTGATTTGTTCCAGTGATGCATGATTAGTTTAAGTTTAGAAAAATTTTCAGTATATCTCCCGCCACAAGAAAAGAATAAATGGGAAAAACCATGCAATTATCTTTATAGACACAAAAGAAAATATTTGCTAAAACTTAACTTTCACACAAGATAAAAATTCTAAACAAACTATAAATAGAAGGGAACCTCCTTAAGCTTACAGAGCCTATCTAACAAACACAGCAAATATTATAAACCTAATTAAGTGTATGTGTGAAGAAAGACCTATAATGAAAACATGCTGACACTAACTACTCTCAGATGAAACAAAAGCAATTAATTTGTTCATTTTCAAGTCTTTATTGAAGGTCTGTTATGTGCCTGGCATTGTGAAAAAATTTCAAAAAAAAGTAAGAAAAAGAAATATGCCATGATGATACTTAAAAGTCAAATGTAGAAACTTCCCCTTAAAATCAGGAAGGAATTCAAGAAGGCATGCTATTGCCATTTCTATTTAACCTTCAGAACATAGTACAAGAAAAAAGAAATTAAATAATTAAAGGCATGCAAAAAAGTAAACAGGCTCATTATTTCCAGATGATATGACTGACTGTCTACAAAGGAAATCAAAGAGAAGTGATCAACAAAATATTAGAACTAATGAGAATTTGGCAAGGGTTCTAAATATAAAAGACAACAATAAAAATTAGTTACAACATTAAATATCAGCAACAAAGTTTGAAGACATCATAAGTATTTCACTTATAATATCTACAAAATGTGGGCTACCTAGGACATTTAAGAAGAAAATTACATTTAAAAAAAAATTAAAAGACATTAAAGAGGTCATGAGCAAGTGGAGAGTTCTATGATGGTCATGAATGGAATACCAATTCTCATGAAATGGCTCTATCAATTCAGTTTAAATTCATTTTTTTTTTTAAGATTTTATTTATTTGACAGAGAGAGAGAGAGACACAGCGAGAGAGGGAACACAAGCAGGGGGAGTGGGAGAGGAAGAAGCAGGTTTCCCGAGGACCAGGGAGCCCGATGCGGGGCTCCATCCCAGGACCCTGGGACCATGACCTGAGCCGAAGGCAGACGCTTAACAACTGAGCCACCCAGGTGCCCCTCATTATTATTATATTTTTTAAGATTTTATTTATTTATTTGACAGAGAGACACAGCGAGAGAGGGAACACAAGCAGGGGGAGTGGGAGATGGAGAAGCAGGCTTCCTGCTGAGCAGGGAGCCCAATGCCGGGCTGGATCCCAGGGCCCTGGGATCATGACCTGAGCCGAAGGCAGATGCTTAACGACTGAGCCACCCAGGCACCCTAACTATTCTCATTATTGAAGAAAATCTCCATAAACAATTCATGATCCATGAAACCATTAACCTTTGAAAGAAAAATAATTTAACAGTTGCTTCTATTACAAAACAGTGTATTTGATAACTGCATTATCCTTATCACACATTTTATAGTTAATATAACTTTGTATATTAAAGGAAACCTCTAGGGGCGCCTGGGTGGCTCAGTCATTAAGCGTCTGCCTTCGGCTCAGGTCATGATCCCAGGACCCTGGGATCGAGCCCCACATCGGGCTCCCTGCTCTGAGGGAAGCCTGTTTCTCCCTCTCCCACTCCCCCTGCTTGTGTTCCCTCTCTCGCTGTGTCTCTCTCTGTCAAATAAATAAATAAAATCTTAAAAAAATAATAAATAAAGGAAACCTCTATAAAATGTTGAGAATCCAATGACTAACTAAAATTATTATGTGCTTGTAATTTAAATTTTTATCAGCACAGTTTTATCCACTGATAAAAGCCAGGAAGGAAAACACATAACCTTTTATTTTATACCTTCATCCTAGCACTGAATGAATCTGATATTCATTCTCATACAATGACCTGACCTTGAATTTTTTGCTGAGGTCAAGAACACAGCGACTACACTGGGAAGTCCAGAGCATACCCCAACGGAAGAGAGAAGGAAAATAACTGTCTACCATCAGTTCCCTGAATCCTATTCTGGGTTTATACTGTGATCAATGAATATGGGTTGTGAGGCTTGTTTAGAGCAGCTGTGTTTGGTAGAAACAAGACTGTCTTCTCCAGTCTTAAGTGTATTAGGTCATATGGAGCTGTGTCTTTCTATGTTCTATACCTCTTTATAAATCTATTTGATGTTCTCTTCTTTATCATCTATTCCAATTATTTGTTTGCATACATCCTCTACACAGTATTGGTATTGGACATGAAATGGTTATATGAATATGTCCTTGAGCTACCAGGGGGTGATCCTTGCTCATCCAGGAAGCATCATGGCACTGTGAAATGGAGGTATCCTTTTTTTTTTTTTTTAGTTTGGACTCAAATCAAGAAGTGGCTTTCCTACCTAAGGAAGAGAAATATAATCCTTCCTATTGCCTAAGAACAGTGACAACTGGCAGAGGGAACACAGATGGGGACAGATGGCTTAGACTAGAGAGACATCTCCAGAGTCAATGGACATATGCCATTTCTGGATTACCATTTTACATCTCTAGCCATATAGGGATCACAAATACTTAGCTGTCCAAGGCAAATACAGCTGTAACTAGAGATATCTGAGAAAGACAGCTATGCAGGCCAAATGGAGTAACATTAATACCAAGGATACACATCATTCTCATAGCTCACTCAGTCACTCTAGAAAGGACACATCAACCATATTTTGAAGATGTTCTCAGCTTTAGCCTTCAAAGATCATCTGGAGGAAAAAAGATCTTAAGATAAAATCCTGGTGAAAGAGTTAGTGCTTTATAATCTCTTATAGCTCACATGCTCTGCCTCCTATCTGGGATTTGAATTACAAGGATTTTAATCACCCATAAACTAAGCAGAGCTTAGTTTGTTCATGTAAATGTAAACTTGCTTATGTAAGGCCACAGAGAAGCTTAAATTAAAAACCAAAGCTTAACTAATGAAGTAATTTCTCTATTGCATTGGTTTGTTCATGAATCATACAGTGAGACTGATAGGGGATAATAAATGCACATTGATTCCATACATAACTGAAAAATTCCAAGTAGGATTAATTTCATAAGAGTAATACAATCCCGTCAAACAACTTTTATGACAGGTTTTGAGTTTATCTTTATTTAGGAAGTGATTCATCTAGGGTCTCTTCACATAAAGGTAGTTACACTAATATATGGAATTAATAAGTAAATGCTACTTAATGATTTCCCTCCAATCCTACCCTTTTCAAGGTATTTGTTTACGAGTGTATTTTTTCACACTGAATTTTTATTAATTCACAATAAACAAAATTTCTATAATACATTTGACTTAATTATATATAAGTTTGTAGACACAAATATTTCAGAGAAAAACATACAAAAAGTAGGTTGTATTTGAAAAGGAAAGCATGCTGGGTAGTTTGAATAATTTTCCAGGAAAAAAATCAGGGTGGAATAGGTTTTATAAAAAAGGGATTTTTTATTTCTTTTAAAAATAAACCAGACTTACTGTAATCAAGACACTAAACAATTAACTCAATACTTCACTTAATTTACCTTTTACAGAATTATTTTTATGGTAACTTGCAATTAAAATCAGAGATTAGAATTCTTTTAAATTTTGCCAACAATGGACTCAGGAAAATTTGCTGAACTTTTTTTTTTCCCCCCAGAATGGGGAAAAACAATAACTCTATATATGTCATGGTGGCCAGTTAGGAATATTCTATATATCCAAGTAAATAGGAGAACGTCTACTTACAAGATTAAAGATTAGGAAAGGAACTCTAAAATTAATGCAATAACTTTTCTGGTTGGACAAACAAATGATCAAAGAAATTTCCATGACATATTTTGGGTTAAAGGGGTTTTTCTTTTCACTGACAAAACAATTATGTAGATTTTAGATTTTTCTTAATAAGGAAAACAAATTTTACACATTAGACTCTTTATTCTGTCATATATATGATCTTATTTCTTCCTGGTTAAAATTTACTTAATTGATTATGTATTTTTATAATTATGAAAAATCAATAAAGTGATTTCTATTTTGAAAAAGAGAAATTATAGTTGGACATTGTATTTTACCCCCAAAGCAACCAAGGAAAGATCTACTATATTTGACTACTTCCTATGATGTAGGCGGCAAACAATTCTGATTTAGTAGAAGCAAAACCCTGTACTAAAAAATATCACTGTCATGTAAGAGGATTGTCTTGAAAATTTGGGGATGAACATCACTTTGGATTAAATGTACTAAATAAAAAGTGCTTTTTAAGCAGCCAGGTCCAGAAATAAAAACAAAGATAAAGGCTGAGGGAAATGCAAGAAACAGAGCATGGAAGCATGAGAACATCAAGAGCCCTGCTAAATGTTTCTCATGGTAGCCCAAAGGAGTAGACAACTTACCCTGGTTTTTAGAGATGGTTTTTGCATGTCTCTTTCTAAGTCTTTTGTTACAAGGATGTTAGGTAACGCGTTCTTACAACTGGCCTCCTATAAAAGAAGTATAAAAGAAATATTAGAAACCAAAGAACATTACCCTAACTGGAAATTACAATGCAGTAAAAAGCAATTTTTATGGGAGACAAGGCATTTCTGGATTGAACTATTTATATCAGAAGTGACTGACATTTGTCATGAGGAATCAAAATAATTCCTTTCTTATTTTTCACCTACAACAGTGAAGTAAGGTAAGATGGTGATGGAGTAGGTGTGGGACACACAGAACATATATATTCAGAGATGACTGTTGAGAATCTCATCTACACTCTTGTCACTTACACATCCACAGACAGCCCCCCTCTCCTTTAGAGAATTAGGTAGTTAATTCTCCAAGATATCAACCACCAAACTTAGAGTTTCCTTTTCCTACCACTTTTTACAAATGGGTTCTGATTATGTAAATACTTTTTCTTAAACAAATTCCTTCAAATAGTTTAGCAAACCACTATTGAATAGTGATAGTTTCATACAAACATCCTGAGGAAAAATATCTGAGTGTTTCCAAAATTACTAAGCTTCTAAGTCCTTGGTTCACACAAAAATAGTACTTGCAAAGCTAGCAGAAATTACAAGAAGGCAGCTCACATGGAATTACATTTACTATTTCTTTTTACATGATAAATAAAAACAATAATCTCATTTTTAAAAATACAATGTAGGGCCTCACTTACCAATAGCCACTAATTTGGATAAATTTTCCATAAGTGATTTCATTGCCAAATTAAGAGAGATAAATATATATAAGGAAGATTACAGACAACAATAAAACTAAGGAGAAAGTAAGTTCAATTTCTTTCACTTGCTCTATAACCTTGACCTCTGTATCATGTTTCTTCCCTTATTTTTTACCTACTACAGTGAAGTTGCCCACCATCCATCACTGCATTATCTAAATCATGGATTTTCCCCCCCATTTACCTAAGGGTTAATTAATTATAGTCTTTTAAACAATATTTTAGTCAAATACTTTACAATATTACTAAATTTTGCTGAAACTTTATTTCTAAAGAGAACAGTATATTATTAGGATAAAATGTCCCTAAAGAAAATACTACTACTACTTGCTACTAAAAAATACTTACTGAATCTTGGGATGTATGAGGCACTATGCTAAAGTCTTTGCATTAATGCCATTTTTGCCCCCTCCATAGCCCTATTAGGATTAGGTACTATTATCATCATTCATTCCCCTTTTAAGGATAACATAAAATCTACAGAAGTTAACTAACTTGCCCAACATCACACGGGACTCAAAGATAGCTCTGTGTAAACTTATGAACTCATATCACCTTTAAATGATATCTCCAATATCCAATACACTTGACATCTTAAGCCACTAGATTGTAGAGCCATAACATTTTAAAACCAAAAGAGTTTAAAAAAAAAAACAAAAAAAAAAAACAAAAAGAGTTTTTAAAAATCAGCTATTCTGCCCCGCTCCTCTAATTTTACAGATGGGGACTTAAGGACATCTGAGGTGATGTGCCCAAGATCACACAGAGAGTGGCAGAGCTGAGACCCGTGCCCGGACCATAAGGCTGTACGTTGCACCTGTTCCTAGCTTTGTGCTAGGGAGAAATGTGACCAGACTCGGAGGGGATCAAGAGCCTCCTCTAAGCTGGGGGTAGCTGTGGGACTGCCAACACTCCCAGCTGCCTGTGGCCTCACGTACAGCTCTATGGAAGGACCCAAGGGTACATTTCTGAGCTCTCCAAATAAGCCTGCATTCCAGTCCTACCCTTTCCCACAAGTCACAACACCTGCTGGCGGTAAGCTGCTTACTGGAAATAGTGAATGAACCCATTCCCACTTCTGACTCACTGTGAGAGGGATAAACTATATCCAGCATGACATTTAGGAGATCCAAGTGATTAACTGTATAATCTATTGCGTAATTTGACTACACTGGATAATATAATTATGCTTAATCCTTATACCCCCTTTTAAAACTACTGGGATGTAAATGTTAGAATGTGATGAGAAGAAAAAAGGCTGACTCTCAAGGGAAGCTAATAGGAATCGCTGACCTTTGTTTATGATTGTCTGAGTGTTTACAAATGCCTACAATTCTTTCTTCCTTATGCATAGGCTGAAAGGGACAGTGTTTCTTTATTACTCTTATCTCCCCCACCCTGTCCCTGTGAATCAATGAGTACAAGGTTGATAGCTAGCTTTTCCCTATAAAACTTTGAAAACCTTTTCTGTAAACTTTTATCTGAAAATGCCACTTAGATGAATTATGTTTATTTTTTGTTTTAGGACGTTACATTCAGACAACAGAGATTAAGTAAAATTTAGTAGTCAGGGCACTTAAGTGGCAGTCAAGAGATCTGACTTCTCATCCTGGTTCTCTAACCAACCAGCTATAGGAACTCAGGCAGGCATTTCAACCTTTTGGACATCCCTTGGTTCAAAGATTTCTAAAACAAAGGCACTGGATTAGGTGAGCTCCAAGAAACTTTTCTGGGTCTTAAATTCCAAGATTTTCAGATTCTTTCAAGAAGAAGCAATATTTGTTGACAAAAAGGTAACCCACGACCTGTTCAGAGTTGCATTCCCAATGCCCCATGAGACTGCTGCAAAGTGCTGGTGTCCACGCAGGGGGCTCCGGGGCCACAGAGGGAACATCTCCTGCCGGGCTAATGTTACTCAAATTTCTGGAGAAAAATTAATACATTCCACTAGTAGCTTAAATAAGTAACTGGAAATAATTTCATGTACTTTTTTAAGACAGATATATTATGGAGTTAAGTGAGAAACATTTTTTTTTAAGATTTTATTTATTTATTCATGAGAGACAGAGAGAGAGAGAGAGAGAGAGAGAGAGAGAGAGAGGCAGAGGGAGAAGCAGGCTTCCCGCTGAGCAGGGAGCCTGATGCGGGACTCGATCCCAGGACCCTGGGATCATGACCTGAGCCGAAGGCAGACGCTTAACCATCTGAGCCACCCAGGCGCCCAAGTGAGAAACATTTTTAAGGTAAAACTTTTTTACAGTTATACCTTTATAAAGCCATTTACACTGGTGGGTATATATTTAAGAGAATTAAAAACAAAGGTCCAAACAAAAACTTGTAGACAAATAGTCATAGCAGCATTATTTATAACAGCCAAAAGGTGGAAACAACCCAAATGTCTATGAAACAATGAATGGATAAAGGAAATATGGTATAACTCACAATGGAATATTACTCAGCTATAAAGAGGACTGAAGTATGGATACCTGCTAAACATAGATTAACTTTGAAAACATCACGCTAAGTGAAAAAAGCCAAACATAAACAGACATATATATTGTGTATATAAATAGACATATATTGTGTGATTCCACGTATATATTGAATGTCTGGAATAAGGCAAATAGTGACAGAGTGGTGGCTAAAGGCTAGAGGGAGGGGAGGGATTCCTAATGGGTCCAGTTCGTATGGGTTTTTTTTTAGGGTGACAAAAATGTTCTGGAATTAGGTAATGGTTGCACAACTTTGTGAACATTTTTTTTTTTTTTTTAAAGATTTTATTTATTTATTTGACAGAGAGAGACACAGCGAGAGACGGAACACAAGCAGGGGGAGTGGGAGAGGGAGAAGCAGGCTTCCCACCGAGCAGGGAGCCCAATGCGGGGCTCGATCCCAGGACCCTGGGATCATAACCCAAGCCGAAGGCAGACGCTTAACGACTGAGCCACCCAGGCACCCCCTTTGTGAACATTCTAAAAAACAATAAATTGTATATTTTAAGGTTTATCTTATGGCATGTGACTAGTATCTATTTTTTTTTTTAATAAGTCATTTAAATCCCCACACTCCCAGGGCAAAGGAAGAGACCTTGAGTTTGCTTGAACTCCTCCTTTAGAACTTCTTTGAAAAGGATTGAAAGGGGAATGATTTGTGTTTGTTAAGTATTAAAGTGTATGTGGGCATAAAAATTCACTCAACAACTATTAACTGAACCCTATCGTGTATGGCATTCCAATGCTAGTCATTGGAGAAGGTAATGATAAACACATCAGACCCGATTACAGGGTATATTTATATTTAAACACTTCATCTGCTTAAATGACTTGATTGCTCACTCTAATGACTTTTGTGCAACAACCAATTGCTTAAACCAGCTGTGTCACCTTGGTATCCTGAAAACACCATTTAAAAATACAATAGGGAAGGAAAAATACTTTATCACAGCTTTGTTGGCCTTCTATTCAACTACTAATTACATGAAAAAACGGACAAGTACTCACTGTTTCTTCAGCAGAGCACACTACTCCCACAGTTATTTACAGGCTTGTTCCTCATTTCGTCCAGGTCTTTGTTCAATTTCACTGAAGAGGATTCCCTTCCTGGAACACCTTATCTAAATTGCTACTGCTCTCCCCTCCCACTTAATGCGCTCTCTCTCCCTACTCTATATTTCTTCATAGCCATCAGCAAAATATGACTTTAATACTTACTGATTCTAAAACTGATGGTTGCCAGAGGGGAGGGAGTGTGTGGTTGGGCGAAATAGGGGAAGGGGCGTGAGAGATACAGGCTTCTGGTTATGGAATGAATGGGAGTAAAAGTCTCAGCATAAGGAATATAGTCATTGATACTGTAATAGTGTTGTATGAGGACACGAGGTAGCCACAATTGTGGTGAACATAGCACAGTGTATAAACTTGTCGAATCACTATGTTGTACACTTGAAACTAACATTGTGGGTCAACCATACTAAGAAAAAAAAATTAAAAGAAAATACTGTTTCTCATTCTTTGTCCATCTCACCCTCTTCTGTGAGAGAACTGGGTCAGTCTTGCTTATGAATAGATCCACAAGGCTAGAACCATGAGCCCCTACTAGAAGCTAGTAGGGGCTCAACTGCTGAAGTGAATGGGTAAACCAAATGATTGAGTAATATCCCTTTTCTAACCTTTCACAATCCCCTGGGCATTCTTCCTGTTTTCAGTTCTCTCCTTAATCAGCTTACATTTCATGATTCTTCATTCCTTTGCTAATACACTTAATTTTCTTCATCCTGTTTCTAATCATTGTATTCATCTGGAAAAAGTACAACCTTGGACAAATCCAGCTATATGCCTTCTCTGTGCTGAGAATTAAGCAAATGAAAGTGGTTGGGGGAAAAGTATAGAATTAGTTGATTGTTTTATGTTAAATTTATTATCATAAATCTTGAGTGAGTCCTCTCTAATGCATGGCAATTCTGTTATACTTCTTTAGTAACTTGACTTTCCACCCTCCAACATGACATTTCATGTCTTCTCTTTTCTCAAACCTCTTTCCATCCATTCTCACTTCATAGCTCATTGGGAAAACAGAAGACTGGAATAGATGCTACTCACTGCCTCACCATCAAATCTGCAAACATTCCATCCTTTCTGCCTTCCCTCCAGTTACAATGAAAGAGAAGATGCTGATCCTATCAGCCATTCTCTCCACACACTCCCCACTCCTGGGGATCTTATCTCCTCTTATTTTCTCAAGGATTTCCCTCCCTCAATTATCCCCTCATTCCCTCTCTACTAGATCGTTCCCATTAATCACAAGCGTGCTCTGGAATTGTATCTTTTCGGTTTGTTTTTAAAACAAAACTTCCTTAATCTCATTTCTCCCACTAGTTATGGTCCATTTCTTGGCTTTCCTTTATAGCTAACTCCTTCAAAACAGCTGTCATCACTCACTATCTCTACTTCTTTATTTTCAAAGCCCTCAAATCTGTTTTGTTTTGTTTCTTATCACCACTCTGCAGAAAGAGATGAAACTGTCCCAGCTTAGTCTCTTACTCAGGTTCTTAGCAACATCTGATCCAGGTAACTAGTTATTCTTGAACTACTCTCTTCCATTAGCTGCCAGGACATCACTGGTAGGAAAAAAAAAAATTCCTATCTCACTGACCAACTCCATACAGTCTCCTTCATTGCTGCTTCTTCACTATATATACAATCAAGTTATATATCTATTGCTTATTGGTTTATTTTCTGTATCATTAACTAAATAAAAGTTCTATGAAAGCAAATAATTGGTTTCCTTTACTCACTACTGTGACTACAATGCCATAGAAAAGTGCCTAGTAGAGTAAGAGCTCAATAAATACATGTTAAATAAATGGCTGAAGTTGGAATGACTCAAGAGTTGATATAAATTAGTCTTCCTTTCCCATATAGTATGATTTCAATCACTTTCATGGCTTTTAAATCAACCAACACACTAATGACTCCCAAATTCCACTTGTCTTTAATGTTTCTCCTGAGTTCACATCACTTTTATCTAACTGCCTACTTGGCAACTCTACTTGGCTGTCTAATAAGCTTCTAAACTTAGTATGTCCGAACCTGAGCTTATACTTTATCAGCAAAAAAATCTGTCAGTCCTTGAGTCTTCCCCTGATTAACAGATGGCACACAGTTGCTCAACCCAATGTCTTAATCTACCTTAATTCTTCCTTTTCCCACCCACATCAAACCCACCATCAAGTGCAGTCAGTGCTACCTCCAAAATAAACTGGGATTCATTCACTTGTATGCACACAGCCACCCCAGTTCTAACCATCACTGTTCACTTAAATTATTTCAATCATTATACCTTCTACAAGGCTTTTATATGTAAATGGGATGGTGTTACTCCTCTATCAAGGTCTTATCATTATTTCTGGACTGAAATCTAAACTCTTTGCCATAACCTACACAGCCCTGACCCAGCTCTTCCCTACTTCTCTAACCTCCATCTTATACCATTTACCCTCTCCCTCACTATGCCTCAGTCACATTAGCCTTCTTTTATTCCAAGTCCCTTCCTACCTTCAAGTATTCAACCTTTATGTTTTCTCTTCCTGGAATGCCTTTCTACCATTTTTTTTTTTTTTAGCACAGCTGCTGCATTCTTATCCTTCAGCTCCTGTGTCACCTCCTCAGAGAGACCTTCTTTAACAATCCCATCTCAAGTGGCTGCCCCTGACTGTGCTCTTATTAACCTGCTTTTTAAAAATCGCAGTACTTATTCAAATTTGTAATTAACAATTTTATTTATATTTCTTTGTCTGTCACTCCCAGACTTTGAGGTTCATGAGGTCAAGAATTTGATTAACGTATCCTCAGCATCTAGTTGGTATTTAATATTTATTTGTTAAATGAATAAACATAACAATGTCGACTTCTACATCTCCCATCCCATTAGTATTAATTTCCAGCCATTAAAGAAATGTGATGGATTTCTATGGTATTAGGAATCCGATAATAGTATATTTTCTTATAACCTAAGTAATATAATGGTGGGTGAGGGTAGGTTGAAAAGAAGCTATTATAACAAGGAGGTAGCTGTCAGCTGTATTTGGTGTGCTGGGGTCCAAACCGTAACAGGTGATTTGGTTAGATTTAGTGACAGGGAGAGCAGATGACAGAGAACAATACTGATATGATCACAAGTTGAGACAGCAATGTTGATATGATCACAAGTTGAGGTAATAGCCTGTGCCTGAGGCCTCCTATAGGAAAGAGCATACAGAACAGTGCTACTTTGCACATAACCAGAACCCAACTAATGAGACTGGCTGATTACAGACCACTCTTTACAATGCCATAAAACTCTCTGTGACTTATCTCTATCTGCAAAATAAATCTTAATTTGACTGTAAAAAAAAAGATGTTTTCTTAAAACTCAAAAGCAATAGGATGTTATCTTTACATAAATAAACAGAGCAAATTGAATAAGAAAGTAGCACTTTCTAGACCTTCACTATGTATACTTCTGGGAAGAAATCTGTGATTCTTAGGCATGGGTCAGGGAAACAGAACTGACGGAAGTGAGAAGTAGTCAAACCCTGGATATATTTTGAACTTATTACATTTACATTGTAAACTGCAACTACAATATTCACACATATAACCTTAATTGTCTTTTAAGTATATTAAAAATGGCTTTACAGAAAATGGCAAGTCATTTCAACTTAAAATAGGAATGAGCATGGAATTGTCACAAAAACTGGTTAAATCAAAGATCATTGTATACATCATTAAGCATTAGTGTTTGGACACTAGATCTTAATATTACAATCCAATACAGGGATTGTAATATTGAGAGGCTCTCATCAAAACAACCTCCCCAGTTACTGTCAATCTGCTTTATTTTTGCCACAGTATTTATTGCTTTAAGATTGGTTTAGGTGTCTGTATGTTATTATGGTGATTTCAGATATAATCTTAATATCTGTGCTTTTCGTTGATAATCTAGCCCACCATATTTTCTTCGTTCATAGTCTTGACTTGGAAAAGCTCTACTTTTTATTGCTGTGCAGAGGGGTTTGAATAGTGATCTACCGTCATTGGCAAGCTAGCAAGTGCGAGACTCAGGACCTTTTCATTTGCTGTTCCCTCTGCCTGGAATGCTCTCTTGCCCCGGAAGTTTCCATGCCTTGCTCCACCACATCATTTGATCTCTGGTCAAATGCTAGCTCAGAGGGACCTTCCTTCACTTTTCTATATAAAGCAGTGCCCTGAACTTCTCTCTCTTCTTTCATATACCATTAATGTCAAGTCCTTATCATGGTTTAATTTTCTTGTAGAATCTATCATCAAATGGCATATTAATTTCCTTAATTGTTTACTGTGTACCCTGGCCTAAAGGCAAACCCTATAAGAACAGGGATTTATTTATTTATTTATTTTTTAATTCACTGCTATTTCTTCAGCTCATAGAATACCTCCTGGCTGCATAACAGGCATTCAATAAATGCTTGTTGAATGAACAGATTGATGAAACAAAAACAACCTCTTCTGATTCTTCTCTCCTTCAGTTTATCCAACTCACGAATGTCAAATTTTCTAATTTAGAACTCCAATGCAAGTCACTCCTTTCCTGACAAGTTTTAGTTCCTTCCACCTACCAGAACAAATTTAAACTCTTATTTCTGCTATCCAAAGGCCTTCAGCCCACTCTTCTTGTCTTATCTGCTCCACACATACATTATAACCTGGATCACTTGTTGCTTGTGCCAGTTACGTATATGCTTGTCCCATTCTCCATCCCTGACCTTAATATGTAAAGGGCATTTCATCTTTTTTGCCTCTTATAGCACAAAGTGGATGACTAACCTTTTTGCATGTCTGGCATTCATTTTCCCTTAATTTAAGGGAAGACAGAAGAAACCACCCTTCTCCTACTGGTCACAGTGTTTCAATCAAAGTATGTCTCTGACCAACCTCACATTGCTGTATATTAGATCTCCAGAACTTATCTTGCAAAACTGAAACTCTGTACCCCTTAACCACACTTCTGCATGTCTCCCTCTACCAGCCCCTGTCAACCACCAATATACTCTTAGCTTCCAGGAGTTCAACTTTTTAAGATTTTCACATACAAGCAAGATCATACAGTATTTGTCTTTGTACGACTGGCTTATTTCATGTACCATAATGTCCTCCAGGTTCATCCATGTTTCACAAATGGGAGAATTTCCTTCTTTTTCATGACTAATATTCCACTGTAGATATATACATATTTTATTTATCCATTCATTTGTCAATGGACATTTACATTATTTCCATATCTTAGCTACTGTGAATAATGTTGCAATGAACACAGGAGTGCAGATATCCCTTTGAGACACTACTTTCATTTCCTTGGATATGCACCCAGAAGGGAGAATGCTGAGTCATACAGGATTTCTATTTTTATTTTTTGATGAACCTGCACATAGTTTTCCATAATGGCTAACCAATTTACATTTCCATCCAGTACAAGGGTTCCCTTTTTTCCACATCCTCATCTACACTTTTTATCCCATCTTTTTGATAATAGCCATTCTAAGAGATGTAAGATAATATCTTGTTGTGGTTTTGATTTGCATTTCCTTGATGATTAGTGATGTTGAGTAGCTTTTCATGTACCTGTTAGCCATTTGTATGCTTTCTTTGGGAAAATGTCTACTTGGATCCTTTGCCCACTTATTGTTTTTCTTTTTGCTATTGAGTTATATGAATTTTTTTATATTAACCTCTTATTGAATATATGGTTTGCAAATATCCTCTCTCATTCTGTAGGCTGCCTCTTCCTTTTGTTGATGGTTTCCTTTGCTGTGCAGAATACTACAAAGTTTGGGTTTTAGTTTGATGTAGTCTCACTCATTTTTGCTTTTGTTGTCCGTGCTTTTGGTGTCATATCCAAAAAAATCATTGCCAAGACCAATGTCAAGGAGTTTGTCCCCTATGTTTTCTTCAATGAGTTTTATAGTTTGAGGTCTTATGTTTAAGCCCTTAATCCGTTTTGAGTTACTTTTTATGTATGATGTAAGATAAACATCTAATTTCATTCTTATGCATGTAAATATCCAGTTTTCTTAGCACTACTTATGGAGGAGACTGTCCTTTACCCATTAGTTATTCTTGGCACCCATGTGGAAGATCAGGTGATTGTAGATGCATTGATTTCTATTTGGACTCTCTACTTCATTTCGCGATCTATATGTCTGCTTTTATGCCAGTATCATACAGTTTGATTACTATAGTGTGATGCCACCAGCTTTGCTCTTCTCACTCAAGACTGCTTTGGCCATTTGGGGATTTTCATGGTTCTGTATGTAATTTAGGACTTTTTTTTTTTTCTATTTCTGTAAAGAACATCATTAAGATTTTGATAGGGATTGCATTGAATCTGTGGGTCATTCTGGGCAGTACAGACATTTTAACAATATTAATTCTTCCAATCCATGAACGCAGGATGTGTTTGTATTCGTTTGTTATCTTTTTATTTCATCATTGTTTTATAATTTTTAGTGTACAAGTCTTTCTCCTCTTGGTTTATTTCTCAGCATTTTATTGTTTTTGTTGCTAATATGAATAGGTGTTTTCCTAATTTCCTTTTCAGATATTTTGTTGTTTGTGTATAGAAACATGACTAATTTTTTATGTTGATTTTGTATCCTGCAACTTTACTGAATTCATTTATTAATTCTAACAGTTTTTTGAGGGGGCATAGTTTTTAGGGCTTTCTATAAGACCATATCTTCTGCAAAGAGACCATCCCAACTTCTTCTTTTCAGACTTGATTCATTCTGCCTATCTATTTTTTTTTTTAATTGCTCTGGCTAGGATTTCTGGTACTGTGTTGAATTGCAGTGTCAGGAATGGGCATTCTTGCCTTGTACCTGATTTTGGAGGGAAAGCTTTCAGTATGTCCCCATTATGATACTACCTATGGGCTTGTCAGATATGGCCTTTATTGTGTTGAAGTAAGTTCCTTCTATACGTATTTTTAAGGGATTTTATTATAAATGTTTTGTGTTTATTCTGCATTTACTGAAATGATTACATGTGTTTTCCCTTTAGTTTTGTTAATGTGGTATATATCACATTGATTTGTGTACATTGAAATATCCTTGTATTTCAGGAATAAATCTCATGTGGTCATGTTGTATGATCCTTTAACGTGCTATAGAATTTGGTTTGCTAGGATTCTACTAAGGACTTTTGCATCTGTGTTCCTCAGTGATATTGGGCTGTAATTTTTTTCAAAGATTTATTTATTTATTTTTGAGAGAGAGAGCGAGAGCATGAGCAGTGGGGAGGAGCACAGGGAGAGGCAGAGAATCCTCAAGCAGGCTTCCTGCTGAGTGTAGAGCCTGACACGGGGCTCCATCCCAGGACCCTGAGATCATGACTTGAGCCAAAATCAAGAGTTGGACACTTAACTGACTGAGCAACCCATGTGCCCCTGGGCTGTAGTTTTCTTATGGTGACTTTATCTGCTGCAGTATCAGGGCAAGGCTGACCTCCTAACATGAGTTTGAAAGCATGCCCTCTTGCTTATTGGAAGAGTTTAAGAAGGATTCATATTGCTTTTTTTGCTGTATCTTCTGTGAGAATGAAGACCATTCTCAGCAATCAAACTATCAACATTTCAGAAAATGTTGACATCACTCTGAAGTGTTGTCTGAAGCACTGTTTATGTGAAGGGCCCCAGAGGAACTCTGAAGGGGGGATTTTAATCCCATCAGTGTAGAACTCAGTCTCCTTGAAAAGAAAAAGAAGAGACTCCAGGTTGACAAATGGTGGGAAAATAGGAACTGACCACTATTTGTACTATCTGTCTGTAGCCATGTATAGAACATGATTGAAGTGTTATACTGGGCTTCCATTACAAGATGGGGTCTGTGTATGTTCCCTTCCCCATCAATGTCATTATTCAGGACAATGGTTTGCTTGTTGAAATCCAAAATGTGATGGGCGAAAAATACATCCACAGGGTTTGAATGAGGCCAGCTATTGCTTGTTCAGTATCTCAAGCTCAGAAAGATGATTAATTTCTGAAGGAAACAACACTGAACTTGTATCAAATTCAGTTGCTTTAATTCAGCAAGCCACAACAGTTAAAAACAAGGATATCGGAAAAATTTTGGATGGTATCTGTTTCTGAAAAAAGAACAGCTCAGCAGGCTGATAAGATCGAAACTGTCCAGCTACAGAAAGAGCAGGATGTCAGATGATTCCTCTGACTTATTTGTGATATTTTAAAGATGCAATAAAAATTGTGTATTAAAAAAAAAAAAGGAGGAGGACTGGTATTAAATCTTCTTTGAAAGTCATCTGGTATTGAATTTCTTGTTGTTGTTGCTGTTGAAAGTTATTTGATTACTGATTCAATCTCCCATGTTTCCTATTTCTTCTTGATTCAGTTTTTATAGGCTGTATGTTCATAGAAATTTATTCATTTCTTCTAGGGTATCCAATTTGTTGGCACATAGTTGGTCACAGTAATCCCTTATGATCCTTTTTATTTTTGAGGTAGCCATTGTAATATCTCCTTTTTCCTTCTGATTTTGAATCTTCTTTCTTCTTAGTAAGTCTAGTTAAGGGTTTGAATTTTTTTTTTACCTTTCCACAAAAAACTTAGTTTTGTTGATTTTTCTATCATTTTTCTGTTCTTTATTTATGCTCTAATCTTCATTATTTCCTTTATTCTGCTAATTTTGGGTTTACTTTGTTCTCTTCCCAGTTCCTCGATTGTAAAGTTAGGATGTTTGAGAAATTTGTTTTTTAATGTAAGCATTTATCAAAATAAACTTCCTCCTAAGCATCTTAAATGTTCCTCCTTCCTTTTTGTAGCATTTTATGTTTTGGTAAGTTGTGTTTTTGTTTTTATTTGTCTTAAGATGCTTTTTAAATTCTCTTTCAATTTCCTCTGTGACCCAATGTTGTTCAACAGTGTATCGTTTAGTTTCCAAGTATTTGTGAATTCTCCCATTTTCTTACTGTTATTGATTTCTAGTTTCATTAAACTGAAGTTGAAAAGATACCTGGGATGATTTCAATCTTCTTAAATTTGTTAAGATTTGTAGTGTCATCTAAGATGTGATTAATCCAGGAGTATGTTCTGTGTGCACTTGAGAAGAATGTATATTCTTCTGTTGGGTTGAAACTCCCGAACATGTCTGATAGGTCTATTTGGTCTATGATGTTCTTCAAGTCAGCTGTTTCTTTATTAATTTTTGTCTGGATATTCTATCTTTTATTGAAAGTGGGGTTGAAATTTCCTAGTATTATTGCATTGCTGTCGATTTCTCTCTTTAGATCTGTATTTGCTTGATATGTGTTGGGCACACATATGTTTACAATTGCTAAATCTTCCTGAACTGGCCATTTTATCATTATAATATGTCCTTCTCTGTCTTAGAGAGTTTTTGACTTGAAGTTTATTTTTTTTCCTGATATAAGTATAGCCACACTTAGTTTCTTTTGGTTACCATTTTCAGTCAATACTTTTTTCCATTCTTACACTTTCAGCATCTGTGTGTCCTTAGCGAGACCCCTGTGGAGAGTATATTGCTAGATGTTCAATTGACTGATTCTTTTTTTTTCAAGTTTTTATTTTAATTCTAGTTAGTTAACATACAAGGCAACATTGGTTTCAAGAGAACTGAGTGATTCATCACATACATATATCGCCTAGTACTCATCACAAGTGCCCTCCTTAGTACCCATCACCCCCATTTAACCCATCCTCCTACCCACGTACCCTCCAGCAACCCTCAGTTTGTTCTCTATAGTCAAGAGTCTGTTTTATGGTTTGCCTCTCTTTTTCCCCCCATGCTCATCTGTTTTGTTTCTTAAATTCCACATATAAGTGAAATCATATGGTGTTTGTCTTGTGACAAATCTATCTCATATCTTCTTTATCAACTGCTGAAGGGATGTTGGTTTTTTTAAATCCATTCAGTCACTCTGCCTTTTGGAGTTTTTAATCCATTTATACTTAACTGTTGATAGATGAGGACTTATTGTCATTTTGTTCATTGTTTTCTGTTTTGATTTGTTTGTTCCTCTTTTCTTCTGTTATCTAATTTTTTTGAAGAGATTTGCTCTGGTTCTTTTCTCATCTTCTGTGTAACTATTAGGTTTTTTTTTTTCATTGTGGTTATCTTGAGGTTGCATAAAATACTTCAGTAGTTATAGTAATCTATTTTAAACTGATAACCATTTAACTTCAGTCACATATAATTCTATACTTTTACCATCCCTGGCACACTTTGATTTCCTGTAGTCAGAGGTTGCTTCTTTTTAAATTGTATATCCATTAATAGATTATCTTTTAACTTTTATTTTAGGATTAGAAATAATTTACACATCACTATTATAATGTAATGTTATTCTGCATTTGTCTATATTTTTACTTTTACAGTGAGATTTATGCTTCTGCCTTGTTTACCATGTTTGTTTGTTTAACAGATTTTATTCATTTGTTTTAGAGAGAGAGAGAATATGTGGGAGAGTGAGGGTAGGGGCAGACGGAGAGGGAGAGAGAATCTAGAATAGATTCCATGCTCAGCAAAGAGTTGGACACAGGGCGCAGAGTCCCATTTGGGGCTTGACCTCACAAGTCAGAGATCATGACTTGAGCTGAAACCAAGAGTTGGACACTTAACCAACTGAGCCACCCAGGTGCCCATGTTCATGTTTTTATTTCAATTTGAAGATCTCTCTTAAGCAGTTCTTTTTTTTTTTTTTTTTAAAGATTTTATTTATTTGACAGAAAGAGCACAAGCACAGGGAGGGAGAGGGAGAAGCAGGCTCCCCGCTGAGCAAGGAGTCTGATGCGGGACTCGATCCCAGGACCCTGGGATCATGACCCGGGCCGAAGGCAGCCGCTTAACTGACTGAGCCACCCAGGCGTCCCTCTTAAGCAGTTCTTTTAAGGAAGTGTAGGGTTGACAATTTTCCTCAGTTTTTGTTTTTGGCTTCAGTTTTTGTTTGTCCCTTGGTTTGTTATTTATCTCTCCTTCATTCTTTAAAGGATAATTTTTCCAGGTATCTTATTTTTGTTTTTGTTTTCTTTTAGGACTCTGAATATGTCCTTCTACCTCTCCTTTCCTACAAGGTTTCTTCTGAGAAATCCACTGATAATCTTAGTGTTGGGGGGGGGCTCCCCTATACGTGATGAGTCATTTTTTCTTTCTACTTCCAAAATTCTTCACCCTTGATTTTTGACAATTTGATTATAATGTCTCATTATAGTGTTCTTTGAGTTGATCTTATTTGAAGTCCTTTGAACTTCATAAATCTGGATGCCCATTTCCCTCCTCAAATTTGGAAAGTTTCCAGCCTTTTTTTTTTTTTTTTTTAAATAAGCTGTCTACCCCTTCTGTCTTCTCCTCTGGGACTTCTATAATGCACATATTGATTACTTGATGTCTCATAAATCCTGTAGGCTCTCTTTATTCTTTTTCATTCTTTTTAATCCTGTGACTGGCTAATTTCAATTGACTTTTATTTGAGTGTGTTGATTCTTTCTTCTGCTTGACTGAGTCTGCTGATGAAGCTCCCTACTGCATTTTTTTTTTTTTTTCATTTCATTCATTATATTCTTTTGCTCCAGAATTTGACTGGTCCTTTTTATGGTTTCTCTTTGTTGAAGTTATTTTGTTCATGTATTGTTTTCCTGATTTCATTGAGTTGTCTCTCTGAATTTTCTTGTAGTTTGCTGAACTTCTTTAATTATTTTGAATTATTTGTCAGGCATTTCATAGGTCTCCATTTCTTTGAGGGTCAATTCCTGGGAATTTTCTGTGTTCCTTTGCTACCGTCATGTTTTCTTGATTTTCCATGTCATTTATTACTTTGCATTGGTGTCTGCACTCAGCTGTTGCAAGCGATAGCAGAGACTACAGGGGTCCTCAGCAGTGAAGGCTGTGGTTGTCAATGGGGCAATGAGGGCTGCTGGGGCCCTCTGGCTCTCCTTTACCTCCACAGAGGGAAGTGAAAGCCAAGAGGATCCTTCTTGGTACCAAGCTGTGCTGTGGCCCACGGAATAAGCCAATACAGGTAAACTGCTTCTTATACTTATCTATGTGGCCATTCTTGGGTTTTGTGCTGCACTTGGTTGCTGGAGCTTCTTCACTGTACCCTGAATTTTCCCTGAGCTATTTTCATCCATTAGTTGTCAAATCATTGTTTTTGTGGGCAAACCAGGGCTGGGGCCTCCTACACTGCCATCTTACTCATGTGCTCAGCTTTGCTTTTTTTTTTTTTTTTTTAAGATTTTATTTATTTATTTGACAGAGAGAGACATAGTGAGAGAGGGAACACAAGCAGGGGGAGTGGGAGAGTGATAAGCAGGCTTCCCGGGGAGCAAGGAGCCTGATGCAGGGGTCAATCCCAGGACCCTGGGATCATGACCCGAGCCGAAGGCAGATGCTTAACGACTAAGCCACCCAGGTGCCCCTCAGCTTTGCTTTTTGTTCTGTGAAATACCCCAGGTACTTCCAAACAATTCTTTTATTTTTTGTTTTTTTTAGTCTGATTTTAGCCAAAGTTGCTTTTTGTTGTTTTCAACCAAAATACTTTAAGTCATACAAGTATTTATTACAATGTCACTTTATAGTGTGGTCACTCAGTAGAAAACTGTGGAATCAGATCTTACAATGATGATGATGATGACAATCAAAATGTAATACTGGCTATCACTTAATATAGTGCTTACTCCATGCATGGCATTTTTCTAAGTAGTTATTATACATTTATTCATTTGACCCTCACAATAACCCTCTGAAATATATACTTTTGCTGTCTAAATTTCTTATACACAGAAACTGAGGTACAGAAAGTAAAAACAGATTGTCCAAGGTCACACACCTAGTAAGTGTCAGAGCTGGAATTTGAAACTAAGCAGTCCATCTCCAGAGGCCTGCTACCAACTGTATAAAATAATGGTTCTCTAGAAGAATCCTTTGTATCCTATTAGATAAGGAAAAGTGCAGGTTAGGTAACCCCAAAAGTAAACTAAAACAGGAATATTTAAAAATGACACATATAAATAATACATTATTATTATTTTTTTTTACTTTATAAATCTTCAATGTTCATTTATTTTCCAGTCTTCTGATATGGGCATTTGTTTGGGAATGTCCAAGAGCTTGGAATTCCATACCTTCTTCCTTGTATAAACCATAATGTATCCCCTATGTGGAGTAAAAATATAAAGCCTTTAAATCTTTATCAAGTCTCTCCAATGTATTCGACTTATCTTTTACAACAGAAATAATTCTTTGTGTACATAATACCATCTCTTTGCATGCTCCGTGTCCTCTCCTTATGCACCAGGAAGACTACATTTCTAGCCTCCCTTACAGTTAGGAAAAAGCAATAAGACTAAATCTGCTCAATGGAATGTAAGAAGTATGTTAAGCCACTTCCAGGTGTAGTCATAAAACTATTCCATATTATTCTCAACCCCTTCTTTTTCTGCTGAAGCAACTTTGGAGGATGGTTTGGACAAAATGGAGGGGAGTTGCTCAACTCCCTGCTCTGTGGAGTGAGAAATAACTTCGGATTGTGTTGAACCCCTAAGATTTCAGAATCTGTTACAAAAGCTTGTATTAACTACTCTGGCACCATTTTCCTACAAATAGCTATCATGTTGCATTAACATTGCATTTGCTTAATTAAATTATGTAGGTACCACAAACAATAAACTGGCATGAATAGTTTTAGAAAAGGACAGCAACTCTTGGATAGCATAAAGTAAAACTGGTAATGAACAAGTATATAAGAGAATAGTTTATTAGTCACAAGCCTTCAGAATTGCCACGGATAGCAGTCAGTATGCTTTAAAAGCAAATGCAGAGAACTGATTAATCTGGCAAATTAGTCAGATGGAGTTCTGTTAAGCAAACTTTTATTGTATACTCTAGAAATGTGAATCAGTACTAATTCCCAGAACAGTTACATGACTTTCCTAGAATAAATTTGAGTTAGCTTTTACCTAGGTGTACATAATGCAATTCAACAGACTTTTGAGTAAATACAAGTAACTAGAATAAGTGTTTTGGAAGACACAAGAATGCAAGAGTTACTCTACAACTTTTAGAGAAAAGCAGAAGGATAAGTAAATAGGAAATACTGTTCTGACCCTCAAAGAACTTATAATTCAATACAAGAGAAAAAAGCAACTCACCCAAGGCAAAATTTGAGACTTGTTCTAATAGAAGGACAAAGAAAGCGCCCTCAGACAACAGAGGAGACGGGGATTAACTGCACCTGGAGGAGGAGCAAGTGCTTCATTGAAGGAGAATTTGAGATGTCGTGGGTTGGACTCCTACCCACCCAACCCAGATTAGACCTTGCAACAAGGGCAAGTAGTTTGAGTGGTTCAGCAGGGAAATGGGTGATAATGGAGGGAAGAAGGTAGCTAGTAAGGGTATCATTATGAAGCTAATTGAGATTTTACAGTAGTTTTGAGGCTCAGACTTAGGGGAAAGCTCTGGGAAACACTACATAACACAACAGTATTATTTCAACCAAGGAGTAAACGAGCTGGGAATTTATACCCGCATGCTCCTCCGTTATTGGGTAAGGGCTGCCCCTGGAGGGATATTCCTTTCTAGGCACTCCTGGCTCACAGAAATATGAACTCTATCCCTAGGAGACCAACTGAAGAAAACAGCAGAAATTCAGTACCAAAGCAAATTCAAGTAATCTTTTGAAAATCTACAAATATTCACTCGCCATTTACTGAGGATCACTACCTGCCAAATACACAGAATGTAATGATTTAAAATAGGCAACTTCTGGGGCGCCCAGGTGGCTCAGTCGGTTAAGCATCTGACTCTTGATTTCAGCTCAGGTCATGATCTCAGGGTCATGAGATCCAGCCCCGTGCCACACCCAGCATGGAGCCTGCTTACAATTCTCTGTCTCCTTCTGCCCCTTCTCATTTCTCTCTCTCTCCCCCTCTTTAAAAAGTAAATAAATAAATAAAAATAAAATAGGCAACTTCTGAGGTGTGAGTCCCAAAATATTGCCATCTTACTGTAAGTAAAAGTTGCAGAGCGTAACGATGTTTTCATAAGCAAAGCAATTTAGTCTGTCTTCTGTTAAGTATTCTTCATAATAAGAAGGAAATTAACACCGGGCAGATATATCTAATCTATTCCAATGATTCTTGAGCAAACATGACTTTTGAGTGTTTATCTGTAAACACTCTACAAAACAAAATGTTTGGGGAAAAAGAAATTAACAGCAATCTGAACTGTAAATATGTGACTGGAGTCACAGAAGTATCCCAAGCTAAGCGGTAACTTCTAATACTACTTTTATTACTTAATGCTTTACATTCACTGATAATCAGTCACCACTACTAGAAGGTGCCTATGTGAGTCATGCAAGCATTCTATTATACACTTTTATGTTTGTTTCTTAAACATCATTTACTATTTTTTAGCCTTCAAACTCAGAACCAATCTAAAATGTATAGCTCACTGTCCAAAGAAAGGCTTGATCTGAAGACATGAGCAAGTGAATTTTAATTTATTGCTACCTCTGAGTTCTGAGGTGCTCAAAACAACATTTTGGGGAGTACAAGTTAGTCACTTTCACTATGTAAGTTCACCCACACAGAAAGATAACACAGCCAAATCACAAAGCATCAAACAACATAAAAACCAAAACATTTTTTATTTCCTATTATGACTCCACTGCTACCCAGTTTGGAGTATTCTTGAGGAGCTATAGCAAAGGTTAGAAGTAGCAAACGCATAAAGGACTAGAATCAGAACAGAAATCTTCCCTGACACTAAATTACTACAATACATATTGAATAAATGTATAAATTTTCATGGCACTGATATTTCAAATTAAACTAAGATTTTGGTTATTCCTATACTTGGCCTGTAATTAGTACTTTGAGTTTAAAAACCCAGCTCTGTCATTTACTTCTCTTGACCCTGAATAATTTACTCTTTCGACTTGCTCACGTTCAAGGTAGAATTAAGTTCATCTACTTCACAGGGCTACTGTAAGAAGTAACTGAGATAATATGTACAGAAGTAGTTAGCATAACACCTGGCATAAAGCCTCCTCCCTTTTGCCCTTCTGCTCCTGCACTGATTTTGTGTGTTTGTTATAGACTGTAAGTTCCTTCTGGGGCAGGGACAGGTCTTGTTTATTTTCTGAAGAGGCCTAGCCCTTAGTTCAGAGCTTTGCACAGAGTAGGTATTAAATATTTAAAAAAGTGAATGTACATTTGTTGAAGTTAATTTGTTTAGGCTGTAGCCCTAAATGAAAAATAAAGACACATGCAGTGTTCTTGAGCATGAAAAACATATGGGAAATAATTTAGGAAGTTTATGTGATCTGCCAGTTTATGTGACTTTTACTCTACAGGAGTAAGACTGAACTTTGTAAGCAAACTTGCCATACCACATACTGATAAGTGAGCACTTCCTTCAAACTAATCACTGTGAAAGGTTATTCTAATATTTTGCTTTTGCTCAGAACATTTTTCAACTGTTTTGAATTTGCTTATGAGTCACACAGGAAAATCAGCCTAATTATTTTATAGCCGGTTTCAATTTTAAACACAAAAGTTAATATTTAATCACTACTTCCCAACTTAGTGATCTGCTGTGGCTCAAAAGGACTACTGATTATTTCCCATTATCAAATGTAGCTTTAAAGGACAAGGATCTCCCAGTCCAATGATAACAATGTCCAATAGGACACATGAATGACATATGTTCTGAAGTCAATTTCAAAGAAATTCCTAAAGATATAATGGGCAATAGTGACATTGTCTAATAAAGACAGTCTCACAAGATGTTCATTTGGAATACAGTGATACTCATTTAAGTATCTCTAGATCAATATTGAGCAACATATTAATCACATTCTGTGTATTATATATAGCCTTATTAAATATACATAAATGTAATTTATACACAAAGCATATTGATACACAAAGTATGTAAACAGTATGTATATACTAGGCAGATCAGGCTCACATCTTTCCCGTCTACCTCAGTATCTGCCATCTTCCTGGGTAAATTCAGGGCCAGTATGAACAAAACATCAGTATCTTTATTCATCCCCTTTAACCATCTCCTTCGAATGACTTTCTCTTCTCCACTTCAGTCACTTATTCTCATGAACACAACCTAAATCTCTTCATCACTCCAGACTGCTCCACCTCCAGAATTACTAATGTAAATATCTACTCTGTTCACAGCCCACCACTCTTCTAGCCTGCTTGCTCCCATCTCAAATATTCTCTAGCCTAACTGGGGTCTCTAGTACCTCCTACTGTGTTGTTCATTCATATCCTAACTCACCTGTCAGCTCTTCTCACCACCTTCACTACCATTACCCTGGCCCAAGCCACCATCATTTCTTAACCAGGTTATTGTGATAAACTCCCAGTGGGTCTCTCTGCTACTGTGTATCCCTCTCAACAGTCTATCCTCTGCCTAGGAATTATAGTAATCCTTTTAATATGTGAGTCATGTCACGGCACTCTTTTGTTCAATACTGTCTAATAAAATGCTCTCAGAATAAAAGTCAAAGTATTTACCATGACCTTTAAGAGCATCCATGATCTGGTGTCTTGTTGCCTCTTTGGTCTCATTTCTTTACCTTTTTCCCTAGCTCAGTGTAATTCAACCATACTAGCCTTATCAACAGATGGAACAGACCAAAAACAGGTATACTCCCACCTTAAGGCTTTGTACTCCTCTTCTTCCCCTATATGGAATGTTCTCTCAAGTGTCTTCATGGCTTGCTGCCACTTCCTTCAAGTCTCTGCTCAAATGTCCCCATGCCAATGAAGCATTTGAGCATCCTATTTAAATGAGTGAATGCCATTCCCCTACCTTACCAGTATTCTCTCTTTCCCTTTTTTTCCACAGAACCTATTACCACCTGACATACTAGTTTCTTAATTATTTATTGACTATTGTTTATTGTAACTTCATTAGAATATAAGCGTCATAAAGGCAGAGACTTTTGTCTATTCCTTACTGATGTATTCCTTGTGCCTAGAACAATGCTTTGCACATAGCAGGCACTCAATAATGATTTAGATTTAATAAATTCAGCTTAGATTACATGGTGCATTATTTAAACCATATTTAAGCCACCAAATTTTGCGTATGTAAAAATCTGGATGATAAAGGTAATTCTTGGATAAATATGAGGGAAAAACTTCACTAAGTCTTGGATTTAGATCCTCTTATGAAGAGAGACTCTAGAATTATTCTGAAGCTAGAGAAATTAAACTATAGTTATTAGAGGTCTACTTGAAAGATAAGTTTCTCCTAACCTAGTTATTTAGAAATACAGATTTGACCTTCCAATTTGTCAAAATAAAGGTGCTTCTATTATGCTCCTTCCTTGAAACCTACAAAAACCAAAATAATGAAAAAGAGAAAAGAAAGCTGCACCTTAAGCAAGAAATGGCCATAACTATAAAGAACCAACTATGAAGACTACTTGCCAAATTCAGCAAAATGTGGATTAAAATGCCAAGAGCAAACATGTACATTCTCAGACCTCCAGCAGACTACAGATTTCTCCAAATGTCACAGTCCAAAGAGGTCTATCCAAAATTCCTTTGGTTAAAGTAATGAGATCTAGTGGATATGCCCAAATCATTGCAGAATCTGGAAAAGTCTTAAAGCGACCTTAGTTCACTCCCAGAGAATGAGAGAAAAAGTGGACTTGAAGGAGGAGTCCTATAGATAAATCTTTTTCCTTATTTTTGCCTTGGCCCCCGGTAGAGGCCTGTCTGGAAATGGGACTGATGAATGCATTGTACAAGCCATGATCAATTTTGCAGCACTGATCAGAGTCAACTGAGTAGAAACAGACATTAGGCTACTCCCCTGAGAGCTTATTACAGAAAAGCTTCACTGAAGAGCCACACCAACTTCCTGCTTGCACCAAAAAAAAAAAAAAAAAAAAAAAAAAAAAAAGTAAAAATCTAAAGTACAGCTTAAATTAAATCCATCTTGTTCTTAAAACGTCTCATCGTTCTTCTATTCTTATAATTGTTAACTCCATAGTTAAGCTGCATACTGGTTCACTCTGCTATGCAGCTCTTGTGCTACTTCCTATGGTCTGGCCAGAAATGTCTGGTCACCACTACACAAAGAACACAGGACGTAAAGCATATTCTTCTCCTGGAAGATTTTCTGTTTTCCTGTTCACTTCCTCTCTCCAGCAACGTGTTGAAATCCCATTTTTCACAGAGCCACTTAAATACTTCACTCCTCCATAAAACTTCCACTTTAAAAAAAATAACTTATTTTCAGAAAACATATCTAAATAGATGCTTAAATACTAAAATCGCAAT
The DNA here is from genome assembly GCF_964656455.1 of Halichoerus grypus. Taxonomy (NCBI): domain Eukaryota; kingdom Metazoa; phylum Chordata; class Mammalia; order Carnivora; family Phocidae; genus Halichoerus; species Halichoerus grypus. Next base: position 71,760,329 of record NC_135714.1, read on the forward strand.
TTTCCATCCATTGAAGGTACAATCATATTCAATTCTTGCCTTTCCAAAGAGGATACTTAATATAGTCATAATAAAAAAAAAAAAACTATAATAGTGAATTAATAGTAAGAAATGTCTAGAAGCAGTAACTCTCCTGTCATGAGTAACACATCTGATTGTCAACTTTATTTTTCTGCTTTTGACTCTGTTTTCCTTCCATCATCAAGCCTGATTCCCTTTTAGGTAAAGAGAAGTAAGATAATACCATAAAGGTGATGTGAACCTAATGATTTCTTTTCAAGCTAAAATTTATTGAAAACCTGCTATTTTTGTTTCATTTAATCATAACAAAAAACAGCCAAATTAGTTAGTGATAGTTTTCCCATTTTACAGATGAGGAAACTAAGGTTGAAGGAGAGACTGAATAATTTGCCCAGAGGCACACAAACTGGAAGTTCTAACCCATTCTGTCTTATTCTAGATTAGAGTTTTAAACTCTGTGCCCTAAGCTTATTGATAAATATATCTACTGAAGTATCCTTGACCGGTCATTTCAAAGTAAGCCAAGGTCTTCATCAATTACTCTTCATCCTATATTCTCACCCCCCCCAATTTAATACTTTATATTTCTATACTATTTAACTGGCTTTGAAAATACTTTCACAAGCATTAATGGTTTGAATCCCACAATAAATCTATAGAATATTTGCCATTTTACATAACAGGAAAGGGAAACAGATATTATAAATTACCCAGTCATATTGCTGAGTAGCCAGGTTACAAATATAGGCCGTCTTGGGGGGGAAATCAGAGGTGGAGACGAACCATGAGAGACGATGAACTCTGAGAAACAAACTGAGGGTTCTAGAAGGGAGGGGGGTGGGGAGATGGGTTAGCCTGATAATGGGTATTAAAGAGGGCACGTATTGAATGGAGCACTGGGTGTTATACACAAACAATGAATCATGGAACACTACATCAAAAACTAATGATGTAATGTATGGTGATTAACATAACATAATAATAAAACAAACAAACAAACAAAAAAAAACAAAAAAAAAAACAAATACAGGCCTTCATATTCTATTTTCAGTGCTCTTTCCAGAACTGTTAAAATCTTTAAAGGCATCTAGTATCTTTTCTTAAAATAAGGCAGCCATGAAGTACTCAGTAAACTATCATGTTTTCAATTTTATTCAATTATTTTGAAAATACTGACATTGATTTCATATCATGTACAAATTGTGATCAGGCACATTATTTTCAGTAAAATGAATAGAGTCCATCTACTGAATTCAAGGAATTTTCAATGCCAGGCATTGCGCCACAGCTTGACAAACATGAGGCCTGAAATGACATTGCTTCTATGATCACATCAAAGATTGCTTAGTATATCAAATGTATGGGAAGGAGTGGTGGGAAGGAAGTGTGAATAAGTAGAGTGGGTTCAAATTATGAAAACTCTTGTTTGTCTTGCTAAGATTTAGATTTTATAATGTAGGGATAGATGAAGAAAACCCACTGAAGAATTCTGATATGAGAAGTGACATGTTCATGGGCGCCTGGGTGGCTCAGATGGTTAAGCGTCTGCCTTCGGCTCAGGTCATGATCCCAGGGTCCTGGGATCGAGTCCCGCATCGGGCTCTCTGCTCCTTGGGAGCCTGCTTCTCCCTCTGCCTCTCTCTCTCTCTGTCTCTCATGAATAAATAAATAAAATCTTTAAAAAAAAAAAAAAAAAAAAAAGAAGTGACATGTTCATAACTGCATAATAAAGAGTAACTCAGGGGCGCCTGGCTGGCTCAGATGGTTAAGCGTCTGCCTTTGGCTCAGGTCATGATCCCAGGGTCCTGGGATCGAGTCCTGCGTCGGGCTCCCTGCTCAGTGGGGAGCCTGCTTCTCCCTCTGCCTCTGCCTCTCTCTCTTTCTCTGTCTCTCAAGTATAAATAAATAAAATCTTTAAAAAAAAAAAGAGTAACTCAGGCAGAAGAGGGAAGATGGAGTCAAGGGACAGCCTAGAGTCAGGGAAGCAAGTAAGAAGGCTTTTGTAACAATCTCCCAAGGATTACTCAGTCCACAAATCTGGCTGATTATTAATATTACCAAGGAAGCCTTTTAAAATGCAGGTTTGGGGGCCCTACGATGAGTTTCTGACTCTAGGTCTGGGTCACCAGGTGATTGTGATAATGAGCTAATAAGGACAGAATTCTCTTACCTGGATGAGAGGCTTTGAGGAAGTAGTAGTGGGGGGTGGGGAGAGATTGAAGAGATACTTAGACAGCAGAATTAACAGGTTTTAGTGATTGTTGGACACCAACCTGGAGCAACTGTGTAGATGGATGGGCCATTCATTAAGACAAGTGGAGCATTAGATCTTCAAGGACAAGAAAAGATGATGAGATAATCCATGGGACATACAGGAGCAAGTGACCACTAGGCAGTTAGATATTTATGTATGGTTTGCCAGGCAGAGCTCTGCACTGAAGACCTAAGAATAAACCTAGGAAATAACAACGTTTAATCCTGACTGAGAATGAAGAATCCTCAAAGGAGACTGAAGAGAGGCCAGAGAAATAGGAAGATGAAAAGAACCATTCAATATTCATTCAAATATTTAATACAGAAAGTTTGGTTTGGGGACATGTGAAGGCCTGAATTTCAAGTAAAGGCATCCTAATTACATACTGTCAGCAAAAGCGTAGGAGAGAGAACAATGACAGCAAAAGGTCTATTTACTTAAGGCAGGAACAGGTTATGATCAGGCTTGTTTTTTAGGCACAGAACTCTATCACACTGGTAGAAAGGAGATGGGACAGGAGTGTGTCTAGAAGTGGGAGAACTGTTTGAAACTGTGTGCCTGTGATAAGGTCCTAATCTAAAGCAGACGTAATGGGTAGATAAAAGACACCCATTCCAAGAGATAGAAGATGGAACCTGAGTCCCTGTGGGAATGGTAAAGCGGGGAGGAATCAAGGATAAACTAAGGATTCTAGTCCAGCAGGCTGGGGACTGGCAAATTAGGGTTAGAGAGGACAGAACACTAAGTTTTGGGGATGATGTTTTTGGTATGAGAAATTGGAGGCACCAGTGTGGCATTTTATAGATAGTGAGAAAGACAGTTCTATTGCTCTTCTGACAAGCTGGGGCTCAAGTTATGATTTCAAAGTCATCAGCAGTATGTATGGTAACTAAAGTAAAAGACAGTCACCCAGGCAAATATATATTTAGTGAGAATAAATGAGTAACAGTGGTGATTGTCAGGGGAGTCAGAATGTAGTACTCAGAATCAGAGATAATAGTGCAAATACTGCCTGACCTACACCAAGAGCAGTGAGACCTACATCAGCATACTATTGGTGTACTCAGTAATGAATTTTTGGTATTTTGGGGCAATTACATCAGGCTGACATCTTGTAATGTGCTAGAAATTAACTAAAATCTGTGGATAAAAAAAGCAGAAATCTGTGGATGATTTTCAATTTAACTATTATTAATTTTGGTCCCTTCTGGGCTATCTTTGTACAAATCATTTTATAAACCTAAGTACAGCACCTTCCAATTATACAGATTGTATCAGATATAATGCTTTTGGTGCAAGAAACAGAATACTCCACTAAAAGTAGCTCATACTCTGAGGACCTTAATTTCCCTCACGTAACTCCAAGTCCAGAGGTTTGTGAGTTCCGGGTTGGTTCAGCACATCAGCAATGATGAGGACCTAGCCTTTCTCCTCTGTTAGCTGCTAACTTCAGTGTGTCAGTGATACATTCATCAAGGGCAAGGATGGTGGCAGCAGCTCCAAGCATCATACCTTCAGATGATAACATCTGAAAGCAGGATGGAAGAGATGGGCATCTTTTTCAAAGGCCTGCTACCTTTGTCACTTTGTAATTAAGAATTTAAAAATTAACTACATTAAGTTAAATGGATAAATCTTAAGTGTACAGTTGCATGAGTTTCGACAAATGCATACACCCAAATAACCTACATCCCTATTGAGATGAAGAACATTTTCATTACCCCCAGAGAGTTCCCTTGGGCATTTTCCTAGTCAATCACAAGCATCAGAGTCAACTATACCCAGAGGCAAGCCACAGCTCTGATCTCTTAAACCATTCTTTTTAATCAGGGATGACAATCTTTCCCAGAGGCCCTCTGCTCCCAGCACACTTTGCCTTACATCTCCTCTGTCAGAACTGTCTCAATCTTCCTTTAAGTCAGTTACTACCTAAAAAGGATGGTAGTCTAGACCACTGTGACTCATCCATCCCTTGCAGCTGTGGGAGGGACCCCTCTGACCTCAGCACTTTGCTGCAAGCCCAAATAAAATGTTGTTTGTATGAAGCAAGAAATAAGAGAGAAATTGCTGTACACACACACACCCCATCCTATTCGTCTACGTATCCAGCCATCCAATATCTGATCCATTCTTCTAACTTTATTTCACTTGCAAATGTGCTAAGTATATACTCATTTAAGTCAATGATTAAAATACTGAAAATTACACAAACAAATGTAGAGACCTGCCCCGAAGTTAACACCAATCTACATTCAAAGTCCTTCATCCTGGTCCAAATGCAACCAAACTTACATTGTCTGAGCCCCAAATCTCCATACAGTCCACAAGGATATGTGAGGAGCTTCATTCAATTCTTTATGACTCTGTTCCCCCCTGGGGTGCATAGAGGTGTGTCAGTGGATACATTTAGTACTTATAGTATGTTAAGGATTTCATTGTGAGCCTCCCATTTCCTTTTTAACCCAGCTTCCTTTTGGTTTGTATCTAATATTTCTATGATTTTAGGAATTAAAAAAATCTACTTTCTAAACAACATCCAAGTTTCCATACCTAATTGTGGCTAGCATGTTCTTTATTTTTATAGACCCTAAAATGGCTCTGGCATATTCCATTAAAACAATTTTCGTAACCTCCATTTCATCCTTACTCGCTGTAACTAGGTCCAGAACATCATACTCCCTTGTAGCATAATCTACCATATGAGCAAGGTCAGTAAAGAATGGACCAACTGTTTTGCTTTAGCAGAATGATGCTTCCATAGTATAGAAATGTAGTTTCCAACCATGACCTTTATCTGCCTCTACACCAGATCTGAAACTTGCATTAGGAGAGTAGCAGTCATATTCTTCATCTACCTAAGATATTTGTATTTGACGCCCATATACTATCAGTTTGTGTGTCTTATCTTGTACTCTTCATGCTAAGTTCTCCACCAGACTTAAACCTAGTAGCTCAATGATTTCCAAGCAGGGACTCCTTCCACATAATTCAACAGGTGTTATTTTACTTGCACAGCATATAACCTCCTCTTGGCGCAATCCAGTTAATACCTGCACCTCAGCAAGTTTGTCTTGCCTAGATCATATTTTTCTATTTTCATTATTATTTTTTTGACTTATTATCTTATCAACTCTAGTTAAAAAGTACTAGTGTAAAAAAGTGTTGATCAGAGATACAGCTGAAACAAAGTCAATTACTTTTTAATATTTTAAAAAGAAACCTTTGCAAAGTACTATAGGAACCAGAGGAACAAATTTAAGATAGATTTTTTTCTATTAAAAAAAATTATTTAGGGGCGTCTGGGTGGCTCAGTTGGTTAAGCGACTGCCTTCGGCTCAGGTCATGATCCTGGAGTCCCGGGATCGAGTCCCACATCAGGCTCCCTGCTCGGCGGGGAGCCTGCTTCTCCCTCTGACCCTCCCCCCCTCATGCTCTCTCTCTCATTCTCTCTCTCTCAAATAAATAAATAAAATCTTAAAAAAAAATAAAAATAAAAATAAAAAAATTATTTAATTTTTTGGTAGCAAAACTGGTATATTTATTTCCCATATTTTCTCTTGTGAATCACTGACACATTTTCTCAGCTATTGTGTTGCCTCCAATTTAGGTTATACTTTTATCTCATTTTATCATTTTATCTGTGCATTATTCTTCCCTTCCCTCAAATTTTAGTTTAGAGTTCTTTTTATCAGTTTGGCAAGATTCCAGATAAATTCAGATGTACTATATTCCTTATAGGGAGTCTGTTGTATTAACAGCATAAGCCCTGGTTAAGAAAACCTAGTTTTTTTGTCTTCTTTTGCTTTTTTAGAAGGGTGCTACTTGATACTCTTTACCTTTTATTTCTTTTTCAAAGTCATGGTCTCAAATGGAAGAAGAAATGAAAATACCCCTTCAATGACCAAAACAAGTGCTTGGGTTTTATCATTCATTGCCATATGAATCAACAGGTATAATGCAGTCTGTAAATGTGGTAAGTTTCAGGAAACCTCCTAAGGGAACCTCCCATATCCATTCCATCATGGTTTGCCTCAATATAAATGAGAAAGAAATAAGATGACTTCCCTGGAGGATTTGATTTGGTTTATCCTCAGACTCTCTCTGGAGATCTACATGTATTTCCCTAACATGTAAAGGATAGGTTATAAATTATCAGCCAATATATAAAAAGGTAGATAGTATTGTCAAGGATTCCTTTACAGCTTATAAAAATACTCTGTTTTACTGATGATAGTTGCCAGGGACTACATACGTAGGACTTAAAACCTGAGGTTGAACTTGAAAGTGTGCCAGGAACAAGAGAGACAAAAAGACACAGTAATATTATCTTTAGGAATTTGCAATCTACTCAGTAAGCTAGCACTCCTGAACACAGCCATAAGCACATATCCTTGCTGTAACACCAGGCTTCTATAAAAATCAACCAGAGCTGTGGGCTCACATAAGTGATTTTGAGATGATTTTACAGCAGCAAGGAAACATCAATTCACAATTATCCTCCAATTTTAGAAGAATATAGATCAATTAAATACTTGATATAGAAAACATGTTTCATAAACAGAATTCAAAAAGCACAGGAATAAATCTAAATTATATCCATGACATTTTTATGACAAAGAATGATTTAAATAAAATATCTTGCATTCAAAATATAAGTAATACTGAAGATTATATGCCAAAGTTACTTACTTTTACTATGATAAGCCTAGCCAGGTTTTCACATCTCTGGTTATCATTTTCTGTATACTCTACTTCAAATAGAGTATTATAATTTTCTAGTAATTTAGCCATTATCTTGTTGCAGATGTCTTGTTCTTTCATGCCTTCAAGCCCAGGTGGCACACTAGAAATAAGGGGGAAAAAATGAGAGGAATTACTTTGTAAAAACAAAATACGCCAGCAGAGCTGACTCAGGCATATATTTTGACATCTCCTATATGATTGATCAGCATTCTTATAAGGACACATGCAATTTTCAAGTTCTATGGTGACATGTATGATATTGCTCGGACAATATTGCATCAATAGCTTGTGCTGAATAAGAAAAGTACATGTTGTTCAGGAAGAAGGTATAGGTTAACATGGGTGCCATAATGCTTTGTATATATTAGAAATTGCTACACATAGGGGAGCCTGGGTGGCTCAGTCATTAAGCATCTGCCTTCGGCACAGGTCATGATCCAGGGGCCCCGGGATCGAGCCCCGCATCAGGCTCCCTGCTCGGCGGGAAGCCTGTTTCTTCCTCTCCCACTCCCCCTGCTTGTGTTCCCTCTCTTGCTGTGTCCCTGTCAAATAAATAAATAAAATCTTAAAAAAAAAAAAAATTGCTACACATAAAGTAACATTTATGTAAGAGCAAAAGTGATTAAAAACAACTGTTTTTAATCAAAAAGAATGTTTTATCATGACAGAAACAGCCACAGAAATAATAGCAACACAATCTTATTGAAGGACTTCTTAGATAATACACAAAAAGTACAAAACTCAAAGAAAAATATGAACACTTCCAGAAAAAAAATACTAATTAATGTTGAAGCTGAGTGATAGATACATGGAAGATTTATTATACTATATACTATTCTCTCTTCTTTTGGATATGTTTAAAATTTTCCATAGCAAAAAAAAAATGTGAAAAAGATCTTCTGAATGCACAAGATACCATAAATAAGGTAGAAACACAAGCTACAGATTAGACATGAGTATCTCTTCAGTAACATGGACATTAGCGGTTAGACTATGCAAAGAATTCCTACTAATCAATAAAGAAGTACATTAAAAAAAAAAAGACAAAGGACAGGAGTTGAAAAACTCTTAGAAGAAAACAGTTGGACATCAATAATCTTATGATGCAAAGATACTTAACCTCACTGAATAACCAGTGAAAATGCATTAAAAAAGCAACACTGAGGTTAATACCGATCTATATTAGTTTCCTGTGGCTGCTGTAGCAAATTATCACATACTGTTGCTTAAAACAACAGAAATGTAGTCTTTCATGGTTCTGGAGGCCAGCAGAGTGCAATCAGTATCACTGGCAGGACCACACTAGCTGGTAGCAATTCCTTGGCTGTGACTGTATCACTTCAATTTTCAATCAAGGCCAGCATCTTAAAATTCTCTCTGCTCCATCTTCACATGGCCTTCCCTGTGCGTTGAGTCCAGAAATAAACCCACATTTTTATGGTCAATTAATCGTAAAGGAGCCAGGAATATAAAATGGGGAAAGGACAGTCTCTTCAATAAATGATGTTGGGAAAACTGAACAGCTATATGTTAAAGAATGAAGCCGGACCATGACCTCACACCATACACAAAATCAACTTAAAATGGATTAAAGCTTTGAATGTAAGACCTGAAACCATAAAACTCCTATAATGTAAATATTATGTAAGCTGAAAATATGGGCTGCCTTTCATTAAAAGCGATGGATGACTCAGAGAGCAGAATCAAAAAAACAAGGGGGTGAAGTTGAAAACCATGGAGAAATATTTCCAGGGCTTGAAACCCAGTCAAGAGAGTCCCAACATTTGCCAGACTGGATAACAGAACTGCCATTGAGTCAACCAGGAAATAAAAGAAATAAAAAAGTACATAAAAACAAGTGAAAATAAAAACACAATTGTTCAAAACCTTTAGCATGCAACAAAAATGGTTCTAAGAGGGAAGTTTATAGCAATACAGGCCTACTCAACAAGTAAGAAAAATCTCAAATAAACAACCTAACCTTACACCTAAAGGTGCAAGAAAAAGAACAAACAAAACCTAAAACCAGGAGAAGGAAGTAAATAATAAAGATTAGAACAGAAATAAATTATATAAAAACTAAAAAACAAAACCAAACCAATAGAACAGATCAATGAAACAAGGAGCTGGTTCTTTGAAAAGATCAACAAAATTGATAAAACTCTAGTCAGACCCATTCAAAAAAGAGAGAGACAGGAAAGAGAGAGAGGACTCACAAAATCACCAATGAAAGAGGAGAATAACAACTGACACCTCAGAAATACAAATGATTGCTAGAGAATATTGTGAAATATTGCCAACAAATTGGGCAACCTAGAAAAAATGGGTAAATGGATAAATTCCTAGAAACCTACAACCTACCAAAAGTGAAGCAGGAAGAAATAAAAATTTAAACTGACTGATTACTGGAAACGAATTGATTCAGTAATCAAAAAACTCCCAACAAAGAAAAGTCCAGGGCAAACAGCTTCACAGGCAAATTCTACCAAACATTTAAGAAGAGTTAATATCTATCTTCTCAAACTATTCCAAAAATGAGAAAGGATAAGAACCATATGATCATTTCAATAGATGCAAAAAAGCATTTGACAAGGTAAAACATCCATTCATGATAAAAACCCTTAACAAAGTAGGTTTAGAGGGAACATAATGCAACATAATAAAGGCCATATATGAAAAACCCACAGCACTTTTGAGTGGGGTGCCTGGCTGGCTCAGTCAGTGAAGTGTGCGACTCTTGATCTTAGGGTCATGGGTTAAAGCCCCAAGTTGGGGGTGAAGATTACATTAAAAAAAAGAGAGAGACTTATGAAAAGCCCAGAGCAAACATCATCCTCAATGGGAAAAAATTGAGAGTCTTTCCCCTAAGGTCAGGAACAAGACAAGGAAGTCCACTTTCACCACTTTTATTCAACACAGTACTGGAAGTCCTAGCCACAGCAATTAGACAACAAAGAGAAATTAAAGGCATGTAAATTGGTAAGGAAGAAGTAAAACTTTCTGTATTTGCAGATGACATGATACTGTATAAAGAAAACCCAAAAGACTCCACCAAAAAACTGCTAGAACTGATATATGAATTTAGTAAGTCACAGGATACATCAATGCACAGAGATCTGTTGCATTTCTATACACCAATAATGAAGCAGCAGAAAGAGAAACTAAGAAAACAATACCATTTACAGTTGCACCTCAAATAATAAGATACTTAGGAATAAACCTAACCAAAGAGATGAATGACCTGTACTCTGAAAATTATAAACACTGATGAAAGAGATTGAAGATGACACAAAGAAAAGGAAAGATATTCCATGCTCATGGACTGGCAGAATATTGTTAAAATGTCTACAATACCCAAAGCAATCTACACATTTAAAGCAATACCTATCAAAATATCAACAGCATTTTTCACAGAACTAGAACAAACAATCCTAAAATTTGTATGGAACCACAAATGACCCCAAATAGCCAAAGCAACCTTGAAAAAGAAAAGCAAAGCAATTCCAGACTTCAAGTTATATTACAAAGTTGTAGTATGGTACTGGCACAAAAAGTAGACACACAGATCAACAGACCAGAATAGAAAACCCAGAAATGAATCCACAATTATATGGTCAATTAATCTTCAACAAAGCAGTAAAAAATATCCAATGGGAAAAAGTCTCTTCAAAAAATGGTGTTGGGAAAAATGAACAGCAACATGAAAAAGAATGAACTTGGACCACTTTCTTACAGCATACACAAAAACTCAAAATGGATTAAAGACCTAAATGTCCAACAAGGATAAATGGATAAAGAAGATGTGGGATACACACACACAGGAGTATTACTTAGCCATAAAAAGGGAGGAAATCCTGTCTTTTGTAACAACATGGATGACCTTGAAGGCACTATGCCAAATGAAATAAGTCAGAGAAAGACAAATACCATAAAATCTCATGTATATGTGGAATCTAAAACAAACAAACAAAAAAACCAAAACAAAAAAAGCTGAACTCATAGATACAGAGAACAAACTGATGGTTGCCAGAGGTGAGGGTCAGTGAGAGATGAGCAAAGTGGGTGAAGGTGGTCTAAAGGTACAAACTTCCAGTTATAAAATAAATGTCCTGGGGATGTGATGTACAGCTTAATGACTATAGTTAATAATAATAATGTACTGTATATTTGAAAATTGCTAATAGAACATCTTAAAAGTTCTCATCACAAGAAAAAACATTTGTAAGTATATGTAGTGATGGATGGTAACTTAGACTTATTATGGTCATTTTATAATATACACATATATTGAATGATTATGTTGCACACCTAAAACTAATATGATGTCAATTATATCTAAATAAAAAAAGACAGAAATATGTGAAAAATGTAAAAAAAAACATTACTTTGTTTTGGGGTACAAAATAAATAAAGATATAATTTTGTGACATCAATAACTGAAAGAGGTGGGGATGGAGCTATAAAAGAGCAGAATTTTTGTTTTGTTTTGTTTTTTAAGTAATCTCTATGCCCAACATGTGGCTCAAACTCACTACCCTGAGATCAAGAGTTGCATGCTCTACTGACTGAGCTAGTCAGGCACCCTGGAGCAGAGTTTTTGCATGTTATTGAAGTATAGCTGGTACTTATTCAAATTATTAGTGTTATAAGTTTAGGATGTTAGATGTAATCCCATGGTAACCACAAAGAAAATACCTATAGAATGTACACAAAAGAGAATGAGAAAGGAATTTAAGCATTACACTGCAAAAAAATTTTAACTAAACACAAAAGAAAACAGTAATGCAGGAAATGAAAGACAAAAGAGCCGTAAGATCATAGAAAATCTATAGGACAATGACACAAGTCCCTCCTTATCAGTAATTAATTTAAATGTAAATGGATTAAACTCTCCAAAAGATAGAGACTGGCAGAATGAATAAAAACACATGGTCTAACTATATTCTGTCTACAACAGACTCACTTGAGATCCAAAGCCACAAACAGGTTAAAAGTAAAAGGATGGGAAAAGATAATCCATGCATATAGTAAGTGAAAGAGAAGAGAGGTGGCTATAGTAATATTATACATAATAAACTTAAAAAAAAAAAAGGTTAAAAGAGACAAAGTCATTTTATATATATATATATATATAATTTGTGTCACTATATATATTTATATATATGTATTATATATATAATAAAACTTTCAATACAGCAAGAGATATAACAATTATAAACATTTACACAGCTAATGACAGTCCATCAAAATATATGAAGAAAAAAGTGGACAGAATTTAAGGGAAAAATAAACAGTCTACAATGGTTCATGAGTTCAACACCCCACTCCCAACAACGTATAGAACAAGCAGACAGAAGATAAGAAACGAAGGACGTAAAAAAAACAACAAACCAACTAGATCAGACACACAGAGAATATTTTACCCAACAACAACAACCAGAATAACCACTTTCCTCAAGTGTGTATGGGACATTTTCCAGGATATACCATATGTTAGGCCACAAATTAATCTCAATATATTTATGAAAGATATTCATTTTACAAAGTAACTTCTTGGACCACAATGGGATGAAGTTAGGAATAATAACATCAAGAAAATTGGAAAATCCACAAAATTGTGGAATTATGTTTACACAATCAGTGGAATAAAAAGTAAATTTCAAGGAAAATTAGAAAATATTTAGAGATGAATGAAAATGAAAACACAACAAAACCAAAGTTTATGGGATGCAGCAAAACAGAGCCTAAGGAGGAAATTTATAGCTGTAAACACTAAAAAGCAAGAAAGATCTCAAATAAAAACCTAACTTTACAACTTAAAGAACTAGGAAAGAAAATAAACACAAAGCTAGCAGAAGGAGAGAAATAATAAAGATTAGAGTAGAGATAAATGAAATAGAGAAACAATAGAGAAAAATCAATGAAACCAAAAGTTGGTTCTTTGAGAAGATCAACAAAATTGGCAAACTTTTAACTAGATGAATTGAAAAAAGAGAAAGGGGTGCTCAAATTGTTAAAATCTGAAATTAAAGTGGGGACATTACTTCTGATTCTATAGAAATAAAAAGAATTATAGGAGTATACTATGATATTTGTACACCAACGAACTGGATAACCCAAACAAAATGGACTAATACCTAGAAACACTAAACCTACCACGACAGAATCATGAAGATATAGAAAATCTGAATAGACCTATAGCTGTAAGAAGACTGAATCAGTAATCAAAAATTTCCCAACAAGAAATGCCCTGGACCTGATGGCTTCACTGGTAAATTTTACCAAACACTTAAACTGATACCAATATTTCTCAGACATTTCCAAAAAACTGAGAAGGAGCAAACACTTCTTAACTCATTCTGTGAGACCAACATGACCTTATGTCAAAGCGAGACAAAGACTACTACAAGAAAACTATAGACCAAAACTCCTTATGAACAATGATGCAAAAATTCTCAACAAGGTAATATCATACAGAATTCAGCAGCATGTTAAAAGGGTTATATAGCATGACCACGCAGGATTTATTCCTGGAATGCACAGATGGTTCAACATACAAAATCCATCAATGTAATATGCCACATCCACAGAAAAAAGGAAAAATCCCAGATGATCATCTTGATTGATGCAGAAAAAACATCTACAAAATTCAACACCCTTTCATCATAAAAAACACTCAATAAGCTGGGAAAAAAGGAAAAATATCTTAATACAATAAAAGCCATATATGAAAAACCCATAGCAAACATCATATTCAATGGTGAAAAAAATGAAAGCTTTTCATTTAAGAGCAGGAACAAGGCAAGGATGCCTGCTTTCACCATTTTTATTCAACATAGTCTGGAAGTTCTAGCTAGAGCAATTAGAAATTAAAGGCATTCAAACTGGAAAGCAAGAAGTAAAATTATCTGTGTTTGCAGATATGATCTTAAGATCCCCAAAGGTTACACAAAAACCTGTTAGAACTAAAAAACAAATTAAGAAAGGTAGCAGGATACAAAGTCAACAGAAAAAAATCAATTGCATTTCTATAAACAATGAACTATCTGAAAAGGAAATCATAAAACTACTCCATTTGCAATAGCATCAAAAGGAATAAAATACTTAGGAATATATTTAATCAAGGAAGTGAAATACTTATACAATGAAAACTACAAAATGCTGGTGAAGGAAATTAAAAAACAAATAAATGGAAATATATCTAACGTTCATGGATTAGAAGACTTAATATCATTAAAAGGCGAATATTAGCCAAAGCAACCTACAGAGTCTCTGCAATCCCTATCAAAATTCCAACAGTATTTTTTTGCAGAAATAGAAAAGTCCATCCTAAAATTCGTATGGAATCTCAAGTGATCCTTAACAGCCAAAACAAACTCAATAAAGAAGAACAAAAATAGAAGACTTAACATTTACTGATTTCAACATTTACTACAAAGCTACAGTAATCAAAACAGTGAGGTGTTGGCATAAAGACAGACTAATGGAATACAACAGAGAGCCCAGAAGCGAACCTTTCCTTATATGGTCAAATGAGTTTTGACAAGGGTGTTAACACCACTGAATTCAAAATGGACTATCTTTCAACAAATAGTACTGCAAAAACTGGATATTCACATGCAAAAGAATGAAGTTAGCCTGTTACCTAACATCATATACAAAAATTCAAAACGGACCAAGAATCTAAAACGATAAAACTCTTGTAAAAACACATAGAGCGAAAACTTCATGACAAATGAATTTGGCAGTGATTTCTTGGCTATGATATGTAAGGCACAGGCAACAAAAGACAAACAGACAAATTAGACTTCATGAGAATTTAAAAATTTTATGCATCATGACACTATCTACAGAATAAATAGGTAACCCACAGAATGGGAGAAAATATCTGTAAATCATATATTTAATAAGGAACTAATATCCAAATTATATAGAGAACTCCTAAATTTTAACAAATCTGATTTAAAAATTGGCAAAAGACACAAATAGACATTTCTCCAAAGAAGATATACAAATAGCCAATAAGCATATGAAAAGATGCTCAGCAAGGCAGATCATTAGGGAAATGCAAATAAAAATGACAATGAGATATCATCTCACACCCATTAGAATGGCTACTAGCATGGAACACTACATCAAAAACTAATGATGTATGGTTATTAACATAATAAAAAAAACAAACAAACCCAGAAAACAACAAGTGTTGGTGAGGATGTAGAGAAACTGTAACTCTTGTGCCCTGTTGGTGGGAATATAAAACACTATAGCCACTATGGGAAAAAAGTACGGCAGTTCCTCAACAGATTAAAAATAGAATTACCTATTACCCACAAATTCCACTTCTGGACATATGCCCCCAAAAACTGAAAGCAAGGTCTGGAAGAGATATTTGTATACCCATGTTCATAAAAGAATTATTCACAACAGTTAAAATGTGGAAGCAATCCAACTATCTATCAATGGATAAATAGATAAGCAAAATGTGGTATATACATACAATGGAAAATTATTCAGCCTTAAAAATGGAAGAAAATTATGCAATATGCTACATGAATAAATATTGAGGGCATTATTTTATATAAAATAAGCCAGCCATAAAAAAACAAATACTGTATACTTCCACCTACATGAGGTACTTGGAGTAGTCAAAATCATAAAGACAAAGTATAATGTCAGTTGGTTAGGGCTGGGGTGAGGAGTTACTATTTAATGAGTATAGAGTTTCAGTTTTACAAGATGAAAAAAAGTTTTGGGGATGGATGTTGGTGATGGTTGCACAACAGTGTTAATGTATTTAATATCACTGAATTGTTCACTTAAAAATGATGACGGTAAATTTTATGTTACATGTATTTTACCACAATAAAAAACATTCACAAAAAAAGGAAATTCATCTACCTCTACATTGCACATAAGACAACTGAGAACACTGACATCTGGTTATCATGACTCCTGAGTTATGACTGCTTAATGAAAGTCAGATAGTGATGAGGCAAGATAGATTTGCAATAATCATATTCACATTAACAACATGTTAAAGCTATGCATGATAGGGATCACGGCATTTAACAAAAATAGGATTGTTTATTCAATAGAACTACCTTACTTTTTTTTTTTAAGAGATTTTATTTATTTGAGAGAGAGAGAGCACTAGAGAGACAGAGCAAGCATGAGCCGGGGGGAGAGGGAGAAGCAGGCTCAATCCCAGGACCCTGGGATCATGACCTGAGCTGAAGGCAGATGCTTAACCAACCAAGCCACCCAGGTGCCCCTAGAACTACCTTATTCTCTTTATTATATGAAGTCTAGATCTAGATTAAAAGCAAACTTCAAAAGAATTATTTTAAAAATAAGCCATATTTTAACTTCTTCTGTTAAATAAATTCAAAGTTTACCCCTAAGAGCTGATTTTACTTACCTACATGTTCTGAAGACACTTTCATGAACATTATGCCAAAAGTCTGATGTGGTATTTACCATAAAATTTTCAGTGTTGTGAATGTGTCTCATACTCAAGGGTCATGTGCTATGCACACCAGATGGGACAATGGTTGAAGACTATTGCTCAGTCTAAGCATTCTCCACGAGAGTGATATTGCCCCCAATGGGGACAAAATGGTTCCTAGAGTAGGTGAAAAAACTTACTCTTTTAGATATATAAAGTACAGATACATACAGTACACACAGAGATATACAGCACATTCATGATGTTAAAATTTAATTGGGGGATGGGGGAGATGTGATTAGGGAAAGAAAAAATCTAAGAAGGCTCCTTAGGGAAATGATAATGAAAAAAAAAAAAAAAGATTGAGAAACCCTCCTCTAGTCCCTCCTCCAGTAAGTTACTATAAAAGTTTAATACTGGCTTTGAATATGGGATCCACTTGGAGGTGAGTGAACAATGCAGAGAAAAGTGGGACTCTTGGAGTAAAGGTCCAGGTGGAAGCGTCAAGGGAAGCATTTCAGATTCTGAGTTAGAAAATAAGGGTTCAGTACCTGGCTCCACCACTTAAAGTTGCTTAACTGAACCATCATTTCTTCCTTTATAAAATAGACATGCTGGTAATATTAATGTTGTAGGGATCTTCTGAGAATTAAATTTTTAAAAAGTTATGTGGAAATACTTTGCAAAAATATGGTGTCATAAAATAGTGGTTACCAGGGACTGGGGTGAGAGTAGGGGTTGACTAAAATGGACACGGGCAACTGTTTGGAATGATGGAAATGGTCCATATCTTAACTGTGGTGGTGGTGATGAATTCTGTCAAAACACATAACACTACACTCAAATGGATGCATTCTACACTATGTAAATTGTGCCTCAAGAAATCCAACTTTAAAAAAAGTACCTTGCAAACTATAATCATACCAATGTTTTTTATTATGCAGAGTAAGATATTAGTTTTCACAGTAACACTGTTGGTTTACACTGAACTTGCAATTGGCTAAAATTCTCTAGTCTTTTTTTGTAGGAATCTTACATGAATTGCTTAGATACTTTCAAATATCCAGATGTTTGACATCAAGTTACCCATCATTTGGGTGGATACATAATTTTTTTTTTTAAAGATTTTATTTATTTATTTGACAGAGAGAGACACAGTGAGAGAGGGAACACAAGCAAGGGGAGTGGGAGGAGAAGCAGGCTTCCCGCTGAGCAGGGAGCCCGACATGGGGTTCGATCCCAGGACTGGGATCATGACCCAAGCCGAAGGCAGACGCCCAACGACTGAGCCACCCAGGCGCCATGGTTTTTGAAAACTTTCTACTGGATAACTAGATATGTTTCAATTTATTTTAGATATACAGATACATGGTTTCAGCCACAATAGTGAAAAAAAAATAACGGATTATTCTTAAGGATAGTTGATATTACACCACAAAAATAAAAATTAGATAGAAGTTGATATACTTAAGAACATGAAGACTGGGGTATTGTTATTGTCATTTTTGGTAGTTCTCCAAAGACTTGCCATGCTATTTATTATAACTAAGTATCTCTTTAAGTGTCTTCTAGAAAAACTGTCAATAGTATAGACCTGGGGCGCCTGGGTGGCTCAGTTGTTAAGCGTCTGCCTTCGGCTCAGGTCATGATCCCAGGGTCCTGGGATCGAGCCCCGCACTGGGCTCCCTGCTCGGCGGGAAGCCTGCTTCTCCCTCTCCCACCCCCCTGCTTGGGTTCCTGCTCTCGCCGTGTCTCTCTCTCTGTCAAATAAATAAATAAAATCTTAAAAAAAAAAAAATAGTATAGACCTAAGGAGAATACTGAGGTAAAGGTAAAGGGGTGAATGTGGTTTTTCTAAACAACTACCAGAATTAAAAGAGTATCAATGTCTCAAAGATAAACATTTATCTGAAAGGGTTACAATTAGAAAGGGTCCAACAGACTCTGGGTGAAGAGGAGTGCCCTGACTTAAAATCTGCCTCAAATTTTCCATGACTCCCATTTTTTATACCAGGATGTGGCTGATGTTGAAGCAGCCGATTAACAGGGATGGGTTAATAACTCTATTAAAATCTTGTTCAACTCTAACACCCAGAAGCAGCCAGCATGTCTCTGGAGTTCCAGATAACCTGCGTTAGAGCGAAAAGCTAAACCATGACAAGAAAGGGCACATGGAGTGGAGCGGGGTTCATGTACAGAGGTGTAAGCCCTTTGCTGGTTGCTCTGCGATGCTGCTGACTAGGAAGAGCAATGGTGTCAGGGCCAGAGTGACTGCCCCTGTGGTGCTTCTGCTGCTTACTACACTTGTCACCCGGCCGCTCATTTGCAGCATCAGCACCTGAATGACACCTTGGATCTCCGCCATTTCTGTAACTCTACTTTTCTCAAGAAGTACAATGATACACTCTGGAGAGTGGGGACTACTGATGACTAGTGACTGAAGAGCAGAGAAGGTGATTGTATATGCCCAACTTCTACCAACTTTAACAAAATGTAAGGATTTTGTAGAAACTCAACTTTAGGACAACCTCTCATTTTAAAGCATGAGGTGAAAAAAATCTCACTTTCCATTTAAAGACTTAAGTTCAGGGCCTTACCTATAAGAAACTTTTCAAAGTCATTGTTCACTAAGTATCAGTCTTAGTCCCGGGCTTGCTTATGAATTTTATCCCGACCAAAAGCGATTAAGATCAGACTGTTAGCAGTCTGAATGCCTCAAGTAATTTCTAGTGTTCTTCTCATCATTTTATCCTGGCTTTAGCATCTGATGATATAACAATACATTTTCAATCTCACAGCTTTTACTCAGGATGTTCTTTTTTCCCTGTAAAGACTTTCTTCTCCTTCTTCACTTAGTTAAGTCTAATTATCTTCCAAGGTTCAACAATGTTATGCCCCCCATCCCATCAGAATTAACTGCTGCTTCTTTATTCTCACAGAATTCATTTATTTTTCTAGCATAGCATTTATTAGATTTTTTTTAAAGATTGTATTTATTTATTTATTTATTAAGATTTTATTTATTTATTTGACAGAGACAGACACAGCGAGAGAGGGAACACAAGCAGGGGGAGTGGGAGAGGGAGAAGCAAGCCTCCCACTGAGCAGGGAGCCTGATGCGGGGCTCCGTCCCAGGACCCTGGGATCACGACCGGAGCTGAAGGCAGATGCTTAATGACTGAGCCACCCAGGCACCCCAAGATTTTATTTATTTGACAGAGAAAGAGAGAGAGACAGTGAGAGAGGGAACACAAGCAGGGGGAGTGGGAGAGGGAGAAGCAGCCTTCCCGCGGAGCAGGGAGCCCAATGTGGGGCTCGATCCCAGGACCCCGGGATCCCGACCTGAGCCGAAGGCAGACACTTAACGACTGAGCCACCCAGGCGCCCTAGATTCTGTTTTGTGTCATAATTTGCTGTGAAGATATTTCTCTCCATTACACTGTGTCTTAAGGGCAGGGAGTCTAATTCATCTTAAATCTCCAGCAGAGCCTAATACTTACAAAAACTAAAAAAAAAAAAAAATGCATATTCTTAGAAGCAGAACTTATCTTTCTAGTTCCTTTTCAATTGAACTAAAAAGTTACTTGCCACTTTCCATTATAAGATGAGTAAGTTCTAGGGATCTGAAGTACAGCACGGTGATTATAAATAAAAATACTACATTATATGTTTGAAAGTTGCTAAGAGAATAGATCTGAAGTGTTCTCAACACAAAAAAGAAATGATAATTATGTGACATGATGGAGGTGTTAGCTAATGCTATGGTGGTAATCTTTTTGCAATATCAAATCAATACACTGTACACCTTAAATTTATAATGTTATGTGCTAATTATATCTCAATGAAGTTGGGAAAAAATTCTTAGTGGCACCAAAAAAATGTGAATTTTCTCTTTGTACATAAACAGACCATATGTTCATACTGTATAATATAAAATATAGCATGAAGAATATACTCAACGTTCTTACTGTTTATATCAGAATAAATAGTATATATGACACATTTCATCTCCAATGGGAAGAAATATTCCCCAAATTAGCAAGTTACAGGCAAAATCACCCATCTTTGATCTAAGTAACCTTTGAGAAGGAACAACAGAAATGTTTCCAAATGAGCTAAAAAAACTTTGGCAAGGCTTTTGATGAAATCAATACCAAGAAACCCATGGTCTTCACCAAGAGTTCATCTTGCAATGTTCCTGAAAATAAAGGAAAACCTGGATTGTTCATTGCTATAGCATCAATCCATTTTCAGGTCTCAGTAAAGATGCATAACAGCAGTTACAAAAACAGTAAAAAATAAAATAAAATAAAAAATAAAAGACGATGTTACTTTTGTTTCTTTTCCCCCGTACCCTGTATAGATACATGAATTTTATTCTAAACCTTAGCCCAGTGAATACTACAGAAAAGTTTCTTCAAGTAGCAAACCTAACACAAATTTCAGCTCTCTGCCTTTTCTTTTTTTAACTGTGGTTAAGAAAAAAAGCAGGTAATGTAGAATTTGCCATCTTAACCATTTTTTTTTAATTTTTTAATTTTTTAATTTTTAAGATTTTATTTATTTGCAAGAGAGAGAATGAGAGACAGAGAGCATGAGAGGGAGGAGGGTCAGAGGGAGAAGCAGACTCCCCGCTGAGCAGGGAGCCTGACGTGGGACTCGATCCCGGGACTCCAGGATCATGACCTGAGCCGAAGGCAGTCGCTTAACCAACTGAGCCACCCAGGCGCCCCCATCTTAACCATTTTTAAGTGTATAATTCAGTAATGTTAAGTATATTCACATTGTTGTGAAACAGATATCCAAAAATTTTTCATCTTGCAAACTGAAACTCTATAGCCATTAAACAACTTCCCTTATCCTGCTCCCCCTAGGCCTGGCAACCAACAATCTACTTTCTGTTTCAATGAATTTGACGACTTTTGATACTTCACATAAGCATAATCATACAGTATTTGTCTTATTGTGGATTTTTTAACTTAGCATAATGTCCTCCAGGTTCATCCATGTTGATGCAAATGACAGAACTCCTTTCTTCTTTAAGGCTGAATAATATTCCCTCGTGTGTGTGTGTGTGTGTGTGTGTGTGTGTGTGTGTGTGTGTATCACATTTTGTTTACCCATATATCCAATCAATTGACGTTTTGTTGCTTCCATCATGGCTAATATGCCTTGCCTCTTTTTTATATGGAAGTGTTAAAGAGCAACAAAATATTTCTTTTAATTTAAAAAAAAATTTGCAACAAAGTGTTTAAATGTCAAGACAAGAAAGAACAGAGTAAGAAAAATGAACAAATTCTAAAGTTAGCCTTTACCCAACCAAAGTGAGCCAAAATGTTCGGAAATAACAAACATTTTCTGTTTACTTCCAGAAAAATAAAACAATAAAATGTTAGACTTCCTGAATTTAGTTGGTCTGCCAATAGCTAAGCCAAAGTGGGTCTTAAGATAATCCAAAATAAGACAACTTAATTTGGACAACACATAATACCTTATAAGGTATTATATATTTCTGTATTCTTCAGCAGAAGGACATGTTGTCAATTTTCCAAAAAGGTAAATACTTTATCAGTAGCAAAAATGAAAATGGTTCATGAACTATTTCTTTTATCTGTTCCTTTAAGGCAGCCCAGGGGAACGCAGGAGAATGCTTCTGTCCAAGTAGAGTTAGAATACTTTTCTAAACACTAAATTGTCAGCTATCTATCCATAAATCCAACCATTCATCTGTCCACCAATTAATCAAAGTACCAGAGGCTAGGCAAACACTGGCACTTCTAGATGGTAAATCAGATTCTTTCCCAAAAGAAGTTTACAAGTGGCATCAGGGGGAGTAGACAGAAAAGATAAATGTTAACAGGCTTAAACAACTATACAAAAGATGACAGGGATACAAAATATATGTCTGTTCAAAATGTTATGTTAACTCCAAGAAAAGTAATTATTACTTGTTATTCCCACCACCACCATTTTCCACTTTTCTAGCTCTTACTTTCTTGATTATAATCCCATTGGGATATTACTCTGTCAGGTCAAATCAGTACAAGTCCAAGAAATTCCACAGTGCTTCTTTAACACCCGCTCACACATTTGTAACTTTCACAAAGATTTTCTTAAGATTGGATGTTACTCTTTGTATTTCCTCTCAGTTTCAGCTGCAGCAGAGCACCAGATAAAAGACCCCTCATAACTTTAAAGTAAAATCAGAACATTTATATAATCTATCTGAAAACAGGCAATCTCCAAGTAATAAACAGCTGTGTCTTAAAAATTCACATTGTAACTCTGACAACCATAAACACTGATGAAAGAAATTGAAGGTGATACTAACAAATGGAAAGATATTCCATGCTCATGGATTGGAAGAATTAGTATTGTTACAGTATCCATACTATCCAAAGCAATCTATAGATTCAATATAATCCCTATCAAAGTGGCAACAGCATTTTTTCACAGAACTACAATAAACGATACTAAAATTTGTATGGAACCATGAAAGACTCAAATAGCCCAAACAATCCTGAGAAAGAACAAAGCTGGACCTATCACAATCCCACATTTCAAGATCTACTACAAAGCAGTAGTAGTAAGGTACCAGCACAAAAACAGATACAATAGATAAATGGAATAGACTAGAGAGCCCAGAAATAAACCCATGTTTATATGGTCAATTAATCTATGACAGAGGAGGTAAGAATATACAATTGGGGAAAAGACAGTCTCTTTAACAAATGGTGTTGGGAAAACTGGACAACAACATGCAAAAGAATGAAACTGAACTAATAACACCATGTATAAAAATAAACTCAAAATGGATTAAAGACCTAAATGTGAGACCTGAAACCATAAAAATCCCAAAAGAGAACACAAGTAGTAATTTCTCGGACATCGGCCATAGCAACATTTTTCTAGATATGTCTCCTGAGGCAAAGGAAACAAAAGCAAAAATAAACTATTGGGACTACAGCAAAATAAAAAGTTTTTGCACAGCAAAGGAAACCATCACCAAAACAAAAAGGCAACCTACTGAATGGGAGAAGACATTTGCAAATGATGTATCTGATGAGGGGTTAAGATCCTAAATATATAAAGAATTTGTACAACTCAACACCAAAGCAACAAACAATCCAATTAAAATGGGGAGAAGACATGAATAGACATTTTTCCACAGAAGATCTATAGAAGGTCAACAGACACATGAAAAGATACTCATCATCACTTCTCATCAGGGAAATGCAAATCACAACTACAATGTGATATCACCTCACACCTGTCAGAATGGCTAAAATCAACAACAGAAGAAACAACAGGTGTTGGCAAGGATGTGGAGAAAAAGGAACCCTTGTGCACTGTTGATGGGAATGCAAACAGGTGCAGCCACTATGGAAAACAGTATGGAGGTTCCTCAAAAAAATTAAAAAGAGAAATACTGTATGATCCAGTAATTCCACTACTGGGTATTTACCCAAAGAAAACAACAACACTAATTTGAAAAGATATATGCACCCCCATGTTTTTTGCATTATTTACAATAGCTAAAAAATGGAAACAACTTAAGTGTCCATCAATAGATGAATGGATAAAGATGTGACGTGTGTGTGTATGATATATATATATATATATATATAAATGGAAGATTACACAGCCACAAAAGGATGACATCTTGCCATATGAGACAACAGGAATGGACCTAGAAGGTATAATACTAAGTGAAATCCAGCCTGAGAAAGACAAATACCATATGATTCCACTTATATGTGGAATCTAAAAAAAAACAAAAAAAAAACAAATGAGTAAACAAACAAAAAAACAGAATCAGACACATAAATATAGAGAACAAACTGATGGTTGCAAGAGGGAAGGATGGGCAAAATGGGTGAAGGGAAGTGGGGGATGCAGGCTTCCAGTTTTAGAATAAAATCAGGGGAATAAAAGGTACAGCATGGGGAATATGGTCAATGACATTATAATAGTATGGTAACAGAGGATACACACTTGTGGTAAGCACAGCATAACTTATAAACTTGTTGAATCACTATGCTGTACACCTGAAACTAATGTAACATTGTGTGTCAACTATACTTAAAAAATAAAAAAGTTCACATTTTAGGTTAGCCACCTAGACTATAGAACATATTCTCTCATTTCAAAAAAAGAAGCAAGCATGGTGTTTAGGTTCTTATGTCACACTCCAAAAAATCAGTTTAACATATAAATTAGAAGACTTACATTCTTCACAAAACAAATGAGACTAGGAGAGCAAGTGAAGCATATATTATGTTAAAAAATATTTTTGTGTATTTGTTCAGAAACTGGAAAAAAGTAACAAAGAGAATGATACATGGAAGAAGTAGAAAAGGAATACTTATTGAGTACTTACTATGTAGTGGACACTCTGCTAAACATTTTGAATCCATAATCTGATTTAATCCTTACAACAGTCCTAGGAGGAAGATGCTGGTATAAACTACTGTTCTGTTAGAGATAAAGCAACATTATGCAAAATGAAAAAACAAGATGCTAGAGACCACATACGGTGTGATTCCATTTGTATGGAATGTCAAGAAAGGAAAATTTAGAGAGACAGACAGTAGATTAGAGGCTGCCTGCAGACTGAGTCAACTGTAAAGGGAGCTTGAGGGGTCTCACAGGAGTAAAAATGTTCCAAAACTGATTTGTGATGTTTATATCATTTGGCAAATTTACTAAAGTCATTGAATTGTATACTTGAAATGGGAGAATCTTAGAATATGTAAAAATATACCCCAATAACAAAGCTATTACAAAAAAAAAAAAAAAAAAAGATGGAGAAACACAGGCCTAGAATTTAAGGAATTTACCCAAGGTCACTATGTTACTTTCTTATTGTCGCTATAACAAATTACCGAACTTAGTGGTTTAAAACAATACAAATTACTATCTTACAGTTCTGGAGGCCAAAAGTCCAAAATGGGTCTTGCAGGGTTAAAATCAAGGTGTTTAATCAAGGGTTAAAATCAGGGCTGCATTCCTTCCTGGGGGGAGAATGATTCTTTGCCTTTCTAGCTTCTAGAGGCTTCTTCTTGAATCATTCTGACCTCTCCTTCCATCATTGCATCTCCTCTGACCCTCCTGCCTCCCTCTTATAAGGTCCCTTGTGATTACACTGGGTCTAAATGGATGATCTCATCTCAAAATCTTTCTCTTAATCATGTCTGCAACATCTCTTCTACCATAGAAAGTAACATATTCACAGGTTCCAGGGATTAGGATATGGACATCTTTGGGGGTTATTCTGTCCCACTGCAGGCACTTCTCTAGGCAGATTTAAAACCAAATCCAAGGCCAGGCAGTCTGAGCACCTGTTTGCATAAGCACTACATTACTATCCACTTCTGCCCCACAGTAAGAAAGCACTGGGACAGTTCTGAAAATGTCTTCTCCAAATAAACTGGACACTCAGAAAGAAAAGATGCTGGGGTCTCCCTTCTTTTTTAATTCAATTAGCCAACATATAGTACATCATTAGTTTCAGATGTAGAATTCAATAATTCACCAGTTGCATATAACACCCAGTGCTCATCACATCACATGGATTCTAGGGTCTTAAAAACAACTTGCATTCTCCAGAGTTCTAGGGGCAGCCATCTCAGATTTAAAGTGGTTGGCAAGGAGGAGGAACAAGACGGTGGAGGAGGAGGAGACCTAAATTTTGTCTGGTCCCAGGAATTCAGCTAAATAGGGATCAAACCATTCTGAACACCTACGAACTCAACAGGAGATTGAAGAAAAGAATAGGAGCAACTCTCTGAACAGAAAAGCAACTGCTTTCTGGAAGGTAGGACGGGCGGAGAAGTGAATCCGAGGTGATATTTGGGAAGACAGACTGCTGGGGGAGGGAGCCTCCATCAGCTGATACCAGCAAGTGATACAGCAGCTGAGCACAAAATCCGAACTTTTAGAAGTCTGCTCTGCTGAGGGACATCGCTCCAGTGGCTAAGCAGGGGGTGGAACCCTCGCTGGGACAGTGGGGTCTCAGGACCCTCAGGGTCACAGAAAGACCAGGGGTGCCTGAGTGTAGCAGAGCTCCCAGGGATCGGAGCAGGGAAGCGGTTGCAGAGACAGAGCCAAGGAGTGGGCTCTGAGCTTGGGGTTGCCATAAACTGTGATCCGCGGCACAGTCGGGCCACTGCTCTTCCAGCAGAGACCCAACAAGCGGCAGATCCGGGGAGACTCCCCTTCCTCCCCTGGGAGGAGCAGTGTGATCTGCTGGGTTTGGAGACTCCACATGGGGTCGTGTGCCGCACAACCGGGTGCCGGTCACAGGCCGGGTGAGCACAGAGTGTGGCTGGAGACCGGGGAGATGAGAGTGATTGACTGCTTTTCTCTGGGGGCTCACTGAGGAGTGGGGCCCTGAGTTCTCGGCTCCTCTGGGGCGGAGTTTGGGAGGCTGCCATTTTCACTCTCATCTTCCAAAGCTGTATGGAAAGCTTGCAGGGAACAAAAGCTTCCGAGAACAAACCCAAGCACATTACTTCGCCCGGACAGGCAAGGGCGGGGCAATTCCACTTCCAGCAAAGACATTTGAGAACCACTTCAACAGGCCCCCCTCGCCCAGAAGATCAGGAAGAACAGACAGCCAAGACCAATTTACCGATCAATGAGAATGGCAGAACTCCAGCACTAGGGGAATACTGCACATAGAATTCAGGGCTTTTTCCCCCTGATTCTTTAGTCTTTCAAAGTTAATTTTTTTAAATTTTTTTTTTTTTTTGAATTTTTCCTTTTTCCTTTTTCAACCAACATCTCATCAATCCTTTTTAAAAAAAATCTTTTTTAGGGGTGCCTGGGTGGCTCAGTCATTAAGTGTCTGCCTTTGGCTCAGGTCATGATCCTGGGGTCCTGGGATCAAGCCCCACATTGGGCTCCCTGCTCGGCGGGAAGCCTGCTTCTCCCTCCTCCACTCCCCCTGCTTGTGTTCCCTCTCTTGCTGTCTCTCCCTCTGTCAAATAAATAAATAATATCGTAAAAAAATAAAATAAAATAAAGTCTTTTTTATTTTTCATTTTTAGAGTCATATTCTATCCCTTCATAGTAGTTAACTTTATTTTTGGTATGTATATATAAGTTGTTCTCTCTTTAAAATTTTGGGATACAGTTTCTTCTAACAGACCAAAATATACCCTAAATAACTAGTGTATGGCTTTGTTCTAGTCTCCTGCCTGATCACATTCTCTCCTTTTTTTTTTAAATCCTCTTCTTTCTTTTTTCGACCTTTTTATCTTATCAATTCCTTTTATAAAATCTTTTATAATTTTCATCTTTACAGTCATATTCCATCCCTTCATCATATTTACCCTTATTTTTGTACATACAAGTTTTTCTTTCTTTAAAATTTTGGGAGGCACTTTCTTCTAACAGACAAAAATATGCCCAAAATCTAGTGTGTGGCAATGATCTATGCACCAGCCTGATCATATTTGATCATATTCTGTTTTGTTTGTTTTGTTTTGTTTTTGTTTATTTTTTATCTTTTTCTTTCTTTTTTCTTTCTTTCCCCTTCTTTTCCCCTGGTTTCAGGTCTCTTCTAATTTGTTTAGTGTATATTTTCTGGGGTCGTTGTTACCATGTTAGCATTTTGTTCTCTCATTCATCTATTCTCCTCTGGACAAAATGATAAGATGGGAAAAAAACACCTCAAAAAAAAAAGACAAGAGGCAGTACCGACTGCCAGGGACCTAATCAATATGGACATTAGTAAGATGTTGGAACTAGAGTTCTGAATGATGATTTTAAAGATACTAGCTGGGCTTGAAAAAAGCAGGGAAGTTATTAGAGAAACCCTTTCTGGAGAAATAAAAGAACTAAAATCTAACCAAGTCGAAATCAAAAAGGCTATTAACGAGATGCAATAAAAAATGGAGGCTCTAACTGCTAGGATAAATGAGGCAGAAGACAGAATTAGTGATATAGAAGACCAAATGATGGAAAATAAAGAAGCCAAGAAAAAGAGAGATAAACAACTACTGGATCATGAGGGCAGAATTCGAGAGAAAAGTGATACCATAAGACAAAACAATATTAGAATAATTGGGATCCCAGAAGAAGAAGAAAGAGAGAGAGGGGCTGAAGGTACATTGGAGCAAATTATAGCAGAGAACTTCCCTAATTTGCGGAAGGAAACAGGCATCAAAATCCAGGAGGCACAGAGAACCCCCCACAAAATCAATAAAAATAGGTCAACACCCCGACATCTAATAGTAAAACTTACGAGTCTCAGAGACAAAGAGAAAATCCTGAAAGCAGCTCGGGAGAAGAGATCTGTAACCTACAACAGTAGAAACATTAGATTGTTAACAGACCTATCCACAGAGACGTGGCAGACCAGAAAGGACTGGCATGATAGATTCAGAGCACTAAATGAGAAAAATATGCAGCCAAGAATACTATATCCAGCTAGGCTGTCACTGAAAATAGAAGGAGAGATAAAAAGCTTCTAGGACAAACAAAAACTAAAGGAATTTGCAAACACAAAACCAGCCCTACAAGAAATCTAAGCAAAGAGAGAGCCTAAAAGTAACATAGACCAGAAAGGAACACAGACAATATACAGTAATAGTAACTTACGGGCAATACCATGGCACGAAATTCATATCTTTCAATAGTTACCCTGAATGTAAATGGGCTAAATGCCCCAATCAAAAGACACAGGCTATCAGATTGGATAAAAAAACAAGACCCATCGATTTGCTGTCTGCAAGAGACTCATTTTAGACCCAATGACACCCCCAGATTGAAAGTGAGGGGGTGGAAAATCATTTACCATGCTAATGGACACCAAAAGAAAGCTGAGGTGGCAATCCTTATATCAGACAAATTAGATTTTAAACCAAAGACTGTAATAAGAGATGAGGAAGGACACTATATCATACTTAAAGGGTCTATGCAACAAGAAGATCTAACAATTGTAAATATCGATGCCCCTAACATGGGAGCAGCCAATTATATAAGCCAATTAATAACAAAATTAAAGAAACACATCGACAACAATACAATAATAGAGGAAGACTTTAACACCCCCCTCACTGAAATGGACAGATCATCTAAGCAAAAGATCAACAAGGAAATAAAGACTTTAAATGACACACTGGACCAAATGGACTTCAACAGATATATTCAGAACATTCCATCCCAAAGCAACAGAATACACATTCTTCTCTAGTGCCCATGGAACATTCTCCAGAAGAGAACACATCCTAGGTCACAAATCAGGTCTCAACCAGTACCAAAAGATTGGGATCATTCCCTGCATATTTTCAGACCACAATGCTTTGAAACTAGAAATCAATCACAAGAGGAAAGTCGGAAAGAACTCAAATACATGGAGGCTAAAGAGCATCCTACTAAAGAATGAATGGGTCAACCAGGAAATTAAAGAAGAATTTAAAAAAAATTCATGGAAATGAAAACACAACTGTTCAAAATCTTTGGGATGCAGCAAAGGCAATCCTAAGAGGAAAGTGTATAGCAATACAAGCCTTTCTCAAGAAACAAGAAAGGTCTCAAATACACAACCTAACCCTACACCTAAAGGAGCTGGAGAAAGAACAGCAAGTAAAGCCTAAACCCAGCAGGAGAAGAGAAATAATAAAGATCAGAGCAGAAATCAATGAAATAGAAACGAAAAGAACACTAGAACAGATCAACGAAACTAGGAGCTGGTTCTTTGAAAGAATTAATAAGACTGATAAACCCCTGGCCAGACTTATCAAAAAGAAAAGAGAAATGACCCAAATAAATAAAATCATGAATGAAAGAGGAGAGATCACAACCAACACCAAAGAAATACAAACAATTATAAGAACATATTATGAGCAACTCTATGCCAGCAAATTAGATAATCTGGAAGAAATGGATACATTCCAAGAGATGTATAAACTACCAAAACTGAACCAGGAAGAAATAGAAAACCTGAACAGACCTATAACCCCTAAGGAAATGGAAGCAGTCATCAAAAATCTCCCAACAAACAAGAGCCCAGGGCCAGATGGCTTTCCAGGAGAATTCTTCCAAACATTTAAAGAAGAATTAAAACCTATTCTTCTGAAACTGTTCCAAAAAATAGAAATGGAAGGAAAACTTCCAAACTCATTTTATGAGGCCACCATTACCTTGATCCCAAAACCAAAGACCCCATCAGAAAGGAGAATTACAGACCAATATCCCTGATGAACATGGATGCAAAAATTCTCACCAAAATACTAGCCAATAGGATCCAACAGTACATTAAAAGGATTATTCACCACGACCAAGTGGGATTTATTCCTGGGCTGGAAGTTTGGTTCAACATCTGCAAATCAATCAATGTGATACAATACATTAATTAAAGAAAGTACAAGAACCATACGATCCTCTCAATAGATGCAGAAAAAGCATTTGACAAAGTACAGCATCCTTTCTTGATCAAAACTCTTCAGAGTATAGGGATAGAGGGTACATACCTCAATATCATAAAAGCCATCTATGAAAAACCCACAGCGAATATCATTCCCAATGGGGAAAAACTGAGAGCTTTCCCCCTAAGGTCAGGAACACGGCAGGGATGTCCACTATCACCACTGCTATTCAACATAGTATTAGAAGTCCTAGCCACAGCAATCAGACAACAAAAAGAAAAGGCATCCGAATTGGCAAAGAAGAAGTCAACCTCTCACTCTTTGCAGATGATGATACTTTATGTGGAAAACCCAAAAGACTCCACTCCAAAACTGCTAGAACTCATACAGGAATTCAGTCAAGTGGCAGGATATAAAATCAATGCACAGAAATCAGTGGCATTCCTATACACCAACAACAAGACAGAAGAAAGAGAAATTAAGGAGTTGATCCCATTTACAATTGCACCCAAAACCATAAGATACCTAGGAATAAATCTAACCAAAGAGGCAAAGAATCTATACTCAGAAAACTATAGAATACTCATGAAAGAAATCGAGGAAGACACAAAGAAATGGAAAAATGTTCCATGCTCATGGATTGGAAGAACAAATATTGTGAAGATGTCAATGCTACCTAGAGCAATCTACACATTCAGTGCAATCCCTATCAAAATACCATCCACTTTTTTCAAAGAAATGAACAAATAATCCTAAAATTTGTATGGAACCAGAAAAGACCCCGAATAGCCAGAGGAATGTTGAAAAAGAAAACCAAAGCTGGTGGCATCACAATTCTGGTCTTCAAGCTCTATTACAAAGCTATCATCATCAAGACAGTATGGTACTGGCACAAAAACAGACACATAGATCAATGGAACAGAATAGAGAGCCCAGAAATGGACCCTCAACTCTATGGTCAACTAATCTTCGACAAAGCAGGAAAGAATGTCCAATGGAAAAAAGACAGTCTCTTCAACAAATGGTGTTGGGGAAATTGGACAGCCACATGCAAAAGAATGAAACTGGACCATTTTCTTACACCACACACAAAAATAGACTCCAAATGGTTGAAAGACCGAAATGTGAAACAGGAGTCCATCAAAATCCTAAAGGAGAACACAGGCAACAACCTGTTCGACCTCAGCCGCAGCAACTTCTTCCTAGAAACATTGCCAAAGGCAAGGGAAACAAGGGCAAAAATGAACTATTGGGACTTCATCAAGATAAAAAGCTGTTGTACAGCAAAAGAATCAGTCAACAAAACCAAAAGACAACCGACAGAATGGGAGAAGATATTTGCAAGTGACATATCAGATAAAGGGCTAGTATCCAAAATCTATAAAGAACTTCTTAAACTCAACACCCAAAGAACAAATGATCCAATCAAGAAATGGGCAGAAGACATGAACAGACATTTTTCCAAAGAAGACATCCAAATGGCCAACAGACACATGAAAAAGTGCTCAGCATCGCTTGGCATCATGGAAATCCAAATCCAAACCTCAATGAGATACCACCTCACACCAGTCAGAATGGCTAAAATTAACAAGTCAGGAAACGACAGAGGTTGGTGGGGATGCGGAGAAAAGGGAACCTTCCTACGCTGTTGGTGGGAATGCAAGCTGGTGCAGGCACTCTGGAAAACAGTATGGAGGTTCCTCAAAAAGTTGAAAATAGAGCTACCCTATGACCCAGCAATTGCACTACTGGGTATTTACCCCAAAGATACAAATGTAGGGATCTGAAGGGGTATGTGCACCCCGATGTTTATAGCAGCAAAGTCCACAATAGCCAAACAATGGAAAGAGCCAAGATGTCCATCAACAGATGAATGGATAGAGAGGATGTGGTATATATATACAGTGGAATATTATGCAGCCATCAAAAGGAATGAAAGCTTGACATTTGCAATGACTTGAATGGAACTGGAGGGTATTATGCTGAGCGAAATAAGTCAATCAGAGAAAGACATGTATCATATGATCTCACTGATATGAGGAATTCTTAATCTCAGGAAACAAACGGTTGCTGGAGTGGTGGGGGGTGGGAGGGATGGGGTGGCTGGGTGATAGACATTGGGGAGGGTATGGGCTATGGTGAGCGCTGTGAATTGTGTTAAGACTGTTGAATCACAGACCTGTACCTCTGAAACAAATAATACATTATATGTAAAAAAGAAAAAAGAAGATAGTAGGAAGGGAAAAATGAGGGGGGGAGATCGGGGGGGGGAGATTGGAGGGGGAGACGAACCATGAGAGACTATGGACTCTGAAAAACAAACTGAGGGTTCTAGAGGGGAGGGGGTGGGGGGATGGGCTAGCCTGGTGATGGGTATTAAAGAGGGCACGTACTGAATGGAGCACTGGGTGTTATACGCAAACAATGAATCATGGAACACTGCATCAAAAACTAATGATGTAATGTATGGTGATTAACATAATAAAATAAAATAAAAAGACCAAAAAAATAAATAAATAAAGTGGTTGGCAATTCACATGTATGGCAACATGTGTACTAAGACAAGAGCAATCTCTCACGGCAAGGCATAAATGACAAAGCTGTAGGAAATCCTTTAGGAAAATAAACTGTCAGTTATTGTCTTTCTGCCTCATTCTTATTGTTTGCTTTCTTTTAAAAATAGGGCGCCTGGGTGGCTCAGTTGGTTAAGCGACTGCCTTCGGCTCAGGTCATGATCCTGGAGACCCAGGATCGAGTCCCGCATCGGGCTCCCTGCTCAGCAGGGAGTCTGCTTCTCCCTCTGACCCTCCCCCCTCTCATGTGCTCTCTCTCTCAAATAAATAAATAAAATCTTAAAAAAAAAAAAAAAAAAAATAGCACAATTTTCAACATCCTAAGGCTTATTTGATTTTTTGAGTGAGAAAGACAGTTTAATAATGTTATCCTAAATTTGAGTGGAAGTATAACTGAAGATATAAGAATAATTTATGATTAAGTTTAACTATAAAATAATAAAAAGAAAAACAAGGATTAAAAACAACCTGCCCAAATGATTAGAAACAATCCCTTGGTTCTACTCCATCAATATCATTTGCTATAAAGAAAGAAAAAATACATGAAAGACCAAACAATTTTTTTTCTAAATTAAAACCTCAGTTGAAATATTAAGATGAGCCATTGGGCAGTCTCATGGAGGGAAGAGAAAAGAATGGAGACAGGAGGTAGGAAGAAATGTATAAAGGTATACCCAAGACCTTTTTATTTAAAAAACACCTTCTTCTTTATCATCATCATTAGAACGTTAATTTTTAACATAAGTAGAATATTCATCTTGATATAATATCACATTCTTTGATCAGTTGCCTAGCCAGACCTATCTGGAATACTGTCACTGTTTATTTTCTGGGGTTCCTCCCTCCCCCGCATGGCTTTCCCAATACCCTGTTTAAACTACAACCCAAATGTAGGGTTTCTTTCTAAGGGTAGGCAATGTCTCTTGCAAAACTGCTTCTTGAAAAAATTTACAGATTACTGAACATATATGCAATGATTTATATTCGTAAAAAGTTTTGTGCAAGTTGTAACACAAGGAACAGTTACTAAAGAACACAAATGCTAGTGAGAAGAAAATTCACAAAGAAAATTGTCTTATGGACATTGATAAACTGCCTAAGATTCTTAAAAGGCACAAATATCTATTTACACTAATTCTTAACACTTCTTTAAGGAGGCCTTCCTCTTGCTGCTTGTATTCCAAAGTTCATGATAAATCGGTTTCAGAATATACTTTCTGTAAACACAATGATTAAATGGTGATTTAATTCCAAGTTACCTGAGAGCAGCCAATAACATCCAAAAAATTTTAAAATACCTTACATTGAAATGGAAAAAAACCCTAAAAACCAGAAAACAATATAGTTGCAACAAAAGCTTTAAAACGAAATATCCATTTGAAAAATAAAAGAAAGCAATAAATTTTGTTTTACCTGCAATTCATTTATTCACTTAACAACATCTACATTTGTCAAGAACGGGAATATATCAAAAGGAATTTTTGCCTTTGTAGAACTTGCCTTTAGTGGTGTGGGGAGGAGGAGGGTAACTGGTTAATAAATATAGAATGTATCAAATATTGAATGTACCTCAAATGAGGGTACTTGAAGACTCATTTAACGGAAACATTTTGGATTCTCTCCATTGAAGGGTTCTAAACATAAGTTTTTATTTTAATGCTGTTTAGTTCCACTCCAGAATTTATGGAATCTTTTTCTCTTACACAGGGTAAGAGAAAAAGTAAGAGTAAATGAAAGAGGAGAGGCAGGGTAAGGAGATAACTGGATAAGAGTCAGAAGAGAAGAAGAAAGAATGAAAGAGATTAAGGAAAATTCTGAACAAGCATTTGTATGGCAAAGATATTCTACAAGAGAATAAACTAATTCATGGCCTATGAAAACAGAAGGATAAGAGCAAGAATGCAGCATCTGCAGACTTTTCCAGAGGGGAGAGAAAAGAGGTGGGAAAAACACTGGGAATCAGAGAGCTCCAAGGTCAGAGAGTTTAACTGCAATCTGAGTAAGGAGTGGGCCACTGCAGGGGGGCTCTAGAGTGGTGGGGACAGAGGGGTGCTGGGTTTGCCACCACCCCAGTGTGACTGCCGTTTGTGCCTGTGTATACAAATGTCTATATGTGTCAGTCATGAAACAGTCATCTAATAAACTATAGATTTTAATTTTATCACATAACTAGAAGTCAGGGAAATGTTTATGGGATATGTACCATCCATTCAGAGTAACCATCAACCTTTCTGGACCTTTCTGGCCACTGAAATGTGAGTGGATAATATTCTAAAGTTGAAAACAAGCTAAGTCTTCATCAAGAGGGTACTAATTATAAAACGAATACTAAAATTATTACAACAGTGTGTACAGATTAATGTTTGCTGACATAGATATTCATGGCAAAGTAACAACAGCAAATATGAATATTTCTTTTATGTAAAATGAATTTAAATTTCTGTGTAGAGATTTCTAAAAGAAACTTCATAAAACTGTGAATAACAATGGGCCACCGGGTAATTTTTAGTTCTTCTTTTTGGTATTATTTTCATTCCTCCCAAGAAGCAAGTGCCATTTTAATGAAACTAATAATGTTACTTAAAAACTTTTTTAAAGTGATGAGAGTATATGCTTCTATGAAGCAAAACAATCTGATAACAGTATTATTACCTCACCCAGACCAAACAAACAACTTCTCATGAGATGTTTCCTTGTTCTCCAGCAACAGGTTGGCCACCCAGAGAGTAATTACTAATACTCTTAACAGTTTCATTTGAAACCTTTTTAGGAAGGATGAGATAATTTCACCTCAGTGTTACTCTAGCAAAACAAACTTCATTAGTAAAAAGGCATTACTAAACATCAAACCATAAGCTTTATATAAATAGTTTTTATGATGAAGTCAATAAAAACATGTAGGAGGAATCCTCTTCCACCCGTAAGTGGTAAGTGGCATTCCTGTTTGTGACTCTTTGGGAAGATATTTAACCTATATACTCTTAGATGAATTAATTAAAATCAGTTCCCTGATAGTATTGAAAATGAATTTTATGCCCCAATTTTGTTACATAGTATGTTTAACCTAAAAAAAAACCAAAACAAAACCCAAAAACAGGTGTCTACTGAATAAGTATTGCCAATAGGTGAGTGTATTTTTTCTATCTCTATATAATGGTTGCAAATTTCCCTATAATAATAAGATCAGAGTCTCCTTTCAAAATCTTTAAAAAAATTACATTTCATAGCTCCTTGTTTATGTTTGAGAGATCAGATGGTCTGCTAGGAGGTGCTAAAACATACAAATAATATGGTAAGATACTTATATAATTTGAAACACGCTGGACTGACATTAGGGTATTTCAAGCTTGCACACATCCACGTTTATTTAAAAGGCACAAGCAATCAGTGAGTCATCTGATGGGCGAGTCAATGAATAAATGAATGCTTCATGTAAACTGGTGTACAGTACACTCCTCAGGCAGGTCTCACTGAACAATAGCACCAATGAAAAAGAGAAGCTGTAAACAACTTCCCATGTGCCAAAAAACTCAACAGGTTTGACTTCTATTCAAGACAAACAAAAACTTCCTGAACAGTCAACAAGAAATTAAAGGAGCTGCAATTGGCCTACCTAGGTTAGGCAACAGGCTACAACCATAGAGTAGATTTGCATATCTTTCATATGCCTGAGAACAACCAGAACAGTTAACTTAATGAATATATAAACAGTCAGCTCATTTTGATCCAACCAATATTTACCAAGCACTTATTGTTTGTTTTGCTGGTGGGAAGTGCTTCAGACAATTCCAAGACTACGGGCAAGATAGCCTCTGCTATAAAGAAGTGTCTATAATGGTGTGAGGGATAAGGAAATTATATAAATATCATAAAAGAGTATTTCCATAAGAAAGGTACAAACTGGTGTAAGATAGGTCACAGAGTTAAGAATTGTGTATTTTGGGTAGCGGTTTGTCTGTTTAGGTGTTAAAAGTATTAGGGAAGGTCTCTAGGGGGACATAGTATTTGACAGAGGATTTAAAGACTGGGTAACATAGTTAATTCAACTACATTTTTCTGTTTTTTGTTTTTTTTTTTTAAAGATTTTATTTATGTATCTGACAGAGAGAGACACAGCGAGAGCGGGAACACAAGCAGGGGCAGAGGGAGAGAGAGAAGCAGGCTTCCTGCTGAGCAGGGAGCCCGATGTGGGGCTCAATCCCAGGACCCCAGGATCATGACCTGAGCCGAAGGCAGACGCTTAATGACTGAGGCACCCAGGCGCCCCTCTGTATCTTTTACAGAGAGCACCAACTAGTAGGCACAGTCAATCAGGAAACTCACATTCTGTTCCTTCAACAAAATATTTATTGGAATATCCACAAAGATGTATTTGCATGTTGGTATATGTTTTCTCACTGAATCTTCTGACAAAATGGGAAAACAACCACACAGTACAACTTTACATCTTTAATCTTCTTTTCTTTTATAATGGAGCAGGCAATATTCAGGGTACTTTAGATCTTGCCATATATAATAAATTCTACAATTCAAGCAATTCTAGCATCCTTGTTCTGTGTGATGAGCACCCTTGTCTTCAGTGGGACAGTGCCTTTCACAGAGAGAGAAACATAGAGACATTTACGGATTATTCATGAACTACAAGGTGATCCAAAGTAGACTCTGAGTTTGCTCCATGTGCACACAGCACTTCTAACCTCAGAATGTTCCTCTATCAAGAATATACAATACATTTCTCTTTCAAACAAAATGTCCCAGAGATAGTCCAGATGGTGGAGGAGTAGGAGACCTTAGTTTCATCTGGTCCCAGGAATTTGGCTAGATAGCTGTCAAATCATTCTGAACACCTGCAAACTCAAGAAGATCTAAGAAAAGAATAGCTGCAACTCTACAAATAGAAAAACCACCACTGGGGTGCCTGGGTGGCTCAGTTGGTTAAGCATCAAGCATCAGGTCATGATCTGGGGGTCCTGGGATTGAGCCCCAGGTCAAGCTTCCTCCTCAGTGGGGAGCTTGCTTCTCCCTCTCCCCCCTGCCTCTCCCTCTCCCCTCCTGCTCGTGCTCTCTCTCTCTTATTCTCTCTCTCTCAAATAAATAAATAAAATCTTTAGAAAAGAAAAGCAACCACTTTCTGCAAGGTAGGAGGTGCAGAGAAGTGAATCCGAGGTGATATACGGAAAGATAAATGGCAGGGGGAGGGAGCCTCCATTACCTAGCTACCGGAAAGTGATACAGCCCCAGAACACAAAAAGAAATTTTAGAAGTCTGCTCCAGTGAGGCATGTCCCTATCTGAAAGGCGTTCAGGTGGTGAAGTGGGGAGGAATCCTAGGTGGGACAGTGTGGTCTCAGGATCCTTGGGATCACAGGAAAACCAGGGTGCCTGAGGGTGGCAGGGGATCCCAGGCATCAGAGTGGGAAAGCTGACTCCAGTCAGAGAGCCCAGGAGTGGGCTCTCAGCTCAGGGTTGTCATATACCAGAACTGCAGTCTCGTTGGGTGACCACTCTCCGAGCAGGGGCCCAGCCAGTGGCAGAACTGTGCAGAGAACCCCCCACTCTCCCTGAGGGAGGAGTGGCGCAGGGGTGCACCATAGGAGTTTGCAGGGTTTGGAGTCTTTTTCTTTTTTCTCTTATTTTTTTTTTTAGAGATTTTATTTATTTAATTGACAGAGAGAGAGAGACACAGCAAGAGAGGGAACACAAGCAGGGGGAGTGGGAGAGGGAGAAGCAGGCTTCCGGCTGAGCAGGGAGCCTGATGCGGGGCTCGATTCCAGGACCCTGGGATCATGATGTGAGCTGAAGGCAGTCGCTTAACCAACTGAGCCACCCAGGCGCCCCTGGGTTTGGAGTCTTAAAATGGGGTCACGTGCCTGAGATAGAAATGCTTAGTCACAGGCTAGGTGACCATGGAGTGTGGACAGAGACCAGGGAGACAGGAGGGATTGACCGCTTTTCTCTGAGGGTGCAATGAAGACTGGGGCCCCGAGCTTTTGGCTCTGGGGCTGGAGATTGGGAGGCTGCCATTTTCATTCTCATCCTCTAAAGCAGCACGGAAAACCTTGAGGGAACAAAAGCCACACAGAGCAATCCGGAGCCCCTTAATTAGCCTGGCCCCCTGGCAAGGACAGTACGATTCTGACTGGGGCAAAGACACCTGAGAAACAGCGCGACAAGCCCATCGCCCAGAAGACCAGCAAAAACATCCAGCTAAGACCAAGTTTATCGATTGCAGAGAACTGCAAAACTCCAGCACTAGGGGAAAATAGTATATAGAATTCATGGCTTTTTCCCCCATGATTCTTTAGCCTTTCAAATTTTACTTTTTTTTCCCTCTTTCCTTTTTCAACAAATTTCTTATTTTATCAACTTTTTAAAAAGTCTTTTTTAATTTTCATTTTTACACAATTCTATCCTTTCAATGTTTGTGTGTGTGTGTATACACACACACACACACACACACACATATATGTTTTTCTTTAAAATTTTGGGATGCAGTTTCTTCTAACAAACAGACCAAAATACACCCAGAAGCTACTGTATTGCTCTGTTCTTTTCACCTGTCTGATCATATTCTTTTCCTTTTCTTTAAAGTCTTTAATTTTCATTTTTACAATTACATTCTATCCTTTCAATGTATTTAATTTTATTTTTGTACATATATAAGTTTCTCTTTCTTTACAATTTGGGATCTAGTTTTCTAACAAACAGACCAAAATGCACACAAGATCCAGTGTATTGCTCTGTTCTGTTCACATGTCAGATTATTTTTTTTTTTTTTAATTTTTTTTTTTTCTCGGTGCTCTTCTGATTTGTTTAGTGTATTTTCCCCTGGGGTCATTCTTGCCATTTTAGTATTTTGTTCTCTTGCTCATCTATTCTTCTCTGGACAGAATGACAAGATGGAAAAACTGACCTCAAAAAAGAGAACAAAAAAGAGAACTGCCAGGGACCTAATCAGTATGGACATTAGTAAGATGTTGTAACTACAGTACAGAATAACGATTATAAAGATACTAGCTGGGCTTGAAAAAAGCATAGACAACATTAGAGAATCCCTTTCTGGAGAAATAAAAGAACTGAAATCTAGCCAAGTTTAAATAAAAAAGGCTATTAATGACATGCAATAAAAAATGGAGGCTCTAACTGCTAGGACAAATAAGGCAGAAGAATTAGTGATATAGAACACCAAATGATGGAGAATAAAGAAGCTGAGAAAAAAGAGAGATAAACAACTACTGGATCACAAGGGGAGAATTTGAGAGGTAAGTGATATCATAAAGGGAAACAATATTACAATAATTGGGATCCCAGAAGAGGAAAGAGTGGGGGCAGAAGGCATATTGGAGCAAATTATAGTGGAGAACTTCACTAATCTGGGGAAGGAAACAGGAATTCATGTCCAGGAGGCACAGAGAACCCCCCTCAACATCATAGAAATAGTTCAAAACCTCAACATATAATAGTGAAACTCGCAAATCTCAGAGACAAAGAGAACATCCTGAAAGAAGCTTGGGACAAGAGGTCTGTAACCTATAAGGGTAGAAACGTTAGACTGGCAGCAGACCTATCCACAGAGACCTGGCAGGCCAGAAAGGACTGGCATGATATATTCAGGGTGCTAAATCAGAAAAATATGCAGTCAAGAATACTTTATCCAGCTAGGATGTCATTCAAAATAGGAGAGATGAAAAGCTTCCAGGAGAAACAGAACTAAAAGAAATAGTGATCAGTAAACCAGCCCTGCAAGAAATGTTAAAGGGGATCGTCTAAGCAAAGAGAGAACCCAAAAGTAACACAGACCAGAAAGAAACAGAGACAATATATAGAAATAGTGACTTTACAGATAATACAATAGCACTAAATTCATATCTTTTAATAGTTACTCTGAATGTAAATGGGCTAAATGCCCCAATCAAAAGACACAGGGTATCAGATTGGATAAAAAAACAAGACCCATTGATATGCTGTCTGCAAGAGACTCATTTTAGACCCAAAGACACCTCCAGATTGAAAGTGAGGGGGTGGAAAACCATTTACCATGCTAATGGACAGCAAAAGAAAGCTGGGGTGGCAATCCTTATAACAGACAAACTAGATTTTATTTTATTTTATTTTTGTTTATTTATTTTTAAATATTTTATTTATTTGTCAGAGAGAGCGAGCGAGCATGAGCAGGGGGAGCAGCAGAGGGAGAGGCAGAAGCAGGCTCCCTGATGAGCAAGGAGCCCGATGCGGGACTCAATCCCAGGACCCTGGGATCATGACCTGAGCTGAAGGCAGACGCTTAACTGACTGAGCCACCCAGGCATCCCAAAACAAATTAGATTTTAAACCAAAGACTGTAATAAGAGATGAGGAAGGATACTTTATCATAATTAAAGGGTCTATCCAACAAGAAGATCTAACAATTGTAAATATGCCCCTAACATGGGAGCAGCCAATTATATAAACAAATTAATAACAAAACTTAAAAAACACATTAATAATAATAATACAATAATAGTAGGGGACTTTAACACCCCACTCACTGCAACGGACAGATCATCTAAGCAGAAGATCAACAAGGAAACAAGGGCTTTGAATGACATACTGACCAGATGGACTTCACAGATACATTCAGAGCATTCCATCCTAAAGCAACAGAATACACATTCTTCTCGAGTGCCCATGGAACATTCTCCAGAACAGATCACATATGGATCACAAATCAGGTCTCAACCGGTACCAAAAGACTGGGATCATTCCCTGTATATTTTCAGACCACAATGCTTTGAAACTTGAACTCAAACACAAGAGGAAATTTGGAAAGAACTCAAATACATGGAGGCTAAAGAGCATCCTGCTAAAGAATGAATGGATCAACCAGGAAATTAAAGAAGAATTAAAAGAAATTCACGGAAACAAATGAAAATGAAAACAATAGTTCAAAACCTTTGGGATGCAGCAAAGGCGGTCCTAAGAGGGAAGTATATACCAATACAAACCTTTCTCAAGAAACAAGAAAGGTCTCAAATACACAAGCTAACTTTACACCTAAAGGAGATGGTTAAAGAACAGCAAATAAAGCCTAAACCTAGCAGAAGACAATTAATAACGATTAGACCAGGAATCAATGAAATAGAAACCAAAGGAACCATAGAACAAATTAATGAAAGTAGGAGCTGGTTCTTTGAAAGAATTAGTAAGATCAATAAACCCCTGGCCAGACTTATCCAAAAGAAAAGACAAAAGGACCCAAATTAATAAAATCATGAATGAAAGAGGAGAGATCACAACCAATACCAAAGAAATACAATTATAAGAACATATTATGAGCAACTATATCCCAACAAATTAGGCAATCTGGAAGAAATGGATGCATTCCTAGAGACGTATAAACCACCAAAACTGAAACAGGTAGAAAGAGACAACCTGAACAGGGGCACCTGGGTGGCTCAGTCGTTAAGCGCCTGCCTTCCGCTCAGGTCATGATCCCAGGGTCCTGGGATCGAGTCCTGCATCGGGCTCCCTGCTCATCAGGGAGCCTGCTTCTCCCTCTCCCACTCCCCCTGCTTGTGTTCCTTTTCTCGCTGTGTCTCTCTCTGTCAATAAATAAAATCTTAAAAAAAAAAAAAAAAAGACAACCTGAACAGACCCATAACCAGCAAGGAAATTGAAGCAGAAATAAAAAATCTCCCAACAAACAAGAGTCCAGGGCCGAATGGCTTCCCAGGGGAATTCTACCAAATATTTAAAGAAGAATTAATACCTAATCTTCTGAAGCTCTTTCAAAAAATAGAAATGGAAGGAAAACTTCCAAACTCTTTCTCTGAGGCCAACATTACCTTAATCCCAAAACCAAAGACGCCCCAAGGAGAATTACAGACCAATATCCCTGATGAACATGAATGTAAAAATTCTTACCAAGAGAACAGCCAATAGGATCCAAAAGCACATTAAAACCATTATTCACCACAACTAAGTGGGATTTATTCTTTGGCTGCAAGGGTGGTTCAACATCTGAAAATCAATCAATGTGATACATTACAGTAATAAAAGAAAGGATAAGAACCATATGATCCTCTCAAGAGGTGAAGAAAAAGTATTTGAAAAGTACAGCATCCTTTCTTGATTAAAACTCTTCACAGTGTAGGTATAGAGAGTACATACCACAGTATCATAAAAGCCATATATGAAAAGCCCACAGTGAATATCA
The DNA here is from genome assembly GCF_964656455.1 of Halichoerus grypus. Taxonomy (NCBI): domain Eukaryota; kingdom Metazoa; phylum Chordata; class Mammalia; order Carnivora; family Phocidae; genus Halichoerus; species Halichoerus grypus. The sequence continues at coordinate 71,803,934 of NC_135714.1, forward strand.
TTCTCAATGGGGAAAGACTGAGAGCTTTTCCCCCATGTCAGGAACATGGCAGGGATGTCCACTCTCACCACTCTTGTTCAACACAGTACCAGAAGTCCTAGCCTCAGCAATCAGACAGCAAAAAGAAATAAAAGGCATCTAAATCAATAAAGAAGTCAAACTCTCACTCTTCACAGATGACATGTGGAAAACCCAAAAGACTCCACCCCAAAATTGATAGAATTCATATAGGAATTCAGCAAAGTGGCAGGATATAAAAATCAGTGCACAGAAATCAGTTGCATTTCTATACACTAACAATGAGACAGAAGAAAGAGAAATTAAGGAATGATCCCATTTAGAATTGTACCAAAAGCCATAAGATACCTAGGAATAAACCTAACCAAAGAAGCAAAGGATCTGTACTCTGAAAACCATAAAACACTCATGAAAGAAATTGAGACAGACACAAAGAAATGAAAATGTTCCATGCTCATGGATTGAAAGAATATTAAAATGTCTATGCTTCCCAGAGCAATCTAGACATTCAAAGCAATCTCTATCAAAATGCCATCAACATTTTTGTTAAAGCTGGAACAAATAATCCTAAAATTTGTATGGAACCAGAAAGGACCCTGAATAGCCAGAGGAAAATTGAAAAAGAAAAGCAAAGCTGGTAGCATCACAATTCCGGACTTCAAGCTCTATTACAAAGCTGTCATCATCAAGACAGTATGGTACTGGCACAAAAACAGACACATAGATCAATGGGACAGAATAGAGAGCCCAGAAATGGACCCTCAACTCTAAGGTCAACTAATCTTCGACAAAGCAGGAGAGAATATCCAGTGGAAAAAAGTCCCTTCAACAAATGGTGTTGAGAAAACTGGACAGCCACGTGCAGAAGAATGACAGTGGACCATTTTCTTACACCACACACAAAAATAAACTCAAAATGGATGAAAGACCTAAATGTATGACAGGAAACCATCAAAATCCTAAAAGAGAACACAGGAAGCAACCTCTGTGACCTCGGCCATAGCAATTTCTGGCTAGACACATCTTCAAAGCAAGAGAAAGAAAGGCAAAAATGAGCTATTGGGACTTCATCAAGATAAAAAGCTTTTGCACAGCAAAGGAAACAGTCAACAAAACCAAAAGACAACCGACAGAATGGGAGAAGATATTTGCAAATGACATATAAGATAAAGGGCTAGTATCCAAAATCTCTAAAGAACTTATCAAACTCAACACCCCAAAAACAAATAATCCAATCAAGAAATAGGTAGAAGACATGAACAGACATTTCTCCAAAGAAGACATACAAATGGCCAATAGACACATGAAAAAATGTTCCACATCACTTGCCATCAGGAAAATACAAATCAAAACCTCAATGAGATACCACCTCACACCAGTCAGAATGGCTAAAATTAATAAGTCAGGAAACGACAGATGTTGGCAATGGAAGCAGAGAAAGGGGAACCCTCTTACACTATTGGTGGGAATGCAAGCTGGTACGGCCACTCTGGAAAACAGTATGGAGCTTCCTCAAAAAGTTGAAAATAGAGCTACCCTATGACCCAGCAATGGCACTACTAGGGATTTACCCCATAATACAAATATAGTGATCTGAAGGGGTACGTGCACCCCAATGTTTATAGCAGCAATGTCCACAATAGCCAAACTATGGGAAGAGCCCATACGTCCATCGACAGATGAATGGATAAAAAGATGTGGTATATAAATACACACACACACACACACACACACACACAATTTAATACTACTCAGCCCACAAAACAATGAAATCTTGCCATTTGCAATGTCGTGGATGAAACTAGAGGACATTATGCTAAGCGACATAAGTCAATCAGAGGAAGACAATTATCATATGATGTCACTCATATGTCAAATTTAAGAAAGAAAACTGAAGATCATAGGGGAAGAGAAGAAAAAGTAAAACAAGATGAAATCAGAGAGGAAGACAAACCATAAGAGACTCTTAATCATAGCAAACAAACTGAGGGTTGCTGGAGGGGAGGTGGTGGGGGATGGGGTAACTGGGTGATGGGCATTAAGGAGGGCATGTGATATAATGAACACTGGGTGTTATATAAGACTGATGAATCACTGATCTCTACCTCTGAAACTAGTAATACAATATATGTTAATTAATTGAATTTAAATTAAAAAAATGGTCCTTCTACAATATAAAGGTCAGTTCTTTCTGTCTATGAGGCAGAAGAGAAGATAAGTAGTAATCCTTTCAGAACATTATGAAGGAAGGAAAAATGTTCAAATTTTGTGGCTACCTAAAATGCTGAAAAAGAAGCTGAATACAGGCAAAACTATCTTATGTTCAGTAGTATTCAGTAGTGGGAACACTATGTAGCAAACTATGTAGTGTTCAGTAGTGTGAAGTGTATTCACACTGTTGTGAAGCAGCTCTTGAGCACATTTTCATCTTATAAAACTTGAATTCTTTAGCCATTATAGAGCTGTCCTTTCCCCTCACTACCCAGGCCCTGGCAATCACCACCCTACCTTTTGTTTCTATAAATTTGAATAGGTACACCACGTAAGCAGAAATAAAGTATTTATCTTTTTGTGACTAGTTTATTTCACTTAGTGTAATATCCTCCAGGTTCATTCATATTGTAGCTTATGATAGGATTTCTTTCTTTTTTGAGGCTGAATAATACTCCCTTGTATGGATACACCACATTTGGTTTATCCACTCATCCACAGATGGACACATGGACTGTTGCCACCTCTTGCCTATTGGGAATAATGCTATGAACACGAATGTGCAAATATCACTTTGTGACTCTGCTTTCAATTCTTTTGGATGAATACCCAGAACTTGGATTGCCGGATCATATAGTAGTTCTACTTTAATTTTTGAGCAACAGTTTGAAGACCTTTTATGTGCTTTTTTGATTACTAATGTGGTTTCCAAACTGGATTCCTACATATTAAATTCTAATGAATGGATTATAAGTATACTACAGATTAATTCTGGATAATTGCTTTTTCTAAAATAATTAAACATCAGATACTTGTAGGCTACATTCTTCCTTTTCCCAGAGTATTAGAAACAAAATCTATCCTTCATATTCATTCATTGAACAAATACACATTGAGGACTATCACGTGAGGCATCAGCACCAGAACAAAACATAACAAAAAAAGTGAAGTTTTCACCTGTCCCTTGTCACTTCTGACCCTTTTCCTATAAAGTTAAGGAATTACAACATTAGGGAGACAACAGCTGACGGTTGTGCCTAGAGACTGGGCTATACCTAACTATGCCCAACACAAAACTGTTTATTTTTATTTTTTTTTTTTAAGATTTTATTTATTTATTTAATTGACAGAGAGAGAGAGAGAGAGACAGTGAGAGAGGGAACACAAGCAGGGGGAGTGGGAGAGGGAGAAGCAGGCTTCCCGCTGAGCAGGGAGCCCGATGCGGGGCTCGATCCCAGGACCCTGGGATCATGACCTGAGCCGAAGGCAGTCGCTTAACCGACTGAGCCACCCAGGCGCCCCTATTTTTTCATCACATTATCTACTTTATTATCAATTCTAGGATGTAGGTTCAACTAAAGTTGAATCCTTAACATTCTGTTATCATATTCATTATTTTTAGTCCATACTGGCTTATGTTATTCTATGTTAAAAGGAATCATATTAGTGCTTCTTCCAATGAACTACAAAGAAAAAAATTCTTATAAAGTTAAACAGAAATGTTATATTGAATTAAGCACCACTGGCCTACCTCAGACATATGCAATGAGAAATAGTCCAGTCACTAAAGTAGAATCTAAACATTTAACCTGCTAGAAAATGCTGCTTTCTCTTTAGTATTCTGTAACTCAGCACCTTGTTTTTTACTCCAGAGCCCTTGTTATATTTGGTAATTAAAGAGTCAAGAATGCAGACTGAGCCCTCTACCCAGATTTAAGTCTTGGCTCTTTATATTATTAGCATGACAGCCTGTAAGCTACTTAATCTACGTGTGTCTATTTCTTCATTTGTAAATTTGGGATGTTACTTAACTTACAGGGTTATTGTTAGGATTAAATGAGTTAATGTGTTACCTGTGATTATTATAATAATTATCGGTGTTTATTAATACAGTGTTTTTGTCTGTCTCCTTCCACAAAAACATAAGTTCATGGAAAGCAGGGCGCACATCTCTGTTGTTCGTCTACTGTGTATCTGGTGCATAGTATGCTGCCTGGGACAAGGGATGTATGTGCTCAATAAAAAGTCAGTGAAGGAATAACCTCATTCTCTTCCAAAATCTTAAGGCCTTGTTTTTTTTTTTTTATGGGATCTTTCTCAAATACCACCAGTATTTCATCTGTGTTCATTTCCAGTTTATTTTCTTTTTAAAATTTATTTTTAAAGTAGGCTCCACACCCAATGTGGGGTTTGAACTCACAACTCTGAGATCAAGAGCTGCATGCTCTACCAACTGAGCCAGCCAGGTGCTCCTGATCATTTCCAGTTCAGACAGAACATACCAAATTCTTTTATTAGAGCTTTTATTAATAAGTTCCATGTTCAACATCTTAACTATCCTAGGGCCAGCTATGAATATCGTCGGAGTCTTCATGTTTTTCTTAATTTGTAACACAAGTCCTGGGGATAATGCCTAAGTAGTGTGCCTTACCTTCACTCTCATAGAAATGAGAGACATTTCCACCTGACTTCCAACATGACAAAGGACGATGGGAAGAAAAGTCAGTGAGACAAGCATTGTATCATCAAAATTTTAGGAAAAAAATCCCAAACTCTGATCAACAGTCAAGAGATTCCTACTGTGGGTGGGGGTGGGTAAGAGGAGAAGAAGGGAAAGGCAATTCTTTTGGGGCTGTAAATCAGCTGATACTCAGATGTTAGCATGTTTTTTTCTGGCTGTCATGTCCCTAAAACAGTGCCTAGTGATGCCTCATGGAGGGGACTGGACGAGTGACAGAGGCCAGGGTGGTGTGTTTGTGAGTTTCTTCTCCATAATTACAGTCCACTGCATACTTACTTTTCCTGTTTTTTCCTTTCCACAAAGGACCTGCCATAATGCCAGCGCTTATTGACTCAAGGTTTGTTGACTCAAGGTGGGAGGCTGTCTGGGTCCAATGGCCAAGATGGGCAGATAATAAGAACTATTTACATTATTTCTGATATAGCGCACATACAGAACACACCTTCTAAAGTGTCAACTTTGCACCATTTGTGTTCTGAACAATTAAGGGGCGTATGAGATAGACAATCATTGCTTCCCAACATAGCAAGTTTAATAATATTAGGATCAGTAGCAAGTTAATTTGATTTTTTTTTTTTTTCAGCCCACAAATTTTCTCTTGGCCCTGACCTAGAATCAAGCTCTGATGAAGTGCAGATACAGTACTTACTCCACAATGAAACTCTGTTTTGAGTTTGGAACACTTGTTCTCAATTCTCAATCCTTTTTTCTGCCCCATGTGCCTGAGAGCATATACACTGTTCTTTCTTAGTGGAAAGGGGATTGCCGACTTAATTTCCAAAAGTATTTTGGGGATTTTTATCCTGTCACCCCTTCTCTCTCCCTTCACACCACCCTCCCCCAAACACACACTTCTTACTTTGTGTTCCTGCCCTTTTTACCTTATCCAGCATAATATGTATTTAAACTCCAGGATGTAAGAGCTAAATAATTGCCTTAATTTTTTTTTTTTTTTGGAAAAAATCAAGCAGCATTTATTTTCCCTCTGTATTCTCAAACTATTATTTAACTAGCAAAAATCTTATTTATTTAACTAGCAAAAATCCCTGTAACACTGTTAGGGACTTTTGGGTCACATCACAAAGCACAACCAGCCTCTTGCATCAAAGGAACATACATTTTAACTAAGGGGTTATAAAATATTTGTGAAGAAATAAAAAAATAATGTCATCAGTATAAAAGATGTTCCAAGGAGGTCTTATAATTGAATGCCATAAGTTATTAGTGAGAGTAATAGCTAAATTTAAAGACATATCATTTCTACATTAGCTCATTAGATTTTATCTGAAGACAAGTCTCTGCAGTAATTTCTAAAATTTCTACATTAAATATAGAAAATTATAGATCAGAAAAGTTAAATGACTTTTACAGGTGGGATTGTTTTTAAGTGGCAGAGATGGGAGTCTACCCAGTCTTAATTCCAGGCCCTAGATTAAATTCCTAAACAGGAATGGAAAGCTCATGGGTAGGAGTGGCTGGGAGAGGCCTGCTAGAAGATGCTGGGAAGCAATCTGGCTAGCAGACAGACTGATAAGTAGGTTCTGGTAGGAGTTAGGAAGGGAAAAAATATGGGCATCCTTGATTGGAAGAAAATTGTGAATAATGCATGTAAGTGGGAACGTAATGAGACAGTTTACACTGAGCCAAGGATTCAAGGGGAACAGAGGGACATATAGTGGGGTGGAAGCCAAGGCTGTCTGGAGAGAGCCTTGCCTGCCAGAGTTGAATTTTTTCCTAGGCAACATCAGGCTTTGAACAGAGAAGTGACAGGACAAAGACTGCATTTTAGGTGGGGTAATACTGGTATTGGAAAAGACAGAAATGGTTGTACTATGATGGAAAGATGGCCAGACCCATGCTCCTCAATCAATGATTAGTTGTAGGATCTGGGCCTGTCACAGCCCTTCACTGCCAGTTTTCTCAGTGTTTTTATGAGAATCAAGTCAAATAGCAGGTATGAAAGCACTTTTAAAATTAGAACATGCTACACAAACGCAAAGTACTATTTCACATATTAATTTGAACTACAGAGGGAGATTCTTAAGGGAGAGACTTTAATTGGTAAATCATCGTAATAATTCAGAGAAGAGAATGAGAGTATAGAATAGGGTGATGATAGGAAAAACTTAAGATTCAGGATTTGAAAGACATTATAAAGGAATAGTAGGCAGACACTGATAGTTTATCACGAGGATCAATGAGAAAGGAGGATACTGATCTGCCTGAAAAGAACTAGAAATAGAGTTGATCAGAGGTTGGCGGGGGGGAGGCAAAGGGAACAAGTTAGATCTTTGGACAAGTAAAAATGACCACCAGGCTCATAGTGGAACAAGAGAGAAAGGACAGGGCTCGGTAGAGATTTGGGGTCTGGACCTTCTTCTCTGTCCAATTTCACTCTCCCTCAGGCATCTCCTCCACATGATTTCAAGTGCTTAAAACCCTTTCAAATCTGCTCAGTATTCCACCCCCACCCCTATCCCCCTTGGCCACACCATCAACCCCCCTTCACCAGGACCACCCTGATAGTCGGTCCACTGCCCTCTACACATCTCCCACTGCAGCCAACTATGATCTTTTAAAAATGTGAATCAGACCATGTCACTCCCCTGGCTTAACACCTTCTGACTGCTTTCTCCTGTGCTGAGAGCTAAGTCTAACCTCTTCACTCTAGCTGAGCAAGCTCTACACAATCTGTCCCAGCCTTCTTTTACATCATTATTTCCTACCATTTTCCAGAAACAGACCTAGTCTCTGTTTCTGGAACATAACAAGCTTATCCTCATCTTTGAGCCTTTGTACTAAGTATTTCCTCCACCAGGAAAAAAATAAAAAATAAAAGGTAAAACTTACTGAGTGCTTACTATATACAAGCACTGTACGTGTCTTAACCCCCTTACCTTCCCATCTCTATAATGTAAATGCTAATAATATGTCCATTTACAGAGGAGGAAACAGAGTTTCAGAAAGATTAAGGAAACTATCCCTAGGTTATACAGTTAGTAAATAGCAGGGCTTGGAAGTGAATCCAGTCAGTGTTGCACCAGAGACTATGTTCTGAAGTATTTTCTAACCTGAGATTCTCACGCTCCTTTGCTTCGCTGACTTCTTGTACTTCAGATCTCAATGTAAATGTCAGCTCTACAGAAAGGCCATCTCTGACTTCCTAATCAAAAGTGGTCATCGAGGCCCGTGCTATTTATTATATCATCTCATCCTCAGCCATACAACAGTGCCTGTCAAATACTTGCTGAATGAATGAGGATTAAGAAAAGTGTGTTACAATGACTGGAATTTTAGAGCTGTGAGGTAGTTTCAAAATAATATATTCCAACCTTCTCTTTTATATCTGAGGAGACTTGATGAAGAGATATGAATTCCCTAAAGTACTAAGCCACACAGCAGTAAAGGAAGCACTTGAATACAATGCTCCTACAACCAGTTCATTTGTTAATCTTATTATTTTGCTTCCAACTCTGAGGGGCCTTTGATAGTGTATTTTCAATCAAATTTTGATGATTAAAGATTTATTTTATGCTTAATTAAGAAAAAAACCATTGGGGCGCCTGGGTGGCTCAGTTGTTAAACGTCTGCCTTCGGCTCAGGTTATGATCCCAGGGTCCTGGGATCAAGCCCCGCATCGGGCTCCCTGCTCTGCGGGAAGCCTGCTTCTCCCTCTCCCACTCCCCCTGCTTGTGTTCCCTCTCTCGCTGTGTCTCTCTCTGTCAAATAAATAAAATCTTTAATTAAAAACAAACAAAAAAAAACCATTAAAAAACTAAAATATATATCATGGATATTTATATAGATTGATTTTTTAATCTCTATCTCTATCTGTATAGATATCTATATGTATACATATAACCAGCTCATTTTATGTGTAGGTTTATGTTTTGTTTTGTTTGTAATATTCCTACATCACTACCAACACTTGGCATTTTACCTTTTTCTAATTTTGACCAGTCCTAAGGATGTGAAGTGATAGTTCTTAAAAACAATCCTCTGATTACTGAAGAGTTTGAACATCTCTTTATACACTTATTACTCTCCTATGAACTATCTATTCATTATCCTTTGCTCAGTTTTCTTTACCATTCAGGAGTTTGGGTTTTTTTGTTTTGTATATTCTAGATATAAGTCTTTTGGTAGTTTTAAACATTCCAAGTGTCTTCTCTGAGCCTGTCATTTGTCATCTTTTATTGACAAAAATCTTTAATTTTGATATAATAAAATTCGTTTTTTGATTTCTCCATATGGTTTGTGCTTTGGGGATTTTATCTAAGAAGTTCTTCCCTTTCCCTAGATCACAACAGTATCCTCCTCTACTTTATTCATTTTATAATTTTTCTTTTTTTTTTAAATTTAATTTATTTATTTGAGGGAGAGAGAGCACAAGCAGGGGGAAACAGCAGAGGGAGAGGGAGAAGCGGGCTCCCCACTGAGCAGGGAGCCTGACATGGGGCTCGATCCCAGGACCCCAGAATCATGACCTGAGCCAAAGGCAGACACTTAACTGACTGAGCACCCAGGTGCCCCCATTTTATAATTTTCCCTTTCATATTTAAACCTTGAGTCTATCCAGAGTCTACCTTTGGACACGATGCTAGTTAGGTATCCCATTTCCTTTTTTCTCCATGTTAAAGAAGCCAGTTTTCCAACACCATCTACTAAAACAAGTGCATAGGTTTTAGTTTATGTGTAGGTTTACATTTTGAGTAAGTAGAATTGATAACCTAAGGACTAAAAAGGAAAAGGGCTAAGAGATTCACTAGTATTTTGTTCTTCTTTGAAGCCATTTTCAAAAAAGAAAAACTAAGTTGTAAAACTAATAACCCAATGTTGCTCTATTTTAATATTAATTAAGCTTAAAATATTCCAGTCTTTAAACTCCCAGACCACCCCATTTTCCCATCATCCAGATTGTTTGATATAGGTAAGCAAACCCCAAGTTATAAACTATACCAGGCTTTGTACATCTGAGATTTTTATTTTATTTTATTTTTTAAAGATTTTAAATAGAGCTACCCTATGACCCAGCAATTGCACTCCTGGGTATTTACCCCAAAGACACAGATGTAGTGAAAAGAAGGGCCATATGCACCCCAATGTTCATAGCAGCAATGTCCACAATAGCCAAACTGTGGAAAGAGCTGAGATGCCCTTCAACAGATGAATGGATAAAGAAGATGTGGTCCATATATACAATGGAATATTACTCAGCCATCAGGAAGGATGAATACCCAACTTTTACATCAACATGGATGGGACTGGAGGAGATTAAGCTAAGTGAAATAAGTCAAGCAGAGAAGTCAATTATCATATGGTTTCTCTTATTTGTGGAACATAAGGAATAGCATGGAGGACATTAGGAGAAGGAAGGGAAAAATGAAGGGGGGAAATTGGAGGGGGAGACGAACCATGAGAGGCTATGGACTCTGAGAAAAAAACTGAGGGTTTTAGAGGGGAGGGGGGTGGGGGGGATGGGTTAGCCCGGTGATGGGTATTAAGGAGGGCATGTATTGCATGGAGGACTGGGTGTTATACAAAAACAATGAATCGTGGATCATTACATCAAAAACTAATGATATGATGCATGGTGACTAACATAACATAATAAAATAAAATTTAAAAAAAGATTTTATTTATTTATTTATTTGAGAGAGAGAGGGAGAGCAAGTAGGGGGAGGGAGAGGGACAAGCAGACTCTGCACTGAGCTCAGAGCCCAATGTGGGGTTTGCTCTCACAACCCTGAGATCACGACCTGAGCTGAAATCAACAGTTGGATGCTTAACTGACTGAACTACCCAGGGACCCCATCCTAGATTTTTAGTACATCAATCTAACTTAATCTAATTCTGCCATTTCTCAGGGTAAACATGAACTCTCCAGTAAGGCAAGCACTTTCATTTCTTCATGCGAACCTGATTTTATGTAGAGAGTATGAAGATGTGGACCTGATTGAGCACATGGAATAAGAAAGGGGTGAATTCAGAGCATAGCTGGAGATAAACTACTATTTCCCTGAGTCACCTTGGTGTCTCTAAGATAATTAGATTTGGAATAGGACCATTTTATCCATTAGATAGAGAGCCTAGGGCTTAAGAGTTTTTATGAGACAATAAAAATGTTTGAGATCTCAGGATTCCAAAATGTAACAACAAAAACTCAAACAAAAAACAAACAAAAATCCCTGAAGACTACAAAATTAAAATTGGTAAATACTTAAATGTCTTAAAATATAATATTGTAGCAGTTATTTAATCACAGCTCAATAGAAATCAATTTTAAAAATACATTATGATTAATATGGATTGTGGGTGCATTTTAACACATTTGAGATGATGTGGTGTGGAGCTGCCAAAAGCAAGAGAGTTTAGGACCTGGGAGAGTCTTTGAAAAGATAAAAACAAAAAAAGGTCTAGAAAAGCAATACATTGAAATAAATGAAAGGAATATTTGCCTTCTATGTTTAAAAGTATGTCTATAAGAAAGATTAATCCCCTAGATTAATTGATGCTCATGGAAATTACATTTTATAGTAGAAATGAATATTGTAATAACAATCTAGGAAATAATCGTACTTAACTTTATATACGTCTCTGGGCTTCTCTCTCTCCTAAGACATTGAATTATGTCCTATTTTAAGGATAAATTTGCCATTTTAATTCTGTCACTGATCTGAAACACCATGATGGGTAAATTTGCAAACTGAAGAGAATTTGCTTTTTTAGAAAATCACTAAGCAATAATAATATTAGTACATTCCAGGAAATGTTCCAAGTTTCACATATATTATATATATACTCATGTATACACTTACACACATATATGTTCATAATATCAATGACCACTATGTAAGATAGTTAGTATTTGTATCCCTAAAGATAAAGAAATGAGAAGTTAAATAACTTGCCTCAAGTCCCATTCATAGAAAGCAATGGAGCAAAGTTTAAAACCGAGATAGTCTGGTGATATTGTCTTTCTTTATAAAATTATATAAAACCTGAATTGTAAGTTTTGTTACATCTTGATTTATCACAAAATTGTTCCCATGATCCAACAAAGTAATGCTCTTGGCTCATTAGGAGGGAAAAATTTTTGCTTATTAGCAACATCAAGGAGAACAAGATACTGTAAGACCAGTCTGCTTTTAAATATTCTATTAGTCTTTACTCATGACTGAGGTCTCTTTATTTCTAGTTGTAATAGTTAAATCTTTAAAAGCCAAAGTGATTTAACCTACCTGAGCCCAATCCAACACAAAAATATTCCAATCAACTATGTATACATATAGCAAACATGTTATTCAGTCAGATTCTATAAAACTCATATAAAATTAGGTCATCATTCATTTACATTCTGCTTTTGGAATCTAAACCAGAAAACATACCTTCACATTTCCCCCTTTTGCTCTCTCATGGATAACTTAGAGGTGGCCTGACAAATTTAACAAAGACTGTATGAGATGGTAAAAAGTTGAGAACTTTGTTTAAAAATTGAGTCAGTCACAATTTATATTAATACATCTTAAATGAGTACTAATTCCCAAAACAGAGGTTTCTCTTCTGGTCCTAAAGAGTTAATTTTTTCCCCCATGTAACATTATGCTTCTTATAATATTTTCTCAATGAGTGTTATTCAGAAGATTGTTCCTTTGGAAACCGTGTGAAGTGTCACTGTGTGTCTGCAATTATTGGTTTGAATGACCTCTACATCTCCAAATCCAGGACACATTCCTCAGTTCTCTTTTTTCTTGATCTCTTTCTATAGTTCACCGTTTCTTTGAAGTTCTGTTTTCTCTGGCTTTGGTGCTGCTACACTAGCTTATATTTGTATGATCTCTCCAACTGTTTTTTCCAATCCCTTAACTATGGACATTCTCCAGGATGCCACTGTTCTTGGAGAGTTTGTCCATTTTGTTTTCAAGAAATAAATTAGAATGACTTTTCAACTCTAGCTCAGCCCCCAGATTTTCCTCTAACTTAATTACAGTTGCCTATCTCCAAATCCCTGATGGAGAGCTCTTGGGAAGTAGTAGCAACAAGCTGAGCCTCCACAAGAAATTACGAACCAAATCATTAAAGGCTTTGAATGCCGTAGGAGAGAAAAGAGATAGTCTTGAATGGAGGTTTTGGAAGCAAGACAGGGGTATGATCGTATTTTTTAAATATGTAATTCTAGGAATAGCACGTATTGGGGTTGAAGCGGGAAAAGGAAAACCAGAAGTTATCAAAACCAGCCAAAGAAGAGATGAAGAGATCTGGCAGGGGAATGTGGAGTGCATTAAAAAGGAGGCATCTAAGTCAACTAAGTTTGAATGAAGCACAAGCAAGCCACTTCTCTGGCATACACACTCATAAATTCACATGATCAAGATCTCCATTATTCCACTGCAACACATATCACAACTGTAATTCAGTAATTATCTAAGGAATCTCCTCTTTTCCCCATATTGTATAGTTCCCTGAGGGCAGAACCATGATGTTTGGCCAACATCTGGTACATTGCCTGTTGGCACATGGTATGTGCTTTAAAAATATTTAGCAAATTAATAAATTCACCAAATTAGTAAATAACAATTATAGAAAACTAAAATCATATAACAAAAATCTTACTGCTGAAAAGAAATTCACATATCTAGTAGCAAATTGTGGGTTAGAAAAATTAAGTGATTTGCTTGAAGTCATAAAGCTAGTTAATAACAGAGAAAGGAGAATTCTGTTCCTCCAAGACTGAGTCTCTACACAAAACCTCATGGGAGAAAATAAAAGACAAGTGTATATGCAGAAGGCAGACATGAAGGTGTTAGATAATAATTTCTGAAGACTATTATATAAGCGTACACACACACTCCCACATACAATGTTGAGAGTATAAATTCGCCACTAGATTTTGTCAACAGCTAAGAAACATGACTCTCCCTCCTTATCTCCCTTTCTTTCTCTCTCTCTCTATATCTATATATACACATATATGTGTGTGTGTGTGTGTATATATATATATATATATATATTTTTTTTTTTGTATGTATGCCAAAATTTGCCACTTGTCATCACTGGATGAGATTCAGGGAGTTTAAAAGGTCACAGCTATTTTCAAGATTGCATTGAACAAGACATATGGCACTAGTTTTAATTTTGAAGTCTTATAGACAGCAACCATACTCCATTAGTAAGATGATCTTGCTTTCACTTTTTCTTTTAGAGACACTTAAAATAAGAAAAATAGAATTATTAGATTCTGCATTTGCTTTTTTTTCCCCAAAGAAAAGACTATTTGCTTTAAATTCTTTCATTTCTTCAAGCCTGTACTTTATACACACATGGGCCACATCAAGGCAAGTGCTACAACACAGATCATGACTGGCAAGAAAAAGTATGGTGCAGTAAACAACATCTATAATATTATCTTAAGAAAATATGTGATCTAGTAGAAAACACAGCAGACTAGGAGTATGTAGGCACCCTATTCTTAGTCTTCCTGCTTGGTAGTTATAGAACTTGAGGCCAATCATTGACACCACCCCTCTATCAGCCACCCCATGGAACCTCATGTCAGCCTTTATAAATGAAATCATCTGGCTTGCTCTCTAAGACTGATATAAGAAATAAACAAATCATGAATGTAGAAGTCCTTTGAAAGTATTTTAGAAAAGGAACATGCAATTTTATTTTTTAAAGTAGTATTTAGCAGAGTAGTGTTGATGTCTTCTGGCTGGGCATTTCTCTTTAATAAATAACCGACTGACTTAAAGGACCTTGAATTTATGCTGGACCATATATTTCTCCAGATGATCATTAACTGCCAGACAGATGTTATTGCTTAATCACTGCATTCCCACAGAGATTGAAGGGCTCCAGGGATTATTTTTAAAAGGATAAGAAATCTTTGACTCTGACCCCAATCAGCAATGTTCAACCACTAAGCCTGGTTATTTCTCTAGAGAAGTATATTCCAGAGAAGAGTTCACACATTTTAAAAACATTGCATCACAGTGATGTGGTAAAAGACTACAAACCATCTATTTCATCTTTTCTCATATCAGCACTGACTTATAATGTACTAAACTAAGATTAGTAGGAAAAACAAAATCACTGCTCCTTGCAATATAACAAAGTAAATTATTTCACATAAAAAAATGTAAATTACACTGTTTATTTATCAATACTATTGGTTGCTTATTTCATTTATTACAAACAAGCAATCAATATGCTGGGTAACCACTTACAGATCTACTGCCACCTCTCAAGTGAGACCAAGGTCAAAAAACCTTTTTTCTGATTACTTCTGTTTGAAAAACCAAGGTTTGAAGTATCATTATTACCACTAAAGTAATACAGTTTACCCTTCACACAGAATATCAGAAGCAATACTATGTATGGTTTATATAAACTTATAAAACATCATGATTTCTGAAAAAAAAAAGTGGACAGCTAATGGAAAATTTATAGTACTGTTTTCAGTATGCATATTTTAATTTCTTATGACCCAAATTCATGGTCTTAACTGATAATACTAGAAACAGACTTGAGCTTACTATTAGATTGAATTATATGAATTTCAGTATTGGACCATTTTGAATTAGAAAAATAGCAGTTTTATACGGTCAACATAATACTTTAATCTATCCGATAACAAATCCAAGGAACAACGATAATGTAGAAATCTTTCGGCACCAATTTGGTTTTTACTCTCTTTAAAAAGCAATTGATTATTCTCTTGCCTACTTCTGAGTTTCAACTGGAATGGACCAAAATATATTCTAGCAGTTCTATTTTAGCTCTCTAATCCTAAACACTGATATTTCATATACTTCAGTTCTTTAGCCATGTAAGTATGAGACTACCAATTATGCTTTTGGATTCTCCATGAAAAATAGATGATTGTACTTGTTGTACACACACAGAATTTAATAAATACAAGTCTGTCATCTTCTGTATAAAAAGGCCTGGCTATCGGGGTGCCTGGATGGCTCAGTCGTTAAGCGTCTGCCTTCGGCTCAGGTCGTGATCCCAGGGTCCTGGGATCGAGCCCCTCATTGGGCCCCCTGCTCAGTGGGGAGGCTGCTTCTCCCTCTCCCACTCCCCCTGCTTGTGTTCCTGCTCTCGCTCTCTCTCTCTCTGTCAAATTAAATAAAATCTTTAAAAAAAAAAAAAAAAAAAAGGCCTGGCTATGAGCAATTAAAAAATGATGTAAACCAACAGATTTCAGTGACATGGGAGAGATTTATAATTTAATGTTCTGTAAAAATGCAGGATTAAAAATGTATATGAAATAGAACATTGATAAAATTTTTAAAAAGTATATATACCTGGGGGAAAAGCTGGAAGAAAATAGATAAAAAATTTAAAGTCATTATTTTTAAGTAATACAACTAGTGGATGATTTTTCACTGTATACCTTGCAATTTTACATATTTTTTTAAGCTCCTCTAATTTTATGAAACAAAAATACATAAGTAAAAACTGGACCAAATGAGGGGATATGTCCTTTTATTAAATGAATGATTCCAACTACACCTGAAAAAACCTAAAAGCTCATTGGGAACTTTTAGATCTAGAAAAATATGCTGAGTTCTTTTGGGAGAAAATATGCCCATAATTATCCAGGACAATCCTGAAAAAAGGAGAGTTAAATGGAAAAATACCACACATGTCATTAAAATATAAAGGGTATGATACTCGCACCAGAGAAGCAGACAGATCAGGGTAGCGGAACAGAGCCCAGAGAAAGCCAAAATATATTTAAGAACTTGATATAATGATAAAAGTGCCATTTCAAATTACTTGGCAAAGCATGAATTACTCTCTAGATACTGTGTGGTTAACAGGTTAACTATTCAGTGAAAAACTATATCCTTAAATCATACCTCATCCCAAAATAAATTTCACTAAAATTCGGTACCTAAATGTTAAAAAATGGCATATACCCTAAGATAAAATCTAAGAGAATATTTAATAACTGTTAGATTCCCATAGCATACTTGTTGTAAAACAATGTTCACATATATTCTAAGTATAAATATTAAAATACAAAACCTCGAAAACACAGACAGTATTAGTAAATATTCTTATAACCTTGAGGTTGAAGGCCTTTTAAGGATAACAAACCCAAACAACACAAATCGATATATATAGCATTAATAAAATCTCTCAACTTCTTTATGGCAAAAGAATTATAAGGTTCTAACATGAATTATATGAATTCATATAACGTGAATTATATGAAATATAAGCTGTGAGAAACATTTTCAATGTATAACAATAAATTAATAGTGATACTCAAAAGGAGCTCCTACAAATCAGTAACAACAACAATAACAACAATAACAACAAGAGTACCATCATAGAAAAACTGAAAAAAGAGTGAAAAGGCAATTGACAAAAGTAAAACTATTTGGGGAAAATAGGCTTTTAAATATGTTAAACCTCACAATAATCAAATAAGCGAGAATTTTAAAAAGAAATAATGTTCACTTATTATATTGGCAAACACATCAAGGTAGGATAACATCGGTGTTGGAGAAGATGTGGGAAAGGAGACAACAGTCCTAGACTCCTGCCCACAGCATGAACTGGTACACCCTTTTTTTTTTTTTTTTTTTTAAGACTTTATTTGACATACAGCGAGAGAGGGAACACAAGCAGGGGGAGTGGGAGAGGGAGAAGCAGGCTTCCCGCTGAGCAAGGAGCCCAATGTGGGACTCGATCCCAGGACCCTGGGATCATGACCTGAGCCGAAGGCAGACGCTTAATGACTGAGCCACCCAGGTGCCCTGGTACACCCTTTCAATGAAGAAAAAACTGCTAATATGAGTATTCCTTGACCAGGCAAGTCTACTTCCAAAAGTACATCCAAAGAAAATAATTAGTGAAGTTCACATATATTCTAAGTATAAATAGTATATTCATTTTATAAATAGTATGTTAATGAGGTTATAAATATATGACTATATGAAAATGTATGTTCAAGAATAGTCACTGCGATGCTGTTTATAGGGGAAACACTTACAGAGCAGTGATTAGAGCTTGGAGCTCAGGAGCCAGCCTGTCTGGATTCAAAACCCTGACTCAAACTTCTTCTTAGCCATGTGACCTTGAGCAAGTTACAACTTCTGTGCTCCAGCTTCTTCATGTGAAAAGTAGAGATAAGAAGAGTACCTGCCTCATAAAGTTTTGAGGATAAATAAGCAAATAAATGAAAAACACCTAGAACACTACGAGGAATTGAGTAAGCACTCAATAAATACTACCTTTAATTATTGCTGAGAAAAAACAACCATGAAATGCCTTTTTTTTTTTTAAAGATTTTTATTTATTTATTTGACAGAGACAGAGACAGCGAGAACAGGAACACAAGCAGGGGGAGTGGGAGAGGGAGAAGCAGGCTTCCCGCTGAGCACCTGATGTGGGGCTCGATCCCAGGACTCTGGGATCATGACCTGAGCCGAAGGCAGACACTTAACAACTGAGCTACCCAGGCACCCACGTGAAATGCCCTTTATAGGGACAGCTTAAATAAAGGATATTGATCAAAGGATGAGAATGCAATACTGTCATCAGAAATGATGATGTAGAATTTTAAGTATGGAAAAAATGCCATGATAGATGACATTAAGTTTTAAAATAAAGGTTACAAACCAGTATTATTTTATTGCCCTATCTTTAATCAGACATCAATATAAATATACATGTGAGCATGCAAAGAATATGGAAGCACATAAGCCTAAGTGTGAATAGTGACTAGGTCTGGATAATAGAATTATGGATGATTTTCATCTTCATCCTTATTCCTGGGTTTTTTGGTTTAAAAAATTTTTTTTTTTACAATGAACATATGTTACTTTTGTCATAAAAAATAAACTTACACCCATTTGGCAGAAAAAAGGCAACTGCAAAGTTAATTATCACAGTTACAAGTGACAGTGGGATAAGACAGACTTAAGGCAATGAGGTAACCACTGAAAAGTGCAGGTACAGGTTTCAGCAGAGACAGGAGGAACTTTCCAATCACCCACTCTTTAATATGCCAAAACATGTTTATGGAGGATGGCAGCAATAAGTACAATTGTGCTAAAAATTAAATGAACAGGGTGCCTGTGTGGCTCAGTTAGTTAAGCGACTGCCTTTGGCTCAGGTCATGATCCTGAAGTCCCGGGATCGAGTCCCACATCGGGCTCCCTGCTCAGTGGGGAGTCTGCTTCTCCCTCTGACTCTCCCCCCTCTCATGCTCTTTCTCTCTCAAATAAATAAAATCTTAAAAAAAAAATTAAATGAACAACTTGCATTTTATAAATAGTATGTTAATGAGGTTATAAATATATGACTATATGAAACCAGGGTTGGGCTTCATTTTTTAAAATTTCAACTATCTATATTTTTCAATCCAAATTACCAATTTTCTAAAAGTAACATTTGGGCTGCAAACCAAACAAAGCTGCTTAGTAGCTATTAGCAGATAACATGATGGCAACATTGTAGGCTTATCTGGTTACACATCCTGTTTGTGTCTATGAATTTAGCTGATCTCATCTAATATTTACTGATGTTGTCCAAATACCTAATTATATACACATACACACAAAGATCATGAGCTACAGGTTACAAGTTAGTGATTTGGTACCATTAACTTACTGTGTTATTTTTCTGCAAGATTTGAAGGAGCCCCAAAACAGTTTTAAAATCTTTTTTATACTTTTTTATAAGCAAAAATGTGACATCTTGGATTAAGGCACACATGAAAGGCTTTTTATTCAAACTCTAAAATTCCTTTACCTCTTTAAGCGTCATAAATAGCTAGAATATTACCAATTACCTTATTGATTAAATTGATACACTGGTTTCAAACAATAGGATTAATCTACAGATCTATAGACAAAAGGCAAAGGAAGCAAAGAAATGACATGGAATTTGATCAAAATGGCTCATCATCAGTAGCAATTAGCAAATTTAATTACTGGAGATTACATTTTGATGTTATTGATGTTATTAAATGATGAAAACTAAGTGTGCACACTAGGTTTAATGCAAAGTGTCAAGAATATTAATAAAAAATGGGGCGCCTGAGTGGCTCAGTTGGTTAGGCGTCTGCCTTCGGCTCAGGTCATGATCCCAGGGCCCTGGGATGGAGCCCCACATCAGGCTCTCTGTTCGGCAGACAGCCGCCTTCTCCCTCTGCGTGCCACTCTGCCTATCTGTGCTCTCTATCTCTCTGTCAAATAAATAAATAAAATCTTAAAAAAAAAAGAATATTAACAACAACAACAAAAAAACTCAGCTAAAGGTCATTAAGGATCTTCAGTATCTTTGTTAGTGTCATTTAACAAATACATTTTTCAATTAACTTTAAATAACAGTAGAAACAAATATGTAGTTTTTTCTGACATTCTCAACTTTTGAACACTTTTCGTCAAAGGAAACTTTAAATTCAAAGGAGTCATATAATAGTATTGGGGAAGTATAACATTTACAGTGGAGTTGCTACTTATGGGGAATTTAGTTTCCAGTCAGCATGTGAAAAAAAAAAAATCATGCATAGCTAACATTATCCTTTAAAATACCTAAAAGTATAACATCTTTCATCATATCTTAAGAAAACAAATTTTCCTCCTGTACTGGAACAGTCTGCTCTCTGTAGGTGTACAGTGGCTTAAAAATTTTCAAAAAATTTTTGAGAGTCTCAAAAACAAAAACAAAAACAAAAAACAAACCTGAGGCTGAGCCAAGAATAAGGATGTTGGTGCACTATTTTGGGATGGGGTATGGGACAGCATGGGTGAGGAAAGAAGGGAAGTAGGGATGTGAAACAAAGTAAAATGTCAATAGCTATTTCACAAAGAAACCCCAAGCCACACAACAGTTTGCTTGACAGATGCTTTGTTTGGCAGCCTGGAATTCACCAGGTTGGCTGCAAGAAGAAACCATGGGATAGAGAATTCCATGGGAGGGAGAAAAAAGGGATCTACCTAGTTCCCTCCTGATTTCTATTTCCCATTGCCAAGGTTCACTCAGAGGGATTTAACTGTTCTAGACTTTCAGATTGCCTTATCCAGCTCCTCTGGCAACCCATCAGGAATTCAGAGCCTAGTACGGGGTCCAGTGGTGGGAAAGCCAGAAACTCCATGCAAGTGGCTGGTTGACCCAGCTTCAAGGCAGCAGCCAAGGACAAGAATCCAGCATTCCCAAGGCAGGTAAAAGGTCAAACACTGGTGGCAGACTGGTCTGGGAAGTGGGTAATGCCAAGGCAATCTGAGGACATAATAAGACTTGTGTCTGCTACAAATACTAAAGTTGAAGAAGTTGGTCTGTATTTAAAAGTTTTATTGGACCAGAAAATTTTTCTTTAAATATTAAAAAGTATACTCAATACTGTAAGAAGCTTGTACCAAATGTAAGAATAAAGTGAAAACTAAGATAACTGAGGTAAGAAAAAAGTCATGTCCCCGATCTTATGTTTCTAAGGAGCCCAGTTCACTAACTGGTATGATGGACAGAATCTATAAAACCTGATCTTTCCCTTAATTTTAAATGTATTCAGTTAAATGCACATGTTTTCCAACACTACTCTACTAATTGAGTACCATGAACCAAGACTTTCTCTTATGGTCTTAAGTTTCAAAGCAAACCTTGTATGTCCCATTTTACATAAAAAGTAACAGAAAAATAAATAAGGCAGAATATCAAACCTACCAAATGGCAGAAGACTAGATTAACTTTCTTTTATTAGGTCATACCATCCAAACGACTGAAAATCCAGTACCCATTTTAATAACTATCAAAACTTAGGGAAAGCAATTCCTGCTCATCTCTAAGAATAATATTCCTTAGGAGGGCTTTTACTGGTCCTAGAAACGAGGATACTAGAAATTTCCTTAGGGGCGCTTGGGTGGCTTAGTTGTTAAGCGTCTGCCTTCGGCTCAGGTCATGGTCCCAGGGTTCTGGGATCGAGCCCCACATCAGGCTCCCTGCTCAGCAGGAAGCCTGCTTCTACCTCTTCCACTCCCCCTGCTTGTGTTCCCTCTCTCACTGTGTCTCTCTGTCAAATAAATAAATAAAATCTTTAAAAAAAAAAAGAAATTTCCTTAGAAAAGTCATATATAACAAACACAGCTTACTGTCCAATGTTCGCTTCATAGAAAAATATTACTGTGCCATAGTATACTATAAAAATATTATCACATTATAAAAATATAGTGGTTTCTGTGGAATCATATCAGATTCCCTCTTCAAGTTTCATTCATTAGCCCAGCTGCTGAGAGTGTTGCCTGCTTATGGCTCATGGCTACCCCAAGATTATACCACCTTCTTAGGCACAGCTCAACTCCAGTGACTGATAAAAATGGATTAAATGGACCAGTCTCCTTGACTCAATTTGAGATAACTCTGAAAGGCCATCTAAACTTCTAAGTAAATTGGGGACTGATTGAGGCTTTTGTTACAACTGCATGAAAGTTCAACTTCTTCTCCCTAATCCTACACTTCTCTATGGTTTATAGGAGTAGCTCTAAAGACATTACCCAATACAACTACTGTTTGAAACCTCAGTCTCAGGGTTTATATCTTGGACAATTCAACCTATAACAAAAAGTGATACAGTGACACTGAAAGTAATGTTCTAAAATGGTACTGAGAGGAAAATTCATTTTAAATGTGTTTATTAGAGGATAGAGAGGCTAAAAATAAATATAAGTCCAACAAGGAAAAAAAAAACCTTAAAGACCTCACAGGAAAATGGGCAAAAGACAGGAATAAACACATCACGAGAAAGAAAGGCAAATGGCCCTTAAACAGTTATTCAGTAAAGATGTCTAACTTTATTCATAATAAAATGAATGCAAATTAGAACTATGTTAGCACCACCAATGAACAAAAAACAAAATTAAGAAAACTGTATTTAGAGTAGCACCCAAAAGAAATATTTAAGATTCAACAAAAGAAGTATAAAATTTGTACCTGAAAATGATAAAACATTGTTGAAATAAACTAAAGAAGATATAAGTAAATGGAAAGATATCCCATATTCATGGATTGGAAAATATAATATTAAGATGGCAATACTCCCTAAATTGATCTACAGATTCAACAAAATTCTTATAAAAATACTTCCAGGCTTTTTTACAGAAATTTATAAGATGATCCTATATTCATTTGGAAAAACAAGGGACCTAGAATAGCTAAAACAACCTTGAAAAAAAAAACACAGCTGGAAATTGACATTTCTTGATTTCAAAACTTACTAAAAAGCTACAATAATCAAGACAATTGGTACTGGACTAAGTATAGATGTATAGAGATCAATGGAATAAAATTGAGAGTCTAAAAATAAACCCTGGCAATCATAGTCCATTAATTTTCAAAAAGACTAAGATAATTCAATGGGAAAAATAGTACTTTCAAGAAATGGTACTGGGATAACTGCACATCACATGCAAAGGAATGAAATTGGATTCCTTCCTTACATGGCACAAAAATGAACTTGAAATGAACTTCATAATGAGAAGAGTTAAAACTATAAACCTCTCGGAGAAAGTATCTTCATAAGTTAGGCAAAACCTTCTTAGATGCAACACCAAAGCATAAGCAACAGAAAAAAAAAAATCAATATACTGAACATCATCAAAATTTTAAAAATCATGCTTAAAAACACACAATAAAGAAAAGAAAATAGTAGGGGATTGCTGGCAGATGACTGAGTAGGAGGACCCTTACCTCACCTCATACCACAGTTACAATTAGATAACACTTATATCAGTGTAAGTAACCCAGAAAATGACCTGAAGCCTGGCAGAATTAACTCCATAACTAAATGCAGAGAAGAGGCTATATTAAAGAGGGTAGAAAGGGCAGAGATAGGGTCCAGAGCTAAATGGACCCAAAGGACTGTCCTCTGGAGGGAGGACACTAATGTGAAGAGGGGAGAGAAACAGACCCTCACACCAGAGAACACGCATGGGGCCAAATTTCATGACTTCTTACAACCAGTGGGACTTAAAACCTGGAATTTTAAAAATCAACAGGCTCCCTCTGGGAAAGCCAGGAGGGCAAGAGGAAATGAGTCTCCACCCTCAAGACGACAGCACAAAAAGACCCTACAGAGATACAGCATAGAAGCAGCAGTTTGAAAAACACCTGGGACATTTGGGAGGGAGAGTTGTTTACTAATCTCAGAGGGAGTCCTGGAGGGACAGAGATCAATGGGAGACTCCTCCAGGAGCAAAGGAGTTGACAGGTACCATTTCCCTCCCCTGACCCCCAGCATAAACACACAGCTACCTGCAGAAACCACCATGATGCCTATATTAGCTACCTAACTTGCTAACACCATGCCTCCCCCGCCCCCTCCTGCCAGGCTTACCTCAGTCCCTGCATAGCAGGTCTCCTCCCACAGAAAATCAGCGCAAACCTTGCTAATACCATGCCTCTCCCCACATCACTTTGTGGATCCACCTGCACCAACCTGAATGACCTTGGTTCTGGCAATAGCAGGTCCCCTCTTGAAGAGGACCAGCTGCAAACCTTGCTAACACTGTGAGTCCTGCCCCAACTCATGTTGTGGATATGCCCCCTCCAATATGCTCTTGGCCAGAGTCCATCCAAAGTGGTGTCATAAGCTAGGCAGTGTGCAAGCAGCCCTTACAGGGGCCAGCACTACTTCAAAGGGACTCCTGCCCCAGGGAGAGGGAAAGATAACCATACACACCAGTGAGACTGGCTCCAGTAGTAGGCTGGAGGCAGACATCTGGTCTGACTGCAGCCCTGCCTACCAATGAAACCTTCCCAGAGGAAAATTCAGGCAAAGCACCCTGCAGTTTGGTGTTACTGCATCTCTGACAAACGAAAAAGCAGCTGAGCCCCAATAACAGGGTACAATAAACACACATAGGAGACACCCCTCAGGTGCCAGGTTCTAGTAAATGGGGGGATACTGCACTGCAGAGCAGGACCTCTTCTTCCTAAGGCCATTACTTTCAAGAGCAGGAGACATAGCTGACTTTTCTAACACACAGAAACAGACCCAGAGAGTTAGACAAAACGAGGAGACAGAGGAATATGTTCTAAATGAAAGAACAGAACAAAATTACAGCAAGACAACCAGACAAAATGGAGATTAAGTAATTTGCCTGATAGAGAATTTAAAGTAATGATCATAAAATACTCACTGGACTTGGGAAAAGACTGCAGGACATCAGTGAGACCCTTAACAAAGAGATAAGAAAGAATCGATCAGAGATGAAGAACACAATAAAACTAAAAATACACTAGATGGAATAAAGAGTAGATTAGAGGAAGCAGAATGAATCAGCAACCTAGAGGACAGAGGAATGGAAAGTAATTAAGCTGAGCAGGTGAGAGAATAAAAATTATGAAAATGAGAATAGACTGAGGGAACTCAGCAACACCATCAAGTGTAATAACATGCACATTACAAGGATCTCAGAAGAGAATATGGGGCAGAAAATTTATTTTAAGAAATAATAGTTGAAAACTTCTCGAATCTGAGGAAGGAAACAGAAATCCAGATCCAGGAGGCATAGAGATCTCCCAACAAAAACAACCCAAGGAGGTCCATACCAAGAAATATAGTAATTAAAATGGCAAAAAGTAGTGATAAAGAGAGAATTTTAAAAGCAGCAAGAGAAAAGAAAACAGTTACATATGAAGGAAACCCCATAAGGCTATCAGCTGAAAGGGAGTGGGACGATATATTCAAAGTGCTGAAAGGAAAAAAGCTGCAGGCAAAAAATACTCTATTCAGCAAGGCTATCATTCAGAATAAAAGCAGAGATAAAGAGTTTCCCAGCTAATAGTTAAAGACATTCATTATCACTAAACCAGCCCTACAAGAAGTGTTAAAGGGGACTCTTTGGATAGAAAGGAAAGACCATACATACGAACAAGAAAAGTAGGAAGCACAAAAGGAGTGCTTATATTTATAAAAATCAGTCAAGGGACTCACAAAATAAAAGGAGGTAAAGTATGACACTATATATCTAAAACATGGTCAGGGGAGGAGTAAAGAACAGTTTCAAACTTAAATGACCATCAACTTAAAACACTGCTATATGCAAAAGATGTTATATACAAACCAATGGTAACCACAAATCAAAAACCAGTAATAGATATGCAAAGAATAAAATTAAGAAATCAAGTATATCACTAAAAAGCCAAATAATGAGAGCACAAGGGAAGAAAGGAACAGAGAAAAACTACAAAATCAACCATAAAACAAGTAACAAAATGGCAATAAAAACATACTGTCAGTAATTACTTTGAATGTAAATGGACTAAATGCTCCAATCAAGAAACATAGGGTGACCAAAATGGATAAAAAAACAAGACCATCTACATGCTGCCTAGAAGAGACTCATTTGAGACCTAAAGACACCTGCAGATTGAAAGTGAGGGGATGAAGAAACATATCATGCAAAAGGATGTCAAAAGAAAGCCAGAGTAGCAATACTTATATCAGATGAAACAGACTTTAAAACAAAGACTGTCACAAGACATGTCACTGTATAACCATAAAGGGAACAATCCAACAAGAAGATATAACTGCTGTAAATATTTATGCACTAAACATGAGAACACCCAAACACATAAAGGAGTTAATAACAAACATAAAGGAACTACTTGATAGTAATACAATAACAGTAGGGGACATTAACACCCCACTTAGGTCAATGCCTAGGTTGTCCAAATAGAAAATTAACAAGGAAGCTGTGGCTTTGAATGAACCAGGTAGATGTAACAGATATATTCAAAACATTCCCTCCCCCCCAAAAATCCATCCTGAAACAGCAGAATACACATTATTTTCAAGTGCACACGGAACATTCTCCAGAAGAGATCACATATTAGGCACAAAACAAGTCTGAACACATTCAAAAAGATCGAAGACATACCACACATCTTTTCTGACCACAATACCATGATATTAGAAATCAACCACAAGAAAAAATCTGGAAAGAGCACAAATACATGGAGGTTAAAGAACATGCTACTAACTAATGAATGGGTCAACCAAGAAGTCAAAGAAGAAATTAAAAAGCATATGGAGATAAATGAAAATGAAAACACAACTTTGTTGTGTCTGAAATCTTTAGGATACAGCAAAAGCTGTTCTAAGAGGGAAGTTTATAGCAATACAGGCCTACCTCAAGAAGCAAGAAAAATCTCAAACAACTTAACTTTATACCTAAAGAAGCTGGAAAAACAACAAACAATACCCCTAATCAGCAGAGGGAAGGAAATAATAAAGATCAGAGCAGAAATAAATGAAATAGAAACTAAAAAAAAAATTGAAAAACAAAAAACAAAACCCCAAAATAATAGAAGAGATCAATGAAACTAGGAGCTGGTTCTTTTTTTTTTTTTTTTTTAAGATTTTATTTATTTGAGAGAGAGAGAGAGAGATTGAGAGAACGAGTGGGGAGGGGGCAGAGGGAGAAGCAGACTCCCCCCTGAGCAAGGAGCCCAATGTGGGACTCGATCCCAGGACCCTGGGATCATGACCTGAGCCAAAGGCAGATGCTTAACTGACTGAGCCACCCAGGCACCCAGGAGCTGGTTCTTTGAAAAGAACAACAAAATTGATAAGTCTTTACCAGATTCATCAAAAAAGAAAAAAAAGAAAAAAGAAAAAAAAAAAGGACTCAAACAAAATCACAATAAAAGAGTAGAAACTGATACCACAGAATTGCAAAGGATTGAAAGAGAGTATTATGACAAATTATGTGCCAACAAATTGGACAACCTAGGAGAAATGGTTCAATTCCTAGAAATATATAACCTCCCAAAACTGAATCAGGAAAAATAGAAAATTTGAACAGATGGATTACTAGCAATGAAATTGAATCAGTAATTGAAAAACTCCCAACAAACAAAAGCCCAGGACCACACGGCCTCACAAACAAGTTCTACCAAACATTTAAAGAAGAGTTAATACCTATTCTTCTCAAACTATTGTAAAAAATGGAAGAGGAAGGAAATCTTCCAAATTCATTCTAAAAGGCCAGCATTACCCTGATATCAAAACCAGATGAAGACACTACAAAAAAAGAAAACTACAGGCCAGTATCTTTCATGAACAAGATGCAAAAATCTTCCGCAAAATATTAGCAAACCAATCCAACAATACATTAAAAAAAATCATTCACCATGATCAAGTGGAATTTATTCTTGGGGGGCAATATTCACGAATCAATCAATGTGATACATCACAGCAATAAGAGAAAGGATAAAAACCATATGGTCATTTCATTTGATATGGAAAAAGCACTTGACAAAGTACAACACCATTCATGATAAAAATCCTCAACAAAGTAGGTTCTGAGGGAACATACCTCAACATATTGAAGATCATATATGAAAAACCTACAGTTAACATCATACTCAATGGGGAAAAACAGATTTTTCTCCTAAGGTCAGGAATAAGACAAGAATGTCCACTTTCACCACTTTTATTCAACATAGTACTGGAAGTCCTAGCCAGAACAATCAAACCAGAAAAAGGAATAAAAGGCATCCAAGTTGGTAAGGAAGAAGTTAAACTTTCACTATTTGCAGCTGACATGATACTATATATAAAAAATCCTAAAGACTTCAACACAAAAACTACCAGAATGATAAATGAATTCAGTAAGGTTGCAGGATACAAAAATCAATGTACAGAAATCTGTTGCTTTTCTATACACTAATAATGAAGCAGTAGAAAGAGAAATTGAGAAAAAAAATCCCATTTACAATTGCACCAAAATAATAAAATATCTAGGAATAAACTTAACCAAAGAAGGGAAAGACCTGTACTCTGAAAACTATAAAACACTGGTGAAAGAAACTGAAAATGACACAAACAAATGGAAAGATATTCCATGCTCATGATTGGAAGAACACTGTTAAAATGTCCATACTTCTCAAAGCAATCTATAGATTTAATGCAATCCTTATCAAAATACCAACAGCATTTTTCAGAGAAGTAGAACAAAAAATCCTAAAATTTGTATGGAACCACAAAAGTAGCCAAATAGCCAGAGCAATCTTGAAAAAGAAAGCTGGAGGTATCACAATTCCAGACTTCAAGTTATACTACAAAGCTATAGTAACCAAAACTGATATGGTACTGGTACAAAAACAGACACATAGATCAGTAGAACAGAATAGAAAATCCAGAAATACACCCACAATTACATGGTCAATTAATCTTCAACAAAGCAGGAAAGAACATGCAATGGGAAAATAATAGTCTCTTCCACAAATGGTTTTGGGTAAACATGCAAAGGAATGAAACTGGATCTCTTTCTTACACCATACACAAAAATAAATTCAAAATGAATTGAGGACATGAGACCTAAAACCATAAAAATCCTGGAAGAATCACAGGCAGTAATTTCTCTGACATCGGCCGTAGCAACATTTTTCTAGATATGTCTCCTGAGGCAAGGAAAACAGAAGCAAAAATAAACTATTGGGACTATATGGAAATAAAAACTTCTGCACAGCAAAGGAAACAACCAGCAAAACTAAAAGGCAACCTACTGAATGGGAGAAGATATTTGCAAATGACATATCTGATATGGGGTTAGTATCCAAAATATATAAAGAACTGATACAACTCAACATCCAAAAAACAATCCAATTAAAAAAGGGACAGAAGACATGAATAGACATTTCTCCAAAGGACATACAAATGGCCAACAAACACATGAAAACATGTTCATCACTCACCATCAGGGAAATGCAAATCAAAACCACAATGTGATATCACCTTACACCTTTCAGAATGGCTAAAATAAAAAACTCAGGAAACAACAAGTGTTGGTGAGGATGTGGAGAAAAAGAAGCAATTGTGCACTGTTGGTGAGAATGCAAACTGGTGCACCAACTGTAGAAGACAGTATGGAAGTTCTTCAAAAAATCAAAAACAGAACTAGCCTATGATCCCGTAATTGCACTACTGGCTTTTTATCTGAAGAATATGAAACACTAATTCAAAGGGATACATGCACCCCTATATTTATTGCAGCATTATTTACAATAGCCAAATTAGGAAAGTAGCCTGTGTCCATCAATGATGAATGGATAAAGAAGATGTAGTGTGTGTGTGTATACATACACACACAATGGATTATTTAGCCATAAAAGAATGAAATCTTGCCACTGACAACAACATGCATAGATCTAGAGAGTATAATGCTAAGTGAGATATATCAGTCAGAGAAACACCATATAATTCCGCTCAAATGTGGACTTTAAGAAACAAAAGAAATGAATAAAGGAAAAAAGAGACAACCAAAAGAACAGACTTTTAACTATAGAGAACAAATTGATGGTTACCAGAGGGGAGGTAGGTGGGGATATGGGTGAAATAAGTGAAGGGGATTGAGAGTACACTTATCCTGATGAAAACTGAGTAATAGAATTGCTGAATCACCACACTGTACACCTGAAACTAATATAACACTGTATGTTGACTATACTGGAATTAAAATCTAAAAAAAAAGGAAATGAAAAGGCAACTCAGAATGAGAGAAAGTATTTGCATATCCTATATTTAATAAGGGACTTATATCCAAAATTATGAAAGACTCTTATAACTCAATGATAAAGAAAATCTGATTAAAATATGGGTAGAGAATCTGAACAGACATTTCTCCAGAAATATATAAATGGCCAATAAGTACATGAAAAGATATTCAACATGTGGGAAATGCAAATCAAAACAATGTGATACCGGGGTGCCTGGGTGGCTCAGTTGGTTAAGCATCTGCCTTCGGCTCAGGCCATAATCTCAGGGTCCTGGGATTGAGTCCTGCATCGGGCTCCCTGCTCAGCAGGGAACCTGCTTCTCCCTCTGCCTCTGCCTCTCCTCCCTGTTCCTGCTCTCTTTCTCTCTCAAATAAATAAATAAAATCTTAAAAAAAAAATGAGCTACCACTTAACAGGGAAATTCCAAAATTCCTCTGAAAGAGAAAATTTGATAGAAAAATAAAGAAGCACAAGAATGAGCCATATAAAATCCAGAAACAAACTCAGGTATGTGTGCAAAGTTAATATGTGATAGAGTTGGCACTGTAAATTAGCAAAGAGATAATGCTGCTCAGTGTATTATTTGGCAACAATTAGCTATCTGAAGAAAATCAAACTGAATCTATACATGACACATGATAAATTCTAGATAAAAGTGTAAAGTTAATCATAAAAAAGCTATAAATATAACAGAAGAAGAATATATATTGTAATACCTTTGTTATTATTAAGACAATATTACTAAGCAAGAAATAGTATTCAGATTTATTATTAAGCAAGATACAAATCCCGATAAAAAGAAAGGGGAAGAGTTGACAAATTTAAGTGAATTAAAAATTTTAAAAATTTAATAAATCACCATAAAGCTAAAAGGCAAACATAATAGGAATGAAGTTCTACATTTTTTTTTTTAGCAAAGGATTAGTTTTTAGAAAACCTGAGAACTCCTACAAAGCAAGAAGAGCCATAAATATAAAATAAAGTAAAAAGCAATCATAAGACAGAAGCAGAAACTACAGAGAAACACAAATACTAATGCCACCTACCACATAAGTCTAAAATATACACAACCTCACAATTAGGAGAGCATTTTTTCCCATTAGATCAACAAGTATTTAAATATGTGTTAACACTCAGTATAGCAAGCTTACAGGGAAATGAGTATTCCTAAACACCAATGGTAGAATCATATAAATTGTTACAGCCTCATGAAGGGCACCACACATTAATTTTAAAATGCATAAACTCCTCAGCCAAGCAATTCCACTTCTAGGTTATCTATTCTAGAGAAATAGTTGCAGATGTACATAAAGAGTTACAACATTCGATACATTCACTGCATCTCTGTCTTAATCTATAAGAATTGACACCTCAGTGCTTATCAGTACGGGGAAAATTAACCGAGTTAGGGAAAATTCATAGTATTCAAAATATTAAAGAATGAGGTATATAAGAGTGATATTAAAAGTTCCAGTGGTACTGTAAAAAAATCAAGCTTCATAATATATGCATCATGATCAGACTTATATTTAAAAAATAAACATCTATGGTTGTGTTCAGAAATTAGGAAGGATATCTACCTAGTGGTTATGGATTTTATCCCTAGGAAGGAGAGGTTGGTGTGGGAGGTACTAATGAGGGATACTTTATTTTTATCCTATATACCTTTATATTATTTGAGTATTTACAATGATAATATTACATGATCATCTAAATTTAATAAACCTATAACTGGAATTACATGTTGAAAACCTATAATTAAAGAGCCACCCAAAAGCCCAGCATTCAGAGCACCAAACATTCATCTATTGTTGGTGCATATTCTTCCATTTTATGATTATACATTTCATAGCCAATACCTTTTTACATCTGAAATTTTATGTTCTTTCAAAAGTTAACATTATTTCATGAGGATGTTCCCTTATTAAAAAAAAAAAGAAAACTTTTCCTCATCTATTGACTAAGGCAATATAGTCATCTTACGTATTAAGAAAAGCATTTCCTTTGTTTGTCTTTTTGTGGTTCATGTGAGAATTATCCTTGAATCATAGTCCATACATGTGATAAAGATGATCAGTGGAAAGCTAAGTGAGGTCACTGGAGTTGAAGTGTCTGCTTTTCCTTAACCTAAACTGAGGAACTTCAAGGACAACATAAACCACTTCTGCCTCTTTAGAATCAATCAGATAAATGAGACAGTATAGTACTTGGTAAGAGCTCAGTAAATAGCTGTTTTAAGAATTATACTCTATTTCTTTTAAAAAAAAAAAATTTTTTTTTGAATTATACTCTATTTCAATGTGAAAAGTACCTAGTGGCAACTTCTATATTTGTAAGTTTAGAAATACGTACCAAGTCGATCACAACAATGTACATGTACTTAATGCCACTGAACTGTACACTTAAAAATGGTAAAACGGTAAATTTTGTTATGTATATTTTACCACAATACAATAAGCTTCAAAGCTATACTAATTAGTAGAGCCTATAATAAAAACTCATCACTTATTTGATATTTGATTGATTGAAGCAGGTTACCAGAAATTCCAGATCAAGCCCAATCCAGTAAGTCAGCAACAAGGTATGGATCCGTGTGTTACAAAGTAAGTGCTCTAGGTGCACCTGGGTGGCTCAGTTGGTTAAGCGTCTGACTTCAGCTCAGGACCCTGGGATCAAGTCCCACACTGGCTCCTTGCTCAGTGGGGAGCCTGCTTCTCCCTCTGTGTGCCACTTCCCCTGCTTGTGCTCTCTCTCTGTCTCTCTCTCTCTGACAAATAAATATTAAAAAAATAAAAATTTGCTTTCACCTCTCTTAGAATCTAGGGTTTCAAAATTACTAAACAGTTTTCCACTTATCTTCATTTCTTACACGTAAATCACCAAAGGTTTATTCTGAACATAGGAGTAAAAAGAATAAATACAGCTTATTTCATTAACACAAAGTTCGTGAGTAAAAAGTTAGTGGAGCCTATGTTTGAGATATTTATTCATGAGACCCTAACATATCCTATGAAATGCTACTATTTAAAATTTAAATCTCAGGACACCTGGGTGGCTCAGTCAGCTAAGCGTCTGCCTTCGCCTTGGGTCATGGTCCCAGGGTCCTGGGATCGAGTCCCACATCAGGTTCCTTGCTCAGCAGGGAGCCTGCTTCTCCCTCTGCCTGCCACTCCCCCTGCTTGTGCTCCTCTCTCTCTCTCTGACAAATAAATAAAATCTTAAAAAAAAAAAATTAAAAAAATTTTAAATCTCTAAGGTTACAATGGGAATAGTTATTAAGGTAGAACTTCTTGGGGCACTTCGGTAGCTCAGTCGGGTAAGCGTCTGACTCTTGGTTTCAGCTCAGGTTATGATCTCAGGGATCTGGAGATTGAGCCTGCAGAGGGCTGTGTGCTGAGCAGGGAGACACTTGAAGATTCTCTTCCTCTGCCCCACCCACCCTCGCGTGCATATGCGCACATGCGCTCGCATGCGCTCTCCTCGCTCTTTTTTTTTTTTTTTAAAGGTAGAACTTCTGGCCATAGGCTGTGAATGTCCTGGAACCCTGGACTCACTGTGATCTAAGCCACAGTTTATATTTGGACAGTTATTCTGAGAACTGTAATATTACTAGTTCTGGGCTGATGAATGAGTCTACAGATGAACTGAGTGTATAAGCAGATACACTATTTAAAAAATTGCTGAGAATTTATGAGAGCTTTTAAAGTGTGAGTATATTCTTTCTCTGTCCTTATAACTAGAAGAAATGTGTTTGATATCAGTGGAGATTAATAGGTTAATAGGAGAGTTAAAAGAAAAGTCCCTGGATTGCAAAATCATGTTTCACATATCAACAATTAAGGAATTAACAAGAAAAAGGAAATATGAAGTTTTACAAAAATTCTTGTGGCCAGTGCTATAGCATCCGCCAAGGAGACAAGTTTATTTCTAGTCTAGTTTATTCCTAGAAAACAAATGTAGCAAAGGCTAATTTTTCTGTTACTGACATACTGAGCCTGTATTTTTCTATTAGCAATGATTTTATCAATTTAAAAAATTATGCATTATACTCCTTCCCTTTCTGCTAATCAATGTTTCAGATTAAAAATTTTTAAATGCCCTTTTTAGTGAAAGTAAAACTTATTTCCAGAATTTTATATAAAGTTGTTGGAAATATTATAAATTGTGGTTTTCATGAGAATGCATTATCTGCCTTATTCAACATTGGGATGAAAAACAAGGATAAAATGCCCAATAGCAAGCTAGAACTCCTCCACCATAAATTGGTTGACTTTTCAGTCTGAAATACGATTCTACAACCCAAGTAATTTCAGGCAGCGATAAAGAAAAAGTGGCATGTAATATTAACAGCAAAACTCCACTAACTTACTGAAAGCAATTTGGCCCAAATACAGTGGCGAGGTTGTGGACATTCATGCGATTCTGCACATGGTGCTTGGCTACTTTTGTCAAGAACTGGCATAGGTACTTGAGGAGGCAGTAGTGGGTGTCGGGCAGCTCTTCTATTAAGTCTCTTAAACTACTCTCCTGAGCATCATTTCTGTCATCTGGAAAGAAAAAGGATAAAAAATGCTCTCAGGCATATTTCACAGTAACAAAAACAAAAGCACAGAGGCATAATAAGGTCTAACATTTTATTCAGGAAAAAATTCCTTAAGACTTAAATCAGCCATTGGAAAAGGAGGGTGGGCAGTTTTGCCTTTTCTTTGATTTTTGAGCATTTAACTTTTTTTAATGTTAAAGATTTACTAACTTATTCAAGACATCCTGAAAATCATGACCTTTACTCAGTGCATAAAATGGGTTCATATTTCACTTCTGTGTGTTCCTTACCCAAAATTAAGATAAAGGTTGGCTTTTTATCCATAGTGGAGCCTCCCATTTGATTACTGTCTTCAAGTTGGTTAAAAACAAGAATCTCTTAGTTGAATAAAATTTAATACAAGAGACATGCCTGGGTCATCATGAACAAGACTAAACTTAGTTGTCAGGAAATCTGAAGCTAGAGAAAAATGAAGGAAACTTTTAATTTCTATATAGCTTTTTATCTCTCCCATGTCAGAGTTTAGAATTTGATATGTGCTTCTCATACAAAAACCAAAAATATCTTACAGTGAGCCAAAATTCAGACATATGAAAAGTTTCCTTCAATTCTCAAAGATTTATGTGTTTTGTCAATATCTAAATACAGTCCTTTTAGGCACATGTCTAAGGCAATGAAAACTTAATCCAGTTACTACTAATATACATTGGATTCCTTAATTTAGATAGGTCAGCTGCTTTAGCCAGTCAAGTGAATAAGAAACAGTAAAATGAGGCAAATGTGACACAAAGGAAGTGGATTAGTCAATGGTACAAAATTTATGCATAGCATTAGGCCATCAAAAGAAGTGAAAATCCAGAAAAACATGCAGAAAGTCACAGAAACTGCTGAGTGGCTGCAGAGCAAGGATTAGGAAGGTAGGCTCAGGAGTCACTTTCTGGGTTAGGATCCTGGTTCTGCCACCTGCCACCTGTGTGACCTTAGACTCTATACTAAACCATTTCCTCATTTATAAATGGAAATACTAACTACCTCATAGGGTTGTGATGAGGATTAAGAGTTTCAATTTGCAAAGTACTTAAAACAGAAAGGTTGACACACGGTAAGCATTATGTAACTACTTGTTAAACAGAGTAACTTCTTTTACTTTACCTTCATTAATTTGGTTTTATGAGAACACTGAGGTTTTAATGAAATGCTTTTAATATGAGTCCATTTCGCCCTTTTGAATGCTAGAATAAGGGATGCTGCCAAAAACAGCAATGCCAAAAATGTGTAGACTTCAATCATTGTTAAAATCGTTTTGGAGAACATTCTATATATGATTGGAGTAATTATTTCTCACAGATCACCAACAATGTGATCCAATAATCTATACAGGTTTATGGAAAAACAATTTTGATATTAGAAAATTTTCACATTACTTTAAAAAAAGAAATCATATACAAATACTTTGATAATCCCTAAAAACATGTGGTGTGTTGCTTATGATGGCATTATTTTCCACTGAATTATGATCTTGACTATGTAAGAAATGGAAATAATTAAGTTTGGAGTAAAAACTTAAAACTACCCATTTCTCATACCTTTATGGTTAGAAATAAATATGATCTATAAGAAAATGAATTCTATTTTGTCTTTTTAATTTTCTTACAGTGATTAATCCAAAGTGAATCTGGATGTTTTCATGAGTGTGTACTGTCTGTTTAAAACTGTGGTTTAATTCCAGCATTTAAGGATACAGGCAACAGCATTCCAACAGCCTTGATAATGGGCCGTTCGTCTTCTGGCTCTGAAATGAAACCTCAAATCCTAAGGCCAGCAATGTGTGAAGACACCAGATTGAATAAAAACAAATATTGAAAACAGTTATGAGTGGGGCGCCTGGGTGGCTCAGTCATTAAGCGTCTGCCTTCGGCTCAGGTCATGATCTCAGGGTCCTGGGATCGAGCCCCCCATCGGGCTCCCTGCTCAGTGGGAAGCCTGCTTCTCCCTCTCCCGCTCCCCCTGCTTGTGTTCCTGCTCTCACTATCTCTCTCTGTCAAACAAATAAATAAAATTAAAAAACAAAAAAAAGAAAACAGTTATGAGTTTATGACAATAACATCTTTGAAAGAGCGGGAGCACTTTCATCATTTATTTCCAATTTTTGAAATATGATAAATAATTTTCCCAGGAAATAAAACGGACAATAGGAAGGGAGACAGATACATTCAGAGAATCTCAAACTTAAAAAAACAACATAATTCCTTTAGAGCATGAATGGAAGAATCAACAAATATGTTCTCAAAAAGAAAAAGTAGTTGAGGAGAAAGTATCTTGTGTTTCCTACGATGGAAGACAGAACCAGCGATTGACTCACTCAGCGAGTATGTCACTGTCCTCTACCTGAGGTTGTAACGGCAACACGCTCACTTTGAACCCTGAATATTCATAATTTACCTCCCAACTCTGTTCAAATATACTGACAGTGCAGTAAAGACCTTGATTTATTAGCATAACATTTCTTGTCACATCTTTTCCTACTAATTATGTGTTAACATACTGAGAATCTGTAATTTGTGCTGTTTCTAGAAATGTGATAAATATCACTGCTACACTCAGCCTGCAGCAATCTTATAGACAAGATTTCCAATACGTGAGAATAATTGCTCAACACCTTTAAAAGAGGCTGCTAGGGGCACCTGGGTGGCTCAGTCCATTAAGCATCTGCCTTCGGCTCAGGTCATGATCTCAGGGTCCTGGGATTGAGTCCTGCATCAGGCTCTCTGCTTGGTGGGGAGTCTGCTTCTCCCTCTCCCTCTGTTCTCTTGCTTTCTGTCTCTCTCCCTCTCATTCTCTCTCAATAAATAAAATCTTTAAAAAAATGTTTAAAAAAAATTAAGGAGGCTTCTAGAGGTTGCCTAGCACAGCAAGTGGGGGCAGGGGTGGTTGGAGGGGAAGCAGTATTGGTATAAATGTGCCTTTTGATGCCTGAGAGCAAAAGCTTATAATAATTACTTTATTATTGCTTGCATTATTTTTTGATTTGCTGATACCTAAATATAATAAACACTGCCTTGCCATTCATATTCTTGCATTGATATTGGTAATTACAATGGCTTCAAGGTCTCATATTATTAAAAAAGCAAGCAATGCTTCTATTTTTGTGAACACTTATTCATTATACTTATGCTATGTGTGATATTTATTACATGCTTTGTGTGTCTGGCATTCTCTAGGGATACAGCACTGCAAACAAACTTTTATAAAAGTTATAATATAATGGGAGAGACAGGCAGTAGTCTAATAATATATATGTGAGTGGTAACATAAATGCTCTGAAGAAATATAAGGCAGGACAATGAGGAATAAAGCAGAGTGATATGGGGGTGGGAACATTCACTCAGCATGATCTGGGAAGGCCCCTCTGACATGGCGACAATTAAGCAGAGAGCTGAAGGAAAGGGGGGAGCGCATGCTAAGCAGTAGAAACGGCAAGGGTGAAGGCCAAGTGTTGGGAGAGTGGCAGGAAATGAAAACAGGAGACAGTGGAGGAAAGAGCTAGGGAAGATCATTACAGTCTTATTATAAACCATGTTCCCTCCCCTTCAACCCTGAGCAAGGGTTTTGAGCTATGAGATTGTTAAAAGGACCACTCTGGTGATGGGTATTAAAGAGGGCACGTACTGCATGGAGCACTGGGTGTTATATGCAAATAATGAATCATGGAACACTACATCAAAAACTAATGATGTAATGTATGGTGATTAACATAACATAATAAAAAAAAATGATACATGGCCTCTATCCTCAAAGGGTTTTAGCTCTAGTTTGGGAAGATAGAGAACATATATTAAATGTAGTTTGCATAATAAAACAATTTTAATGTTGCACCAGAAAAAAAAAAAAAAAAAGGACCACTCTGGTTGCTGTGTTGAGTCTGGACTGTAGGGGGCGCAGTGGAAAGCCGGCTGCTGAGCTGGGAGAGGCCAGTCCCAGAGAGAGAGGCTGGTTGGCTGGAGCAGGTTGATCACAGTGAGATGGTAAGGCAGGGGCCAATTCTGGATATAGTTTGTATCTTGTCTGTTTTACACATGGAAGTTGTTTGTTTTATATATGAAAAATGCATGCATGGAATACACATTCAGTCATTCAACAAATATTTACTGAGTGGCTATTCTGTGCCTGGCACAATTCTAAGCATTTGGGATATATCAGAAAACACAAACAGAAATCCCTGCCCTCAGGGAACTTATATTCTAGTAGGTGCGACCTTAAGCAATAAAAACAGAATTCAGAGCACCAGTCGGGGTGAGGGTGGTGATTACAATATAAATAAGATTGTCAGCAAGGCCTCATTGAGAAAATATTTGATGTTTATTGGCAGTTAAAAAAAATCCACAAACCAGCAAATGTAAGCTCATTCAGAGTTGGTTGGAGGCTGAGGTTTAAACATCTTTTAAATGCCTTGCATATAAAAAGTGATAGTTTTAATAGACTGATACACACTTTTAAGATACACAGATAGTAACACAAACTAGTATACAAATAAAGAGACATCTATATTCCAAATATATCTTGAAGAAATAACAAATACTTTAGTCCATTTACACAACTAGCTGAGCTGAAGTGTTAAGTAGGAAGGGGATCAGAGTATTCAAATGATAACAAAAGTGTCATTTGGTGGTCAGAGGATAAGGATATTCAGCAATGAAATTCCACAGAATGGTCTCTGAAACAGAAGTGAAATGTACCTCTGAGGTTGTATTAAAATATTTTAACTGTTGGGGCACCTGGGTGGCTCAGGCGGTTAAGCGTCTGTCTGCCTTCCGCTCAGGTCATGATCTCAGGGTCCTGGGATCCAGCCCCTCCTCCCGCTCCCTGCTCAGTGGAGAGCCTGCTCCTCCCTCCCACTTGTGCTCTCTCTTGCTCTCTCTCTCAAATAAAATCTTTTTTTTTTTTTTTTTTAAGATTTTATTTATTTGACACAGAGAGACACGGTGAGAGAGGGAACACAAGCAGGGGGAGTGGGAGAAGCAGGCTCCTCCTGGAGAAGGGAGCCAGATGTGGGGCTCGATCCCAGGATCTGGGATCATGACCTGAGCCGAAGGCAGACGCTTAACAACTGAGCCACCCAGGCGCCCCTCAAATAAAATCTTTAAAAAAAAATTTTAACTGTTTAAACTTATAGTTATTTCTAGAATTAAAATCGAATAAAAATTAGAATACATTATAATTTATGAGCCAAAAGGTTTAAGAAAACTTTGCAGATGGAGTAATGGTTAATAATTGAAATAGTCATCATTTTCCTTAACATTAATCTTTTCCTAGGACAAGAACTTTCTCCACTAGTGAGAAGAGCCACTTCAAATTATACAAGTTTTCTTGAAAGCTTTTATTTGTTGTTGGCTAAATTTCACCCATTTCTCAAGCTAAAACACAAAAATAAAACAAGCACAGTATATATAGTATACAGAGAAAACTACTCAGCACTTAAAGACTATACCATAAAAACTTTTGCATTCCAGATTAAGTAGCAAACATTGAACCATGTGACAAGTATTTGTTCTCATTAAGAAAAGATTATGATCATAATCAGCAATGCTGAACCTATATCACAGGATGGCACTTAACTCTAATCTGGACATTTATCCTGGTGCTTGTCACGTGCTCTGATTTTTCAGTGGCCATGAAGTTATACTGTACTTACAACCTTAGCCTCAAGGAGAAAAAAAAAAAAAACAAAAACAGGCAAAATGCTAATCTCTACCATGATATATCTCAGAGCCATGAGAAGGTCAACATTAAAAGAACCAAAATATTTAGCCTCATGGCGCCAGATTTAACGAAGTAGCTTTTTATTTCCTCATTAAGCCTCACAAAGGATTTATGAAAACTTGCTAATCTGTTAGATAGAACAATAAGCTGTTGCTGACTTTGAAGATGAAGAAAGGTCACAAGCCTGAGCATGTGGACAGCCTCTTAAAGCCAAGAAGAAGCTAGCAAGAAAACAGGGATCTTGGCCTTACAACTATATGGAATGGAAAAGTGCCAAGGATCCAAGTGAGCATGGAAGCAGCTTCTCCCCTGGAACCTTCAGATAAGAACCCAGGCTGACCAACACCTTGACTTTGGCCTTGTGAACCTGGAGCAGAGACACCAGCTGAGCCCACAAACTTCTCACCCATAGAATACTGAGATAATTTGTGTGGTTCTTAAACCACTAAATTTGTGGAAATCTGTCACAGCAACAATAGGAGCCTAATATATCTCCAGTTAGAGAGGACTAGACTGAAAGAGATTAATTAACTTGTCCACGTTCACACAGTTACCAAGTAGCCAAGCTGCAACTCATATGTGGCAGTCTGACCTCAGAGCATGTGATCTGATCAGTGCACTCTAACAAAGTTAGATATTGTCACTGTTATTATCATAGAGCAACTACCACACTGTCTCGTACATGTAAATGTTTAACAAATGTTTCCTGAATCAACAAATGAACAAGCAAAATTGGTAAGTGGTGGAGGTGGGAATCTTAATTCATTTATGATAAATTATAGCTTCTTAAGGTCCTGAGGTGCGTATGGGGGAACGTTTTAATAAAAACCTCCATGAATGTCTGGGCACAAAATGTTTTGTAGAATACATGAGAACAAAACATGAATTGTATTTCTTTCTAAATATGCAGTTGCAAAGAATGGGGAAAAATAATCATAAAATGCCAGCTACACTGGATTAGACTGGGTTTTACCCCTGCATTTCATACCCCAGGAATGGAATCACTTCTTTAGAGTGAGGAGAAGCTTATCTAAACAACATAATTGTATTTTCTGGTTAATGGAATTGGTATATTTCTATATAAAAGGAAAGGTTATATGTTTACAGCTCTCTTGCAACCCTTGCCCATGACAAAGTTCTCAAAGCCTTACACAAATTTCTGAAAGGACAGGATGATAAAGTAACTAATAAAATTTAATAAATTACAGTCTATTCTTAGACATTAATGAAACTACAAATCTTATTCTGATTAGATTCTACAAATGCAGAGGAGTATTTATTACCAAATTAGCCAATATCTATACTCAACTCCCGGCTCCCAGAATGAGCTGTCACGTAAAGGCAAGGCCTGCGGGATGAAAAAAGAATTAGATGATAACTTTACATTTCAGTCCCATAATATTCCCAGTGATACCTAAATAGTGTGTCAGCAAGTCTATTCTGTGGGCATTTACTGAGTGCTGAATGCTTGCTAATGGGGGAAGACTGGCATAGATAAAAATGTAAGAAACACATGAAATAGGGGCGCCTGGGTGGCTCAGTTGGTTAAGTGTCTGCCTTTGGCTCAGGTCATGATCCCAGGTCCTGGGATCAAGCCCCGCATCGGGCTCCCTGCTCTGCGGGAAGCCTGCTTCTCCCTCTCCCACTCCCCCTGCTTGTGTTCTTCTCTCGCTGTGTCTCTCTCTGTCAAATAAATAAATAAAATCTTAAAAAAAAAAAAAAAAAGAAACACATGAAATAGCCTATCTGAAGTCAAAACTGGGAGCTCCTATCTAGGCTAGATATTAGAAACAAGCATTTACCAGCTAAAGAACCTGTTTATGTGGGAATGTCAGTACACAGGAGAATAGAAAAAACAATCATAGCACTTTGGAAGGGGAGCCTCCACAATATAATATGCTAATCTTGAACAATATTGGCAATATCCCAGCTAACAAACTTGGCTCTTTCCATAAATCTAGTGCTATATTAAATGGGCAAAGTACAGTAAGTGTATAATCTCAATGGGAATCACTTTACCACCAGTTTCCCACCCTCTAAAAGACTAGTGATTAAATGCTCAGCTGTAACGGACTTATCTGGTGTCATATGAGATAAACCATCAAACCCAGAGTTTTTAAGCCTCTTTTGAATGTTGCCTCTTTCTCCGGTAAGTCCTCAAATTGTTTATGGACTCAGTGTAAAGGTTGATTATTTCCATGGGTTTAGCAAAATACTGGTATTGAGAAGACAGCTTAACAGCTTTGGGGCAGAGCTTTAGGTGACTAGCAAGCTAATCATTTGTCATCCCTTCAAATTGATATTCTTTAAACTTTCATTATTTTACATGAGTTGATTTTCTACTAATACAAACTATATATATAAATATTAATACATACAAATATATACTTATATATATTAAAAATTCATTTACTAGCTGTTGTATTTCTCTTCCAGCTCAATTAAGATACTCTTCACATAAAAACGTTAGTGAAAAATACGGAATTAACTGAGGTTTTCATTCAATTAACAATTCATTCTAAAAATCCCTAACAGACATTATCATCTTGGCCTTTAAGCAGCTGGTCTCCTCTCTGTTTTTCCTCTTCAAGCCCATAATCTTTCTACTATTAAAAATTCTATTCCCTGTACTACAAGAATAACTAAAAACACAGACAATAATAGGTGTTGGCAAGGATGTAGAAATTTTAAACCTTCATTCATTGCTGATAGGGATGGAAAATAGGACAGCTATTTTGGAAAACCGTTCCTTAAAATGTTAAACAATGTCACCCTATGACCCAGCAATTCCACTCCTAGGTAGATACCCAAGAGAAATGAAAACATATGTCCCTACAAAAACGTGTACATAAATGTTCATAACAGTATTCTTAATAGCCAAAAGGTAAAAACAACCCAATGTCCATCAATGGGTAAAGGTGCTATACTCATACAACAGAGTATTAACCAGCCATAAAAAGGAACAAAGTACTGATGTTCCCACATGGATGAACCTTGAAACACATGCTAAGTGCAAAAAGTCAGTCACAAAAGACCACATATTGTGTGACTCTATTTACATGAAATGTTCCTAAGTCCAGGCAAATCTATGTAGCCAGAAAGATCAGTGTATGCCTAGGGAGAAGTGGGAGAGATGTAGAGGAAGGAATGGGAGTATCTGCTAATGGGTTTGGAGTTTCTTTTTCTTCTGGAGTGATAAAAATGTTCTAAAACTAAATAGTCGCGATGGTTGTATTCTGAAAATACTAAAAACCACTGAATTATATACTTTAAAAGGGGCAATTTTATGGTGTATAAGTTGTATCTCAATAAATTTGTTCTAAGGAAATTCTGTTGGCTTTAAAATCAAGTATAAGAAAAAGAAAGTCAGAGGAGACCTTTTAGTTAAAGATAAGCTTATCTACTTTTCTAATACCTCACTAAAATAACAATGAAAGAATTTTTTAAAAGATATAAGCCATCAACACACACACACACACACACACACACACACACACACTTTACAACCAGTTGTTCTAATGCAGATTAACTGCTCAACCACGGCCTCTCTATCCAAGTTTGCATAATCCCACTCACTACTCAATGCTATCTCCTAGGGTCAAAAAGGAAAATAAAGAATAAAGATTTATACATGGGCTCGGGAAACAAAAGATCTAGATCTAGTTATCAGGATCTACAATCTTAGAGATCATGGGGGGTTATAAACACAAATAATATTTTCCTGTCACAGGGATCTGGAGGGAAGTAGAACCAACAGGAATGTCATCAAATGTACAGAGTCCAATTTACTCCAGTGGAGGTTTTGCACATTTGACTAACTGGCTTCTTGGGCAGATATGCAGGTAGCAACCTTGAACTCTTTACTGGGTTTAGGTCTACCCAGAAAAACAGAATAATTTATATATTTGGCATTGCTTATAGAAAACCTAAGAGGCATATACTGGAAATGGAAAGGGCTTAAATATGGAGTTTAGTATAATGATTCTGTTTTTCATAGAAACAGAGCCTGAAAGGTTTTAGAACAGACAGGGTTTTTCAGTCACTTGGATTCACTTCCCAAGTCTTTGAAATATTTGCCTC
This sequence comes from Halichoerus grypus, assembly GCF_964656455.1. Lineage (NCBI taxonomy): Eukaryota > Metazoa > Chordata > Mammalia > Carnivora > Phocidae > Halichoerus > Halichoerus grypus. The sequence goes on from NC_135714.1 coordinate 71,848,588, forward strand.
TCTCTTCTTGGCTGTTCTTTTTTGGCCTTGGTTGCTTATAGTTTTTAAACATCTTACTGTCCTTTTAGTGGATTCTGGGGTTGAATAATTTCAAAAGAAAAGGAATTTCTCAGTAAGAAGGAATTAACCCAGGGAAGGAAATATGTCGTATTCTTCCTATGGAGCTCATACTATCCAAAGAGTGATTACTTAATAACCAGTATTATAACTAGCCAAGAATTGCATGGTACTTTTAAATTTGCAAGGCAGGGGCGCCTGGCTGGCTAACTCATTAAGCGTCTGCCTTCGGCTCAGGTCATGATCCCAGGGTCCTGGGATCGAGCCCCACATTGGGCTCCCTGCTCGGCAGGAAGCCTGCTTCTCCCTCTCCCACTCCCCCTGCTTGTGTTCCCTCTCTTCGCTGTGTCTCTCTCTGTCAAATAAATAAAATCTTAAAAAAAAAAATTTGCAAGGCAAAATTACTCAGCTAAACTCCAACAATAAAAATGGCATTATGATACATAGTATGGATAAAAGACAGGCTTAACTCAAACTTACTCTGGTGAATTCCTCATGTAATGAAGAAAAACATAACTCAATCTTAAGCACAACTCAGTTTATTAAATTAGATTTCTTTACAATTAGGCATTGTACTGATTAAAATGACCCTATTATTAGGGTGGTTTCCTTAAAAAAAAAAAAACAGTTGCTGTCTAAATTATCAAATTCTCATAAGCTAAAATTCACAGGCTCTTAACTCTCACATATTGTTTGCACAGCTGCTACTATAAAATTCTGTTCCATTTAAAATCAAGTACAGGGGGAGAAAAAGAAAAGGGAGAACATCCATTTTAAGAGAAGGATTGATCACTTGTGTTTATCTAATTAAATCTTCTTCCCCAGAATCCACTAAAATGACAGTGAGATGTTTAAAAAGTATAAGCACCCAAGGACAAAAAAGAAGAGCAGAGAAGAGAGAGGCAGATATTTCAAAGACTTGGGAAGTGAATCCAAGTGACTGAAAAACGCTGTCTGTTCTAAAACCTTTCAGGCTCAGAGGAGCCCTCCACCACCCTGTGCATCCAGGCAAGCATGTGGTCAGGCAGGAGGGGTGAGGCTTAGTCTTTGGATACTGTTAATGGATTCTTGCATGCCAGAGATAGCCAAGGGCTAGAGCAAGGAGAACAGTTGAAAATGTGAGGACTAGTGAAAATCTGCTAAGAAAGGGTCCATTAGCATACTTCCTACTTTCCTGCTCTTGAGGAACATAACGGCTGAAAAGAAAAATATGTCCACATAGAGACATTTGTGGGTCCCAAAATCAAATAGGTTACATTTCCCTCCATCTATACCCACTATCTAATCCTCCTAAAGCAAAGTACACCTTTGTCCCCATACACAAATGTTTTTCTTAAATCACGATAGCCAAGACCACTTATGTTTACATGAAGAGATGCACGAAATCCCACAGACAAAACAAATATAGGGAAAAGAAAACTTAAACAAAAACAAACCCTTGTTAGTATTCTCAGAAAGATAGGATTAGGAATAGGATGCTACAAAAAAAGAATAGAGTGCTTTGAAAAAGAAATAGCACTAATAGTTTGGATATTAACAATATAAAACTAAAATTTAAAAAATGAGGTTGGAAAATAAAGTTGAGAAAATTTCATAGAAAACAATTAAGAGACTGTGATAGGAAAATAAGCATTCAAGATGGTGACATAGAAGATCCCAAGCACATCTCCTCCCACAGATGCAACCAATCTACAGCTACATACGGAAAAATTTCCTCTGAAAAAGACCTGAAAAACAGTGGAACAGCACCTGCATAACAAAGTATAAAAGCAGCACACTGAGATGGGCAGGAGAGGCAGAGACAGGGTCTCACACACAGAAAAAACTCACCACAGGCATAGCAACCACAATAAAGAGGGCTCTCAAAAATATGTAGCTTTTTCCTGAGAACCAAGGAGTTTGTGTCCCACATCAGGCACCCCAGCTCTTGGGATCTACAAGGGAGAGATAGGCTGCCAAAACATCTGGCCTTGAAAACCAAGAGGGCTTACATGCAGAAGAACCACAGAGCTGCAGGGAATGGACAGCCCCCTCTCAAAGGGTGTGTATGCAGACCCACTTGCTCCAAGACCCAGTGCACAAATAGCAGTTTCAATAGTGCCTACATCCACTGCTAATCTTAAAGCATCTGCTGGGGAGACAGGAACCTACTGCAACTCCCTGGGGATGGAGGCACTGGCAGGTGCCATTTTTTTTTTTTTTTTTTAATTTATCTGACAGAACGAGAGAGCACAAGCAGAGGGAACAGCAGAGGCAAAGGGAGAAGCAGGCTCCCTGCCGAGCAGGGAGCCCGATGTGGGGCTCGATCCCAGGACCCTGGGATCATGACCTGAGCTGAAGGCAGACGCTTAACTATTTGAGCCACCCAGGTGCCCTGGCGGGTGCCATTTTTGCATTATTCTACCTTAGTTGTGCCAGTGCTGGTGGGTGTCACCTTGGTACTCTCTCTCTAACCTGCTACCACTGGTAGGTACACTGCTGCCACAGCACCATCACAGCCAACTAAGTGAATGTCCTGCCCCTTGTGCCACAACTGCAGCCCCATCACAGCTGGCTGGGCAAACACCCCAGCTCCCCATGCCACAGCAGTGACCCCACCAAAGCTGCAGGTGTATGCAGCCCACACATGGGACATCCCTTGAGCACCTGGCTCTAGAAGCCAGGGGTAATGCACATCTGGGCCCCATGGGTCAAATCCTACACATGGCAAGTCCTTCAAGACCAGGAGAGGTACCCATTTTGCCTAATATATAGAAATTAACACACAAACTCAAATGGAATGAGGAGGCAGAGGAATATGCTCCAAAAGAACAAGATAAACCCTCAGAAAAAGACCTTAATGAAATGGAGATTAAAAAAAAAAAAAGTCTACCTGATAAAGAGTTCAAAGCGATAGTCATAAAGATGTTTATAAAACTTAGGAGAAGAATGGAAGAACATAGTGAGAACTTCAACAAAGAGACAGAAAACATGGCAAAAATATGAAACAGAAGTCACAGAGCAGAACAATACAATAGCTGAACTGAAAAATACACTAAAGGGGTCCAACAGCAGACTAGATTAAGTAGAGGCGTGGATCATTGACCTGAATGACAAGGCACCAAAAATCACCCAAACAGAGCAGAAAAAAGGAAAAAGAATTTTTAAAAAGGAAGATAGCTGAAGGGACCTATGGTACATCAAGCAGAACAACATCTGCATTATAAAGGACCCAGAAGGAGAAGAAAAAGAAAGGGGGCAGAAAACTTATTTGAAGAAATAATGGTTGAAAGCTTCCTTAACCTGGGGAACAAAACAGAAATTCAGGTTCAAGAAGCATAGGAGTTCCAGATAAAATAAACCCAAAGAGATCTACACCAAGACACACTATAATTAAAATATTAAACGTTAAAGAGAATCTTAAAAGTAGCAAAGGTAAAACAACTTATCACATACAAGGGAACCTTCCTAAAGCTATCAGCTGATTTTTCAGCAGAAACTTTGCAGGCCAGGAGAAAGTGGCATGATATATTCAAAGTGCTGAAAGGAAAACAAAACAAAACTTCTAACTAAAAATACTCCACTGGAAAAGCTATCATTCAGAACTGAAAGTGATTAAGAGTTTTCCAGACAAGTAAGACCTAAAGGAACTCATCATCACTCTTTCAGCCTTACAAAACATATTACAAGGACTTTTTGGAGCTGAAAAGGGGCTAACTAGTAACAAGAAAGCAAAATGGCAATAAGCACATACCTATCGATAACTACTTCAAATATAAACCAACTAAATTCTCCAATACAAAGATACAGAATGGTTAAATGAATTAAAAAAACAAAAAAACACATCACTCATCTATAAGGAGCATACAAGAGGCTCACTTCAGATTTAAGGAGACATACAGACTGAAAGTGAAGGGATGGAAAAAGATGTTCCATGCAAGTGGAAACAAATGGAAAGCTGGTGTAGCTATAGTTGTATCAGAGAAAATAGACTTTTGAAAAAAGACTAATAAAAGACAAAGGATTCTAATAATTATAAAGGGGTCAAAACAACAAGAGGATATAACATTTGTAAATATTTCTGTACTCACCATAGGAGCACCTAAATATATAAAGCAAATATTAACAGACCTAAAGGGAGATATTAACAGCAATAATAGGTAACCTTAACACCCAATTTATATCAATGGATAGATTACCCAGACAGAAAAATAAGGAAACATTGGCCTTAAATGACACATTAGACCAGATGCACCTAATATATACAGAACATTTCATCCAGAAGCAGAATACACATACTTCTCAAGTGAAGATTCTCCAGGATAGAACACATGTTGGGTCACCAAACAAGTCTCAATAAATTTAAGAAGATTGAAATCATATCAAGGATCACAAAATACACACATACATTAATGGAACAGGGTAGTGAGTCCAGAAATAAACCCATAATTTTATGGTCAATTAATCTACAACAAAGGAGGCAAGAATATACAATAGGGAAAAGACCAGCTCTTCAACAAATGGTCTTGGGAAAACTGGACAGCAACATGCAAAAGAATGAAACTGGATCAATTTCTTATACTGTACAAATAAAGTAAAATAAAATAAAATAAAATAAACAAAAAACCCTGCTCAAAATGGGTTAAGGACCTAAAAGTGAGATCTGAAACCATAAAAATTCTAGAAGAAAAAATAGTAATTTCTTTGACACTGGCCTCAGCAATATTTTTCTTTTTCTTTTTTTTTTTTAAAGATTTTATTTATTTATTTGACAGAGAGAGAGACAGCGAGAGAGAGAACACAAGCAGGGGGAGTGGGAGAGGGAGAAGCAGGCTTCCCACTGAGCAGAGAACCCAATGCGGGGCTCGATCCCAGGACTCTGGGATCATGACCTGAGCCAAAGGCAGACACTTAACGACTGAGCCACCCACGTGGCTCATTTTTCTTGATAGGTGTCCTCTGGCAAGGGTAACAAAAGCAAAAATAAATTATTGAGACTACATCAAAATAAAAGGCTTAAAAGTAGCAAAGGAAACCATGAACAAAACAAAAATGCAACCTACTGAATGGGAAAAGATATTTGCAAATGATATATCAAATAAGGAGTTAAGATTCAAAATATATAAAGAACTTTTACAACACCAAAAAAAACCCACACACACACACACACAAAAAACCTAGAACAAAACAACCCCCCCAATAATCCAATTAAAATGGGAAGATTTGAATAGACATTTTTCCAAAGAAGACATACAGATGGTCAAACAAATGAAAAGATGCTCAATATCACTAATCATCACAAAAATATGAATTAAAACCACAATAAGATATCACTTTACATCTGTCAGAATAGCTAAAGTAAAAAAAACACAAGAAATAACAAGTGTTGGTGAGGATGTGGAGAAAAAGGAACCCACATGCAGTACTGGTGGGAATGCAAATTGGTGCACCTACTGTGGAAAACAGTATGGAGATTCTTCTAAAATGTAAAAATAGAAATACTATATGATCCAGTAATTCCACTACCGGTATTTACCAAAGAAAATGTCAACACTAATTTGAAAAGATATATGCATCCCTATGTTTATGGCAGCATTATTTACAATAGCCAAGACATGGAAGCAACCCAAGTATCCATCAATAGATGAATGGACAAAGAAGATATACTATGAAATATTATTCAGCCATAAAAAAGAATGAAATCTTGCCATTTGCAACAACATGGATGGACCTAGAAGGCATAATACTGAGTGAAATAAGTCAGACAGAAAAAGACAAATACCATATGATTTCATGGACGTGTGGAATGTAAGAAACAAAAGAACCAACAAACAACAAAAGACTCTTAAACACAGAGAATAAACTGGTGGTTACCAGAAGAGGTGAGTAGGAGGATGGGTGAAATAGAGGGGATTGAGAGTACATTTATCTTGATCAGCAATGAGAAATGTATAGAGTTGCTGAATCATACTGTACACCTGAAATTAATATAACACTGTATTAATTATACTTGAATTAAAAAAAGAAACCATAGCAAGCATCTTTTCCAATAACAATGGTATGAAACTAGAAATCAATTATAAGAAGAAAACTTGGGGGGAAAAAATCAAATATGAAAAAGGTAATACAACAGTTCAAAAATGTATGGGATGCAGCAAAGCAGTACTAATAGGGAAATTTATAGCAATACAGGCCTACCACAAGAAAAAAAAATCTGAAATACATAATCTAACTTTACACCTAAGCAGCTAGAAAAAAATAAAGCCCAAATTAGAAGGAAACAAAAATCAGAGCAGAAATAGATGAAACAGAAAATAAAAGGACAATAGAAAAGATCAATAAAACTAAGAGCTGATCTTTGAAAATATAAACCAAACTGACAAACCTTTAGTTAGACTCACCAAGAACAAAAAAGAAAGCACCCAAAATCAGAAATGAAAGGGAGAAAAGTTACAAGTGATATCATAGAAATTTAAAGATCATAAGAGACCACTATGAACAACTATATGCCAACCAATGCCATAACATAGAAAAAATTGATCAATTCCTAGAAACATGCAATATTCTAAGACTGAATCATGAAAAATAGAATATCTAAATAGACTGATTACTAGTGAGGAGACTGAATCAATAGTGAAAAAAAAATCCCAACAAACAAATGTCCAGGACCAGATAGCTTCACAGGTGAATTCTACCAAACATTTAAAGATTTAATACCTATCCTTCACAAATTCTTCCAAAAACTGAAGAGAAAGGAATCCTTCCAAACTGATTTTATAAGGCCAGAATTACCCTGATCCCAAAACCAGTCAAGGACACTAGAAAATTACAAGCTAATATCCCTGATAAACATACTTGTAAAAATTCTCAGCAAAATATTAGCAAACCCAATTCAAAATACATTAAAAGGATCATACACCCTAATCAAGTTGTTCCAGGAATTCAAGAATGGTTCAACATCTGCAAATCAATCAATGTGATACACCATATTAACAAAATGAAGGATAAAAATCATATGATCCTCTCAATCGATGCAGTAAAAACATCTGACAAAATTAAATATCCATTTATGATAAAAAGTTTTAACCAAGTGGGTATAAAGGGAATGTATCTCAATATAATAAAGGCCATATATAAAAAACCTACAGTTAGCATCATACTCAAGGGTAAAAAGTTGAAAGCTTTTTTTCTAAGATCAGGTAAGACAAGGATGGCCACTCTCACCACTTTTATGCAATATAGTATTAGAAATCCTAGCCACAGCAATTAGGCAAGAAAAAGAAATAAAAGCATTCAAATTGGAAAAGGAAAAGTAAAACTGTCACTATTCACAGATGACATAATACCATATAACAAAAACCTTAAAGATTTCACCAATTAACAGTTAGAATAAATGAATTCAATAATGTTGCAAGATACAACATATCAGTGTAAATATCTGTTAGGTGTCTATACACTAATAACAAACTATAAGAAAGAGAAATTAAGAAAATAATCCCATTTACAATTATATAAAAAAAATACCTAGGAATAAATTTAAACCAGGAAGTGAAAGACCTGTACACTGACTACTACAAGACATTATTTAAAGAAATTGAAGAAGACACAAATAAATGGAAAGGTATTCCATGCTCATGGATAAGAATTATTATTAACATGTCCATACTACCCAAGGCAATCTATAGATTCAATGCAATCCCTATCAAAATTCCACTGGAATTTTTCACAGAAGTAGAACAAATAATCCTAAAATGTGTATGGAACCACAAAAGCCTTGAATAGCCAAAGCAATCTTGAGAAAGAACAATGATGGTGGTATCATGCTTCCCAACTTCAAATTATACTGCAAAGCTACAGTAATCAAAACAATATAGTATTAGCATAAATACAGACACATAGATCAATGGAACATAAACAGAAAGCCCAGAAATAAACCCATGCATATATAGCCAACTAATTTTCAACAAAGGAGCCAAGAACATAGAATGGGAAAGGACACTCTACTTTTTTTTTTCAACATCTTTAAAAATGTGTTTATTTTTTTAAAAAAATCAATTGTGTACAAAGTGTTTCATAGTTTTTAATTCTCCAAACAAATACTCAACCCTTTGCCCATGGCACCCCCTGCTTCAGTGGTCTTTCTGGTAATCCACCATTTTCCCCTTACAGAAAGTTAATGGCTGAGAATAGACTCTCCTACAGAATTTACCAACACTAACAGATTGCTTAGAATAGAGACCTAGAGAAACTAAGAAGCAAGGTTCCTTCTCAGTGAGGATAATAAGAATCCCTCTAATGGCAGCAGACTTCCCACAGACACCACAACAAAGCACCATCAATTGCTGAAAGCTAGAAATAGATATTATTTTCAACAGTATTTCATTTTCTATTGGAAGTCTTCAAATTACATTAAATAAGTCTCTTTTCCCCTAAAGAAACAGTCTAGCTTTTATTAGGATGCCTGTAAAAAGTAAGTAACAGCAAGCACACAAAGTTAGTTTAACAGCACAGGGCAATGAATTGTATCCACTCATTCCCTAGAACCAAACTGATAAACTGCGCCACACCTGATTATATATAGCAGCATGACTGAAATAACCAAGCAAAAGATGATACATTCACAACTTATATTTAGGTGATGATCACAGGTTTATGAGAGTAGATCAGTCCAATAAAACAGTAACATAACAAACAGGGCAAGACAGATACCAACATTTCCCTACCCTTTGCCAGAAGATTTTTGGTCCATATTGCAACAGTGCAAACGGAACATGTGACATTATATGTTAGACACTGCAGAAAAGTAACATTTAGGGAAAAAAGCTTTTTATCAGTTGAAACTTCAAGTTGCCTTCTTCCCCAGTGATAGCAAATAGCTGATATTAAGCAAATAGCTGATATTAAGCATTTATCTTAAACTGGTATTAAAGGAATGGAAATGCAAAAATTTTAAATCAATGGTTTGTACCCTGGAATTGAAATTTCTTGAACTAGAAAAAGTGATTAATACAACATCATTTTATAAGTCTATGAAATAAAGTTAACTATAAACAGGTTCTTTTTTCATATCCAGACATTGTTTCCATCTATGTACAACAAAGTATACTTGGCTTCAACCCTTCCCTGCCTGAATCCATCTTAAATCTTTAAAGCAGTAAAATGCTTTATTTCTGGTGTTACTATAAGTACTATATTACCATACTCCTATTACAGAGTTTTAAAAGCTCAAATCAGGCAGACACGTATAGCCAAGATCTGCTTTCCACAGTTGAAAACAGAGCTACCCTCCGACCCAGCAACTGCTCCACTGGGTATTTACCTCAAAGATACAAATGTAGGGATCTGAAGGGATACCTGCACCCGAATGTTTATAGCAGCAATGTCCACAATAGTCAAACTATGGAAAGAGCCCAGATGTCCATCGACAGATGAATGGATAAAGAGGATGTGGTATAGGGGCACCTGGGTGGCTCAGTCGGTTGAGTGGCTGCCTTTGGCTCAGGTCATGATTCCAGGGTCCTGGGATCAAGCCCCACATTGGGCTCCCTGCTCAGCGGGGAGCCTGTTTCTCCCTCTCCCTCTCCCTCTGCCTCTGCCCGCAGCTCCCTCTGCTTGTGTGCATGCTCTCTCTCTCTCTAATAAATAAATAAAAATCTTAAAAAAAAAAAAAAAAAAGATGATGATGATGTGGTACATATATATACAATGGAATACTACTGCCATCAAAAACAATGAAATCTTGCCATTTGCAACGATGCAGATGGAACTAGAGGATATTATGCTAAGTGAAATAAATCAGTCAGAGAAAGACAAATACCATATGATCTCACTGATAATGTCAAATTTAAGAAACAGAGGATCATAGGGGAAGAAAGGAAAAAATAAAACAAGACGACATCAGAGAGGGAAACCATCGAAGACTCTTTATCATAGGAAACAAACTGAGGGTTGCTGGAGGGGAAGGGGTAAGGGGATGGGTAAGTGGGTGATGGACATTAAGGAGGGCAGGTGATGTAATGAGTACCGGGTATTATGTAAGACTGACGAATCACTGACCTCTACCTCTGAAACTAGTAATACACTATATGCTAATTGAATTTAAATTTTAAAAAATCTGCTTTACATGTCCATAAACTTATTAATAAGCAGCCTAAACAGTAACACAATATACTGCATTCAGTAGTGTATAAATAAGCAATATCCACTTTAATTGCCAATTCTGTCTTATAGATACTTTAAAAAATTATTTTTGCATAGTTTTAAGTACTACCAACAATCACAAATGTGAAATACTTCCAAAAAGAAAAAAAAAAGTCAGGGACAATCTAATAAATGATGCTGGGAAAACTGGACAGACACATGTCAAGAAATGGAACTAGACCACTATCTTACAACATACAGGAGAATCAACTCAAAGTAGATTAAAGACTTGAATGTAAGACCTGAAACCATAAAACATCTAGAAGAAAACATAGGCGATACGCTTCTTGACACTGATCTTGTTATTGAATTTTTGGATCTGACTCTTTAAGACAACAAAAGCAAAAATAAGTGGGACTACATCAAACTAAAAAGCTTCTGCATAGAAAGAAAATAAAAAGGTAACCTACTAAACAGGAGAAAGTATTTACAAACTATATATTTGATAAGGGATTAATATCCAAAATATACAAAGAACTCAAGCATCTCAACAGCAAAACAAAACAAAAAAACAAAAATCAAAACAATCTGATCTAAAAATGGGCAGAGGATCTAAACAGACATTTTTCCAAAGACATACCGATGACCAACATACACATAAAATGTTCAATATCACCATTATCAGGGAAATGTAAATCAAAACCACAATGAGATATCATCTCATACCTGTTAGAATGGCTATTATCCAAAAGACAAAAAAGATGTGTTGGAGAGGATGTGGAGAAAAGGGAACCTCCATACACTGCCGGTGGGAATGTAAACTGGTGCAGCAACCATGAAAAACAGTATGGAGGCTCCTCAAAAAATTAAGAATAGAATTACCATATGATCCAACCATGCCACTTCTAGGTATTTATCTGAGGATAATATAAACACAAATTTGAAAAGATATATGCATCCCTACAGCATTATTTACAGTACCAAGGTATGGAAACAACCTAAAGGACTGTTGATGGATGCATAGATAAAGATACATACAATGGAAAATATTACTCATCCATAAAAGAGGGAAATCTTATGATTTATAACAATGTGGATGGACCTTGAAGATATTATGCTAAGTGAAATAAGACAAATACATATGATTTCACTTATATGTGGAATATAAAAAGTAAAACAAACCAAGCTCATAGATACAGAGAGTTAGACTGGTGGTTATCAGAAGTGAAAGGGTTCAGAGGTGTAAGAAATGGGTGAAGGGGGTTGATTGTATGGTAACAGATGGTAACTAGACTTATTGTGATGATCATTTTGTAGTATATACAAAGATTAAATTATTATTTGTACACCTAAAGCTAATAAAATGTTATACACCAATTTTATCTCAAAAAAGGGGGGAAAAAGGCAGTGAAAGACGCTTGAAGGAAAATAAGAAAGATGATACAGGAACATTTCCAAGACCAAAATACAGTATTTTCCAGATTGAAGGGACTTACTAAGTGCCTGACACAATAGATGAGAAAAAGACTCCAGGAAAGGGCAGGTCCAGGAAAAAATACTGGTGAGAGAATCTCAGAATCAGCACTGCTACCAAATTAGGTGGGAGCAGAAGGAAAAGGGCCAAAGAGGAACCCCCCCCCAGATATAAAGAATTGATAAATTATTTGAAAAATTTTTGAAAGGTTAGTGGATTTACTGGAAAAAAATTGCAGTTTGAAAAAAAATCTATGTTTTCACTTACATAATTTTCTATAAACCTAAGACACATTTTTTTTTTTTTAAAGATTTTATTTATTTGACAGAGAGAGACACAGCGAGAGAGGGAACACAAGCAGGGGGAGTAGGAGAGGGAGAAGCAGGCTTCCTGCTGAGCAGAGAGCCCCATGCGGGGCTCGATCCCAAGACCCTGAGATCATGACCTGAGCCGAAGGCAGACGCTTAACAACTGAACCACCCAGGCGCCCCAAACCTAAGACATATATTAGCATTAAGTAGTACATCACACACACATACACACACACACACACACACACACACACTTATGTAGTCATAACAAGTCAAACATTCATTAGGATATCAGCTAAACTTGTCATATAACACTACTGGAAGAAATTGTTTGGAGTAAGTTACATTGTCACTTACTAGAGCTAATTCTACATATTTCATAAGCAGAAGTGATGAGATAATGTCTACAAGAAATTAAGATATAACATAAGAGTATTATCAAATGGAAGCAAATACCAAAGAACAGCTAAATAAATGAAATCTGATTTCCTCTAGGAAAGAACTGAGGGCTGCCAAAGGGTGTGTAGGGGTCAGCTGATTTTCTTTAGGAGTCTTTTAATTTTATTTGATTTTTTAAAAGACTATATGCATCTATTACATAAAATACTTTCTTTAAATAAAGGAAAAATATGTTCAAGGCAATGAAGATGCATTTTATTGAGAGTAATAAGGTTACTTAAGAATGGCCATTTCAATGTTTAATTTTACTGAAAGATGACCTAATCCAACTGTATTTACACCCCACCCAACACATACACTGTGCTTACTGTTGAAATCATGTGCCCGTGTTTCCCAAACACCTTTGTTCCTGTAATCCTCTCTTCCTAGAGTGCATACTACCTGTGGGAATTCTAGCAGTCCTCCAAAGCCCAGCTGAAGTACTGCCTTCCTCCTCCACAAAGTCCTTCTGATCATCTGTCTTACAAAGGGTTTCTCCCTTTCAACCCTACTCAAATCTGTGGATCCTGACTCGCTATGTATACATTCTATTCCCAAACAAAACTGCAAGCTCACTGCTGGCAAAATATCCTAACTTTTTATGTAAGCAATAAAATACTAAAGCTAATGCCTTCACCTCAAATTAATAATTGGAAAGGAATTTTTTAATCACCAATTTCATACACATAACAGGCAATGCTTATTTTGCATGCTTCAATTTTCATTAAAATCATACAAAATATTAAACAATAATTAACTTGCAGCCGATACAAAAATATTCCCAAGTCC